>NC_088602.1:159345978-159987821 GCF_036013475.1 Columba livia | reverse complement strand
CTCAAGTAAGGGACAGACACCCCTTGTGAGGCAGCTCATGGTCCCCAACTCAGATAACTAACATAAAGGTTAATAGTGTTCTCCCCTGAGTATGACATTAGCCCATGGCACAACTCCAGTTTCCACTATTTTGTGGAGGGAATGTTAGTTGTGGAATTCTAAACATTTCTAAAAGATACCCCCTTCTGCAAACATTACTCACCACAGTAAGAAATATGAGATCTGAAGTCGATGACGACCCCGTGCTTGCCACAGACATAAGCGTAGTGTGCTAAGGCATTACACAAACAGCTACTTCCGCATTTGCACGCGTCAAAGCGACATAGCTGGTAGTATAGTCCTGGGCTGATGTAGGCATGACAGGCAGCAAAAACTTCTTGATTGATGATATCACAGTGAGATGCATACCCAACTAAGAGAAGGTGACATTGTCTTAGCCAGACCCATTTTAATATGTTAGTCGAATGAATAGCACAGAATATTAAAACTAAACATAGCCAGTTGTGCAACAAAAACATGTATACGATGTCTTTCTGCAAAGTTCTTTAGATTAAAACTGATACTGTAAGCAACTCCCTCAACAAAAAAATCCACTTAAGATAAAAATAACTGTATGGATACAGTTACGCCTTCCTCTAGTAGTGAAGGAAACTTAAATTACAAAATAATATATTTCAGAAAAGTTAGTTAGAAGAGTCATCCAGAGCTTAGAACATGTTATTTCCTACTTGATGTTTCATTCAGCTTTGCAGCTGGAAATGGCCATACACTTCTTGGCATATGGACTCAGGAAGCATTACAGCTGGAGCTAGTAGGCATGCAAGTCCCATTTGGCCATATACCTTCTAGCGCCAACAGACCCTCCTCCAACCACTGAAGTGTACTATCACCACGAGTGGTAGAATATCTTGGGAACACCATAATGTGGATCATATTTAAGCCAATTTTACTAGTAAAAGAGTGTCCCCCTCTTCATCCTCCCTGTTCATTCCCACATACACAGGCTGACACAAGGATTTCTGGAGTCTCTCAGTGAACTAGATTCAAGGAGTGAACTTGACTTGGTTGGAAAGTAACCTGATAAAATAAGTAAACAAAAAAACAAACAATAGTTTATTTTTCGGTTCATTAGATTAAGACCATAACAGACCCGGAAAAACATTTGTGCTGGCTCAGCACAGGTGGTAGCATGGGGCAGGACCACATTGTTGGGTACTGCTTTTTCCAGTTATGATTACAGGATCACCGGAAAATTCAGGCTGGAAGGGACCTCGGAAGGTCATCTAGTTCACCCTCCCTCTCTTAGCAGCTTACATTTATGTCAAATTCCACCTTCACTGAGGAAGCTCAGAACTGAAGGTGAGAGATGAAGCAGCTTGGAGAGAGCTAACTTGGTTGAGATGCAATGCTTTAAAAAAACAAACAATGCTGAAGGCATAAAAAGTCTTAGAATGCCCCAGATTCTTAAAAGTTTATGGTTATTCTAGGCTTGCTCCCACAGGCTCTAAACACAGCCAAATCCCACATCCTTAATGAGGCCTTATGTCTAAAACATTAAAAACATTAGGCTAAATTCTGCTGGAATTGGCAACTATTGTCTGCCCATTGTCTTCATTAATTGAAAAGAACAGCAACATGGAAAGGATGAGACAGTCAAAGTTCAACACAGAACATAGGCACATCAAACAGCCAAGACTAAATCTTTCCCCAGGAATTTGAATAAATCCACAGATCTCAGGTTGTTTGCATCAGTTTGTGTCAGAGAGCAGAGATGGAGGATAAAGAAACATTTAATGCAACAAACATGGAGAAGCCAGAGACAAGACTTTTGATCTGAAGGCTGTCTTGGCAAGACACTGTCTCCTGTACTTTCTTTGTCAGTCTACAAATGCGCATCACATCATTCTTCTTGACTGGCATCATTTACAGGAGCGCAGACGGTGTTCTGGCTAGCACTTTGCATCTATATTAGACCGCAGAATTTAGGACTCGGGGCCAGCACACCCAGTATTTAATGATCAACTAGCTTGTATTTATGAAGTATCTACTTCATTTTACATGCTAAATGTATGGAAAGAAAAAGAAAGAAGGAAGAAGGAAGAAGAAACAAAGAAAGCACATCTAAAACTGGAGATGAAATACATATGCGTGCAACTCATTCAGAGAGAAAAAAAAAATCCCAAAATAATAATATACAGCTAATTCCAGACTCCCATGTGAAAACATACCATTTTGCTGATTAACGTTGCATGGATCAACCACAGGAATATTGATAGGCACAGAACAAGCTGAGGAAACCTTCCATGCATTGGCATGAAGTTGTGGGGTCCCTTCTATCATCCCTGCTGGAGAACTAAAAAGGAAAACGTCAACACTGCAAGCATCCTGCTGACCTTATGGACTACATGGGTGAGGACACAAGTACATCAAAAAGCTTTAGATGCACAGTCACATTGAATATTCATCATGTCAAAAGAATTCCTATCTATGAGGTATAAAAGAAGAAAGGGCATGTGCAGCTTTTTCCTCAATATTTTACTCATGCAAAAATATTCTTACACTTAAAGCCTGCCTTCACTTACACGTAATTCAAGTGCCCTGAAATCAGCTGGAGCAGGCATTAACGAGAGGAGAATTTGGCCTTCATTCAAGTACATACATTCAGTAAAATGTCAAAAATTCGACCCATTAGCTTATTACAGTGTTCTAGAGTGGGGCTGTTTGCATTTTTATGCCGGTTTTCACCAGGTATTTCAGAAGCATTTATTATTGCTAGAAAAAATTTGTGACATTTTAGCTTGAGGAATTTTGGAGGAAATAAAGTAAAATAATAAGGAAAGTGTACCCTTCTAATTAAACTGTTCCTGTGGTTCAGAATTATATTTTTTCCTTTAAATCCTGATGTGGGAAAAAAAAATCAAGCAGTAATAAATATTAATCAGGTGAGGATGATCCTATTATTATCAATCGTTCACTCATTTTGTCAGTGTTCATGTGTTTGCTCTGATGATAAAGGTGCAGCAGGGAGGAAAAAAGTGCATTCAAAAATATCATCATCCAATAACTTCTATAAATAATATGGTAGTTTTCTAGAATTACTTAGCTAAACATCTGAGAATGACTTAGATAAATTTATGAGTTTCATATTTTTTTTAATGACTAACAGTTTAATTGAAACATTTTATATTGGTTAGTTTAATAAAGTATGAGCATGTTAATGAAATGATCATACAGTTACATTCAACAAAACTTTTCACTTACTAAACACAATCTAAATGTACAATATGCAACTTACAGAAAATCATCTCTTAAATTCCCATTGTACGTTCCACATAGTCCTAATGTTCTTCTCTTCCAGCCAACATCAACTTGAACATAGATCCTCTCTCCACCTTTAGCAAACAGTATCTTCAAACCAAAACTGGTTTTCAGTTGAACAAATAAAGAAGATATATTCTGAATTTCAATAGCTCCTGAACATAGCAAATGAAAAAGAAAAACAAGGTCACTGAAATCCAACTTACAGGTTGTATTGGTTTACTCTTTAAAAAAAACAGATTTTGAAAACTGAGAAATAAAATGAGAAACTATGCACAACCTCACCTGCAGCCAAATAACCTTGCCCGTTCTCCATCTGAACTTATGAGACTGCCCATTCTCCATCTGAACTTATGAGACTACATGTCTTTTTCATTAGCAACACAAATCATTAATTGCAACTGTCAACAATAAAAAATCTCTCACTTTTCGGTACCTGCAAGTTATCCAGAAACCACGGTTGCAACAGCATGTCATCCAGAAACCACAGTTGCAACAGCATGTCTCTGGCAATGAGAAGACAAGAAACAATTTGTTTCTTGTCTTCAGGGATAAGATTAATTAACAGAAGTCTGTAAAGTGTATTGCAGTCTTTAGATAGAAGGTTGCCTCTCACTACTATTGATACAACATCAGTAGAGCTCCTTCCTTAAACTGTATGTGAACTAAGGCTCTATGAAATTCCCAGCTTTCCTACCCAGCAAATCCATTATGCGAGGAAATTGAAATTTCACAGTCACAGCATTCATTTGCTACACATTTTTGGGCTACTTGCAGCTGCAGATCTACCTTCACAAGCAGCCTCTATGCATGCACACACACACTTAGGTGCACAAACTGAGAAGAGGCAGATAAAATGTTTATGCCAGCTTAAAAATATCCTTAGCTGATAAAACTTACTAGCTACACCCAATTATCATGTGACACCAAAATATTTTTCATATATTATATTTGTCTTAGGCTATGGAAAGACAACAAGTGAAATAGGGACTGTTTCAAAAGACATAAAATGAAATTATCAGTGAAATTATGAAGCAGAACTGTCAACATAATTGAAAGCATAACTTAGCTATGAAACTCATTGCCATAGGAAGCTGTTAATGTCAAAAGCAGAACTGTGACTGAACAAGTTCAATGAAGAAATGACACAGCTGCAAAGCTGCAACCACCAGCAGAGAACTCCCTAAATTGCTTTGCTGGAGGCTAGAAAAGGAAAAGGGAACTCCCACTTTACTCTTTTAGAATGGGATTAAATCCAGTAAGAATTTACTACTGATTACTGTAAGACAAAAAACTTAGCAATAACATTCCCACCCTTATTGCTTAATTTTATAACAGCCTTTTAAAGCTGATTTATTTTACTGTCTTTTACAAAAAGATTAAGTAATCTGCCTGAAATCACAATGTAAGTCAGAGCTGAAAGCAATGTAGATCCTGTAGAGCACGTATACTATATTCCATGCCATTTATTCCAGAAAGCTTTAATCAAGCTAGACCTCAACATCAGCATCAAGATGACTTCCAGCCTCTCTTCACTCCCTTTTTTTTCTTACCTCCTCCCCCCTAAACGTGAACAAATAAGTGGAATTTCTAGGCATTCTGCAAGATCAGGAATTTAAAGAAATGGGGGTATAATGAAGGATTCTGTTTCACAGGCTGAGAAAGTACATTTCTAGAACAATTACTGAGGTTATAAGGAGTAAGTGATTGTACATTTCATAAGTTATGCTTGAAGAAATTCCTTTTTTCATAGACAGATGTTATTGAAAGGCTTTGGAGCATATAAAAGAAAGAATGTGAACCCTGGTAAAATTGTATTCTGCACACTTCTTACCATTAAGGTTAAAAACTTGGTTAGGACCAGTTTGGACTTGACCAGATCTTGTGAGAGTTACTTGTTTGCTCACATCATCTTCAAGAACTAGTGTTATGGACTCAATGCAGGCGTGGTCAAAGTTCTAAGTAGAAACAAATTTCACCATCAGAAAAAGGCAAGGAAACTCATATTACCATGGAAAGCAAAAATAAACAAAAAAATAGTTGTATAGAAAGAAAATACCAGAACTGTCATCAGGTAAATCAGTTGTAAACTGTCACCCAAAAAATTAAAGAAAGCACCCAAAATTGTATGTAGAATGTAATAAATCATTGCATATGCTTATAAGAGCAATGAAAATGCATTTTAGCTGTTATGGCAGTCAAGCAGTAAGTAGACAGATGCTCCCATGTACTGATACAGGGTTCAGAAAGGCCACACTTGCATGGCCACCTGTCCTAGTTTTGTTAAAAAAACAAGTTTTTATTTTAGTGAATTTGCCTGTCAGCTAAAGCCTTCATATTAGCTGCATTTTCCTGGAGAACCAGATACATGTTTTGGTAAACCTAGCAATGGAATGCAAAGTTATTGATAAGCATGGATGGACATCTCACAAGAGGGGCAACAAGAAACAGGCGACCAAGAAACTGTCCAACTGTGTATAACATTCCATTCACGTAAATACTTCATATAAAAGTGGGAGATCACAAGGATCTCGTCCCTTTTTTTCCCTTCTGCTTATGGCCGACATTAGGAGAGGACCTTGCTAGTCGTCCCTGCAAACTGAGGCCTAGTGAGAGACTGAATCCAGCTCCGGTTGGCCGCGGAGTCCAATCCAGGACTTCGGGTGCCGGCTCTGCAGTTGCTGGGACTTTCAAGATTGGTTTTGTATATTTTGTATTATTTTCTCTATTCTTATTAGTAGCATTAGTAAAACATTTTTAATTTTTCCAACTCTCTTCTCTCTGTCCTTCTTTTCCTCCCAATCACCTGTCCTGAGTGGGAATGAGGGAGAGGGAGGGGCCGAAAGGGGAAGGAGGAGGGAAGAGGGAGGTTAACAATACATCTGCCAGGGTTTTATTGTCACCCCACAATCTAAACCCTCGACACCACCCTGGGTACTCCTCCTTGCTGGGTTAACCCAAGTTTGAGTGAGATTGACCCTGTCTATCTCAAGCTGGTGCAGCCAGAGCCCAAATGCAGCAACACAAGAGACAGAAACTCTTGTGCACATGAAGGTGCTTCTTGCCTTGAAAAATAGGCATGATCTCTGACTGCAGACCAAAAGAATAGAATTTCTTCAGAATTATACTACAATAGTTTATATCTGACTATCAGAAAATGGTGACTTACAAACTAACTCAAACCCACCATTTTAGAGTGCTATCCAGGTAGAATTTATGAATCTAAGTACAGGACAAAAGATGACACACAACCAGCTTAAACCAAGCATTTTATGTTCTGCAGGGTCCCTATATTTTCAACCAGAAACTTTCCAAGGTGCCTAGAACTGTGCTAAGGGTCATTTTCAGTAGCATCCTTGTCTCTCAGTAGTTACCTAACCAACCATTTCATGCTTGAGGCCACCTGAAATGCAGAAACAGGAGGCTCAACACCTATGCAGAAGAAGGAGGTGCTTACAAAAAAAACCCAAAACAAAACAAAACAGAGACAGCAGCTCCTCGTATAAGTTTTGAAGGGATGCGAGAGACAGTCCTGCAGTAGGGCAGCTTCAGAGCACCACTCCCTGCTGATGGGTTCAGGCGTTCCAGCCCTCAGCACATGGGTGGCTGTGAGTCATGGTCTCAAAGCCCCTTCTGAGAGCCTATGTTTTAACATCATTAAATCCGGCTCGCAGATAAGTACTTTTTATATAAGCACTTCTGTTCGTAAAGCCAGTTGTTGCATAACGGCCCAAATACTTTTAAACAAATGTGTGGTGGCTAACCTCTTCAATAGTTTTCTAAAGGCATTGTTCAGACAAATTAGTATGATATAACATATCAAATAAAAATCTAAAGCTAACAAAAAAAAAAAAAATTGTCTCTTGCCTAACTAGCAGTGTATTAAACCTGCTTAGTGCTGCCAGGAAGAGTTTTTCTAAAGCCTGTGACATACCATAACCAAAGACACATATACTCATTTAATGTTCATGAATGAGTAACTTTTTAGATTTTAATCTCTCTAAAGATGCAATCAGTTTCACAATAGGCACAATATGACACATAGCAATACAATTGCTTACAAAAAAACTGTAAAATCGTTTCAGTTTATGATCTTTTCTATAAATATAACCTGATAGTTTACATTAGAACAAGATTGCCTGAAATATCAACGGACACATTTGTTGTGACTGTTCAACAAAAATGTGACTTACCTGTCCACAAGGTGATTTCTGTAAAGTGATTGTGAATTTGTTTTTCCCGGTACCTTTTACCAAAATGTACTGGCAAATCCCAAGAAAGGTAAAATGGCGTCCATCAAATGTTGTAAAATGAGAGCTACCTGTGATGGAGCACTCAGCTTGAGAGAAAAAGGATAAACAAAAACGTTCACTTGCATAAGAATGTATTATTATTCTGTAAATGATGAAAGAGATAAATGAGAAACTCTGCTTATTTCTAAGCACGTAATTCAGGCTAACTTTAATCTATCTAGCTATTATAGCATTTGGAAACAAAATATTTTATATACAAATATTTCCACCAGATGCCATCTCAAATTGCACACACTGATGCACAGCATCTTTTGGTTTTAACTAGATGAGACGTCTTTGAGTCACAAGTTCTCAAAAATACAAGAGAGTTTTCTCTTTATTACAACTGAAGTTTCCTAGAATCATCTTCTTCATCAGATTTTGGCATGACACAGTGTGAAAGAGGACAAGCTACTTTCTTCTTCCCTCTGGGTACTCTGACACCACTTGTTAGCACAGGTATGACAAAGCTGCAGGTGCCTGTCCTCAGGACTCATTTTTATTTGTTTTTCAGTTCAGATCAGGAGAGCACTGTTTAAGCAAGTCTCCAGGGTATCCCCACTTACTACACTTTGATTCACACCATGAGGCAGCATCAGAGCACACAAACTAGATTCATTTGGGCTGCAACTAGTCATAATCAACACACACAAGACATGTGGAGTGGTTCTCGGTGTCAATTGTTTCACACTGCAGATCCGCTCTGTCAGGACTTGCTTAGTAACTGTTAAGCCTTATTACCTCATTCAGAGAGAGCTCCTTAATTTGTAAAAAATTCTCTCTTTCACAAGTTTCATAGTGTAATCTTGTCTAAGACATGGGACGAGGGAGTTTCACTACCTGACTACTGCATGTTCCTCTGAGTAACTCACTGCAGAGACATGTAATCTTTAAAGGTAATGATCATTATCTAAACATTAATTGCTGTTACAAGGGAGAAAATACAGCATACTGAGCATCAGAATGATATTTTTCTTATTATTTGCATTACAATTGCACCTAGAAGTGCAAGATCCTTATACCTGGCCTAGGTACTGCAATAGAAATAGAAATAAACTGCCTGCCCCGAAGAACACAGGGCATAAACAGGAGATAGAAAACAAGATGTGGATGTAACATGCTGAGTTAGAGAAGCAAATGGGAAAAGGTAAGATAAGTAGGGTCAGGTAGTTAAGAGCTTCACCCCAGCTGACCCACTGCCACTCTCAACATCCATCTCCTTAATCTTCCTTCTTAAATGAGCGTCCCAAGCCCTTAGATCATATTTGGTTCTGTTGCCTTCTGAAAAGTGTATTCCTTATGTTCGCTGAGGAAATAAAAGAATAATGAAACACAGATACCTGGGCAATCATGTTCAGTGCAGTTCCAAATGCCACCAATACAAATACTAAAAAGAAAAATCAGAAAGCAGAAATTCAGTGTTCTGATCTTTAGCAAAAAAAAAAAAAAAAAGCAGGTTAGAGCTAATCAATATGTCTCGAATTCACCCTTTCCATGCAACAGCCTACATGTTTTAGTGGTACACAGGGTCCATACTGTAAAACATATAGACTAACTAGACTTTTAAATGTGACTGTGATGTTACACTAACTACGGGCAGCAGTCACAGAGAGAGGAAACACATACGTGAGGCTTTCACATACCAGTTGCTACATTCTTGTTCAATTTTCGAGCCTACAGGGAAAGCAGTTCCATGATAAACACAAGGACAATTCGACACAGAGATACAAGTTCCATTTTCCATAATGAGACCTATTGGGAGGGAAGTTAATAAATGAGATAAAAACCAAGTTAATGAACTCCGGATCACTGCTCTTGCTCCATCTGACTCAAACATTCAAATCTGTCAGAAGGTGATCTCACCAGTCTTAACGGGGGACCAGCAAAAAGAGTTACCCAGGGATTGCAGAGAGTTATGAACAGTGAAGCTCTCTCAAAGCAGCTGCCACTCTGAATAGTTGCTTTATGAAGAATGTCTGCTTTAAGCACGTAAAACTGTTCAGACTCAAAAATTAAAAGATTCTGAGATCACATAATCTCTAGTCCTTCTAGAACAGGACTGTTCATAATCCAATCCCCTTTTTATATTGAGTATAGGTCACAGGAAGTTTGTTTTCTTGTACAAAGCATAAGACATATCCTGTTTAAACAAAACCTCAGTATATTTTGGAATAATTCAAATAAAGTGGATTAAATCAGTTCAATATCTTCTTGTAGCAAGCATTAGTGACGGCTCCAGGTTTTAACTGATATTTCATTCTGAGTCACCTGTTTATCCTAGAGAAATGTTTAGAATACAATAAAAGGAAGAATCACAGTGAGAATAACAACAGCTAGAGCAGAATTTATAATATTCATATTTTCAGGCTTTAACTTTAAACACAGTATATTTAGATAACTTTATTATGATGCTAGATAATAGCTTTGCACATATTTTTTTCACATAAAATTGGCAGCACTTACCATCTGGACAGTAACAGCCATCTAAACAGTGTAGATTGCTGCCAAGACAATCTTTTTCAAAAGTGCAGGTTGGTGGACAACAACTGATACAGTCACGATGTACGAAGCTGTCTTCACACTTCTCAGCTAGAAAAAAATACATGGCACGTTGAACATTAGGGCAATTTCTCTTTCCATATTGCACAACCCCTCTCTATCAAATAAACAGTTGTTCAGTGCTTCTGGTATGGGTATTTATTCGAATAAGGTACAATGGATTGTTTGGAGAGGTTTTAACTGATGAACTGTGGTGAATCTCTCAGCAGTATTTAAATGTCTTTACCAAATTCTTACATCACCTCTCCAAAAAAAGTTATCATTTCAATGACAGGGAAACATGTGCTTATATCTCAGCTAGTTCAGAGTCTCATGTGTGAGACTGAAATGCAATTGGTGGGTGGTGGTCATAACTAGAAGGAGCTGGATTAACTGTATAAATTCTGTTATAGGGCCTGTAGAGGCTGAAAGGTTATTTGGGAAGAGAGGCAACATCAGATCTCCACAGAATTTTGTTCTTCATCCTAGAATATGATTAGCACCCATGATGTTTCAAGCAATTTGCAGAACCATTAATTTTGTGTGGATCTAGATCATATCAAATTTGAATTAAAATATTCCTCAAACAAGTCATGGACTTAATTTTTCCCCAGCAATAGTGGAGCTAGCTGATCTATTAATACTTCAGTAGCAGGTTTGAGTCCTATACTGACAAATGTTGTCCAGATGGAATTATTTGAAATGAATAGATGGGGTATCTCAAAGGTCACATAGTATGCTTTATTAAAGTCTTACTACAAGCAGGAAAGTCATCCCTCCAGTCTCGCACTGGGGATCCAGCATGAGAGCACGCTCTCGCGTACTCTGTCACCGCCCTGCAGTACGTTTCATCATCATCCACTCTGAAATGATAAAACAAGAGAGTAATCAAGGACCTCAAATCCCAACTACAAATCTCTGCCATGGGACACTGCACAGGGTACACGTAGCTGACTCCACTCAGTCATAATGACACACAGGGAAAATACTATGAAAAGGAATGAGCTATACTGAGCACACTGTTGTGGTTTTATCATTTGATCTCATAAAAAGTTATTTCATTTTAACATCACTGCACTGAACAAAATCACTAATTAAAAAAAAAAAAAAAAAAAGATAAATGCTGGGTATGGTGAAAGAGAAACATGACCTCGTCTTGAAGACAACAGTCAACTCAATAGTCTTAAGATCCATGTCTCAGGCCCTCTCCCTCCTGCATGATGTGGAAACTCTGACCTACTCTGAAAAAAGACATTCTGGTCCAAGTAATAAGTTCAAGTTTCCAATTGTCCGTCAGTCCTTGAACTTGGGCAAGAAGAATCCTCTTGGTGGACTCCTGACCTTGTGCTGGAGTACTTGGCGCCAGAAGCATTATCCACTGAGTACTGCAGACAGGCTCAGGGATTTACAGCGTGACCTTGGGCAAAGGCATTATCTCTGCCTTAGTCTGTACAGAAGAAGCTGTACACTGCACTTCTGCCAGGATCAAGTTAAGAGACATTCATCAGTGTCTAGGTAAGCTCAAATTTTATTCAGATCTAAGTCACATAAGGTGAGATACCACCAACCTTTTGTTGCTGTGAAAGTCCAGCAACTCCCACCATTCACTATGGAGGACGTGACGCCAAAAGGAAAACACGACATTGCTATTATAAGCATGACTGTGACAGATCAGCTGAGTTTGTCTTTCAGTACACAATGTCGTGCTTCCAAAATTAATGATCTTAAGAATATATTTGTATTCTGCTTTCAACACATCTGTTATCAAATCAAACACCACTACCACTCTTTGTTACAGTGATCAGAGTCTCTCTAGCTCTCCTTATCTAATCAAATTAAATGGGTTTTAATAGAAAGAATACTTGGCATATATTATGGCCCCACAAAAAAACTTTGTAAACTGACACTAAGCCAGAAGAAGAGAGGTCTCTTTTATAAGAAAAATAAGCCTAAACTAATGAGGTTCTGAGACACAGAAACTTCCTTCAAGGTTTTTAACATTCACACAATTCACATCAATACACATATGCATGTTGACAAAAATCAAATCCACCTTAACACCATTGACAATTATTCAATATCATATTTGAAAACTTGTTTGTCATTACTCTTCTTGTGCTAAGAAACAGTCACAATGAATTCCCACATTCCTCCAGAATCATTGATATTTCCCACTAGGATAATTTCCTTGTATTTTTGATTCAGGACATCCAGATACAGTTTTCAGGGGTTTTTGTGGTTAGCATCTCCTCTTTTGACATTAATAATTCTCTATGGATTTCTCTTCCATGTATTTGTCTAATACTTCCTTGAATCTATGTAAACCTTTAGCAATCCAAATATCCCATGGCAGGCTGGTTCTGTGATCTTTGTTTCCACACTAAATCACTCACTGAGAAGTTGCATCTCCTTCAGTTTGAACTTGGTTCCTCCTAACTTCCCTCAATTCTGATCAGTTCTGGCCTCAAACAAACGAGTGAGCATTCATTTCATGCATCAAAAATAAATACACAAGAACTCCAGTCTTACCTGCAAAGATCATTCATACAGCTAGAAATATAAGAATACGGATCTATGCTTTCATGACAGCTGAGAAAAGGAAACTGTAGGAAGATTTGGCACTTGAAGAATATGTCCTGCACATTAAGGAGAGTCAGTAAAGGACAGTTAGCAAATATTTTCTGAACAAGCATAATTCTTTTTTAGCTTTGTTTCCCTAATCTAAGGTCCTTTTAATCCCCATTAAAATGTGAGAATCTCACAGTCTCAATTTATTGTTATGTCTCCTTTATTCCTCTTCCTAAAATCTGTCCATTCTGCCTAGGTTGGCTTGCTTGCATGCAGCTTCTAAAACAGCTAGAATGAAAGAGTGTGAAATTACCACAAAAAAGGTATTTTGTGCTAATGCAGGAGCTGAGCATTTTACTTCTGCAGTATTTCACACTTTTCAAAGTAATGAGGTGTAAGATGCCAGGACTGGAAACTGAACCCAAGTTTAATGCAGCAATGAAGAGTTCTTCCAAGCAGACCTGTGACACTTGGCACACCCTATCTGAGCCTTTATACTTTTAAGCTAAACATCTGAAGATCTTCAGACATTCTCTAGCAACAGTCCTGACCTGAATCTTCTGGTTTTGAGAGCCTCAATGCATTTAAGGCTTTTTTCAATACAGTGTATATTGCTATATTCTTGTACCATCGCTAGGCAGTGAAGATTAAGAAAATATATACATACATAATATATATATTACATTATTAATTTACCTCAGTGGATTCTGCATCGCCTGAGCAAGGACTGGAAAAATCTGAAGCAGTAGGTACACAAGCTACGTCATCTGAGGTTTGCACAGCCCAGCTATTTGCAAATTCAGCAATGTCTTCTGTGTATTCACCTACTGCATGAAAACATTGAAAGAGCATCCAGGGGAAAAAAAAATAGTCAATATAAACACAAAACACAGCTTAGAAATTTCTGATAGTTTTTCGATGTGTTCATTACCTCAGAGATATGTTTGGAGTGCGGGTGGTGTGGAAAAATGTAATTTTTATTTTTAAATTTCAGATAGTATTTTATAGTGCATTTAAATGGAAATATAAGCACAACAAAAAAAAAAAAGCCGAGGTGTTGATTGGGTACAATCACTGAAAATTTTATAAAAAATATACAAATAAGGACGAGCATAAAGCATTCAATACTTAAGAAAAAAACGCATTTTTTTAAAACAGTTTAAGGCTCTCGTCACATTTCACAAAGGTTAGCACTGTTACCTCCCTCATTTTCCCTTGCAGCAGAAAAGCCCTATGGCAAACACATCACTACATGACCAGCTATCCTCACAGCATGAGCATGGGAGCATTAATGAGTGAGATGCATGACTGGAAGTCATGGCAACCAGCTGAGGAAGATACACGAACACACAAGAAGGTTGGCAGTAAAGAAACAGACCCCAAATTTCCATATTTTTGCAGCAGGAACTAAACATTACATTTTCTCTATGTTCTTAAGTATGTTAAAAAAGGCACATTACCTCCACGTTGAATAACCTTACAGTAACTGGTATCTATGCCAGCGCTATCTGTTTCTATACATGGTTGGGAGACAGAGTATTGAAATGAAATCAGCTACAGCTTTTTTCACAGAGTTGTACTATCCAAAACTTAATCTAACTTCTTCCAGTACAAGATGTACAAAGTTTGACATTGCAATGTGGAAAGCCCCAAAGAACACTAATCAGATATTTGTATTTGGATCTCCACAAACAAACAAAGACAAGATCCTAACCACCAGTATATTTTACTTAAGAGCAAGGGAGAGTTAGACGTTCCTCCCTCTCCGACAGAATAGTTCTTTGTGCAGAAAACCCTTCTCAAACATAAAAAGATGTGTTTTGGTCTAGAGGTAAACCTATTGACATAACTCTGTTTCTGCAAAAACATTAAAGTTGCTTTATTTATATTTCAACATGCCATGAAAAAAAAATTCTAAGTCCTTAAAAAATGCCACAAAATAAAACCATTGTCCTTGAAACTGTTCTATACACAGGTACAGCCTTGTATATTAAAACAATGCAAAGGTGCCATTAAAGATGAAGATAAAGAAACAGAAAAGGAGTTTGGTTTTAAACCGCGATTCAAAATGGGGTATTAAGTGCCTCTCAGCAACCTATTTGTTTGGAGCATTGCAAATAGAGAGCATTCAAACTCTGGAAAACTCAAGATAGATGTAAGTGCTTACCTTGCACTACTGGGAGAAGTAGTTTAGCTGGGGAAGATAAATCATCATCCCAGACTATTTATAACATTTGGAAAGACTTAGGAAAAAAAGTTGCAGCTTAGAAGTTATTCTAATTAGCAGTTTATTCTTGTGAAGATATGAGAAACTTGTGCTTAGAATTTGCATATATTCAAGGCATCATGTTATACAACTGGTTCAAGGTAAAAAATAATTCATAATGCTCTTGATTGTACACTACAATAATACTCTAATGTCTGAAGAATTTCTGAAGAAACATGCTAGAAGAAATTACAATGGTGAAGAAATGCAGCTCTGGAAATGAAGAAAGCTAAGAGTTTGAAGTCTTTATAACAGATAAAACATTTAAAGATACTGAAATTAAGATTTTTTAGAGATCATGTGAATTCATTATTTCCTCCAAACTCCATTTTTCTCCATTATACGTATTACCAGTTTTAACTACTTATTATACATATTACATACCGGTGTGCAGAAGTTAATGCATGAAACAGGGAATTTAACTCCTCTTATGGCAGAAGAGGTATGAGAAATTTATAATGGGCAGATTTTTAAAGACTACGCAAAGATACGTACATTGTGTGTTCCTTCACTTCAAAAGTCAAAAAGCTTCACTATCAACCATTAAAAAATGAGGAAAAACAAAGGAGGGAAGCAAGTTACAGTGAGATAATTTTTGTGACTTAATAATATACAAGGCCACGGGACTGGATTATCTCAGCAATTAATGGTAACAGTAAAACAGTCCTATCTTTGTTTTTATCGGAGACAGAGAAAAATATTCCTTATATTCTCAAGCTTGTTCTTTTAATTTTTTTTTTCCACATTAGTTGTAAGTATGACAAAAATCCCTGTTGAATATTCCCTACATAGACTACAGAATATTCTACCAGTTTGGCAAGTCGTCTCTGCTCCAGGCACAGCATTGGACAACTCTTCATCCTACAGGGTAGTTGGAGGCACGTAATATACCAAAACAACAAAGAGATACAAGGAACTCCCTGGCAACAGCCTTGAAATGTATATATTTCAACTAGTATTTTTATGATGCTCATATAAACAAATGACTTAAGATGGTGCTTTTTTCAAATATTAATAATTTGGCTCCTCTCCTTCTCCCTCAATCCTTAAACATAGAGAAAACCACAAGCATTTTTTTGTTTATTTATTATTTGAAGGCATTTTCATTAGCTAAGATAAATGTACCCCAAGTGCTTTGTTCATCAAGAAAAGGCTTAAACATACATATAAATATTTGCTTGAAAAGGGACCTTTTCCCTTATCCTCTTTAATGATGAGCTAGAGCAGATATTCCATTTTCTACCGAAATAAATGAAACTGCCTTTTTACTGTATTCTATATAAAGTGAACACAGAAAGTTTTCACACAAGGTAAATGTGTATTTCTAAGCTATTTACTTACTATTTTGCAGTATCAGGTCATCATATTTATTGCCATTAAAATTTCCACAGAGGCCACAAGGTTTCCCCATATGTTCTTCTGTCAGCTTAATATAAATACCAGAGTTTCCATCCCAAGCAAGAGAAAAACCAAAGGTTGTCTTCACCAGAATATAGTCAGCCAGTCTCTCGAGGAAAGCATTTCCAATTGTTTGAGGCAACGTTAACCTGGAAAAATAAACAGTCCGCTTCAAAGATCTCATAAGAAACGAGGTTAGTGCTATAAAAATATCACTCAAACATCACCTTCTAACTCACAAAGCCCTTTTTTCCAGGTGTGTACAGTTGATTCCACTCAATTATTTGTAATTTTTTTACTATATTTTCTTCTGTTTACTTCTCTACATGAACCATCAAAACGAAATGTTTTTCTGCTGTATACACCTATCAGTTGTACCAATTATAAGCCTGAAAGAATAATGAATCTCAATTTTCAAAGCCCAGCATGAGCACATTGAGGAATATGTGACTTCATGAGTATGCTGCATTGCAGGAGGAGCTATGTGACACTGTGACCACCAGCAGCCCTTTGGGCACAGGGTCCTCATTGGGTTAGATGTCTGCAAATGGAGGAATTTACAGTACAGAAAATAGCATTGACCAAAATATCTTCCTCCTGGTGCCAGAGAATGCTGGACAATAATATTGCAGCATGGATCTAAACCTAATCTTCCAAAGTTGCTTCTGTTGGGATGAACAGTATCACTGTAGCTGTCAGCCTCAGATGGTAACGACTACAACCTCAAAAGGGATGGCAAGAACACCTTAACAACTCTTTGAAATTTTCTGTGCTTTATCAACCAGTAAAACATGCAGACTTTATTGATACAAAGTAGGGACAGGTGACTGTTGGGTTACACCTGAGGTGAACACAAGGTTCCTGTGGGGAGTTGTGGCAGTTGCACAACCCCTCTGATATCTGGAGCCTTCAAAAGGGCAGCTGACAGCTCTTTTGGCACCTTTTGTGCCCCATTGTGCCTGTCCCCACCTAGGGTGGCACCAAGGCGCTGACAGTCACATCCTCCCCTGCCCCGGGGCAAGGTGACTTCACCTCTGCCAGCTGATGGGGCAGGAGGGCTGGGACCCTTGGTCAATTGAAAGGGTCCTTAACAAGACCCTGGATCAATTGACGGGGTCGTTAACAGAGGAGGTGCCCAGGGTAGCTGCAAAGCTTCTGGACTATGTTCCAATGCCCACAGCCAGATCTGACCAGGCTATAAAACAGGGTCCCCACTGAAGACCCACTTTGAGTGGTTTTCTTGGAGCAGCAGATCTATGAACTGGAGCCCTCCCCTTAGACTGGGATGCCATCTAAGGAGCCTTCCCAGGATTGAGTGCACCTCACCTCCTCATTTGGTTGAGTGGCTATTTACTGAATATATCCTTGAATGAGCCCTTGCCTAACCCAGGCAACGGTAAGTCCTTCCCTAACCTAGCTAAGTGATTATTTCTTGTGGATAGCCTGTAGTCAGAGGGCTCTGGTTTTGTTTCTTGTGAGTGAAATGCATGCACGCTGTGGATTCTCATTATTCTTACGTTGTTGTGCCCCAATAATCTCCCCAGCTGATATCTGAACCTGTATTTTTTGTTGTCGGAGAGCTAACTAATTGTATACACCCTGCTTCTAGTCAGTTTATTTGTTACACTTTTCCGGCTAGAGCAAAGTCTGTTTTGGAACTTGTTGTCTGTGTAAAACTGACTTTGGGGTGCCTCTGTGAAAGGAGTGTATGCTATCCTCACTCAGGTTTTACAACAGCACCATTACATCTACTCACACTAGAATTCTATCAGCCCCAATACAAAATAGTGAGAGATAAATAAATAAATATACATATCAAATTATCTTCTATGGCTGGTGTAAAAAGCATCATTTTTCTGAGCTCTGTGCTATCTTTTTGTAGTAAAATGTTAAAACCCACCCTTAGAACACTTACCTGATTCCTTCTTTTCTTACTTCATGTCCTGAAATAGTTATCTCTTCTTGGTTTGAAAAAAATAAGCTGATGTACCTCTGACAATCATATACTGAACCATAACAGTGAGGACTGTTATGAACCTTAGAGGGGAAAAATATACACACAATAAGAATAAATGTTTGTTCTCAATAATTTCATGCAATTTTTCACAAATTCATATCTTATATTTTATATTTCTATGCACCCATTACTGAAAGAGCTTTGCAAAAAAAATACTTAGAATATGAAAATAATAGTTACAAAATATCCAAAACTGGAAGTTCATGCTACCCAATACTACTAAGAAATACAAAGAAGACGAACTGTTTAATAGCACAAAGCATCACAAGACAGTGGTTTAAAGACTGGATTAAATACTCAGCTATTTTACATAGATGAACTTCAGAGACACTGTAGTGAGCTGTCTTATAACTGCCAATGTAGGACCTTGTTATTTACACTGAGGAGACACCCCTATTGCTCTGTTTCTAGAGGGCTAATCTATAAGAGGCAACAACAAACCAATAAAAAACCTCAGCATAATACCCACATTCGCCGCACCAGCTGCAACTGGTACCAGCTGAACTACAACACACCTTCCTGAGCCACTCAGGATTTGTTGAGATTTTGGAGTGCTCCCACAGATTACTGCAGATATGTAACTTATGTGGATCTGTTAAAACCTATTTCACACTGACTTTCCAGCCCTGCTAATGAAGAAGGGAAGGCTTTCCTAAAGTCTGCCTCTGCCTGTTATGTGGATATAGTATAGTGAGCCATGGTATTGGTTTGAATCGCATATCAGCTTCCCCAGTGTGAACACAGCAATAGAAATACAGGTTTCAGTCAGCCAGAGAGATTTGCAAAACTGTGTGTCTCACATATTGTCAATGTATGACATCCATGACCGCCCACTACTAGAGATCACAGATGCGTGCTTCCAGAAGTGAAAACCATGCAGCTTCTATCACAGCATGTCTACAGTGTTAGGGCAGTCAAGTAAATCTTGCACAAAATATGTGCAATCAGACCCTGAAACAGGCATGATAAGCCAGTACTCTTCCTTTTAATAGTCTGGCAAAAAGGAGGCTACCCCTAAAGTCAGAGTTTCTTTGCATTCCTGGCGTTTGGCATGGCAGAGCACAACTTCCGCAGGAAGGTCCTTGTCCCCAGAGACCACAGAGCTTTCGTTGGCCAGGGTGTGATCTCACAACTTGGAAACTGTGGGTTCAGATTTACACTGACTGATGACAGGGATACAGCTCTCCAACTTTCTGTATATATGCTCTGATCGATTAACTACTACACAGTTTTGAAATACACACATAATCTAAGTGAGTTTTAAGCACATACCTACACCAAGGGCTTCAGCAAAACTTCAACAGCCTTCCTTCAAAAAGAAGCTGTGGGATGCCTTAAACTACAGTGCTTCACAAGCTGATTTTAGACAAAGCCTCTGATTTTAGGGAACATGTTGTGAATCTTAGATACCTCTCATTATCTAAATTAAAATGTAGACATAGTTTATGTAACTCAAATATGACACCTATGACTGTGCATCAGCTTACTCTGAGAAGGATGGGAGTGCATTGCCAGTTTACTTGACAGTCCTGTGAAGCTCAGTAGATTAGTAACTGGGAAACACTTAGCCAACATAGTAATGAAGTCTGTAAAAGTAACCAGAGCTATCATTTTTGTAGAAAAGCTCTGCTGGTAAACACATACAGTGCTAACACATACTCAAATTAATCTTCCTAAACTAACAATCCTGAAAGTAAAAAACAGTTACGGTTTCTTTGAGTAAAATAAACCAAAACAGGAAAAGCATTAGAGTTTTGGGGGTTTTGTATAAAGAAAATAATAATTAAAGACATCATAAATGTTACTGGTGTTGACAGATGATTTCTATGTAAACCTGGCCCAAGAAATAAACACAGTCAAGGAAAACCAAAATAATTCTTTTGGTTTTTTTCTCCTCTGGAGAGGTGGATTATTAAAGCCAGAAGGGCCATAATGTGAGGACTTGGCAAGGTTCTTGGCTCTCCATTGTCCAACCTGCAGTGACTGCAGTGCTTCAACATTACTTATTACTTTTCTGAGTATTTTCAGTTTTTAACAAAACATGACATTTGCTCCAGCAACTGAATGGTAGTTTCTCTGTTTCCAGAGCAACTGGGATCCACTGAAATATTGATTCTAGGTTTTAATACAATCTTGGGCTTTGCTACAGCATTTTCTGAAAAATCCTGAAATATCATAGCAGCATAAAGAATCAAAATAAAATTGTGGAAGGCAGATGTAACAGCATCTGTCTATAACCTGAGTGAATAGAAACGGCAGTCTTAATGGCAGATTTATCTTCAGTAGGGACTGTTACCTGGGGGGAGATGAGATCACGTATTTGTAAACAAACTAGTCCTTGGAGTAGAAATCAGAGTCTAAGTCTGCCCTTGTCCCTGTGAGCACTGTGACCACCAGGGCTCAGAAGCAGGATCCCTCTTGTCCCCTCTCCCCTGTTCAATCAGCACTGAATCCCACCCATTGTTTAGAAAGTAACATAATGAGCTTGTATCCTCTCCCCACAGTAACCAAGAGCCTGACAAATAAGGCGTCTTCCTTCAGAGATGGTATAGGTTTGAACTCTCCCTGACCCAAAGTCATTTAACCATGGACACTCAGCAATTTGAGGAAATCACTAAAAAGAGTGCTTTCCATACATAGGTCAAGACAAAGGCTTCTGAGCTGTTAATCTTCTCTGCATGACGTAGAGGTAATCCGAAATTAGAACACAAATCTCCAGAGAGGACAGGGTTTTCCACAGGCCAGGAAAGCAGCTCCCCATAGCATCCCGATAGATGTGAATGGGGGTCCTGTATGCTTCAGTGCCAAGCTATCAGGCAGGTGACAGCTCTTTGTGCCTTACTCTGCAACTCTTTTTTTTTCTTTCTTTCTTTTTAATTTTTTTTACAAACTAACAGCTAAAGTTTACTGAAGTTTCTGAAGTCTGCTTTAAGAACCACTTTTGCTCCCAGAAAGAAGAGATGAGAAATCCTTATTAGGATAAGGGGAGTAAGAAATACTATTTTTAATATACTGACTGCTGATTATAATTTCATCAGTGTTTTGAGTTACTGCACATAGGCGTAGACATTTTCCAGCAGCATAGTTTTATATTTAAGTAAGCAATACAGCAGTTTGATCCATTTATTGTGTGCATAGTTATTTTACTTGTGATGAAAAATAAGTCCTGTAATTCAGGAATATTCAGTGTGTTATTTTTAGCATATGCTCATATACTTACCCAAACAGTGTACTGGGGTTCTGGAGTGCTGCAGTCTTTTGCAAAAATGTAGGAGCAGTTTCCTGGGAAGTAGTAGTAGATGCCATCAAATGTTTCAAAATGATACTGTCCCCATGATTTGCAAATCCCATCTCGGTCTTTACCAGAGTTAGGTACTGGAAAGAACAAGCACGGTAATAAAAAATTGACAGGCGTCTACAAAATAAAGAGCTCAAAAGCAAAACAAGAACTTAGAAAGGAAATACACCACAAGGACAAAATATAACCTAATTTCTTCAACTTTCTATAAAGTCAGTACATTTTTTTAAACTGTTGGCTGCAGTTTTAGTCATGTGCAGTCATCATTTTTAATTTGCTTCAGTGGATACATTGTAATTACAAGTACAGGTAAGGGATCTACTGCAGATTCTGGAGGACAATACTTGTTGAGCCCTGCACACAGCAGATTCCAGAAACCAGTGCATTGCAATTGTTGGTAGTTTTATTTGCAATAAGTCACTCTTTGTTAGAAAACTGCAGTGACTTTTTTGTTCAGCTAACTATAAAAAAAGCTGGCTGGCTACTGATGGACTAGACAGTGATCTATTTGTTACAGTACCTATGTATCATTACAACCCAAGTGCTAAAACGTAGGTGTTCCTGATGTTGCTCTACATATAACCCCAACATATCTAATTTTAATCTTTTTAGCTACTTGTGGAATGATAATCCTACTACAGAGAAATCACAAATGTGCTGTTAACAGTAGTGTTTTAAAAACCTGACCCTTAAACCTCACTTGAAGCTGAAGATGGAATCTTTGGGCCCAACACCTACCAATTTGGCACCTGCTTCCTTGAGCCTGAAACAGCTGACAGTCACAATCACCTGCCTCTGTGCAGGCTGCTCCATTAAGGCACTCCTGAGGACATGGACCTGTAAGCAAGCACAGTAGCCTCTTAGTACATACTATATTTTGCAAACAAGCTCAGAGACCAACATTAAATCAGTTTATTGTTAAAATATAAGCAGCTATATTAGCTAAGAAAATTAACCAACAACAATCTCCAGATTTTAACATTTACTCAATTTTATCCTTTGGTTAATCCTTGGTTAAAAGAGAAGGAAGGTTCCCTCTCATTTGGTTTGAGACTTGTAAACTAACAAAGGAGCAAAAGGTCAGCCTCCTCCCAGCAAACAAAAGGTCAAGTTCCCATGCAAAGAAACCAAATCCCAATCCTGCTGATCTTGAAATACATAGGACACAGATTATTCTAATTGACTAAATTAAGCACAATTTATACTTATGTTCAGCTCCTCCCTCCTCAGCATTACAGCAAAGGGTACATTCAGCTTATAAACAGTCCAGAATATATAATTTACAGAATCAAAAGCAGCTATAAATAAACTTCCCCTCATGCTAAAAAAAAAAAAAAAAAAAAAAAAAAAAAAAAGTTAAAAAGGTTATAAAAAGGTTATTTCTGCTTAAGAGGTGACTGAAGTCAGAGACTTAAGATTCCATGGGAATGGCTTGTTTTATGTTATAGTTAGTAATTGTTTCCAAAAGCAGTTTCATTAAAGGGTTTTATGGTCTGGAAGCTAGGACCTCACTGTAATCTCTGTAATCTACTAACCACTTGATGAGGTGGTTCTAAATCATAATTCCCCCAAAAGAAAGGTAGTCACAAAGTAAAATTCATCATGTTTTGCAGATAGTTTCTTTCTTTCTTGGGGGAGGATTAAAACCCTAGGTACTAATGCTTACAATCTTGCTGATGAAGATCCAAAAAGCCTTGCAAAAAGCAGGAAGTAAATTAAATAAACAGGCCCTTCAACTCCCATTGAAGCTATGGTAAAGCTGCTAGTGACATCAAATGGGAAAAAAAAAAATGTGACTTTCACAGTAAAGCACACACAGAAGTTACCACTAATTCAGAACATCAGCCTTCACCGGGAAAACTCCTTTCCCTGCTTAGTTTTGAATTTTTCCCACTTAAGAATTGCTTCCAAATATACACAAATGCTCCAAAAATACAGACGAGGCAGAAAATACTGTTTATGAAATAGCAGCAATGTGGAAAACTTGTCTGTTGTTGTTAGACTTGTGAGCTGTGAAGTTACGTATATCCATTTACATGGAAAACCACAACAGAAAACACATACCAAGACATACGTATTTTCCAAGAACACAAAAGTTCAGTTGCATACAATGAACTTTTCTGCAAAACAACTTCTGTAGCTTGGACATGCTTTACAGGTCTGTACAATGCCTAAAACCTTCCAGGAGCACCCGCATGCTCATTGCCTTAGCACCACTGTCCCTTCACATAACCAGATACACACCTCTCTGACATACTTACTCTGCCAAGACCACAAAAAATGGCAGAAAAGAAACATTGTAATGGAACTAAACTTTTTTAAAAAATCCAAGATTTGCCTTAGCTAGCTGTTCAAATTCGGTTGTAAGGCTATGTTGAAAGTACAATTTTAATGGGAATTTTCTATGACTTAGCACAGACAAAACGAGATAATGAGGTAGGCCAGAGGTTTGTAGGGTCGTAATGAGGAGGGCTTCCACAGCCCGTGGTGACATAGGAGGGCTGACAGGAAAGCAGGAGCCTCTCTCATCCCATGGGTGCGAGGAACACAGCACTGACCTCTTGGAAGACTCCGTGTCAAGGCTCCATGAAGGTGCGACCGAGAGGCACCTTGAATCTGTCAGAGAAATGTAAAAGCAAAATCAGAGTGTTTGTGCTTTACAAGTGAGATGATAGAAGCCTGAGGCCTCACAGCCTAACATTGGGTTGGGACTTTTAACACAAAAGGGTAATCTATGGCTCGGCCAGCACACGGCACAGCTACAGGTGCTGCAGGAGGAATTGGCAGCCTGGGCCATTTGGGGAAGGCAATGCCTGCAGCAACTGTGGGGAGGGAAAGCACAGCTTTTGGGGGGGTGGAGAAGGACACAGCTGTGCTGTGGGATCACTACATGCCTTACAGTCCCAGTAAAACAGCAGGGATCCATTGGAAGGAAGAGTGAGAGGATGGAGAGCACTTGTGCTGTTTTCACTTTGGTCAAATACCAATAGGTGGTAAGCCTGGAGATCTGATATCCCTCCGTTTCCCCTTTTCCCCTAACTCATGCTCTGTGCTACACCCCAGTCATCCTGCTGTGCATGGATGGATTTAATGTCCCCCTTGACATCCTTCAGAATTGCATTTCAGTTCATCCCAAATGAAAAAGGAAACAGATCTGCCTGATGTGCTTCCTGTCTTGTTTGGGAACCGGGGAGCATCAGACTATAAGGAAGCCCTGAATCTGACCCAGCAATCCACTACTGGAGTTTGTCACGTCACATCATCCCTTCCAAGAGCTGATCCCATTCCAGGCTGAAAGTGGTCTGGGGTTTTTGCCCCCACTAGTCTGATTGGAAAGTTCACCAGAGTGAAGTGCTGGGTAGTTAGATATTTCCCTCTCACATTTATTCATGACCAGTTTCAATCCTTTTGTTTTATAAAGCTTGGCCCTTTTGCTTATTTAAGCTCTTCCTCCCTGTGGTTTATTCCCTCTCTGAGGTACTATGAGAAAATAGTTACCCTTCTATGCTCCCCACAGACGTATACATCAGCCTTCAGCTGTACAGCTAAGCAAAACAAATTGTTCAAGTCTTTGCTTGTAAGCTAATTTCTTTCTTCCCTCCTGCCACCAGCCAGGAGTCTGAGCTAATGGATCTTGAAGTGAACAGCACTGTGCAAGGAACGGGCTGGGTTGAGTCTCACTAATGCCTCATATAGCAACATAAATGCTTCCCTTTTCCAACTGGAAATACCATGTGGGGTGCATCAAAGTTGCACAATCTGTCTAAAATCAACCTGAAATGGACTTCACCAAGCCACCACCTGTAAGCCCTCTACACAAAAATTATTCCTGGTCTCCCTGGTCTGTCGTTAGCTGGAGAGGATCCTTTCCCTCCCTGCACAACAAGACCTTTTTCCATTTCTCCTGCTAGTTACTCTGAGCCAAGTCTCCTCAGGAATGCAGCTTTCGGCCTTTGCATTATTTCGGGAGGTGGAGCACCCTCCTGGGACACCATCAGGCCCCAGGGCCCATTTCTCTCAGAGGCTTGATTCTCCTTAGCCACACCAGCTGCCCTCTGCCTCGATCAGGAGGCACAGAGATCTCAAAGGGACTCAGAGAAAATCTTCCATGGTTTAGCTGCAGGCCCCCTGCAAGGCCATGAGGAGGCACTGCCTTGGGCTTCACACCTGCCCCCATCAAATGGGGTTATAACCCTTGTTTGGACTCCGAAACCTGAAATGTATATCAGCAGTGGAATGAGATTCCACCATTTGTTATTTAGTTTCAATGCAACATGGCTGGACACAGCGTTGAGGCAGCAGTGGGCTGGGGCAATGGAGGGAGCGCTGCTGTCAGCGCCACCATGGTGCCTCTCACCAACCACTGACAGCTTTCTGGGGCTCTCTGTTCACCTTCACAAAAGATGGAAGCGTCACGGTTTTATTTCCCACTTGGCTCATCAGGGTGGGTCACCCACCGGGCGCCTTGCTGAGAGCGAATGAGGGGGTGAGGCCATGGGCTCAGGTGGGGGCGAGCAGACAGGGAATGGCCGCTCCTCCTCCCTGTCCTCCTGCCCTTCTCCCCACAAAGGCTCCTTTGTAAGGACAGCAAAGGCCCAGAGGAGAAAAAGGGGGGAGGATTTCCCCTCCCTCCCGCTTTTGGAGATAAAACCTACCTCGGCTGTTACAAGATCTCTTTTCTGTCGACTTGCATTAAACCCGTTTCTGGAAGAAAACAAAAAGGATTTTGTATAATCAAAGGTCCTTGGAGCAACCTGAATAAGCAGGTCCTCAAAGAGAAGTGTTTCTCTCTGATTACCATCACTTTATCAAAGAGGTCTTTCTTGGGTTAACATTTTAAAAGGTGATTTTTTTTTTTCTTCTTTTATTTTTTAATTTTCGTGGTCTCAGTTTTCAGAATTGGGAAGCACTCTGAACTCTGCTCGGACAGGGAGGTACCTGGTGCTTGTGGGCGAGACACAAACAGGCAAAATAGGCTTACACAACAGGATACAAAATTGTAAAGCATCTTCATATTTACTTAACTCTGGGTGTGAGTGGCTGCGAGTTCCCCCCAGTATTGTTTGAATATACCCTGATGTTACTTTTAATAGCAAGAGATGTATCTCCAGCTGTAGCTGACTTAAATTTGTGACTAAGTTTAGAAAGCAGGGCATCAAACTATAAAACATACCTAGTTTTATCAACAGTCCAAGATGGTATATCATTTGACATGCAGGTGTGTTCGCTAGATGTATATTGGAGATCATTAGATATCTGAAGCTACGTCCAACTGGATGCTTCCATTGAAGTTGTTGGCAGAGTTCCCATTTAATTCAATGGGATCAGGAACATTCCCTAGTTTGGGTTTTGTTTGGATTTCAGCTTCTACATGAAAACTCGTATTGAAAATGTTTATTTTAAGGCCGTATAGCACTTTTCTGTGCTCCAAAAAGCAGCTAGGATTTTATCATGCAATTAAAACTGTAGCAGGGTACTCATTTAATGTATTTTTCCAGTAATGAAATCATGATCTCATCCTGGTTTCGTTCCATTGTTGCTTTAAGCTTTCTCGAGACTATAGAAGTGTCGTTTTTCATATAGATCTCCATTTTTCAAACAGAGGACCAGTGTCCTTTATGTAAATTCTTTGAGAAGAGTTGTAAACACTCTGAAAGTGTGTTTTACATCCAACGTACATGTGCATGACATTCTACATGTCAAATTCAAGGCTATACTTCATGTTCTAGCTTGCACTGCGTCACACTTACTCATTTTTGTTCTGTTTGTAGGACTTGACAAATAAGGAATAAAAACTTACCTTGAAGTTCTTCTCAAAAGAGAAAGCTTGCAATAAGATCCTGTAGATTAAAAAGTCATCAAGTTAAATGTTTTTTCTACAGCCTCACTCTGCACTTGGCAAACAGCAGTTTGTCAAGTTTAAAACAACACTATTGAATTTTGGTTTTGAATGACCCTAAATTTTCCAGAGCACCTTTACACAAACTTTTTCTGTTCCCAAGGAAAGTAGCACTACATGTTTTCCTTCCTGAGAGTTTGATTCTGTCAAGTACTCATCACCCGCAAGAGAATTCATAGTTCTTCCAAGGCTCAGACTAAAACTAGTAAAATACAAGAGATGCTTAGGGCTTCCCAGAATCAAACCTCTACTGTGGTTACCTATAATAATTTTCTGAATGTTACTTGGAATTGTAATCCATTTAAAACACTCTAGACACCACACTTCAAAAAAGCACAACCAACCAAACAAAAAAACACCACTCCTTTTTCATATTGCCTTAGAAATCTTTGCAGTTGTTGCAAGAAAACTGTCCATAAGGTCCCTTTGCATTAAATAGAAAATAGGGTCATTTGCATAACCAGAAGAGCAATTATTTACCTTAGCATTCTAAAAATGCTTAAACAGACTACAGGTGCAGTCTGATCAAACCAAATCACAGCTCATTAAAAATCATTATCTGCTATTCACCTGACAGTAATGGCAAGAAAGCCAGGAAACTCAAACTTCATTCCTAAATAATTATTTCATAACATAAATTAAAGACATAAAAATGTATTGAAAAAAAAAACCTAAACACCTCTATTTTAGTTTCTATGCTTTCAAAGAGAATAGTAATATATATTTCTTAAACCTGCATTAAAAAATACTTTTATTTATAAAATCCAGCAAGGGTAAAAAAAATTGCTTTATAATGCCAGAAAAAGAAGTAGCCATATTATTAAAGTATCTAGAAAAATATTTGTTAAAGTTTGTATTACTGCAAAGAAGAATTGAAGGTCTTACCTTGTAGAGAGTACAGCAGTGAATGAAGCAAGAATATACTCCACGGTATCATTAAATTGAGCTTTCCCACAATGTTCATTTCAGTATAACTTAGTAAGAGGAAATTTATCCAAATTAATGCATTTGATTACGATGGCATCTTACAACTATTTATTTCTACAGTGTGTATAAATCCTTTAAAAGTCAGATAGCCAGATGCTTTATTTAAAATAATGCAATGCAGAAAAGGAAAAGGAAAGGAGACATGAAGCCTTGTAGCTACATGCAGCTTCAGGAACTTTGCAAGCGTTGCGGACAACCGACTGGCTGGGTGTCTCTCATTAGTGATGCACGGTGACTCCTCAGCAGAGTCTGGATTAGTTACACTTTTGCTGGACCTGCGAGCATTATCCCTCTGCTGAATTGAATCGGCCCTTTATAACGTGGCAGACAATGACACAGAAATGTTGCCATGTCGTGATGATCTGAGCGTTCCTGCAGCCGTCACGCACCTTTGTGCGCTCTGAGGTGTGTGCTGAGTGCTGCCCTTTACTGCTTACTACAGTGAAATATTTTAGCAAGAACCTGCAATTATTATGTTGTATAAACTATAACCAGATGGTTTTAGAGATTAACATATTAATGTTATTCTAAAAGGAGAAACATGAACTTCCATTAATACACCTGGATTTTTAAGAATATTTTAGACACATTTTTGTATCTATTTTACATTTCTTCACAAAAGAATCCCAGAACATAATTATATTTCATTTTTAATAAAACATGTTATGAAATGCTCATATTAGCAAAAATAAGAAGTCAACAGGCCCACTGGGGTTTGTTCCTAATTTTCATTAAAATATAAAAATAGAATTTCACCCAAATTAGAAATTACCATATTTTAAAATAGAAATATCTTACCTGCTTTACTATAACATTAATGCTGCATTTTTAAAGACACATATAATGCTAATTGAAACTGCTGCTACTCATTTTATTTTGCAAAGCCTATCTTTTTCCTAGGATGTGCTTTGTGGGACCCTGTAAGCACATTACAGAGGGGGAGCTTGAACAACAATAAAATTAATTCAGAACCTGGTGGCCTCTCTCAGGTAAAAAGTTCTTCTGTCATTTCTTCTAGCCCTTTCTCTTCCATGCTCCTCAGCTGGACTGGAAGAGAAAGCAAAGGAAAACACGAAACCTCTCCAACTGCCGACAAAGACAAACCCTGTGTCCACACAGTAGCCAAGAACACTCATGCTCCAGATCTGGACCGGCTGGACCGATGGGCTGAGGCCAACTCTACAAGGTTCAGCAAGGCCAAGTGCCAGATCCTGCACTTGGGTCAGAACAACCCCAGGAAGTGCTACAGGCTCGGGGAAGAGTGGCTGGAAAGCTGCCTGGGGGAAAAGGATCTGGGAGTATTGGTTGACAGCAGCTGAACATGAGCCAGCAGTGTGCCCAGGTGGCCAAAAATCCTGGCTTGTATCAGGAATAGTGTGGCCAGCAGGACAAGGGAAGTGATCGTGCCCCTGTACTCAGCACTGGTGAGGCCCCACCTCAAATCCTGTGTTCGGTTTTGGGTCCCTCACTACAAGAAAGACATCAAGGTGATGGAGAGAGTTCAGAGGAGGGTGACAAAGCTGGTGAGGGGTCTGGAGCACAAGTCTGATGAGGAGCAGCTGAGGGAATTGGGGCTGTTTAGCCTGGAGAAAAGGAGGCTGAGGGTAGACCTTATGGCTCTGTACACCTACCTGAAAGGAGGTTGTAGCATGGAGGGTGTTGGTCTCTTCTCCCAAGTAACAAGTGATAGGATGAATGGAAAGGGCCTCAACTTGTGCTAGGGGAGGTTCAGGTTGGATATTGGGAAAAATTTATTCGCTGAAAATGTTGTCAGGCTTTGGAACAGGCTGCTGGAGGTGTTTAAAAGACATGTAGATGAGATTCTTATGGATATGGGTTAGTGACAGTGTTAACAGCTGGATCTGATGATCTTGAGCGTCTTTTCCAATCAAAATGATTCTATGATTCTATGCGGGTTCGGGATCACTAGCAGCAAGGATACTTATTGCAAGCTGATACGTTGTAATACTACACTATGGAGTATTTCTTAAGAATTATTTCTATTACCATTGAATCTGAGAGGCTGACATTCACACAATTTGAAATTCAATAATTTTTTTGCTTTGTTTCGTTTTTTTTGCTGTCTAGCTCTAGGCTGGTCTCACGGACTGAATGCTTATCTGCAGCTGCAGAGCATCGTCCGGCTTAGTTTCACCTTCTCCACGTGGTCCAAAACCACTCCAGATTGCAAACTGAAACAAAAGAAGTGAGCTCCTGCTCCAAACTGACACAGTCATGTAGTCATACTAATAGACTGTAATCATTTATGTGGCCACCTATCCTATAGGAGGTGGCAGAGGTAAATCAACATTTCACTCTCATAAATCTACAGAACAATGCCTGGAGGTTGCTGTCAAGCCTGAGATGAGCCCAAGCATTAGGGCTTTCAAATTCCACTACCAGTCTCCGAGTTATCTCACTTTCAAGATAAATACAGTTTAGAAACTCTAACTCTTCTAAGAAATCTGACCTGGGATTCTTCTCTTCTAAGAAATCTGACCTGGGATTCTTCCCTTCTTCAAGACCATTTTTTACACCATAGTTCATATGCAGCTTCACAAATAAATCTTTCCATTAATATAAATTAATTATTTTGGTTTAACAGAAACTATAAAAAATAGCCTTTTTTCTCTGTCTCCTTTTTTTTTTTTTTTACAATTTTTCTGTTACAAAGTTGAGGGAATATTTAGTGTATATTAGTATTTCACAATTGCTTAGCTTCTAACATTTAAAAAGTAGGCCAGGCCTCATCAACTGCAAAGGGACTTTGTAAGAGTTAGAGCAATAGGCTTCATTAGCTCTGGATATCTCTGCTCAAGGCAGGGTAGGAAGTAGCACAGTCCCAAGTACACGAAGGATGTTAGCTAATAAGGAAAAAGAATTATTTAGCCAAGTACACTGAACTGTAACTCCCGGGACTATATTAAGAAAGAGAGAGAAAAAAATTAATCCAATTATATCAAGGCAATAGCACACATTACCTATACCAGCTAGCATAATACTAACTGGGACTTAATGAAAAATTTGAGGAGAAACAATGTGTTAGAAAATAATCATTTTGGTAAGAAAATAAACACAATACAGAACATACGTTGGCCCATACTTAGAAAATGTCAGTGGTACATTTTTAAGCTATAGATTTTGCTTTAAAAATAAGATGTAAAGTTCTCTATATTAATATATCCGCACATCACAGTCAATAAATTAATTTGCCCAGAATTTTCCAACATAACATTTGAGAGGACTTAATTTTACATACAGGTTATGCAGTTACCAGCATTGTGAACACTGACGGAAAAAATAACCACCTTCAGAGCCAGGGCTACAAGCTTGCCCTGGTTTGGAATGGGATCCACTGTCTTCATGAAAAAACAGGGTACTTTTTAGAGCTCACACTCCAGCCTTCACCGACCCAGTATTTTCAACAAAGAATTCAAGTGAGGCCACGTTTTGATGTGCACGCCTGATCTGCCTAAGGATTAGTATCAATGAAACTAATGAAAGAGCTGGACAGTACAAGGCCAGAGGCATTTCTTCTGCTTCAATAACCACCTCCACAGTGGCTCAAGAGCCTCACTAGGGCCTTGAAGATTGAACTGTTACTACTTCTCTGTGGAAGGGTGTCACTGGTCAGAGCGGATTGCCATCCCCGCAGAAAAACGACATCAGGAAAGGAAACACCTTTATGAAGAAATTTTCTCCTTACACCTTCAAACTTCATGGTAGTTCTCCTTCCCCAATGAAGTTAAGCCCTCTAGTGGGTGATCAGTAAGTAACCATTTAGAATAAAAATCTTCAGCCACCCAGGCAGACACCAGCCTGATTCCACTGACATTTCTCATCTACAAAGTCTGTGGGGATGACATCACTCTACAGGATTAATAGAGCATTTTTATAGGATCAGAGTTCAGTTCAGAAAGTATTTTTATTATGCTAAGAGCCTTTTGGTTGAAGAAATGACGCGCAGACATGACCTAGGGATATATTAGTGGTAATGTTTTCTTTCCAACCTTTCCGTAAAAGAATAGAAAAACAAAAATCCCCAATTGCTACAAGCTGTTCTGTGGGCAGAAAAACTGGTGAATTAGATTTCCCTGTAACTGTAAAATCCACACGTAAGGTTACTGGCATCAGGTATTGCATCTCCTGCTGCCTCCCTGAGTTTCACACCCCAGTAACTTTGTGTTCTCTCTTTTTCCCTCCATCCGACTGCTCTAACAGCTCAGCAAAAACTACTTCTGGACAAACCACAGCATAGGGTGGGGATGTGCCAACTGGCAGGCCAGCACGCATCTCCTAAGCAGTGAGAGAGACATTGCTTTTCACTCACCACACAAGCCAAACAACTAAAAAGCTTATTTTTCCTCAGCTGGAGCTAATTAACATCTATCAAGACACCAGTTTCCACAGAACTCATAGGAATTCAAGCAATCAAAATGTGAAGTTGGCCCTGCATAGTATATTTTCCTTAGGAAGCCAGGCTAGGAGGCAGAATATCACATTCTTCAGCAGCCCAAGAGCTAGAATTTGTGAGCAACTCTACTGCAAAGTATAAGCTCTGAGGAACTCACTGGATGAGAAAAGGGTCAGATCCAAGGGCGCAGAAAGGGAGGACTAAGGAAAGCAAACCACACAACTTCCCAGAGACACAGCGTCTGGAGGAGAGTATCTTGTTCACTTAGTGTGAGACAAAAAACCCGATGTGTAAACTGGTGATAGAACATACAACAGTCCCTTCTCCTTCAATGGGAGTGTGAGAGGTGTGAACAAGAATGTTCTACTCCAGTCATGTCATGCAGGATTTTGTGGCAGACGTTGACAGCTAAAATGGGAGATGGATGAAGAATTCATTTTCGGAAGGATTTTTTTCAAGTTACACATTTAACTCTTGAATAACTACACTTCAGTAAAGATGCCTTTCTATGGAAGAAAAGCAGAGACATCATAACAAATGCTAACATCTATAAAAAGCCATGAGCACTCACTTTCCTAACCTAGACCAAAAAGGCAAAATGGTACTATTCTTTCTAATTCCCCAACCCAATTCACAAAGGAAGCTGGTCCAGCTTTGGCTGAGTACACTGAAATTACCTACCATGAAACAAGTGAGAAGAAATACCACGTTAATAGAAAGCCCAACAAAAGTCTCATGTATCGAGGTGCTCCTATAACTATGTTGGTATTGGCACACAAATGTACGATGCACAAAAATACAATGCACAAAAATACCAGGCTTAGGGAGTGATGCAGCAGAAGCCAGGCTCTTGGTTGCTTGGGTCAGCTCATATCCAAGGCCTCATTCAATTACTCGCAACTCTTCCAAGGGACAGACTTTGCCCTTCCAACAGCCTTTTGTTGGCACATGCCACGTCTTACTTGAAACTTTACTCTTCTTTGTCCCCAGCAGATCACTTCCAGAATGAAAATCCTCTTTTTTATTGAATGTGAAACTGAAACTTCTCCACCATTTCTTTTTATGTTTGATACACACACCCCCTAACTAGATCTTTGAAAATTACCATCATATTTTTGACTCCAGGTTTTTTCCACTTACCACCCTAAGGCCTTCAAATTGCTGCACCTGGCTCATGACATAAGCAACTGTCTACTGTCTGTCTTCCAAAGGGATTTTTCTGGGTTTTTTTTGTTTGTTTTTTGTTGTGGGTTGTGTGTGATAGGGTTTCTTTTTGCTGTTTTTTGTTGGTTGGCTTTTTTTTGTGTGTGGTGGTGGTGTTTTAATCATTTAACATTCTCTAGGTCTACATCCCTCTGTGCTTGTACTGTGTGAACATGTGAAGGACAAATCATTTAGGCTCAATCTTAGTTATAACATAAAACCTTTGTTTTACATTCACAAAATACTATTTTGAAAGCCAATATATGGAGTTTGTTATTAAAAAAAAAAAATCCAACATTCAAACATACTAATCCAGAAAACTGTATTATCTGGTAAAGCAAAAGTTCAATAAACCTCTCTCCTCTGCCTCCACAATTACATTGGTTTTCACCATGTAAACTTTAAATACGAACTTTAGAACAGGTGTCTGAATACCCACTTCAGCACCATGTTGAGGCAGTTACCCTAACAAGAGTAAATTCCTTGCCACTGACTGCTAAGGATGCACAAACAAAAGCATTGGTGTAGACAATACTCATTGCCATAGAATACACTATCGTGCTGTTTAGAATTTAACTCTCTGTGTGGTATTCCAAGTGAACATACAAGGAAAACAGAAGTCCTTCGCCAGAACACAAACCACCAGCACTGAAGCATTATGCCAAAAGATGCTTAATATGTTGTGTTACACTGGCACAGCGTACTAAAGCAAGTCACACAACACTGAAGTTAGCAGCTAGGAATCAGATCCACACTCACATTGCATACAGACTAAGTCTGTAACCAGGCTGAGACATACATTTTTGCATGGGAAGAGCATTTGATACTCATGCTGGACCACAATGTCACAAGTAGCCATCCAGGTACTGGAGAAGATCCATCTTTATTTAGATTTACCAGAAAGGCAAAGACTAAACTCTGCTTTAATCAACTGCTACACTGCTGCATGTACTCACAGAAAAACATCATGTAAGCCTTCTTTAATTTCTGATAACTGCGCATTTATCAACAGGAGAAAGCTTTTTCTTTGTTCGCAAGATCCTACCTATCTAGAGTTGCTATAAATCTATTTACCCATACAGAAAAACACAATTTAGACACATGAAATGTATCAAATTCTCTTTATTGTCACATGACTGTAGAACAATTTTAACGGTAAGACTTCTGGTAGCGCGCACGAGCACCAGGTCCTCCAAATTTCTTGGATTCACAACGGCGAGGATCTGCAACCAGCAGAGTCCTATCGTACTGGATTAGAATATCCTTGATCTCTTTCTTGGAAGCTTCATCAACATCTGTTTAAAAACAAAAAGTCTTCAGTTTAAGAAGCTGCACAGGGAACAAATTTATATTAATATATTTTGCATCAAAACTACCAGAAGCCGTACACTTCCAACTTAAGGCAACAACACATACAACAATCAAAATTACTTACATTTTTGATAGTAAGCCACCAATGCTTTGGAGATAGCTTGACGGATAGCTGTTAAAAAATTAAAAAAAAAAAAAGGCAGTGGATCAGTAAAGATCGCAAATGCATTTAAAACTTAAACACAAAGTGCCAGTTATCTGAGATACTTGCTGTCTTTGTTTTCTGCCAAATTTTCCTCTCCCTCAATCTCCCATCCCACATACTCCACATGACGTTTACTTTGGCAAATGCAAAGAAATCTGTGCCAAGAGGCCACCCATAGTTCATTTGTTGATTTGACAGCTGCCAGCTAGCCAAGGAATTGTACAAGTGCAGTCCTGATCACCTTTCTGCCAACTACTAATGTAGGTTCATCTACAGGTTCAACTACCTACAGGCAGTTTTCAAAATCCTCAGAAACACAGTTCTCTGAGATGTCTACACATTTTCAACAAGGATAAAATAGATCAGTGTGCTCAAAGACTGAGGCAAAAGGGACAACAGGAAGATATGAACAGTTCTTCCAGCAGACCTCAATAAGACAAGCCTATAGCACAGTAACCCAGCAATCAAAACTCGAAGCAATAGCATGAAGTAACTGTAAAGATGTTGGTGTTCTGACAGATAGCAGCCTAAAACCAGAATTTTGATGAAAATTTAAATTTTCTGACAAATGAATGCAATCAACTTGGAGACTGAAACACGTCTATGCTCTTTCTGCAGCTTCAGCTCCACTTCACTAATGTATACCCAAACTGAAACAGCAGAACTGATCTATCACTTGTAAAGAGTAACTATATCAACAAGTGTTTTCAGTCTCTTCTGCAAGGGAAAAAACTGCCCAGCTTTGCAGGTCAGCTGATAGATGGTTCTCAACAACCTGGAAATTTACAACTAAACATACAACTTCTAATGACAAATTCCCTTTTGCTCTCCCCAAATCTTTGTGCTCAGCAGCACCTGAACTTCCCTGTCACACTGCAAGACACAAATATACTTTCCTCACATCTCCCAAAACTTCATCAACATACTTCATTCTACTTACTCTAGATGTCACAGATTTGCATATAAAATACAACCAATAAGCCCTTATGAAAAACTACATTTGTGTGGTGGAAAAATAAACAGATGTCAGGACCTGCAAGTTACTATTCTAAACTAAAGCCTCTTAAATCTGTGGCTTGACCTGTTCTAGCCCACATGGAAGACCTGACACAGAACCATACCATAGATTTGTGCTACGTGGCCACCACCCTTTACACGGACTCTGATGTCAACACCAGCAAACCGCTCCTTCCCCAGGAGGAGGACAGGTTCAAGCAGCTGGAAAACAAAACACAGAAAGAAAAATCACTTGTGATCAGAAACAACAAGAATCGGAGCTTGTAGTGTGTTTACCAGATATGAGGTTATTGAATGTTCTGAACACAGCCTTGATTTTAGAAGCACACAATTCAATGTAACTACATCTCCTGCAGAGCTCTTTGACATCTACCAGTGCTGTTATAAAATAAACTTGCTGAAGTCTTAAGTTCACCCTTTTATGTCTCAGAAATCTTAATAGCAAAGCATACACACATGGTAATTCAGAGCAAGGGAACACTATAGTGGAATGCTACAACTATATCCAAAAAATAAATTGATTTTATTAAAATTAATATTCGAAGTAACTTGTGTGTGGTCTTCTCCACTGTTTATTACACTTTGTATTAACATAGTCACTTTGATTCTCTCAGCAGTGTTCAAACAACTACGTTTTTAAGTCCTAAACAATCTTCTAAAAAGGAGGGGTTTAAGTCACTCATTTAAATTTTAAAAATAGATGTGTAGTGCTGAAAATACTTCGCAAAATTACATTAACATACACAAACCCAGTTAAGCAAAAAGCCCACTCTTCCTAACAAGGCAATCATAGGACAGTTTTCTGAATTTTCATAACAGCATTTACATTTCAGGTAGTCAGGTAACACACAACGAAAAATTTAGTACTACCAATAAGGCAAGCAACTTTTCTCCATCCCCAAGCAACTATACATAAAAAGGTATTTGAACATCCAAGGTGGGGTGGCAGGAGGAGGCTGGGTGGATGCTTACTTTATATTGTAGAGTTCTGGGCTCAATCATTTCCAGAGGTCTTCCATTCACCTTAATGAGGCCATTTCCTCTCTTGCAGTGGGCAACAGCAGTTGCTGTTTTCTGGAAATCCAAATGCGTATTAGCACAGCATTTTCATTTTTACATTAGCAGTGTGAAGCACATTTCTATTTATTTAGAACAACCTAAAAATCTTAAGTATATGTCAGAGATTTGTATCTCTCACTAAATAAAACAGTTCTTCTGCTTACATTTGCAGGTATTTACTAAAAGTATTAAGGCACCTTATAAATAAAATTTATTTAATTTACAATTTTAAGTGCTATATAGTTATAATAGTTATAAAGGAGGGAAAGATACCCTCTCCATTCTGCAACACAATATTTTTGTGGCTCATGTCCTCACGAAGGCCTGTTAACTGGGACTATTCAAACGAGTGGATCCCAGAAGTGCGAACTGTGCTATAAACTAGAACATTTATGGGTATAAACCGGAACACAGGAGATAGTATTTAAGTTTGAGAATAAACTTCTTCACGGTGAGGGTGACAGAGCACTGGAACAGGCTGCCCAGGGGGGTTGTGGAGTCTCCTTCTCTGAAGACATTCAAAACCCACCTGGACACATTCCTGTGTAACCTCATCTAGGTGTTCCTGCTCCGGCAGGGGGGTTGGACTAGATGATCATTCAAGATCCCTTTCGATCTCTAACATTCCCTATAACTTTTATTCTCCCACCACCCCCTGGTAACATGGCTGTCGCACACAGGCAATGTATGAGGCCTTAACAGCCCGGAGACGACAGCGGCGGCTGTTCCCAAGAGGTGGAGTAGGGTTCGCACCCAGAGGCTCAAACCCACTCCCTAAAAGAGCGAATCTCTCCCCCCGCTCCCGCAGGACCCCGGGGACACCGCGAGCCCGGCACCCACGAAGCACGACACGTGGAGCTGCCCAAGAGGCGCCGCACCGCCGGCAGCCCGCGCCCCGGCCTCGCCACACGGCTCAGGCCCAGAGCTGGGGCCGCGGGATCCCGAGCGCCTGAGGTCTCCGGGCGCGGCCCGGCCCGGCCCGGCAGCGAGGAGGAGACAGCGCGGCCGCGGCGCCCCGGCCTCACCTTCCGCCCGAAGACCTGGACGCTCTGCAAGGGACCCTTGGCCGGCATGGCTGCTCCTGCAAGAGAGAGGGAGGCGGCGTTAGCGCTGCCGGGGGGAGAAGGCGCGGGCAGCGCGGCGGAGGCCGGAGCCCCCGCACACTCACCCTCCCCTCGGCGGCGGCACCGCGAAAAGGCCGAACGGGGCTTCCCAGGCTCTTCTCAGGGGCAGCCGGGCCGCAAAGCGCAACGTCGTCTTCCGGCAGTGCGACAGAACGCACGTCCAGCCCTCCCCCGTCCGGTCGCACTTTGCGGCAACCCGGAGCTGGGCAGGCGGGGGGAGCGGGCGGGAAGCGCGCGCAGTTTCCGTTAACGGCCGTCCCGTGCGGCGCCCCGGGGAAGGAGGGAGGACGGACCGTGTCTCTGTCTCTCCGGTTCCTTCTGGTGGGGCCGCGGCTGCCGCCTCCCCGCCGGCACAGAGGCGCGGCCCCCGGGCGCTGCGGCCGCCGGAGAGGCTTGATGGGCGCTGAGGATGGTTAAACGGCTTCCACAGGACCTTTTGTGAGGCTCTTCGCCTTGGCATCATGGTGCAGGGTCACTGTGGGGGACTACGGTGGGTCCGTGACGGAGGGTATGGGAACAGAGCTTGACCTTGAAGATATTAAGGTGCACCCGTGAGACAGAAGGGAGTGAAAGACTAACATTGACGGTAGCAAAATTAACCAATGGTGTGTTACTATTGCAGCCCGTAACCAATAGCAAAAAGACACATGAGCTGGTAAAGTCTACATAAAAAGGCATTTGTGGCAATAAATGAAGATTCTACATAAGAACTTTGTCTATGTCGTTTGTCTGTCTCAACTGCAACAGGTCACCCAGTCTTTTCCCCCTCCCCGGTTTGCACTGTGGTTCATTGCGGGTTGTTTATTATTTTAAAAAGTTATAGTACATAGAATTCACTTTCTCTTTTTTACCTGAAAGGATGGAACCCTGCGTTTACAGCTACTTGAAGGACTTCTTGAGAGAGACAGAGGATGCACAGCCTGCGAGAAGCTTTTTCTTCAGTTCCTTAGGAAGCATCTAGTGTTAGGTACCCAATGACAAGCAGAACCCAGCTGGGCTTCTGGTATAAAGACAACAAAATGATACCTTCCCCGAAAGGCTTAGAGTCACTCTTTGGACCACCTTGAGGTGCAGCAATACAAACCACATGGGGTTTTTTTGTTTTTGAGGTTTGGTAAAGTGCTGGAGAAGATGAAGCATTAAACCCTGTATTCTATTCCGGCACTGGATACCAAGGCACATTCAAGCAATCCATTATACCAACTTAAATCGTCAGTGATCATTATGTTTAAAATAAGGAGTTCTTAGATTCAGGGCATCCACAGAGCACCATCAATTTGAGCTTTTATCTGTGTTTTCCTTGTTTAGTATCTGTCTTAAAACATGGAGATTAGTCACTTTCAGATTCAAAATATTTTACTTCTAAGGCTTCATATTTAATATGCAAAGTTTTCCAGAAGGAAAAAAGCAGAATCTTTTCGATGGAGCAAGGTCATGCTTCTTAGATGTTTTAAACAATAGAGATTTAAATTGCTATGATTAATTAGAAAGTTGACTGCTCAAATGAAACAATCAGTTCCTTTGTCTTTGGACAGGATTTTAAATACTGAACATTAGTCATGAGTCATGTGAGGATTTAAACAAGCACTTAGCTTTATGCAATTGGAGTGATTAGTTCTATTCAAGTGAATAGAACTGTGCAGAGAGTGTAAGACTTAGCACATCTCAAACCCCCAAAGCTTTAACATGTGACCCAAAAAGTGATGGGTTTTTTTAAGGCTGTTTCCTAAGGAACAGTGTTTATGCAGTCACAGATGTCTATGATCCACTCTTCTCTGATCATCAGGGGAAGGGGAATGGTCGCCAGCTTGTTGGGCAGTTTCAATTAGTTTTCACAGAATAATGGAAATTTCAAAACCAAATTAGTTTGTACATATTTGGTGAAAATATGTGGCTTTGTATAAGAGAGAACTTGCATAATGAAAGCAGCTGCAAGAGCTGAAATATTGGACATTACAAAACCTTAGGTGAAAAAGAGAAAACATAATACCTAATTAACCCAGTTAGATGAAAAAGTTCAGCTAAGATTTAGGATCAACCCAAAGGTGAGCTGTTAGTAAATGAGTTTTGTTAGGTGTCCAGGACACTTTTAAAGGAAAGAAAATCTCTATTTTGTGGGCATTATCTGAAGTCTGCTAATGAAGATCTGTGGTTTAATACCAAGTACACCGTTAACTACGGGGTTTTCAAATGTCTGGGTTTATAAAGCTTACATTTTGGAAACATGCTTTTTTAAGTCCTTCAGAATTCATCTTCCTTTGGCTGTTCATCTGCTGTGTGCTCTTCCTGGAATTGAAAACATTAATCCTAGAAGAGCATGTGTATAAAACCAGTGATGTGCATACACCTATGTATCTTTCTGTTTTCTGTTAGCAAAATAAGAAGAAAACCAATGAATATTGGTAGTGTTGCCTAGAAGATAAGGTTAGAGGCTTTGCTCTTTTTTCCTTTGGGAAATGGGAATAGGAGCTAAAAGGCATTTAGAAACCACCTACCACAGAAATTAGGCTGTAATATGGGGAGAATTAGATCATAAGTATCATTGTATATAAAAGAAACAAAAAGCAGAGTGAGGGAAATCCCTCAGGTAAGATACTGTACTTTTAAGAAAAGTCCAAGCACGAACAATGTCACTACTTAGTTTTACTGGGAACAGAATACTTCAAAACAGTAGTGTATCTCTGATTTCAAAAGAATAACAAAGGAAGACTCTCCAAGCACCACCTACAGACTCTTGTATTTTATTCCTTTTTATCTGTAAAATTGCACCTGTGGAATGTAAGGCACTTGTTTAGCAGCCTTCTTATTTTAACATTACTGTGCACCAGCGTGAAGAGTTACACAGCACGCAAAACTCAGTATTCAGGCCCAGAGAAATTAAAGCATATTTGCTGGTAAACCACTCTTAACAGAAAGAGCATTTCAAGAGAAAGTTGGCAGGTTTGAACCCATCTTGGTAAGGTTTTTTTATTATTTCCTTTGTACCAACAAGCATCTTAAAAGGACTAAATCTTTTACATCGGTGTTCAGCAAGGCTTTAGGGGATTGAGACTGACCAGCCTCCTCCGCTGGAGCTGCTTTGACCTCATTACAGGCTGTGGTGTGAGATGCTGCTGTGACCTCCTGTCCTCCCCCAGCCCAGGCACATGCGCTGCTGCTCTGCCAGTTTGCTGGGAAAAGACGCAGTCCAGCAGCGGGTTTAGCGCTATAGGGGAACAGCTCCAAGTGTTTCCTCTCTTTGCGACAGGAGCACAAAGCTTGTGTAGGTAACGTGGCTCCATGGGGAGGAGGACAGGAAGGGAATGGCAGAAGATGGGCAAAGGTGGACTGAGCAGAGGTGCTGGGCTGGGCAGCTCTGTGTCTGTTTGTTTGGAAATTTGCCAGTGTGGAGCACATGGAAAACTAGTATAAAGCCTGGGTGTCAGGCACTGCCCACCAATACTATCAGGCTGACGTAGTGCAACCCATGAACTTAAAATGTATGCTTATTTGTTAATGTATGCTTAAAATGTATGCTTATTTGTTACTTGAATGCTAACGGAGATTTTATTTGGCTCCCTATACAGGAGTCTAATCTATTTAAGATTTTTGCTATTTACGTGTTTGTGCGAGGTTTGTTTGTTTCCTTGTTTTTCTTTCTGTTTTGTTTTGTAGTTTGGAATTTAAAATAGCAAGTAACTGGGCTTCCATGCGGAATCATGATGTTGGTTCTTCACTTGGACCTTGCCATCTTTCAAATTAAATTCACATGTAAGTTCAAAAGGTAAACATTCCAGGAGGATGACATTGTAGCTTCCACTTAACACAGAAATATGTAGCTACTGAGAGTATAAGGCAACAAAGAGTCAAGGTCAATATGTTAACAAGGCCGGCTGTAATGTGACTCTAAATTTCCTCCTATTTAAAGGAGAGAACATACTTTCCATGGAAAAACAGTGTGAGAATTAATGATATTATCTTCCTAATGTAATGTCTGAAAGGTGAGATAGCAAAATATGGTCAGTTACTTCTGTGTGTGTTGCAATAGAAAATTTTTAAAAATCATCGTAAAAGTAAAGGGGCACTTTGGGGAACCACGAAAACACGTTTCTTCTACATAGTCCGTAATCACATTAGAAAAAAATCCATGCATTCTACCAAAACATCCCATTTTACAATTGAATTATACATTGTAAGATAGTTTTTTGGTTTTTTTTTAGGAGAGTGGATAATTTTAACAAGGGAAAAGATTTGTTGATATTTCATGCATGAAAAACAAAGCATATTGCCTGAAGTTTTTATTTCAGACAGCAAAATCATTTCCATACACTTCAGAAGGCTCCTGTCTTGTACAAATTTACACCTTTAGAAAATCAGTGGGCTTCTTCACTGAGAAGTATGAAGCATTTCAGGAAAGAAGATACTGACGTGCTTTTTTTTTTTCCTAGCAGCTCTTACAGTCTGAAAGATCTGGGATACCGGAATATAGTTCTCAGATTACATTTTGCAACTGATACATGTTTGATGATAAAGCATAATTAGCTAATGGATCCCATTATTTCTGATGCTTGCTTTTCGCAGATCATATTCGTCCAGGCAGCAGCTGAAGAGTTTTCTAAACTCAATTAGTGCAAGAATGCTGTGACCAATGGAAAAACATTTGATGCATGCCAGAAAACAGATCTTCCCAGCTCTTGGAAATCCATTCTGAAAACAAATAAGGATCACACAATATTTTTTTCCCTAAGAAAATATTTAAAATATAAAGCAAATTTTTTGGTTTAATTATTCTTCTGTGAGGAAGCTCTATAGCATAGGTTCTAGAATGTAAGGATATAGATTATCCTGATTGGTGTGAATACTGACTCCCATTTGCAGATTATAAATGTTAATGTCACACTGAGATTGTTAACAACAACCAATTTGTACTGTAGAAGTTGACACAGTGACAGGCATATTCACACTGAAATTCGTTGCATGTAAATAATTAGCAATATAATAGGTTACTCAGGACCATAGTAGCATAGCTACTTGGGAAAAATCACAATTAATGGTTGTCTTGACTTTAGTTTTGAAAGAATAGGATAGCTCTTCCAGTACAATAAACAAAAGAAATACGAAGCCCATCTTGGATCCAAACATACAGACAGACATTAAGGCTTGTTGTTTTAGCTCTGTTACCTGACTTGTTGCTAGAATCTCATAAAATGTTGTGACTTAAATTTACAACATGTGTCCTATTTACAAAGGCTAGAAATGCATATATGCAGTTACTGTAGTTTAGCAGGAAAGTTTATTAACTGCTCATTTTAGAATCTGTCCATATATTAAAGGATAAAATCTAAAAATCTAGGACTTAGATTTGAATATGAATTCATCTATTTTCAGCCTCTCTCGCAGTGCACAAGGCTTTAGGGAAACTCGTTGACAGTAAATTAGAATTACTTAGATCTCCTGTACATCCACAGAAGCTGCACTTAAGCACGTGTGCATGAGCTCATACACCCACACTTTTACATGTCAACAGAAATCAAAGTTGTAAGAAGCTGACCGGGCAACAACCCAGTACCCCCAAGCTATACAAATAAGCCAACAAGTAAATAGAATCACGTACATGAAACAATTTATTTTTTTAGAACAGAACGGCATTTCCAGGCTTCCTGCTGTATGTTGCTGCCCCTGGAGGCTGCTGCTCCGTTTAGTTCCCTTATTTAGCAACTAAACACAGCAGGGTCCAGTGGGATCCAGCTGCCCTCTCTCAACTCTTCTGCAGAGAGTTGTCATCCTGGGTCTTAGCTTCCGCAGGCCTGTTGGGATCCTTTCTGCTTTTCCGTGCTAAAGAAATTTGGGGAAGAGCGGCTGCAGAATTGGACACCTATTTTGCACATCTTTAAAATGCAGGCTGCTTGCCTCGTTTGTGTTCAGATTACAAACACAATATCACGCTCTGTGATCTGTAGGTCTACATTTCTCTTTAAATCTCACTTTTGATGTCATGCACACAGAAGGATGCTGTCTTTTAGGTAGGTGAGAAGGTGTGATTATTGTTATTGACTGCAGAAATAGGCTATTACATACGCACATGCTTAATTTGCTGAAACATCAGTCACAGTGTAGAGCAGAAAGAGGTGGGTTTCTGTGAAGTTATATTAATCTCTACTGAGGTCATTTCTATTTCTGATTTTGAATCTGTTTGTTGTTTCAAGTGAAACATTTTTCCATTGCCTTTGGTAATAGGGCAGATAAGGCAGAAGCATCAGAGCTCATGAACTGTTGCATACTGACTGACCTACCAGAGAATGGAGACATTTTCTCCAGAAACTGGAGCAGCTGAACTCTGAAGGAGAATGAACCCTTTTGGCAAGGCTTTGTAAAGGCTCTGGATGGAAAATCTTCTGTTTATGAAGCAGAGAGAGCAAGCAGAAATGTAGTGACTGTCCAGCTTGTAGCATTAGGGGAAAATAATATGAGTAATACATTTTATTTGCCCAGGGCTGAACACAGCTAGGTTATCTGGACCCTGCACACTGCCAATAATTGTGGAGCCATCAAACCCAACAGAGTCCCTGTCTGATGAGGCGTTGATAAAGTGGTTGTTACCTGTGACCAGCTGTAGCTCTTGAACTGAGACAGAGGTTGGTGCTTGGTGTCTTGTTACATGTTAAAAGGTGAAGCATTTTAAAGTAATCTGTCCACCCCACCTAGCCCTCTGTTGAGGGAAAGCAGTGAAGAAGTCATAGGATCTGCTATCTCCAAATGGCTTTCATAATTCATTCCTCCACTGTTCCCAAGAGAATCTAGCCCATAATATCTACTCACTAGGAGATCTACACACAGTTCACAGAAAAACAAATACATGCAGCATTACAACACACGTATTAAAATGACTTTCTTTTTACAAGATCAAAAACAGATAGAAAAGTGCTGTGGGAAAGCTTTTACCAAATAAAAATGTCTGTGGAGGCTTGATCATATGTGGGCCTGCGAATAACACTCGGGAGACTATAAACTTTAGACAAACCAGATGGTGAGACAGCAAACCAGATGGTTTTATTTATGCAGACAAAGTTCACGTTTAGTGAGGTACTTTGTTCTTCTAGAGAAGGTTTCACACACAAAGTAAAAGAATTATATACATGCCCTATGATGATGGACTGAAACATTCATACAAATGTCTCATCAAGTAGTCCTTTTGATAGAAATATCATAATTACATCACTGGGATACTCGTGGGCTGCTCTTGTGTATGGTGTTGCTTCTTTTTACCACAGTAGCATCTAAAGGCTTTAGTGAGGATTATAACCAGCTTTTGTTACGTTATAAAATTGCATAGGAAGATACAGTCCTTCTTCAGCAGAATTTAGGATCTAAGGAAGATGAAATGTAACACAGAAGTTGGGCAATAATAGAAGAAATTAAGAGTTAGATAATAGCCTTTTATTGAAAGAATTCGACAAGTTTCAACTAGGAACAAGCTCTCCTGTTCAATATTTATGAAAAGGATAGAAAACCAACCTTGACATTAACCAAACTGACCTTCTAGTCCTTCGGGTTTAGTTTTACTTCAAACCCAGAAAGAACATTTGTCTTAACCGTAGAGTGTATGCATACCTGCTTCTCCTTCTCTTTTAAAAGCTGCCTCATCAAAACCTGTTGAAATCTCAAGGTCCCTTGAAATGCCCTATTTTGCGAACTGTCATCTGTACTCATTCAGATGTGCTTCAGCCACTCCAAGAAACTGTTACTGACTGGTAGGGGGCAATTCTCTGACAGAATGACAAACAATAGGTAGATTCCAGATTATTTCAATGCAAAATTAACATCTTAGGTTAAAAATCTAAGCTCTACTGCTCAGTAGCCTCCCGCAACACAGCAGTCATAGCAACTGATGATCTATAATGTCTTAAGACAATTCTCTTTTGAGTGTTTTTTTATGTCATAATTTCATAGGAGCTTTTGACCTCGATTTTCTTTTTTCTGATGGTACTACCTGTATCTTCTTGCTGGCCTTAGAAACAAAATATTTCTGGCAAGTGTATTTCCACAGTCTTAACATAGGTATGGCATATAGTGAGACATATATTGTCACTAGAAGATTAAGAAGCAAGAGAAATTTCTTTGGTGACTTTCTTGATGTGGTTTAAAAAAATAAAACAGATGCATGAACTGTTACTATCCCTTCCTTATGAAGAATCACACCTCAATTGTAAACACCGCTTCAACAAAGATCCATTCTCTTCCTATTTACCTTCAGCTTTGCTAGGGCTTTCATCCTATCCATATTCTTGTCCAGCTACTGGTTTTATAAAAGTGTTCTTTAAGGATTATGACTGCTCAACAGAGTTTGGAGATTCAGAAAATACAGAGCAGAGCAAAGATTTTCTTTTACACTGGTGGCAAAAGTGGCAGGCTGATCTAAACGTTAGAAAGACCACCTCATGATTTTTCCTGGCAAGTATTATCTTTCCAAAATAAATATCATAGAAATAATGGCACTAGTGTTGCATCTATTAATCATAACAAAAGGAAAATATGTATTTTTAAAAATCAAAATGACTTATTTAATTTTATGGCAATAGAAATCAAGGAAAATGTACAATATCTCAGTTTGAGAAAAAAACTTAACTGAAAAAAATAAACCACTGAGCACATCAACACAGAAATGATAGTTTCCCTACAGAATGGGAGACCCATATGCATGTCACACTCCAAAAGAAATTAAATAGAATTTTCATGTAGCTATTGAACACATAGATTGGATGGACACGGATTGGAGAAACAATAATCCCCTTGCCCTAGCAAAACACCCCTCACAGCATGAGATACTTGTGCTTTGTACGTGGCCCTTCATGCTCTAACAGGCACCTCAGATGTTGTGTCACTTCAGCAGGTCAGATGCTGCTCTGGGCTCCATGGGAATCCCTGAGTTCAGTACGTTTTCTTCACAAGGAATAAAAATGCGGTGTATCAACCATACAGCATCAGAGAAAGGTATTACTCAGAACAGTGAGCAATAATCCTCCCACACTGAGTTTGCTGCCTGTGGTTTTACGCAGTAGAAGATAACTGTTGATGCGAGCTTGCAGTCTTGTCAAATGAAGGGGTTTGGACAGTAATATAAATGTGGGAATACAAACTCTGGTGATTTCATACCACACGGAAATCAGTAGTTAGATGGGAAATGAACCCAAGGTTTCAAAAATGTTTAAAATGTGTATAGAAGGAGGTGCCTGAGTCCTGTTTGCAGAATGACATAGATTCAAAGTATATATATACTTGAAATTAATTCGATTAGACTTTTTAAAGTGTCTGTGTCTTTTGAAAATTATATTTATGTTCATTATCACTGGAAGTCTTTGGAACATTTATTTTCTATCTGTTGTGCTCTCTGTATCGAGTGGACTTGCCCTCTCTGTTCTAGCAAATCCATTATTGGGTAGGAGCTGAAAACAAGCAGGTCAAAGTTTCTCACAGACAGGCCAGGGTTGTGCTTGAGACAAATGCAGCAGGTGTGAGAGAATGTATTCCATTGGATTTAAAGAAACTCTGGACTGTTATTCTTATATAAACACTTTTTCTTCTCCTTTCTTTCTTTTTTTTTTTTTTTTTCTTTTTTCAGATCAAAGTTAAAAGCTCATGAAGTCTGTTTATTGTGCATCCTGGGCTCAGTTGCTAGTCATTTATTTTAAGAGTTAAGGTATTTTGACATAAAAAGTCCCATATAATCTCTATCATGTAATTCCATTCCATGGTCAGTGACATTTTTGATAGATAAGACATCAATGTAACTTTTCACAATCTTCCCAAAACCAGTTTAATGCTAAGTATGTATTTTTGTCACATCATGTGGAGCTGATTTTAATATGTTTTTTAAATCCATAGACGGCATCAGGTTTCAAATCTGTTGGAGTTTGATTTTAATGTATTAAATGTTTGGACCTTTTTAATTAAAATAATAGAATGCTTGAGATTTTCCCATATGTATTAATTTTTAAAACATCGTTCATAAAGTTCACATTTAATAGAGAGAATTTTAAGCGTGCTTCAATAAAATATTAAAATGTGATATGTCGATTTATCATTTTGAACAGAATTTTTTGCAGTGAGTTGTATCTTGAAAGGGTTTGAGAGGATACTTGCCTTTCAACAGCACAAAGTGTTGAACCACCCTTTGTATAAAAATTTTAAAAAGACCGTTTTGTCTCTGTGTGATCTCAGCCTGTGCATGTATGAATTTCCTCTATGCAACTAGCAGATCTTCTGAATGCAAAGACTTAAACAAACTAACCAATAGTTTTGAATACACGCAGAGGCCTTGCCTTCACAGAATCACAGAATGTTAGGGATTGGAAGGGACCTCCAAAGATCATCTAGTCCAACCCCCTGCCGGAGCAGGAACACCTAGATGAGGTTACACATGAAGGCGTCCAGGTGGGTTTTGAATGTCTCCAGAGAAGGAGACTCCACAACCTCCCTGGGCAGCCTGTTCCAGTGCTCTGTCACCCTCACTAAGAAGAAGTTTCTCCTCAAATTTAAGTGGAACCTTTTGTGTTCCAGTTTGTACCCATTACCCCTTGTCCTATCATTGGTTGTCACCAAGAAGAGCCTGTCTCCATCCTCGTGACACTCACCCCTCATATATCTGTAAACATTAATGAGGTCACCCCTCAGTCTTCTCCAAGCTAAAGAGCCCCAGTTCCCGCAGCCTTTCCTCACAAGGGAGATGCTCCACTCCCTTAATCATCTTTGTTGCCCTGCGCTGGACTCTTTCCAGCAGTTCCCTGTCCTTCTTGAACTGAGGGGCCCAGAACTGAACACAATATTCCAGATGTGGTCTCACCAGGGCAGAGCAGAGGGGAAGGAGAACCTCTCTTGACCTACTAACCACCCCCCTTCTAATACACCCCAGGATGCCATTGGCCTTCCTGGCCACAAGGGCACAGTGCTGGCTCATGGTCATCCTGCTGCCCACCAGGACCCCCAGGTCCCTTTCTCCTATGCTGCTCTCTAACAGGTCATTCCCCAACTTATACTGGAACCTGGGGTTGTTCCTGCCCAGATGTAAGGCTCTACACTTGCCCTTGTTATATTTCATTAAATTTTTCCCAGCCTAACTCTCCAGCCTGTCCAGGTCTCTCTGGATGGCAGCACAGCCTTCTGGTGTGTCAGCCACTCCTCCCAGCTTGGTGTCATCAGCAAACTTGCTGATAGTACACTCTATTCCCTCATCCAAATCATTGATGAATATATTGAATAATACCGGCCCCAATACTGACCCTTGAGGCACTCCACTAGATACAGGCCTCCAACTAGACTCTGCCCCATTGACCACGACTCTCTGGCTTCTTTCCTTCAGCCAGTTCGCAGTCCATCTCGCTGCCCGGTCATCCAAACCGCACTCCCTCAGTTTAGCTGTGAGGATGCCGTGGGAGACTGTGTCAAATGCCTTACTTCAGCATCAGAAACTGCACAGTCCCCATCAATCTTCCTGATTTAATTTTAATTCAGTGCGTTTATTGATTGCTTACCAAATGTGGCAACTTCGAAACCGTAGCAACCGAAATCTTGCTTTGTATAAAGCAGTGTCAGTGCAAACTTCTCTGCTTATAGTTTGAGATGCACATTTTATCTGAAGTCTCTAGGTTCCTGTTAATGTCTGCATGTTTGGATTTCAAACTTTGTTGGCATATGTCCCTAAGTAGTGATGTGACAACTGTTCAATAGGCAGCTCTGGTCCAAACTATATACCTCTGCTCTAAAGAATAGATGTAGTTACTCTTTGCCCAACATCCAAAAGAAACAACCACTTCGTGTGCTGTTCTGAGAATGAGAAAGTAATCTCAAAATGCACTTTCTTTCTGTTTTTCCTGCATTAACTCTCCAGAGGAAAGACTGGGCAGAGGGTTCAGGTCAGACAGAGAGTTTACATCTTCTGCAGTGCCAGCTCATACCACTCGGACTGCACTATAAGAACCCACTGATGATTTCACATGTGACTGTTGCATAACTATCTAGTGATCAGACCTCTAGCTCTTCTAATTGGAGCTAGATTCAAAATCAGTTTGCTTAAAGTGACCTTTGCCACTTCTGTCATCTGTTTGGCATCCTCGTAGAAGTGCTTGTGACTAAAGGCCTCCTCAAACACAACTGAAAACCATGGTAGGATGTTTTTTTCAGCCAATGATCTATCTGGCCCTTTCCCACTCTACATGAATGTTCCTTCCATCTCTGCTCTCCTTGCTAATTCACTCCCTATCCTTCACCCTTTTGTCTCTCTTTGCTTTGTCAGAGAATTGTGACAATCCTGGAAGAGACTCAGTGCTGATCTCAGGGCGTGTGGGTGGATGGGGACGGGGAGTGTGAAGCTGGGCTGGTGCCCAGCCTTACATAGCTGTGGGTGCCCTTGGACATGGGTCAGCATTACTGCCGGTTGCAATGGGATGAATGCTAAAGCTCCCTTAGCTTTTCCATCACCACCTAGTGACAACTGTATCTCCAACCCCATGTTTACACAGCGGACAAGCTAAGCCAAAGTGTGTTTGCACTGACTCAAATACGTCTCTACTAATCCCCACTAAAGAACACCTAGAAATCAGCTAATTACATTAGTTTCATTTACTCAAATATAACTATTGACAAAATATTGTATTAAACTTTGATGCACATCTGAAAACCAACAGTCTTCAAGCTGACTTTGTCAGGGGACAGGGGGAGCGGGGCTGCTTCTCGAGGTGTGATGAGCTGGGAGCTGAGGGTGACCCCAGTGCAGGCAGTGACTCCAACCAGAGGGGCACCATCCCATGGGGGCTGAGCTGGCAGCTGCTAACGGGTTACGTTTCACTTTTTTTTATTAATTTGTTTTGGCAAGTATGGCTGCTTCTCGATTTGCCTGTTTCTGTGAAAATCTTGCAATCCATGGATACCACCTACTTATAAAGAGAAATATTACTGCCTTAAATTACTGGTGGTTTAGTGTAAAAATATTGTGAATTAATTAACGTTTTGTGAGCTTTGGTCCTTTTGACCTCTCCCAGCACTCTTCTGGCAGTTTGAGAAGCGCTGCTCTAGCCAATAGCTTATATTATCAGCAATTCGACAAATTAAAAAGAAATATTAACCTGGAAGTAATCAAGCAGCTTTCTTGAATATTAAGGCACTTCTACTGAGATGCCTGCTGGCGATTAGATAACTGTAGTGTTTATTTGTGTTCGTATTGTCTCTAGAGGCCTCCACCACCCTAAAGAGCTCTCCTCTCTGCAGGCACGTGCATCCGGTGTCGCCCCACAAACAAGAGGCTTGAGAACAAACAGGAACCCGCCAACAGTGGGTGGGGAGAAAACTGCAGGGCCAGCGAAGGGACCCGGTAAGTGACAAGCAGACGGTGAGAGGCCGAGCTGTGGGTTCAGCAGGGCTGCGCCCTCACCTACTGCTGCCCTCACAGAAATCCACTCCCCATTAAAATTTAGATTTCTCCTTTCGCAAATCATCACTGACGCTTATATGCTTTCTTTTTTCTTTTTTTTTTTGCTTTTCCCACAATTCATTCTCCAAAGGTTGTTTCTGCTGCCCCAGGAGAACAGCAGGAAGCCCCAGTTGTTCTGTGTTTCCTCATCTCACAGCCCCAGCACAGCCCTGGCTGTGCCATCTTTCCTTGCACACCCGGGGCTCCCTCTGTGCCATCTTGTAACAAGAACAGGAGGGATTAGGGATATCGCTTTTAACTCGTTCTGCAATACTGCAATACCTTCCTGCGCAAGCTATACCCACCACTGTATTTAGGTTACTTTAGCCCAGGTATTTTATGTTCTTCTGACAACAAAAATGGGGTAGGGGCGGCAGATTCATTTATTTTTTCCATCTGCTTTGTGGCACTTCCAGCAATGCAGAGCAACTGTAAACCCTGCTTAATTGGGCAATTAAACTTTATGATTGCTCTGCAGCCCTGAAGAGATAAAAGGCAGTCAGAATGCACCAGGAAATTTCACCCGTCAGTTTGAAAAACTAAGGATGCACAAACATCTCGTCAGACCAGCCCACAGCCTGTGCAGAGAGGCTGAGCATCCTCTCTGGCCCTGCTAGGCCGCGCTGGCTGCAGGATGTCCAGAAGACAGGTGTACACAGAGTTTAGGCACAGTTTACCTTTGCAGAAATCTGTCGTTATGGTTTTTAGGATCAAATCTTACTGTTCAGGAGCACCTCTGATGTAAAATTTCATCTTTCTTTCTAGTAACCCATCTGGAAATAGAAGAATAACTACTGCTAGCAGTCTCATCACCATTTTGTTGGTCTTTCTTGGTTGCCGTCACTAGCACTGTTTGTCTGAAACATGAAAGTAACAGAAGTGTCACAAGGATGGAGCCAGGCTCTTCTCAGTGACAACCAATGACAGGACAAGGGGTAGTGGATACAAACTAGAACACAGGAGTTTCCACTTAAATATGAGAAGAAACTTCTTCACAGTGAGGGTGACAGAACACTGGAACAGGCTGCCCAGAGAGGTTGTGGAGTCTCCTACTCTGGAGACATTCAAAACCCGCCTGGACACATTCCTGTGTAACCTCATCTAGGTGTTCCTGCTCCGGCAGGGGGATTGGACTAGATGGTCTTTCAAGGTCCCTTCCAGTCCCCAACATTCTGTGATCCTGTGATTCTGTGAAGTGGTCTGAGCGCAGGAGGCAGTTCCGGGAGCAATACTGGTCCCAGTCTCTGCTCCCAGTGTGCTCCTGACCCCATGGGTGACCTTGAACCGAAACCCTCGGTCTCTCCTTTGCAAAAGCTGAGGTCTGCGTTTAGAAGTGTGCATTGTAAACCTACCTCTTGAAATGCCTCTTCCAGCGGAGAGGTGTTAAATGTGCCAGGAAGGGGTTAAGTGGGTCTGGCTCTTTCATAAAGGCAGACATTTTGTTATTCCCTAAGGAAATGGGAGCTGCTTTCTAGAGAGAGAAGGGACATGGGCTGTGCACGGTTCTGAACGACCCAAAGAAAGGCTCAAGATGAATTATGTAGAGATTGTAACTAGAATATGAAGTTATTGCTAATACCCTTGTCAATGAAAACCGTCTCTAGGAAGAAGATTTAGTTTAAAATTATGTAAGTAAAACACCCACAAAAAACCTACTATTCCTTTTTCTCACTCCATTCGCATTAAAATTCTACTTGTTCTGTTATAAAGACTTTTTTTGCTCTTACTCTTAGCCGTGCAAGTAGCTGGGAAATGTCCCTTTTAGATTTTGTGGCTGCCTGGTTACCACAGCTTCTTGCTATCCAAATAGACTCGCTCTGTTAGGGCTGTGAGATGGGGAGAGATAAACAGAGGGAGCAATTGTGGCTTCCTGCCACCAGCCCTGCTCCCAACACGAGGCAGCAAGAGCAGATGAGCCGTTTCTGCAGCGGCGATGGGAAGCTGTGGCCTCACAGGAACAGGGCAACTGAAACACACAACCCAATATCCTGAGAGTGGGATGAGTAACGCCAAATAATGCACCCTCTTCTAGTTCCACTTCACTCGTGCAATAGCTTTGAGACAGCTGTTTTTCTATGCAGATATGCATAGAAAGTATCAAGTTTGAGGTAATGCAGTGGGATGCGCTATAGGCAAAGCTTACTGTGGTGGCAGCCAAATCAAATATGATGTAATGCAGTCATTTATCAACTGGGATTGTTGCATCAGTGTTGCCTAAAAGTAACTGTCAGGTGTTGAGTTCTGTCACCTGACCTTACATTTTCCTTGTTTATTCAATCTTGGAAACTGCGAAAGAACAAAAAAGAAAATTTGCTGATGGGAGACAAAATAAGAGAAATGAAACAGAAACAATAAAGTTGAAATTAGAGAAGTACCAGCGATGTGAAAGAGGCAAGATCCAAAACACAAACAGCTCTCAAGCCCAACCAGCCTTTCCATTCACTGGGGTGGGATGTGGAACATCAGAAACTGCAGGACTCCTTCTGCCGTCCCAGGGCTTTGTAGCCGGAGTCTAATCAGACCCGCTTTTGCAGAGGGGGGGGAAATATAATCCGTTTGTTGTTTTTTTAACTTGCAGTGAGGTTGCACAGGGTGCAATTAACTGGCGCTAACAGTAGCCAAGCCCAGCCGTGTTTCACGCTGAAGGAAAGTTGCACAATGCTGTGGGTGGCAGAGTGCTCCCGGGAGGCACACTGCGCTGGGGACTGCACTTGCATCACTTCCTCAAACAGAGACTGACTGATGTGATATATATTTATTTTTATTCAGCTTTTTTTCTCAATCCACACGTTACACTCGCATGCTGTTTGCAGAGCTAGGTTTTGAAGAGAAGACCATAAATGCTCAAACCGAGTGCACTGTATTTTAACGTAAGCTCTCCTTGACTTTTCCATTTTTTTCTGTTTCTCTGGCATCTCAGAATGGAAATTCTGCTAACGCACTGAATAAAAAGGGAATGGCTTTATTGAATTAAAATTAGATTCCTTGTGATATTTATCATCATTTTAATTCACTTTACTTTGGGCTGTCTTCAACTTGCGCTTTCTTAATGTGCTGCAGATTTCCGAGTTGACAGCGGATAACTGTGAGGAGCCAAGAGCTGGTCAGGATGCAACTGGAGTTTTAACCCACAGGAAAGTGTAGGAGGTAGTTTAGAATTTAAGTTTTTGTTTTGTTTTGTTTTCCATGGGAAAAAGATACCTCTACTCTGTCCCCTGTGCATGGGAGAGATGTGAAAGAAGGGAGGTCTGGCAATTTCCTGCTTTCCTACTTAGCAAGCCCCTGACAGCAACTGTCAGCATCCTACCCTTTAGCCTACTATTTAGCACTGACTATTTTTGATGAAATGATTAACAGAAATGGATTTAATTATGATAAATTACATGCTCAGATTCAGTGTCTACCAGGACTGGAGGGGAATGTCACTCTGGGAAATGGTGTTTCGATTTGTCTGGTGCTTCTGCATGACATTATTTCATCAAAATCCATTTGTTTCATTGAATTAGCCTTGATTATGTTGTTACTATTAATGTGGACTAGGCAACAAGTTCAGCTTTGAGAACTAAAATGTATTATTTCTAGCATTACAACAGTGAAAGATATGGGATGACAATCAGAAGTAGACATGGTTCATCACTCAAAAATGACAGCTCATCTGCTGAGCTGTGTGAGCACCCTTAACTGTCATGAAAATGTAAACGTGCTTTTTCTGTAGTAGTTTAAATCTGTATATTTAACTTGTTTTTAACTCATGTATAGGTAATGAAACAGCTCAGAATCTTATTTCCAACAATGGTTACTTGAGAAAAAAAAAAGTTGGAAGAAAAGGCATGAACCAACAAATTTCCTCCCTTTCCTGACCTATTCAACGAACAGCTAGCAATTAGCTCTTCCTCCGATATAAACTGCACATGGATTATCCTGTTTAATAGGCAGCTTTGGATTTACACTCCATGAATTTCTCTCACCTCTTTTTCTTAATTCATCTGTACCTTGAAGTTCAAATTCTGCAGTTCAGGTGCTTCTACATTAAGTAAAAAACAAACAAACAAAAAGAACCCACACAAACCCAGCAACAAAATCTATTTTTTTTTTCAGTTTGCTGTCTACCAATTTCATTGGATGCCATTTATCACAAGAAATAATGAGTCATAATTTTATTCACCTTCTTGATCCCAAACATGTGTTTTTATAGGTCCTCAGTGTATCTCTTTTCACATGCATGTTTCCCAAGGTGAAAAATTTGATCCGTACTGTGTTCTCACACAGGAGTTGGCCAGTATCTATTGTTCATCTCTAAGACATTTCTACCACTGCTTACCCAAACTGATCACGGTGTTCACATTTGGATCATGGTGGCACAGTCTTCTTTTTAAATTTTATCTCGCTTTTGATGATTGCTGACCATTGTGGGCATTTCTAGGTTAATATCTGCTAGGTATTTCTTAGATTACTTTTAGAGGTAGATGCATCTCCCTGTGTCCTTAAGTGGAAGCCTATCTTCCAGACGTGGTTTTGTATTGCATTCTGATGCCCAGGTACCTAATCCTATATCGTCTGCTTTGAAATCAGTATGCATGGAATAGTGATCTTCAGATTAGAAAACAGTGGATCATTAGAGATATTTTTGACCACAGAAGACCAGTTTGCATTAAAAATTAACCCACTTTAAGTCTTTTGCTCCTCTGTTCAATAATGTGTCATTACCACAAAAGGTGTGAGACTCCAGAAAAAGTAACTATCAGGCTACGACATTTATAAGTTTAAATTATAACCTTAAACTTAAGTATTGTGGTCCTTCATATCAGCATTGGGGCACGATATTAAAATCCTTAATTTAATGTAGTAAAAATACCAGATCTATAACAAGGCATGCTAAGCTGCATTCCATTTTTTCCTGCTTGGTGGCAGTCGGTTGATCCCTACTTAACTTACTGCCTGTAAAAAGACACTCTAAATGGGCAGCACCTGGGAAGGTCAAAGAATGACTCTTTGACAACTTGTGTTCAAATATGCCAAGAAGAAGTGAAGGAAAGTTCCTGTAGCACTAGCAGAGGAATTTGCAAGAGGTAAGGAAGGCTGAAGCCATGTAAGGGCCTTGGAAAAAGGCATGATTTTGCTTCTTTGGTGTTGATTGTATCTGAAAGGTCCTGCTTCCCTTCTTCTCCTGCACACATACATCTTCTACAGATTAGACGGATATATATTTACACTGAAAAGGGGGTTTGCCCCCAACTTAGCTCTTCGTCTATCCTGCGTAATAACAGCTACTAAAGGAAAACACACATTTCTTGCAGCTCTGCTCTGTAATTGTTGATGGAATCTGTCTTATTTCAATTTAAATGATAAATCATGGGGCTGTGGTAAATTTCCCATGCTTTAATAGACCCTCGTTTGAGCCAGTTGTGTTCAATGCGTTGTGTAGTGTGGGGGCTCGTTACTCAATACCTCTCAGATTAAATGAAAGCTCCTTTTGTCCAGGAGCAGGAGCTGGAATGCCAAAACATGGCAGTCCAGGATGCAGCTCCACTCATTGCTGTGGAGAATGGGTGCTGCTCTGCTCCGCCACCAGCCTCCCTCTGCCTTAAATCAAGACCTCTTGAAGTAAGCACACGTCCCTCAGATGTTTCAGCGCTCTCTGCTTTCTGTGCAAAATCCTTATCAACCTGTTGCTTTGCCTTTTGTAAATGCTGCATCTCTCTCCAGTGATAGACAAAACAGTTTTGTGGGTCATCCCAGGACCATACTTTGCCTCGTTGTTGCCCAGAACGGTGCAAGTTTCATTTTCAAAGTGTGCCCCAAAATAAACAAGCAAAAATCTGGAAATACTTACTGCTGTCATCACACATCCACAGATGCAAACAAAGTCTATGGCGTATTAGAAATAACTTTTGCTTCTGGTCAGTATTTTAATTTCAAAGATCATATTTTCCTAAAAATACTTTCATTTTCATCAAAATACTGATTTTGAAAAGCGTGCTTTTGCACTTAAATGTATTCACCCAAATTTTGCTCAGAGTTTTGGGGATGTCAGTCCATATTTTGCTTGCAATTCTTTTTTTGACTGAGAAAATGAAGAGCAGGACGTAAAAATATTGCTTTGTCTTCTCTTCTAAACATTTTTGTTGTTTTTCCACCCTGCCCACAAAGAGAGGAAAATAAATAAGATATAATAGTGGTCTACTTCCTCCATTGTTTTTCATCATTTCCTAGCTCTGAACTAGGCTTGTACAGAATTACACCAGTAGTTTGGTAATTTGTTGTTTATCATGTTTTTTACTTGTTTGTTAAGAATTTAAAGCAGTATGAATTACTCAGAAAGACAATGAAGCTAAAGTTAATGTTAAAACACTATTATTAGTGTTTTAGAGGGATATTTTAGATGATCTACAGTTTGCAAGATCCCTGCAATTGATGATTAATAATGTTTTTTTCAGTACACTCTCTGCTTCTTGTAAAGCTGACAAAATATGAGATGATAATCATAATAATATTATGGCTATAAGCAAATAATTAAAATAATCCCACCCAATTTCAATTATTGAGATTTAACTTGAAGTATGTAACACCTTCTTTTGCTCCATACTTTCAGTCATAGCTAAAATCCACCAATTAGTACAATAAATTCTCCCCTGGTTTCACTGGAATGTGGGTGAGATCGTTTAGATTTGAATTATTGTGCAGCTTTGAAGAGAATCAAAATGATTGTGCAAACAACTTCTTTAAAAGCTGTCTACAGTTTTCATGTTTCCAACAGATTGCTCAATCAGAATGCAAGACCTGAGGGTTGTATTTGTCTTTATCCTTGACCTGTGAGTCTCTTGTACCAAGAATTACTTACATTTAAAAAAAATAAAGGACATTTTTCTGTCCTCTTCATATGCTAACATATCAGTGAGCAACTGTTTCAGCACACAAAAGCAAGAGAAGTAAAGTTTGTTTTGATTTCTGAGTGCTTTTACATTTCTACATCCAAAGGACAGGAGTGGTAATGAAGTGCCTGAAGTACTTGGAAAAATAATACACCAGGATTAACTCTTCAACGAGTGTAGAGATCATGACGGGGACAGCCTGCGCTGTTTCTGAACTTGCGGAGTTCCCTGTTTTCTGAAAAGAGGAACCATATGAGGCAATAGATACTCAAAAAAAAAAGCAGATTTCACCAACCTCAGAGGGTGATAGGTAAAGTCAAAGAGAAACAAAGAAGCTGGGAGAAGAGAGGATGGAGAAGGCTCTGTTACCCACCCGGGTGCAGAAGAACACTAAAAACCCCAGCGTGACTGCAACAGTGCAAGAGCAACAGGCTACAAGGGAGGGGGAAAGCAGAGAGAGGCCGTGGCTGTGAGGAGGAGCAGGAAATCCTTCTGTAATTGCCCTCAGAGGAAGAGGAAGGCAGAGAAGGCGAGAAGGCTTTGGTCTGCTGCGCTGAGGGGAGGAGAGATCTCCACAGATGATGCTGAGAAGGCTGAAGTGTTTAATGCCTTTTTGCTGCAGAACTCTCTGCAAAGGACATCTGCTACCAGATATCACACAAGAGACAAAGGGCTAGGGTAAAGAAAACACAAGCACTTAAGTAAGTTTACGGTTCCCAAATCAGCTAGTGAGAACGTCACCTTGTAAAACTCATCCTGAAGCATTAGACAGAGTAAGCCGAGATCTGCTATGGGGGATTAACCTCATTCAAATGTAGCCAACTGAAAGCTCACCTCACAGTACAAATTATTTCTTTACTTTAGGGGTCTCTGACCACTCCTCAGGGTTCTCCCCACCGTGCCCATGGCCCAGGAGCCCATTTCAGCCCCCTGGGACCATCAGTCGCTGCTCTGGTGATGCTGCAGCAGAGCTGGTCTCCAGCTCCTCCCAGCCCTTCCCTGCAGGAATACTTAAGTTTAAAAATACATTACCAGGTGGTCTCACTCCCTTTTCAGTAAATACGTCTAAACAAGGAAGGGAAATATCCACCGACCACTGTAACAATGCAGATTAAATCTTTTGCCTTGTACACTCCAAAGTGTGGAAGAACCATTCCAAAATATCTGCATCTGCCACCTGTTCCCTCTGCATCCTGACCTCCATGCAAAATGACTTTGTTTTCCCAGCGTGTCATTTAAATGAAGGTATTTACTCCACACATATCTGTAATACTTGTTCAGTTCTTAGAAACTGCAAGTATTCCGCACCTGGCAGATTGCATAATCCAGCCCGATGAAAGAGAAATATGGTCAATAAGTCCTTAACATAACCCTTTCATCTCTTCTTGCCAGCAGCTTGTCTCTCTGCAGTTCCCTTTTACAGGGTGATTTGGAAGTTCCTTTTGAGTAGCTTACATTTTATCTCTGGTTGGACATGAAATAACTCCACATGCTGTACTGGAGGGAACATGTTGTTCTGCTCTCATAGGCACAGCTGCCTGGGCAGAGGAGACTATTAACTAATGAGACATCCAGATAAAGTGAGTAGATACCTGCAAAAAAAATACTACCTCATTAGAGATATCCTATCTTGCAGCACAGCTCTTTGGAGAAGCCATTTGTCTAGTGAAATATGAAATGAAAGGACAAACACGCAGATGATCCTTTTAAATCAGTTTAATTAAAAAGGAAGGCCAGTCCCTACTTTTGCTTCCTTTCATTTTAATCAAGCAAAAAAAAATGTAATGTAATTTGTGTACCATAGGCAGCCAAAAGAGTAGAAAAAACCTGCTGCACAGTTTTATCAGCTTAATCTTTTTCTTCTGAATGTCATTTGGCATTTGCGCTCAGAACTCATATGGACAAAATCCTTAGAAAAATATTCAAAGGGAACACTGCCAAATTTGGTGGCTGTGTCCTAGTTAAACGCTCTTTCCTCTTTTAGCTTTGTATTGCAAATGAAAGATACCCAAACAAGACTATCCATCTGTGGAAAGGTTGATTACAGAGGTGCCCGACTGTGTTGTCAATAGAGGGGGAACTGTGATTTATCTTTTTTTTAATGGAAAAGTACCAGTCCCTCATCAAATGTACTTCTTGTTCAGCAGAGGTGACTGCAGTGGTGACTGCAGGAGAACCATTACAATCCCAGTCTCCATTACTCCCGAGTCAGGAAAGGATCCAGTATCACCAGTTCAGCCGCTTCCCAAGTCCTCTGAGTCTGCGACTGGGTGTTTCTGCTAAAGAGACGCAAGCTGGAGGGATCAAGGATATTTATATTTCTTTAACTGTTCTGAAGGGACTTCTCTCTCTTCCTTACCACGCTCCTTTCACGTGATTTTTGACTGGCAGTCTTTCTGGACCCAGATTGTCGCTGCTTAAAATGTGTCTATTCTAGAGCCTCTTGCCCTTGAAAGAACTCAAAAGAGAGTTAGCGTTTTACTAACTTTTCTTCAACTGTTTCTAAAAGTTATCAAATACAGACAGGCCTTCTCATTTAGGTAAATCTGAATTCCAAGTGAAAATTGATGTGACTGCCTCTTTGCCTTTGAAACTGTCTCCAATACAATCACTAGAGAACTTTAAGGGAGGGAGAGAGCATATGAGAAAAGGTGGCCACCTCAGGTCTTTGTTTACTAAGAGAAAAAGATGACTCTGGGTGGTGTTTGGATAGTCTGCCTGTTACTAGGGGGGTTGCTCCAGGAAAGAGGACAAAGCAAGTGCATGGGGTTTCTTCCTTTGCAGTGCCTCTTGCTCCTTTGCTCCTGCCTTTTTGATTATCATCTTTCACTGCTCATTTCCTTGTGTATACAACCACGTTTGGGTTGCATTTTTTCCTTTGTCTTCTTCCATTTGTTTTCTGGGGTTTACTGTGTGTATTGATGGCCTTTAGTACCAGAAGGCAGAGGTCCAGCCATTGAAAACTGCTTATGTCTAGTCTCTTCATGAAAAAAAACCACCCGGGGCCAGTTCTGGACAGAGGTGCATTAGCACAGTCATATGGGCAGGTTTATCAAATCAGTCTTGCTTAAGAAGGCAGAACAAGTGCACATGGCAAAATAGTTTGAGTTTGCAAAATGTCAGAGCTGAATGCTTCCCTGCCTGCTCTGGTTTCACGGTGCTGCTGCTCTTCACTCCTTTCCATGCAGGCTTAGGTTCCCTCCTATCAAGGTGTTTGCCTTTGAGTGGCTTCTCCAGTTTTGCTCAGAACAGTTTGTTTGCTGCATGGTTCGCTCCTCACAGAAGGACTTTGTCTCCCGTGGGGCTTCATCATGTCCTAGGAGATGATTAGCACTATGTGGAATCAGGACCTCTTTGTGGAGTGGTCTGGGAAATGTTTAGCAGAAGGAAGATCTTATCAAGCTCATTAATTACTCACATTTATAAAATTGTCTATAAAATGTATACGGTTGCATTGATCTAATTTTAGAATGCAATCTTAAAACATTCCTTAGGTTCAGTGTCAAGACTGAAGTATTCAGTTCCTTTTGAAGTTTACCTTTCTCCTTTTTTCACCTTATAAACCATCTTCAAATGTTTTCTTATTCACTGTGGTGTTATTGAGGACCTTATATGTTCAAACCACATTTGTTCACCACTCTAGCACATTTTTTTATTTTTTAAGTCAAATTATAGCTTTATAATAGAGGCTACTGAAGAGCAAATTCATGGAAGTCAGCAAAGAAGATGAAATTGCCTCTGAAAAATTCTGCAGCGCTTTTGTAATATGAACTCCAAACAATCTGTCTGGATTTGCAGGCCACTGGATGTCACTTTTGCTTTACACTTATAGAATAAAACCTGGATTTTTAAGGTCTTTTACTTTTTACCTACAGATACATTTCTGATGCAGTGCTTGTGATATTGGGGATGGCACTTGGTGTCTTCTACTTCTTGACTTCCAGACAAATCTCTCTGAGGATTACCATTCCTCTGTGTCATATCACAATAAATGATGACAACAGTGGCAAAACAGCTTGTAAGAAAAATTTCCAAAAGCGGGGAAGGTTCTGTGACAGACCTTAATCCAGGTCCCTTCCTGTAAAGAAGGGTATGTACATGACCTCTTTGATCACATTGGAGGTGACTGTAGGCCCCCAACCAGGATCAAGTAGGAGGCTGGACATGATGAAGTAGGGCCTGAAACATCATTTGAAGGACCTCAGTGATGCAAGATGGTGGATTGTCCTGTTGCTGTCTTATATTTGAGCTATATTAATAGAAGATGGTCCTGGGAGAAAGCCTGAAAGACCCTGTTGATGGTGAATTCTTCAGTGGCTCAGAAAGAAGAACACTAGCAAGTAATTGTTACCTTAAAATCATCGTGCCATGAATATCCTTCCATGGATATTCATTTTTACTGATAAGACTTTTGCCTATATTTCCCAGGAAGAATTAGAATGTTAAATTTTAGTAGTTGGCTATTGAGGTAGAAACATCCTGAGACAAGTGACCAACTGAAGTGTAAGATAAACTTTTTTTTTAACTTGCATGAGTTGTCAAGGCTTGGTGCACAGAAAAGCTAAAGATGAAGAACAAATATCTATTGTGTTGGAAGACAGCAAATCTCATCAGAGCACAGAGGGAAATACACTTTGAGAGAGGGATTAATGTGGAAAGCTCCCTTCACCTGACCCATAAGGCTCCAGCTCCCACTGGAGCAAGGACTGTTCACCCTCAGCCTGGATCATCCCTGCGGTTTGTCAGATGGTGATTCTTCTCCGTATTTAAATGCATTGTGTGCAAGGAGGTGTGTTAGTGAAGGAAGACGTTACCTCATGGCAAAGAGAACTGCTGATGACCCTGGTCTCACCGCTTTGTCCTCCTTGCACCAGGTAGGACCCAGAAGCAGGATCAGGCTGCACCCTCGTGTCAGGCTGTTCAGGACCTCAAAACCAGCCCCAGGCAGTGGGGTTAGCTTGGCCATATATACACCAGGAGTAAGTGGCAAACAGTGAGTTTCACATCAGGGTTCTGGACCAGACCAGGGCTTTCTAATCTATTGCAATGACTCTTTCAGAAAGTGGAGGCAGCACACACTGGAAAAATGTTTAAACTAGATTCGTATGCTTTAAAAGCTGTTAAGAGAAAATAAAGGAGGTTTTTAACCCTAGGTGTTTGCATGTCATTAAAAAACTTCAGTTATTCAAGATAACATACTTATATATGTATGACTAACATCTTTTTCAATATTAACTCGATCTGACTTTGTAAATCCAGTAGTAGTGTGGTATGACAATTGGTATCTCAAAAGCATAATTAAGTAATCAATTAGTCATGACATCAAAAGAAGTCCGTTCACAAAAATACATTTTCATGTATGTCTAGGAAGTTAAAAGAAAAAAATGGTATAACATGGTATTTTTATTATGATCAGCATTTTCAAAAATGCCATGCTTGAAAACTACGTGAGGTTTCATATATGTTCTAGTACTTCTGTAGGCCTCAGTTGCCATAGGAACAGCTTTGAGGTGCTAAGTATTTTTCTAGCATCAATACTTTACCATCTATTTCCTCCTGCAAGCATCATTCTCAGCAGCAGCCAAGGGGCAAGCAATGAAAAATGGTAGAACTATAATGTAGGAACACAAAACATCTCCTCCTAGGGTGGACAGAGTCACCGATTAAAGCGATTTTTGGGTTTTAGTGCAATGAAACAAAATAATAATACCACTCTGAACCATTGCGGCAATTTTGATACCAAATGCTAAAATATGAGGTACCTGATAATGTTTTTAAGTTATGTACAGTACATGACATAAAATCAGATTGCAAGTGATTGTGCATAATACAGCACTGCAGATCAGGAATTCTTTTCAAGATCAGTAAATGAACAAGGAAATAAGTGATGTCATTTTTAGTCTTCTTCAGTTTCTATGGCTACTGAAAACCAAGCTTAGAAACTGAATGATGCATGTGTTTAACATGGCAAATGATTAAAAGTGTAAATAACAGTTTATTTCTGAATGTTATTCTGGCTTCCTGTACTTGAATTGCCTTTACATGAGCTTGAGATGAGGTAGAACATAATTAGTTATTAATTGCTTTTCAGAAAACAGACTGCAAGAAGACATGTCCAGCACCAGGAAAAGTTAACAGGCATGAAAACATTGGTTTATATTTAAGCTGAACTTTCCATGGCACAATAATATGTTTACGCTCAGCTGCTGAGGCTCAATCCGGTTACCCAAATGTAGGCATCTTGTGTAACTTCACATGAACCAAAGGTCATCTGCCCTCATCTCTACCTGCCGCTCCACAAGGGTGTAGGTTTCCCACGGATCTTGTGTTATCAGCTCTGATGGGTGGCTTAGATACCTCAGAGCTTCTCGAATAGCATCAGGCACCCAAGTTAGGCAACTGAATTGCTCTCATAGTGACTGAAATAGCCTTCAGGCTACTAGAACGACAGCTAAACAAATTCTGGGGTTGTGCTCGGGCAGCAGGCAATGAACTGAAGGAATTATGCTGGGACATGTTAATTGCATCGAGGAATTAGCAGGCAATGAATTTAAAAGTTCATCTGGGGAGGGAACGCAAGAAAAATAGTTTGGGAAATGATGCATTGAACACAAAAAGAAAGAAACACAGGTTTTGTGTTCCGATAAGATCACAACGACTGATGTAACCTGCTTGCCTCTTGACGTATCAGATCATACTGGTACAACTTACATGCATCCGAATGATTGTCTGGCACAGAATACTGGAAGTGATTCAGTATTTAAGTACTGTAGCAGGCAAAGCTCCTTTTTCCTCACAGGCCTTACACCTTGCCTCTCTGAGCATTCCTCTTTCAAGCACAGTCTGTGTTTTTAAGGTTCTATGCCAACCATACGGAGACTTTGGTAAACATGGGCAACTTTTAGTTCATAGGGACACATACAATTTCTTCACCCACCAAAAAAAATATGTAAATCTATAATTAATCACTTGTTAAAATTAATGCAATTTGATTTCTTCTGGTTTGGACCTGCTCTTCACTACAGCTGCTCTTCTCCCTGCAAGGCCACCACCCACAGTTGGCTTCACCGAGGTCTCCCCCTCCTCAGCTCCATCCCCCAGGTCGCACAGGCTTGGCCTGGAAGGGCTTCACTTCTCACCTCTGCCGGCCCTGGGCCTCCATCCCCGAAATGCAATGGCAACTGGGCCTCCATCCGCCCCGAAATGGCCACGGCGACAGCACCACAGCCACACTGGGGGGGTTTCTTCCAGTTACAGGCTGTTTTTTCCCAGATGGCATGTTTCTCTTTTTAGTAATCGCCAAGTTTCTCTTTTAGATCACACCTATAAGTAGAAATCAAAGGATGTTCCTTAAACTGAAATTATGAACCTGCAACAATTTATGCTTTAGGAAAAGTCTCTCACATCCAGTAGTCATTTGGATCTTCTCTTTTTGTGATTTTTGCCTCCTTGAAAACTTGGTATATATCTGGCAGCACATTTAGAAGAGTATTAAATTAAGTCAATATAAATGGACTCAATCAGTTTCCTTTTATCCGTACAGGAAATGGAGAGGACTTTGTGTCAGATTAATTCATTGAATTAAGACATTGTCTGAACACCAAAATCACCTTGTTCATGCATCAGTGTAAAAAAATAAATTAAGAGTGATAAGCAGTGTAGTGCCTTGCCAAGTGATGGTATTCTGAGAGTCTGAAGCATAACGGGGTCCAAATGCTGTGCATCACATTTATTCAGTTTTCCAGACTGATATTTCCTTTCATTTTCTTCTTGAATCTTCATCAGTTTGTTTCTCTTTTTCCTCTGAATCCGTGTAAAGTTGTCTCAGGTTTTATCTGATTTCTTTTGTTTCCTTTTTTTATACATACAGTATGTGAGGATGGATGCTAAATTTTATCACAATAACTTTAATCACAACGGAAAAAAGGTATGCCTTCATTGGAGGCTTCACTGTAAAATGTGAGTTCACCAGAGAGTTTTCATTTTTAAACAAGTAATACTTTATGTGAGTCATTCATGGAGGTATCCAGCTGCATGAGCAGATAGTTCATACTGTCTTGTGAGCTGTTCCGGGAGCTTCAGGCTGCTATAATGTGATTAGTTTTATTTCTATAGATAGAAAAGACCTCTTCAACACTTGTATTCACATTTCTTTCCTCCAAAATATTCCAGAATGGTAATTAACAGGGATAGCAGTAGCAAGCAAATATGACAGAGGAAAAAGCAGTAGATGTAAAGAAACATAAACATTTTGTCCAGTTGGTTTTGTTTGGGACATGTTTAAATAAAGAAATGCACACTGTACAGCGAGACATGTACACAGCTTGGCAGAGGTTTTATAGCTGAAATTAAACTGCTCCCTGGCTACAAAGAAGAGTCTCAAACAAATCTCTTAAAAGTTCTCTTTGCACTTCTTTGCATCAACATAAATTTACAGGAGTACATCTAAGAAAGCCATTGTATTACCATTTTTGCCAGTATTTACTGTGATAATTAACTAATTCTGTCACGTGGTATGAACTACAGTGTTCTGGTTTTGAAACTTTTATTATTATTATTGTTTTCTGAGAGTATAATTATGCTGGCCTCCAAAAAGGGATTGGGCAATTTTCCCTGTTTAAAGGGAATGACGAAATGTTGGAAGTATTTGAAGCCCAAGGAGCTTCTGAAAAGATTTATAGAAGTTACTGCTATAACTGTCCAGTCTTGGAGAGCTGCCACTTGGAAGGGCCCTGCTAAGACTTTGAACTTAATTTGTCAGCATCACGTCTTTAAAATGTAATCTGCAGCACTTCAGCTGTCTCCCCAAAACTATAACACCAGTGCACTGGTAAACTGGAGCAGATATTCATGAGTCTGGGATCCCAGAGGAGCTGGTCACAAAGATATTCCTCGAGAACAGTGGAAGCTTCATATGCTATAAGAATCTTCTTTTGGTCCCTCACTGCGTGCTGTTGGCACAAGGCAGTCAGAGAGCAAGGGCTTTGTGGTTCCTTTATGCCCCAATAATCCTGGCTACTAAAATAGCCTTTTTGAGACTGCTGGCATCTCTGCTAGCCTTTCAATTCTCTGCTATACACCAGTCCCAACAGGGTTCCACAACGAGGAGAAAACAAAGTTGGCTTAAAACCTGTTTTGCACAGCCTGGGTGCTGCTCTGAACACTCTCTTCACTGTGCCGAAGATCTGAGCTCGCTTTTGTGGTGGAAAGTTTATGCAGAAATAGCAAGACTCTATTTTTATGTAGTGAGCTTGTAGTATTTTCTTCCTGCTCTAACTGAAAGCTTAATGATAAGGGGGATAGCATCTGTGAAATGTTGTGTATTAATGTGTAATGCTCCTAGGCTACTGTATTACTGATGTAAACTCCAAATTCAAGATGCTGTTGTTGGGTGTATTAAGAAGTTACTAATCTTCATGCTGTCAAGTGGCAATTGAATTTCTTTAGCTAAAGAGCACTGCTGATCAGCTGTCACTGAAGCAACACACTGCTTTTTAAGATAGAGATCTTTGACTAATATATTCATCTAGTTTGTCACAAAAAAATGCGTGCATATTGTGCTGTCCACAGAACCTTATGCACAATTATATGTAACTTGATGCTTAATCTTTTAGCACAATTAGAAGGGCTTCTAAGACAACCAGCCTTTGACACTGGCAGCTTAAGCCATCTGCTCCAGCCTGGTACATGGTCTAAATAAATCATAGCTATGTCACAACCTAAATATCTGAAGTCTGTTTCTCTCTTAGTAGAAACAAAATCTATTCTATATGTGAGGTGCTGAATTTTTAGCAGCAAGTAAAAGCTCTAACCAGGCTTAATTTAATTGTCCCTGGGTATTGACCAAGTCATTTTACATTAGGATAGAAATGAATGCCTTACATACTTGTAAGCTGAGATTTCTCTCATTGGATTTTTAACACAGTATTTAAGATCTTCTTCTCCAAGAAATATTCGTTTAGTGAAATCCTGGTCCCAATTAATGTAATGGCAAACCTCCCACTGACATTTGTGGGGCTGAGATTTAACTCAGAGCCTGAAAGCTGAGTGTAACTTTTGAATTCGTTGGACAGAAACCTGAGATCCAGCAGGAAGGGCATATATTAGATAGATAATAAGTTTATTTCTAGCCTGCATGCCAACAAGCAAGCAAAAACATGTTTATATCATTTGCAATGACACAAGAAAAGCAACTACTCCCTACAGGTACTACAAGATGCAGCATATATTTGTCCCACCCCATTTTTTCTGTATTCAGAAAGATAGCTTATATTCTGAAGTATTTAATTTACTTCCTGAACCAAGAGAATAGTCACTGCTTTTAAGAAAAAGAGATCTCTAGATTATACCTTTAGATAATGTCATTCATACTTAATGTACAGAATTTTAAAATGCACAAAATTAAGTAGGAGTTTTGATTTTATTTATTATGTATGTACACACAGTACTTGGAAAAGATTCATCTGCATCTATGAATACTTTCCAGATTATGAGTGCAAATTATAGAATAATTGTTCTGTTTCCAACTAATAATTAAATAAAACACAAACCAAGATTTCTAAACAACAGTTTTAGAATCAGCTATAGAGATCTTGGGAGACACTTCACTATCTTCTTGAATATTACATCTCCTTTTCTCATGGCATGGTCTATGAAAGCAGCAATTTCAACAGTCTTCTTCAGATTCCCAGTGCAGTAAACAGCGTAAAAGTAGATAGGCAGCCACCAGCAAGTACTTACAGACAAAATTACCTGTGGTGAACTCGGAGGGAAGAGCACATGTTGCAGGAAGGCAGAGCTTGGAGGCAGCACAGCCGGGCAAGTCGTGTGCATCTGATTTGCCAGCTCAGTGTCCCAGTAAATGAGACTGTTAATAAAGAGACAGTTCAATTTTAGAAACAGGGAGTCCTCTCGTGCTGATGTGCCACACGAAGCCGGGCAGTCGGAGGAATATTTCCAGTGTCCATTGCTCTTTCTTCACCTGATGTGATTGGCAAGAGGAGCTTGCGGACACAGAAAAAAAGAGGGGCTGCCTCATTATAAAAAATAAACGTGCTCTGAGGCTGAGAAAAGTGAAGTTCTTCAGAGGAGTTTCCATCCAGAAAGGGGGGGTCTGAGGAAGAGTCAGGCCTGGCTACCTTTCGAGTGAGATATTGTCTCGTCTCGCATTAACATTTTTCTCCCTGAGTGCCCTGTTCCTATGAATAAGTCATAGTTTGTTTGGGAGAAGCCTTTCTCAGTCACTGCATTTACCTTCTTGGGCCTGGCTGCTGAAAGGCAGCCCCTGGCAGACGCTGGATCCAGTCAGACCTGCTGCGGAGCAGTGGCTGAGTGCAGGAGGAGCCGTGGCAGTGGCGGAGAGAATGTGCCGTCTCCACCCGGGCAAGGAGGGATGGAGGAATGGAGACAGAGATTGAAGGAGGGAGGAATAGAGGGAGAGAGGGATGGAGGGATGAAGAGAGAGATGGAGGGAGAGAGGGAGAGAGGAATAAGGAGGGATGGAGGGCACAGCCCACCACAGAATGGGTGGGTATGGGAGAGACCAGTGAGGTGTCTCAGGGCGGTTTAGTTATGGAAGCAGCCGCTTTTGCACGCTCTGCTCCTCTGAAGCCAGGACAAGCAGGCAGTGGTCACCCTGAAATAAAAAACAGGAAAAAGCTCCAGAGGTGTATGCTGTACCAGTACAACTAACCATTCTGTCACGTGCGTAGACTAGTTCTCTGTTGATAACCACAGTGTTTACACAGTGGGTGTTTAGGTGGTCCTGGACTCTTTCTTCAACATTATGCTATAAATCAGATTTCCAAGGAAAACAATTTTTCAAGTAGTACACCACTTCCTTGTATAATCTTAATATTAAAATTTGCCACAGAAATTTGAATTATGTGCCAACTTACTCCAACTTCCATCTTCCAGTGAAAATGGAAAATTAAGTTTTATTGCTGTTTAAACATCATTAATGAAATGGCTACCAAAGATGTTCAGAGATCCATGGTCAAATAAGACGTTTAAAGAGAAAGTCCAGTAGCTGTTTTAATTAATGTACATGCCTTGACCCATTGAAGTTAATAGTAGGATTGCCATTTGCCTGAGTGAAAAAGACACCACTCACTCAATTTGCCATGCAATTTCCTGGTCTAGGGCTGGACCGAGAACTGGTCTAGGGCTATTCAATCTGGTTACCTTAGCAGGTTTGCATTCAGTAGATCTTGTCCCATTGAAGCAACAGATAATATTTTAGCAAGGAGAAACCAGTTCAGGAAGCCTTCCACTCTCCTACATCACTACTACCCACCTGCCCGTCCTTGCCTCCCTTCATCTTTTAAAACTGAGCTTCATAGCACACACTCCCACATCACTTCCCTGCAAAGCCTCTTCCACATAAATCTGGCATGTATTCAGCCCTGAATGGAAGGCAGAGCACTGATTATTGGCTATCACTGGACAAAATATTTTATTTGAAGTTACTTTTTTTCAGGAAAAAAAAAAAAAGCACACTCTGTAGATACAAGAAACAGTCTCTGCACCTGCTTGTCTTTTCTAAGGCTAGAATCTGAAAAAAAGGTTTTCTTTCTGCTTTTGAAGACTCCAACAGCATGTGTGTGTGCTTATGAGTTCACTTGCAAAAGATCTCACCATTTTCTCTCCACCTCATCACAAGCCAGTGACTTCTAATCATTCTGTCTTCCTCTGAGCTCACAAACGTGGTGAATCAGTGCTTTCATTCCAAAATTGAGCCTCCTGTTTTTGAAAGGAATTGCATAGAAAACAACTCATATTGCGTTGCTTTTTTAGCTTTCCAATAACTTCCTCTTAAGGAAGATCTTATGTTCCCTTATTATTCAGTCACCAGCACATATAACTATCTTTAGAAAATTACGTCTCAGCTACACATTGCTTTAATGACACACACGTAATTGCTCTCAGTCATGATCATCAACCAGTACAGTCTCAGAACTATTACAAATTAATTTGCTACTCACATGAAATCGGAGAAGCAAAGCACATACTCTGGCTTCCAAGGATGGTGTGGATATAAGTATAGCCCTTGGGGTTGGGCAAGAAAGCCCCAGGCGTGATGCTGTTTGGGCCATACACGGAGGGTCTATCCATTTTCTGACATGGCACTGGAAAGCAGTCCCAGCCGGGCCTGAAATGGTGGCCTAAGCTGTAAAAGAAAGAAAGAGCTTCTTAAACGTCTTTTACAATATGTAATTAACTCACATAAATCAGTTAAATATCATCATATGGGGGAGATATCACCTTCATATGTAAGGTGAGTTTCTTCAGCTTGTGTTACAACAACATTTGTGATTTTATGTGAGTAACTGGTGTAATAGAAAAAAATGTGCCAGACTGAATTTATAAAAGGTAAGGCAGGTAAAACCTTTATGTTAGCTTTAAACTAAAAACATGTGATTCCAGCAGTACCATTGATGTTAACGGAGTCAAGGTTATGAACGACAAAGGACACAATGAGTAAAATAGGTTTACGACATGAATCACGCCGCTGAGTTAATACTAAGAGGAAGCAGAGATGATATATTTATCATTGTAATGTTCACTTCATGACTCATCCAAATGCAAAAAAATAAAGTATGTGAATGATTAGGCAGTGAAGATAGGTGTTAGGGAGGGAGGGACAATGGAAAATATTATTACGATGATAAAAACAACTTGACCTATTCATTAATTTGAAGATAATCTGTTGCTTTTCCAATTAGCCAAAGAATAAATACATTTTTTTTCTCTATGAAAGACAATTCCAATGATTTGGATGACAGTCAAATATGTTTGAATGACAGGCTGCATAAAATGATATAAGGCTTTATTTGGCACATACTTTTCGTGTGAATCAGCGTGCTTATTTTTCTTATGATTCCTCACTTCCATGCTTTAGGGCCATAAATCAAATCCTTAATGTTTAAAAACTGGATGAAGAGTGGCAGCTGTAACATCTAAAGCATCAAGCCAAACCTGTAGTGTAAAAGATTCTTCTACCAGATCATTTTGGGGATTACAGTCTCTGTTGATTTGGATATTGTTAAAACTTTATTTTACATATAACATACAAATTGCCAACTTAAAAAGGTCATTGCATGAAAAACACGCAACAGTAGATAGCAGTTTGGTTCTGCCAACCCTAAATTGTTGGGGGGGGGAGGGTGTTATTATTTTTGGAGCTGGAATTGTGGTTTTCACTGTCTCCATATTTCAAACATCCTTTGGCTTCCTCCAGTCTACACGGGTTAGGACAATTAAAGCCATGTCTGACCAAATGTAAGTATGTCAAATGGGGCTATCAGCTGTTGAACTAGTTATCTGTGCTACCCTTCCAAGATTCAAGTAGTTTCATCCAAAGGTAGGAATCTAAAAGGCATGAGGTGAATCATGTCTCCAAGCACCTATTTCTTTCCACTCTAAGGCAGGATGATGAGAGGTTCATGTCTGAAGTCAGAAGGGATGAGTTCCACCCTGAAAGTCTGACCTGGGACTGAGTAACTGGGGACAAAGTATAGAGGGAAGACACAATAAACACATCTCATTGTTACAGGCCATGACTACGCTATATAGATATATATATATGTCTGGATTTGACAGGTCTAATTCACTTATCAATTTCTTCCAATGTTTAGAAAACAAAGACACTATGAGAGAGGGTAGCAGGAATCAGGGAACAGATAGCAATCAACATACAGAAATGGAAAGGAAGAGACATATGTGAGAGAGAAGGTGGTGAGGGACAGACAATGTAAGAGAAGATTTTATTTGGCTGTTGTCACCCCAGACACTTCAATGGATGTGCACAGGCATAGCTTAGGGAATCACACTGCTAAGTCTGGATAAAGCAAAGTTGAATGAATCCATGCAGATAAGATCAGAGCTTCTCTGGACCAAAATTGCAGCTCTTGCTTTTAGTAATTCTCTCTTGCACATCTCTGCTTACTTATGGAGCCTGAGAACGGCAAAACTGAAGCTCTCAGAGCTAGTGCTGTAAGAAATCTATCAAATTTCTTCATAACCAAGGGCAACCAGAAGTCACTCCCAAATACAGAATCCTGATTTTGGGAGATTTCTAAAGCAATAACACCAAGATACATGTCTTGAAAATGTTTCTATCACTAGATTGGAGATATTTGCCATAAGGTTTCTAAATGGATTTTCAAGGTACTTCTCTTTCCTGTACTTAGCTAGGACAATAGGCAGAACTGACTGAAAATGCGGTGACTTTGCGTTTTCAAAACAGGTTTGGTGTTGTTGTTCATTGGCATGGAAATAAATGTCTTCTCTGTGCATCAGCACACATATTGATGTACATAAGTAATGACCAAGAATGCATTAAATAGTAGCTTTCATCTCCTTTGTAAATAATGAGATTTATTTATAATTCTATTGTCTTAAATTGACATGCTTCAAAATCTCCAGATGGTTAATTCAACAGACCACAAATGCTTTAATAATCCAGATGTAATCTGGATTATATCATCTGGATTAGGTTGAAATTTACCACAAAGAAATGAACCTAGCTGTATTCTGCAATGCTAATCAAGCAGAACACCATGTCATTAGAACATTTCCACTGCATTTTCAAGAATTAGTATTTGCATGAGTAATGGTAGGAGAATAGGACCAAGAATAAATATACTTTTTAATACACAGCAATCCAGAATTTCTTTATATAAAAACCCTAGCTGGATAGTACAAAAAAAGCCACAATCCTGGGATATTAGCATGAGTGTAAATATTCAATTGCATTGCTTTTTGTGAACAATAAACTTGCCTATTTGTTTCATCTTTTAAAAAATGTAATGGAAAACAGAAATGGCCAAACCTTCACCTGAGAGATCTGATTAACATAAACCACTGATGAAGTCAGCTGAAACTCTCATAAACTGCTGAGTTCTCCATATAAATGTCACAATATTTGTATCATGTACTGACTTTTGTTCACTAAAGTGAGAATCATTAATCATTCCAGAGCAAAACTATTAATTAGGTGCAGTTGGATTAGCAAACCAATGGGGAATAGGGATGAGCTAGACAGAAAGTACTTTCCATAATATGTTTCTTTTAGGAAGATACTTACTAATCAGCAGCATTTGCAGGAATCATAATTACCCTGTTAATTCTCTGGACTGAGAGCTAGGGGACTGAGTTTAGTTTTGGGCTGTGTCCCAGACATAACATATAATCTTGTGCAAACCTTCAGAATTGGCCTTTCATTCCCGAGTCCTTAATTTCTGAGTACTTGGCCTGAATTTCAGACCTGTTAGGTGCATACAGATCCTGTTGACTTTAATTGAAACGACAAGTGCATAGCAGTCTTGAAAATGAGTTTCCAAGTCATGTCAATTTGGTTAATTAGAAATTGAACAACTCAAAGCTAATGATTGCTTGGAAACGTGGTCTTAGTGACGCTGCCTCAGTTTCTTCTTTTGCAAAATGGACATAACATTTTCCATTCATTACTTAACAAGAAGCCTTTCGTAAAATGACTTCATCCTATATATTTTAACATAAATATATCAGCTAAAAGCATGGATGAGGAGTGACTTATAAACATTGTAGATAGGCAATTGCACATTGATTGCTGCATATGGAAACTTATTCCTTCCAGATTTTGGTAATGAAAACAAAGTACGTGTGAAAAATGACTGTGGGGCTCCACTAAATCATTTACCCACAATGTTTGAGTACTGTTTCCCATAAAGGAGCAGAAACATTGTCAGTCTTGTGACTACAGTACTGAGGAAGGTGAAAGATAGCATCTTTGGAATGAAACTAAAGAAATATGACTCATCCTTTTTTGTCGCCTGCCAAGCTTACCTTGACATTTATTTCTTTGCTGGAGCGCAGAACATGTTTACAGAAGTTTACTCCATGCAAATGCATCTGGATTTCCTCTGAACTGTCAGCAACTTGCACAATGAGAAGTGAGACTTAGTTTTCTACCTCATGGAATATTCTTTGTTCATGATGGTAAATTAAATGGTAACATGGCTCTGAACACTGAGAGCATACACGGGCAGCCTCTTATTTTGGCATCTTCATATCCCAGTGAGAACTCTGTAACCTTCCCCTGTCTTTAGAAGATGAAAGCAGAACTCAGATGTGAGTTGGCTGAGACCTCCCTGGGTAAGAACTTTACATCTTAGGCCACATTTCCAAATGACAAACAATGCAGAAGTCCTGCAAAGATTGTGACGTGGTTTACAGGGTTTTTATGACCTAGGCCATGTCTGCATGAAAAGAGTTGAAACAAAGTATTCTTGATGCATTATAATACAAAGCAAAATGCATTTGTTTAAAAAAATCATTAGTGATTTACTCTTTACAGGGAATACACGCACAGTTAGGGATCACCTCTTTGGTGAGGGAGGCTAATTTTCTTAATTTCTCTTTTACTGGAGTGGTTATGATGGTCTGATCAAACCAAAACTTAGTTTAGTTTAATATGGTAATTTACTGATACAAGCAAAACCAGCTTTTGCATGGTTTACACCTTCTGGACATGTATTCATAAGGGGTTTATGCTTGTAACTAGGCAAACTTCTTAAATGTAGTTAGATTCATGCAATTTTTCCAGTCTAGACAAAATATCTTGGTGCCATACAAATCAAGGCAATTTTTTTTAGCTTCATAAGCAGTAAATGCAATTGTTGTGCTGTCAGAAAGCAGTCACCAGCATAAAATTACGGAAGAGTGACAATAGTCTAAAGGATGTGGAGCTCTAAAGTGCATTCCCATGTAGACATTTAGCAGTATTTGTGGGTATGGTTTTTACTTCTTTATCAAATATTTTTGTCTTGTAATCACGTTGTCAAACCAAAACGTTTTATATTATTTTATATGTTATAGAAGAAATGGCACAGGTAATTCTTCTCTCATTTAAATAGAATTTGGCTCTTATGACAGAAGCATCTAGGCATTAAACAACATACTTTGCATAATAATATTTACTTGGTATTATGTTATGATGACATCAGAGAAGTAAGCAAATTTTTTCCACCAACTCTGTATTACTTAGAGAAATTATTTACTCCTGCTTACTTCACATTTGTAAAGTAAAAGAGAGGATAAAGTAAGAATTCTATTATTGCAAGAGCAATCTTCGGTGACAGCAGCATCACATGCATATTATATCCTCACCTTTGTAATTAGTTTAAAGAAATTTGAAGCTGCTATCATATGTAATTTAACTGATTAGATAATAGTAGCCTGGACCATATCTCCTGTTATTTGTTGTGTTCGGTAAAGATGATTATATATGTTTAAGTTCTCTGTTATGTGTATGTTTGATTTTAATGTTGTATATAATTGACTACATAAGTTGCTTGTATTTAGAGCTTTTGCTGCATGGCCATAAGCTGATCTACCCAAATAAGTAAACAAATGAGCCCAAAGGGTTGTGTGAATATATGATACCTGGTGGTCCTCAGGGACCCATACTCCAAATGGGATATGTTTTTTCATCTGTGAAGACTGATGCCAGGCTTCTTGGTTTTGAACAGCATCACCCTATTTGAAGAAAAATATATGCATCATTTGGGTTACTTTTTAATATTTATCCAGTGTTTCAACTTCAGGAAATTTAGTGGAGCTACTTTAAGGTGTATCACTGCTTTAGAGGAGTACCAAATATTTTTTAGGTAAAGTTTGCTCCTAGCTCTTTCTGTGCTAGTCTTCTCCAGGAATGTATGGACTAATTTAGATTTTTGTATGTGAGATCCTTCTCTCACTTTCAGCCACGTGATAAGAAGAGCCATGCTGCTGGGGAACAAAGGAGATTAAGGACTAATTCCCATTTACATCTCCTTCTGCTAGTCAGGATCAAACTTCCCCTACAAGCTATGAACCTGCTCATTTAAGGGAGCCAAAGAGAGTTGTGTCTCCTCAGACCATTACTTGTAATCACCAATTTCCCAGAGACTTTAAGTGCAGCTTTGGGAATAGTATCTGACCGTAACATTCTCTGACATCTGTACACTTTCAAAATGTCCTGTACAAACACAGCAACTTCAAGAACTTACTGATGTACAGGTTGACCATGAGTGAACAATGTGCCTTTGTGGCCAAGAAGCCCAATGGTACCCTGGGTTACATTATGAAGAGTGTGACCAGCAGGTTGAGGGAGGTTCTCTTCCCCCTCTACTCTGCCCTGGTGAGGCTGCATCTGTGGTACTACGTCAAGTTCTGGGCTCCCCAGTTTAAGAGAGGACAAGGAATTACTGGAGGGAGTCCAGCAGCAGGCTACGAAGATGATTAGGGGCCTAGAGAATCTTTCTTAAGAAGAGAGACTGAGAGAGCCAGGTCTGTTCAGACGGGAGAAGAGAAGGCTGAGAGGGGATCTCATCAATGTTTATAGATATCTCAAGGGTGGATGTCAAGAGGATGGGATCTGACTCCTTTCAGTGGTGCCTGATGAGACGATGAGGGGCAATGGACACAAGCTGAAGCACAGGAGGTTCCGTCTGAATATGAGGAGAAACTTCTTTACTCTGAGGGTGCCAGAGACCTGGAACAGGCTGCCCAGAGGGGTTGTGGAGTCTCCTTCTCTGGAGACATTCAAGACCTGCCTGGACACATTCCTGAGTGATCTACTCTGGTGAACCTGCTTTAGCAGGTGAGTTGGACTAGATGATCTTTCAAGGTCCCTTCCAGCTCTAACCATTCTGTGATTCTGTGATTCCCTTGTATTGTGGGAGTCTTGTGCCCTCATGCCATTTATTTAATTAACTGGCAGAGTATTAAGAGCTAGTTTTGATCCCTGCATGTTTAGACCTGTTGAAAGTTTCCCACTACGAATCAGAACCAACCTCAAGACCTCATTTCTCTAACTTGAGTGTGCCATCACCAAACATGCCTCCCATGTTGGCTCAAGAACTTATATCTTCAATTATGTCCTCTTTCCTTTGTTCAAGATATGACCTAGCAGACATCAAAAAGCTAATGCCCATTTCAGGAGGTATGAGTGCAGTGGCAGGAATGGTGTAGATACATCTACCTTTTGGCACTTCCACTAGCCATGCTGAAGCCCTATTTTTAGGTTCCCTGTAATCTAAGTGGAGGGTCCTGACTTAGGATGTCACTGTATAGGGCATTTCCAGGCCAGAAATGCTTTTCATCTGGCTAGGACAATCACAAAAGACAAGGAAGCCCCTCTGTACTCTGCCTACCTGTTGCAGAATTGCCTTCTACCATAATTTAGCAGCAGAACCTGTCTTTAAAGGTGTCATCAGCTCTCAGCACAGTCACTGTGTCTGGCCATCAACCTAAGCAGCTTTACTCTCTTCCTCAACACTGTTCACCTGGGGCATCAGAGAGCAGCTAACAGATGTCATCCCTTCAGCAGAAACCCACCTCCTCCCTTGTTTCAAGTAGATTATTTCACTCAAATTGGCAAAAAAGCCATTGGTCTGCCCTAGATCAGAAACTACATGTAAAAATGAGTTAATACCTGTGAGATGGTTTAAGGTCTTAGTTAAGAATAATCTACTTTGGAAAACCATAAGAATTTACGTAGACCAGATGCAACATATTTCTCTGGTCAGATTGGGCTAGGGATCAGGCTATAACTGCTGGCTAGTTATAAGAATGAACTTTTTCTGGGGAGTGAAAAACTCCATCTTAACTATCAAGTTTTTCTTTAACAAGAAGCCTAAATTTACTTCAAATTAAAAATATAGTATCTCTTAAAAGAAACTCAGGTGAAACACTCCAAAGGAATACACTGGCTGGAAACTAAGCTGCCAAAGTCCTACAAAGTTAAGAGCAATATGTTGTTAAAACAGTTGCTATGGGATATTTTCAGTATGGGAGTTGATGTTAAATACTGAAATATATACAGTCACTCCTAATATAAGCCATGTAAGACTAAATAATTACAAATGTATGGTGAGCAATAAATGTACTAGGGCTCCAGATGACTAAACTCAGATTTCTCTATGAATACCCAGAGTGAATCTGTGGTAAACCACCTTTACAGCATTCCTTATGTCTATTGCAGTTTTAAATCAGATAATTATATCAAAGCCTTATTATTCTGGTAGTTGACTAACATCTGTTCACTTGCCACAACAAACAAGCTGTACGTTAACAATGTAATTTCTTTTAAGATATAGCTTAGTTGGTGCCTCCCCTGAGACCAGAAATCTGCATATCAAACTTCGTAATTTCTTGCTAGAAGGAAAATGTTGAGAGGGGTGTTTATTAAAGTCCAATTATCCATTTGATTGGTTCATATTTATAAATGGAGGGCCATATCATTCTGTATTTACACACCACATGAACTGTATTACTCCACAAATAGTGTCATTGCAGTGACTTGCAATATGGAAACCCTTGCATGGTCCAGATATTATCTTCTCAGTTGCTAAGAAGGCTCCAATCGAAAGAAAAGCATCACACTTGATTTGGGATGAAAAGACACAGAAAGCCAAATGAAAATTTCCAGTTGCTCTATGGATTTGAAGATTGGACTGTATTCCACAGATCTCCCAAATACTCACTTCTAAATAAAGCTGTGAACTACAGATGCTCTACTAATTTTAAGTTTGAGTCTATAAACACTCTAGAAAAGTAAATGAGGTTCCAATACAGCATGTAATTCTTGCTTTATCACTGGTACGAGGCATATACACAAGCTAAAAATAAAGAACAGTATTTATTATCTTATTTTAAAGTTCTGTATTTGATAATGTTTATTGTACTCTAAATTTCTGTGCTGCCTGTTAACCACTTGCCAGATATTATTGCAAAATTGGGAGAGCAAAGTGATGCCTAATGAGGAAATGTACTGCTTTGACTATGACTGTAGGCATCGTGAAGTCTTAGAAGACATCGATGCAAATAAAGTCATGGAGACAACACAGGATCTTCTGAGGTCCCTTCCAGTCCCAAACATACTGTGATACTGTGACACTGTGACCAGGCAGTTTTATCACATCTAACAGCAATTATTAGGAATTCCATGAAACCTGCCATATCCTCTATGTGTTATATGATCACTTGTGATCACAACAGAATAAAACTTAAGCTTTAAGACTCTCTAGGCCCCTCAAAACAGAAACCCTCTGCTGCTAATGAATTTTAAGTTGGTGGAAGCCATTTGAGTAATTAAAGCCTACGTTGTTTGTACTCAAAACACAGACTGAGGAACCCAGATCCAAATCTACCCTAGTGTAGCCAGCATAATGTACTTTTTCTTTGGATTAATTCGTTCAAAGCCTGTTGAATTTAATGGCAGTCTCTCCATTGACCTCAGGGAGTTCTGGGCTGCACTTTGCATTTGGAGACTTGTTTGCTAATAAGCCTGTAGGGAGTAAGCGCATGCTTGCCAGCAGCTCACCTCACTAAAAGTCTAACTTCACAGGAAAGGAAAAAAAAAATAAACCCAGCATGGACTCCCTAAAAAGGGGATTTTGTATAGAGCAATAAAGGAATATTGTTTACCTTTTCATAAATGAAAGCTTTAAGATTCAGTCAGCTGTTTCTTCTTCAATAACATTTCTTAGAAAGTATTTATGAGGATGGCAGGAACACGAGTACACTGTAATTCAGATAATGGGGCATTGCTTGACGATGTTTAAAGATCTAGTAGCCAAAGAAATGATAGGCAAATGTGCCTTTGGGAAATTAAATTTTACCGTATTGCACAGCTTCAGACAATAACGGAAGATGAGCAGCTGAATTTATGTCATCTATTTTGTCATGATTATTGGTATGGAAAATAGAGTACTAACCATGATTAGCTCTGCATCAGCACATGACCTCTTGCTTTAAATAAACTGTCCAATGTCAGAAAAGTGAAACATCAAATGAAGTTCTGGCAAGGCTCTTTCTCCATTACATCATTAAAATTTTACATTCAGGCGAAGCTTTTGGGGTGAAATAGCTGTGTGTACTGATGTATCTGCATTTTTAAATATGTGACAAAACCAGCTATTACATAACTTTCTGGGGTGGGTTTTTCCTTAGTGGGGAAAACAGGACAAAACAAGAGGAACTGGTACGTGCTGTGAATGAGGTGCTGGGTGGCACCGGGCTCCTTCCAGGAATGCCGGCTGCTGGAGCCGGCCAGAGACCCAACTGGGAGAAGGGGTCGGCACCCAGGCCAGACAAAATGGTAACAACCAAAAAATCATTCATACACAGTTCTGATGGGTTGCTTTGTTCATATGCATTAGGTACAGATGCCCTTACAGCAAAGGAGGAATATTGTTTAAAATTACTCCCGTGTATACATGGAAGACAGAACCAACCATATAATCATAGAATAGTTTGGGTTGGAAGGGACCTTCAAAGGTCATCTAGTCCAATCCTCTGCAATGGGCAGGCACATCTTCAACTAGATCAGGTTGCTCAGAGCCCCGTCCAGCCCGACCTTAAATGTTTCCCAGAATGGGGCATCTACGACCTCTCTGGACAACCTGTGCCAGTGTTTTACCACCCCCATTGTAAAAAAACTTTCTTCCTCATTTCTATCCTGAATATCACCTCTTTTAGTGTAAAACCATTGCCCTTTGTCCTCTCACAATGGGCCCTGCTGAAAAGTGTGTCCCCCTCTTCCTTATAGGCCCCTTTTAAGTACTGAAAGGCCAAATCTGATGATGAGGAAAGCTCTCTTTTCCAGAGAGCACGGCCATGAGCCCTGACAAGGGATCTCCTTTATGGCAAGGGCACTAGGCCAGGGTATGTATTACATCACACGTGAGGTTCTCTGATTTTGCGTCAGCAAAACTAAGTCAGAGCACTGTGCAGTAGTAATTACTAGCTGAGACACTAATTGGAACAAATTGCCCTTAAGGGGAAATTAAAAACAAAGGGATAGAGCTTCCCATGATCTTTGCACTGCTGAATCCCTCTGCAGCAGCGAGTTCTCTGTCACCATGGGCAGGGGCAGCAGTGGGCTCTGAACCAGCACCGAAATCGAACATCTCTCAGCAGGTGCCACAAGGCCACTCTTCAGGAGGGAAAGAATAAGACACGCTTAAAGACTTGTATTGTTACTAGGATTATATGGCTGGAGGGGAAAAATTAAGCCATTAACTTTCTCATTCAATGTAGAGATGATAAACAACGTTGCCATAATAATGGGACCTTTCCTGTGCAAGGAACATACTGTAGTAAAGCAAGAAACATTGTTTGGTTTCTTACGTTCCCTGGAGCAACTTGTAAAAAAATATTTTTGCATGTTCAACTCGTACCATTTTCCACTCCTAAAATGATGAGACTGAGACCAACAAATCGTATCTTCTTCTGGCATGGTCCTAAGACTCAGAAGTAAACGGAATATGACTTGCAGGGCTAAACTGTTCTCTGGGAACTTAAGGCATATTCAGCCTGCTGTATTTCCATCTCAGTCTTTTTCAAAATGTATCTGAATTGTCCCACTGGGAGATTTTCTCCCCCAGATTGCCTGTGAACAATACATTCTATTTTTCCGGGAACAAAACAATTTTTATGGCTTATTTTCCAGGTTATTTCTTGAATATATGCAAGCTGGTAATGCTGCTAGATAACTTAGCTGATGCTGAGCTCCATAATACTGCACATATGTAGCAATAGTTTGTTTATCCTGCCATGAACAGCAAGGAGTCAGCTACTGAAATCAGTCTGGTAAGAGTGAGTTCAAGAGCAGCAGTGTCAGGGACAGCACAATTGAACTGGAAAGCATATCCAGACCTAATTCCACTGATTTGGGAATTTATGGATCTTTTCCCTGGGAGGCTGAAGGGTGCTCCTTTTTTAGGGAGGCTATATAAAGCAAGACTTCAACACTCCTCTGAAGTTACAAGTCAATATAGTCTGCTTTTTTTCTCATGGCTGAGTTTAGAGCTGTAGGATTGAAAATCTCCTTAAATATCTATGCTTCTTTCCCAAGAGAGGATCAGCTCTATGTAAGTCACTTCTGGCAGATGCTTGTCCAACTATTTCTAAAAGTAGTTTTATTATAACAATACTACAACCTCCCTAGCAATCCATTTTAGGGCTTCATTCGTATTTGAAAGTATTGGGTCTTTTTCTAATATCTAACCTGATTTTTTCTTGCTGTCTACTTATTCTGTAATGCATTGGATTTATCTCCTTTTCAGCAACTTTTTGTGTGTGCTAAGGACTGTTACCATCGTCTTCTTACATCTTTGGGGGTTAACAATATTGATAGATTCAGTTTTACTCCTAGACTATGATTTTTGGACATCTAAAAAGATTTTATTGCTCTAATTCTGATTCCTTAAGGGTACAAAACTGAACATAGTCAACACACTGAACACAGAGCTTTATCCGACCCATACCTGTGCTGAGCAGAACGTGGCCGTAGATTTTATTTTGTGTTTATGCATCTTAGCTTGCTATCTTCCTTTTTTTTTTCTGTAATAGCCAGGCATTGTTCAGTCTCTAACTCACCATAATTTCTAGTTCCTTTCCTATGAAATTGCTACCTGAACAGCTGTTCACCATTCACTAAAGTGTAATTTGGTAAATAATCAATGGCTGAATGGGCTCCAGAGTGGATGGGGGCAAGGAGCCATATACTTTTACATCTCATTCCTCAACTGCAGAAACATGAAAAGGCAATCATTAGAATCAAGTCAACAGGCATATGGGCAAATACAATAACTTTTGCAGGGGGAATTAATGTGTCAGAAGTCTTCTAGCATTCTCTGAAGGCCTCACTCAATGTGTGGCCAGGAGAGGCTCTTATTTGTTACAAAATGTAGTAACAGCACTCCTCACAAAAACTCTTTAAAGAAACTAAACTCTGTATACACATATGTTACTAATGGGTTAAAAGACAGGAAACTGTGATTAGAAATAAATGCCCAGGCTTTGCAACAGAGGGACTTCAGTGTTTTTCTGCAGAGATCTGTGCTAGGACTTGTGTTATGGAATACCTCTGTATATGACCTTGAAAAGGGAAGAGAGTAAGGTGACAAAGTTTGCTGACTAAAATTATTCAGGATAGTAAAAGAAAAACTATCTGCAAAAAGTTGCAGAGGATCTAATGACACTGTGTTCTTGCACAATAAAATGGTAGGGGATGTTAATAAATGCAAAATGATGCACAAGAGGAAAACCAGACAGTTTATATGCACAGTGACTCAATATTATGGCCTAGTAATCTCCAGGGATCTTGGAGTTATATTAGATGGTTCTATGAAAACATCAGCTCAGTGGCAGTCAAGCAAATGAGTGTAAAAAAAAAAAAAAAAAGGCAAATAAAGAGCAGAAAAATCAAGAAAATGCTGTTACGCTATAATTTAAATGCTTGATGTACCCACCTCTTGAATCATCCCCTTCTTCTATCTCAGGAAGGATATTTTAGAACTGAAACTGTTACATGCTGACCAAAAAAGAGACATGAAAGGTATGGAACAGTTTCCATACATGAATAGAACAAAGAGTTGAGTTTGAAGAAAGATGCTGGGGGTTAATACAATAAACTATATCATCATGAATAGTGTGGAGAAGGTGAGCAGAGAATTATCATAACACAAGAAACAGGGGTTACTCAAATCATGAGACACAAAGAAGACAAAAGGAAATACTTTTTCACACTGTCTACAACAGGATGTTGTCAATGCTGAAAGATTAGATGGTTTCAAAAACAATTAGATACATTTCTGGAAGAAAGAAGTTGCTAAAGAAGAGGAGATAAATATATCACCTCTTGCTCATCTAGTGCCCAAGCCATGGAGTGCTGGGAAAATTAAGAATATTTCAAGAACGCATCATTATGTGTTTGCCTTTTTTTCTATATTCTTCCATAAACAACTGCTTTGGTCATTGTCAGACACAGGATACTGGGCTAAGTGAACACTTTGGTCTGACCCAACATTGTTATTGCTTTTATGTTCTTCTGACGAATTTATTTTCTGCTTCATTGACTCAATCTTCAGGCTGCAGGGCCCATTACCTTGTTATAAAGGAAATTAGACTGACAAATTATTCTTGACAATTCCTCTGGAGCTGCTACTCCTTACTCCTTGCTTTATTATCCTCTCAGGATGCACAGAAACGGACTGGGATACCTCTTATTTGGGCTTGCTTTTGTCAAAACCTCCTTTTTTTCCTCTGGCAAAAGCAAAATTCAATTTTACTTTAGATACGGAGGTTATAGGACTATGGACTATTCTACACTTCCTCTAATTTTTATTTTCAACCCAGCAGACATTTCTTTGCAATAGTTATTATTTAGCCTATAGATAAAAAGCACTAAATTTTTGCCTAAATAGTTGCCAACTTCAGTAAAGGTAGATATGAGGCCTTAGCATTTAGTGACGTGGTTAGGTTGCCTATCTGAAAATGATGGTGTATGACTTACATTGGAACACAAATAATACAGCTGAAAAGCAACATGAACAGTGTCTTTATACATTAATCAACAGAGTGAGGAACTGAATGTTGTTTGATCATCATTATAATCACGTTTGTTTCACACTGGTAAAATAAAAAGTGGAATTCATTGTTCTCCCTCTAATAAATATGTTCTTTGTTTTACAAATACAGGAAGATCTTTAGTGGCATTGGCTCTGGCTTTTTCTACTCCAAAAAAACCCCCATCAAGTTGCTGTAAAAAACTGATGGAACACAACGAATTGGGGAAACTGGAAACATGCACATGATCCACCTTTTCACTGTCTCAGGTGCTTTGCATTTGTTCATTATAATAGTTGTTTGCAACAGCATGAAATAAGTCATTAACTCTGATCATGATATACCAGAGTAGACTGTGTCCTTTGCTTCATCAGAGAAAGGAAGTTCCTAATACTGCTACTGCATCTTTCAATCCATCCTTTGACCTTCATTTCACAGTTCAGTTGCTGCACGCTGAAAACTAGCGCTTTCAGCAACTGGCCTCATAGTTGCAAAATAGGCAAATCAAGAATCTGAAGACACGGGATAAACAGTCATGTACCTAGTTCTGGCTGAAGGGTGTTGTATGAGGATGCCAAATCCCACATCCCGATTACCAGTGATACAACAAATTAGTCCATTCATCAGTTCCTTCTGACACAGCTTTCTTGCAACTCACTTTCATAGCTCAAATGTATTTCTCATTCAAAGACAATGTTAGGTCTTCAAAGTCCTCCTATTTACTGTTGTTTAGATAACTACAAGATTTTTTGACATGTTACTTCTATTTCAGTAACATTCTTAATTGGCTGGTTACAATTTCCTGATTTTGTTTCTTTTAATTTGATGATTTCACAGCTACTAACAATGCCTTGATCGTCAAGGAATTTCAAAGAAGTCATGGTCAACGAGAGTTTATTTAAAATTTTTGAATAATTTTTAAACCTCTGAATGTCTAGTTAGATGTGCCTGCAGCTTCTTTGACACATTTTTACCAGGTCTATATGCTGAGTATATGGCTTGGCAACATAGAGATGAAAAAAAATCATAAGTGAAAATATGATTTTATTCTATGTCATTAATTTTTTTAAGCATAATGTATCCCTAAGATTTGGTTTGTGAGAGAGATTCTGAGGTGCTCCCACAAAAAAAGTAATGATTCAAGGTGATTAACATCCCTTGCCACTTTTCTTTCCAAAACTTGAAGTGCTGCTAAATGTCTTGGCTAGGTCAAAATTCAGCAAGTTAGAGGGGATTGGTATGAGCACTGAACATTCTCCTTAGCATGAATGGTCTCATTCAGATACAGTTCTGTAAAATGTGTGCAAGAGCAAGAGCTGCGCTCTCTGTGAGCTCCAGAACTGAACACAGCAAGACCGAGTCTCCCCAGTGCTCATTTTGTGGGAGCTCAGTTCACCTCAATGAAGCTGTGGTGCAAACCTGCAGAAGATTGTTTCCTCACTGCTTTTGTGAATATTTTTCTTCTTTTTGTTTTTGCACATGTACGTGTAAATGTGGGTGGGAGCAGGAAAGGGGGAAGGAGGTTGTATGTGCACTTCCTGAGTTCACGGTACCTTCAAAACAACCACACTTTCTGAGATCACCAAAAAAGATAAAACAAGCACTACTCTTCCTTGCTCAATAGAGTTCTGTGTCTCAAATCCACCCCTCACTGAGGACAACACATACAATATTTTTACACTGTCTCTACCTTGTCTCAGGAACTTCCTGAAATTCAGAGATGCTCAATAACCAGCCCCGTGTGTTCACACCATCCTCAGAAGCCTGAGTTTGGCCTGCAGCAGTCAGTGCACATTGGGACCATGCCAGGTTTCAACCTCAACCATCCTTTCTGTCCGGTAGTGACCACTGCAATGGCAGACACGTGCTTGGAGGTGGCTGAGCCAAGCACAAGTAGAGCTTTTTTACCCTGCAGAAAAAATCATGCTTGAGTATAATTTAAAGCGTGGGGCATAGCTGATGGTTTCCTTCAAACATACTATATAGGTATTATATAGTGATTTAAAAGTCACGGTCCAAAACCACAATTACTTTTGCACCAACCTAATATCTCCAGGAGCATGACAGTGAGTGAGCAGTGCGGACCTGTCACTACGCTTAGTCTTGTCACTACGCTCAGCCTTAACTCTTTCCTTTTAATACTGTGTCTATAACCTCCATGACTTCAGTGCATCTTTACTGATGCCTGTATTTTTCAACATAGTTATTTTTTTGCTTCTTTCATTATAGTTTTTTTCTATTTATGTCTTGCAAATAACTTGTTTATATCAACATTGTTATTAATAGCTTGACTGTGCCCTTTAGCATATTATCATGACATAAATTACATATTTCTATACAAATACTAAGTTTTGCAGAGAATCACATAACGCATCAGGATATTGCCAATTGTCGGATGACCGTTTTTCATTGTGCAACTTCGATAAAATATAAAAGTTGAAGTCTTTTCATTCAAGAGCAAAAATTGGCTGAAGGGGAAAATAAAGGGTGTTTATTGTGTAAATTAATAATGAAATTTAAAATATTGACTTTTAAAGTTAAATATTTTTAGAAGAACTTAATGAATCTCAGATTTTCTTGAAATTGGAAAAAAAAAAACAACAAGGGACTGACCCAGAGCCCTGGCTGGTATCAATTCACTGTTGGGAGGTTGATTTGCCAGTTCATTTTAACGTGTTTGTTGTTTTAGTTTTACTGAGCTTACCTGAAGGTAGAAATACATAATACCAAAAGCAGAATTATCACTCCCTTCCTCTTCTGTTTGTGTCTGTTTTCTTTGTTGCTAGACAACATGTTATTTTCTAGTTTATTTCCCATAATTTAAAAAATACCACTATAGTAGATAATATTAGAGAAAGCAAAATAACATACTGTTTCTTTTATCCTAATAATGGGAAGGTATTTGTCTGGATAAGGTCACAGTTGCTTCTAAGTATAAATTACTTAATTGTTTTCAGTAGGGCTGTTGTGAGCTCCAGCACTAGGCAATCTAATCTAAAGTAGAACTCTCTGTCTTTGAAAGAATGTTTCTGGGGACGACCTTTGCAGGATATAGGGACTGCTAGGATATAGGGGCTGGACAGCTTGGGTTTTATTAATACTTTTTGTGCTGTTTTTCAAGAGAAAATGGATAAGAAAAAAACACCATTTTACTAACATTGTTTTCTATGACTTTCAGTTCTTTGCATTGTGTAGGCAGAACCCACTGCCAAAACAGTTGTCTTCATGATAGCTGAATACATCAGCTGCAAGCTTGGTTTGTGGGATGTTTAATAACAGCCTGCTTTTTTAAAAAGAAAAAACAAAACATATTATATGCTATTTATGTTATCCACGTGGTAGCAAATTAAAGTCGGGGGACAGTGGCTCCCCATAAGAACCACCTGCACATGTGCCTGACGCAGCTGGAACCCTGTTGCTGCGCACTCACAGGGCAGCTCCATCTTCCCAGATAAAAATAAATTTCATTCCATCTAAGTTTTTATATCCCTTGAATATGGATGGACAAGCCTGTGTGCACAGCCTTGCAAAGAACTCTCTGTCTGCATAAACACTCTCTCGCAAAATCAAAGCTGGAGGCCAGCTCAGTCAAGATATGTACCAGCTTAACAACAAATTGTACTGAAGAGTTGGGGTTTTTTTTAATTGATATATCTATGGACAGTCTAACCCCTACTTTAATTGGGCTTCTATCAACTAACAAACCCACAACTTTTGTGGGAAAACAAGCCCTGGCCCTACCCAAGTCTTGTGCCTGTACAGAGTTTATAGAAAACTATGCAGCAGACTGCATTAGTTACAGTGCAAAGATTCGCTGGGAGGGAAGAAAAGGACTTGTCCTTACGTGAACTGTGTATAAGATGCCATTAATTCCTCGTGGGGGCTTTTCTGGTGACATAAACTGAGGGAATGTTGGAGACAGATTTACAACGTAAATTTATGTAAGTTTTAGGAGCACATTTGAAATCATTAATTAATCAAATTTTTAAATATCCCTTTTATTAGCCAAATGCCTGCAACAGTTCTAAGATGGATAAATGCCAATACTGCAAGAATAAATTTAGCATGCAGCACTATGCGAATAAACAGTTATCCAAAACACAAGGCGCAAGGGGGGATGGATTTCAGGGTGGGTTAGTTGGTTGGGGTTTTTTGCAGATTTTCCTCTGGAAAGCTAGAGTAACCTTCCTGGAAGAAACGAGGGCCTGCTTAGGAGCAAGCAGTACACATACGCAAACCCACACCTGCAAACGCACAGAGATCCGTACCCCACGTTGCCTCAGCACCATTATGTCCAGCTCCAGTGGAAGAAGACCTATCGAACAGTTTCTCACTGGTCATGTACGGAAAACAGTAATAGAAATAAATAGTTTAATAAATATTCTAATAAATATTCTGAGTCTCACTGCTTAGCACAGATTTCCAAGTAGCTTATTTCCAAAGGCTTTTTACATGTTTGCATTATGATGTCTGACTTTCTTGTCTCCGTCTTGAATCATGTTCTGCCTTATCCCTCTGCCTCAATTTATTTGGTCTTCATATCCCTCCAGCTTGAGGCTCTTTTTGTAAACATAATAGTAAACTTAAATGTGGGAGCATCGATTGCTTCACTTTATTATGCTTTCGGTGCTCAGCAATACTAATATAAATATTTCTGGTTTTACATTTTGATTTTAACAGTTTAATCTTCTGTGTGTTTAAATTGGATGTCAGCATGGCTGCAGCCCTTAGCAGGCAATCCCATTCCTTCAGTGAGGATGCCTATTTTGTATAAAACATGTGATGTTAGAAAGGTTGGTTAGCGTATACAACAATGAGACAGCTAGGATGCCATCTATGGTTTTTGCTGTAGCCGATTATCTTATACAGTAGCTACAACCTGATAAATGTTGTTTAAATGCCTCAAAGTGCATCTTTAGTATGGTGCAAGGCATTTTTATATATGCAGCTCCTGTTATTATCAGTAGGATATATATCTACTGCATACATCACTCTTGGCATGATACAGTAACTCTAGATTTATAGCTGTTCTCTAAAAGAGCAAGCATTTCTGTATAGGTACTGCTGAATATATACAGAGATATCTTTTTTTACAATGTTCCACAGAACAGAAGTTTGCTAATATCCTGTATATCTTGATGTAGAGCTTCAAGAGCAAAAAAAGGAATAATGTATAGCTGAAAAGCCTCACCAACACTGAAAGGCTCTGGAAAGCTGCAGCAGGACACAAATAAAGACCAGCCCACCGTTCTGCGCCAGCTACTACTTAGTTGGGAAACTATGCAATGATTAAACAATGAAATTAAACACATAGGACCTGGTACATTTAAATATTTAAATGCCACTTTTCATAACAAATCATACTAATGCATGACTGTGAGTCTGACCTTGCTCTAGGACGGCCTGTAACACTGCAAGTAAGACGGCTAACTTTGTGCATTCCTCTACATCTTCAGCTCAGATCTGTGCTCTCACATAAAGGCAGGGCTACCCACATCGGATATTTATTATGAAACATCTTTGTTCGTATATATTTATCAGGGATATGACCATCATTTTTAAGTGAAAGGAATCTGATTTCATATAAGCATAAATCTGAAGCAAATCTATTGACCTCAGTAATGCTACAGGAAAATTTGAATCTGGGCTATTGACGGCTTTCTGGTACCTAAAAGTATCCTCATGGCATTTTAACTACTACTCACATTACCTTGCTGAGTAACTCCATGGCTTCCTTCAGTGGAGTTATCATCTCCCTGGTCATCTGCCATTCAGGTAAACTTTATGGTGGAAGATCCTTCAAGAAAGGGGGTGACAGGTAGGGACAACCTCCAGCAAGAGGAAACCTCTGTACTAGCCATGTAATAAAACAAAATATTGCTATGTGTTGCCAACAGAAGTTTATATTACAGAAGGGGAGGGTCTGTAGGAGTCCATTCAGTGGCATACCAAACAGTAGTTCTCATTTTTTCAGTGATTTGATTTACATCAGCAAAGAGATGTTGGCTCCGCCTTGTTTCCATGTCAAAACTGTATTATAAGATGCATGCAAATATATTAAGTGCTTTCCTAAAATTATTTTCCTTTGAAAGCAATTGCATGACTGCAACAGTATGGTGCAGTCATTGAGAGGGTAACTCGCTACTCTCTGTTTAGAGTATGTCTAGAGGGGAAACAGAAGTGCACTTAACTAACAGGTTAAAAAAGCAAGAAAAACAAGGTAACACGGAGTCTAGCTCTGGATAATAAATAGCTTGAGTTCAAATCGGCATTTTTCCACAGATGTCAGCTCCAGGTGCCAAGCAGAGCTAAACCAGACTTGCACTGTCACTGTCTCAGCCAGGGCTTTGTGTAGCAGAAGGGGGTGGGAAACAGCTCAGTCTGGGACTATGCTGCTCTAAAGGTCACTCTGCCTTGCGCAGGCAGCCTGCAGCAATGTGAATTCCTGAGTCAAGATGGTCAGGAAACGGTTTTAACTGAAACTACCCTTGAAACCATGTTAAAAAAAACCAAAACAAATCAATAGAAATGGATCATCCTTCCAGAAGTCCCTTATCACGGGGGCATTTTCTCTTGGAGGGAATTTATCTTGATAGGAGCTTTTTAACCAACTTTAATCCTAAAAACATAGTATTTGTGGAATAGATATGCAATGGCCCTCAGGGATTATTATTGTAGCCCTGCTCTGACACCTGCACATCTTCTGTTTGTTCAGATTTTGCCGCAGGGAAAATATTTGCCCCTACATGCAGACCTAAGAATTTAAAAGGATTTTCTATCACGGATATTCTGTCTCACAGTTCCAGCTCATATTTTTGAAATGTGTCAAAGTACATACTAAGTGTATGCTAAGGTCTGCTGACACAGCCGGCTTCAGCTCCATCATTCACTCTTTTTCAGTTAGTCCTGCAGGGTGCCTGTGTGTGCGTGTGTATGTATCTAGCCTGCCATGCACCCATCCATCCACCCATTCTGTCTACCTGTCTGTATCTTTTCCTTTTCATAAGATAAATACATATATAGATTGAATAACCTTTTTATTTTCTGTTCACACCAACATAAAAAAAACCCAAACCTCATAGGTAGATAATACGGCTTTAGAGATAGCTATGATAGAAATTGTTTTCAGTTGTAAATGACTGGTATATGTTATACAAAACTTCGTTAGGGCCCTTCTATAATTTGAAAGGTAAATTCTGGTTAGTCACCAATACAATAAGTTTTTTATTCCTTTATTCCTTTTGTTTCTAGAAGTCTGTCTGCCTAATCATGTACCAAAATATTGCTCTACTCATTCAGCAAGTAATTTATTTTCTGGTTTATGATTTAAAATAGCAAAGACTTCTTTGCCTTTATCCAAATCCTCTCTAAAATTGATCTCTTCTCTTTGATTAATTCTGATCTATATATCCATTTCACCAGTTCTTAACAGTGAGCTCAGAGCTCCTGTTACCTTTAACCTTTTAAAAAGCTGTTCTCGTAATGGTGTAGGAAAAGATTTAGTCCATAAAGAGCAGGACTAAGTATTGCATCACGGAGATCACACGATGGCACTGAGAGTGGAGTCACGGCTGTTGGGCAGTGAGAGCGGTGGGGACGTGTCAGAGTGGCTCAGGCTGTGGCCCCCTCACCCCCAGGCAGAATAACCATGTTCAAATGTCATTTTCGGATACTGTGGACAGAAGTTGCAACACTTAGTGGCTTCATCGCTCAAACAAGATATTGACCTGTGGTTTCTGGAAGTTGGTGATTTCAGGACACATTTCAAAAAGGGAATAACCCCAGTGCCTTGGCCAACATCCCGGTCTTCAGCAGAACTAGTATCAAAACAAAGTGTGATTAATGCTCAGTGTATAATGGCTGTGACATCTGCCTCTGCTAGCATTATGTCTCTTGCAAGACGACTTTTTATTCTTTGTTTCTGGTTCTGGTTAAAAGTCACAAACTTTTCTTAGGTGCAGAACAAGAGCTGTAAAATATTTTGGTGTTCTAAAGTTTTATAGAGATTATCTTGACTTCCAAATATGTTTTTGCTGCCAATTTTAAATTTATGTAATTTAAATACTTTCAGAAGATTTTCACTCCTCTTTAAGACAACAGTCTGTGGTTTGAGCTTATTCTCTTCAAACTCAACACTTCTGCTCTGATAAACTCTGTAAAGACAGAACGGTACTTAATATTCAAAGATGGGATTTTTGAGTGAAATATAAATATCTCCTTGTTTCTGTTGCTCTCAAAATTTGCTGTAGCTAATGCTGGAGAAGCCTAAGTGGCCAAGTTTAGTTTGATTTTCAGAATTATACTCTCCCACAAAATATGTGTTTAGAAAATCAGCTCTTGATAGCACACTCTTAAGCACATAGGAGCTCAGACTGTGTCTCAGACAGTTCCCATGCTGATCGCATATGGCTTTGGACTTAGCACATTGGGAAACTGCATTAGAAGCAAATGTTATGATAAAAATTTGTTTTAAGCCGTATAAAAATTTACGTTTCCAAGTGGTGAAGTTAGGCTGTGATAGCCATTTGGGGCGGCCAGCAGCAGCTGTACAGCTCCTGGCTGGGGAGAACACCACTCCCTGAGCTGCCTGCCAGCCCTGCCCGTGCAGAAATGAAGCCTCTAAAAAGTAGGAAATGAATCATTAAAATGGCAGAAACTTGTGCTCCTAACATGTAGGAAGTACAGAGGTGAAATACATCCACTTCTGAAATGCAGCCCAAACTCTGCCCTGAGGCCTACAAGGCCAACACTGCGTGTACAAGCAAGCTGCAGTTGTAGATGTACTTTGGAGAGAAACCATATGAATACTGTAGTAAAGTAGTTGCTAGAACACCTTCTCTTTGATAGGGCAGAGCTTGGCTTCTCACATACAGAAAACAGGAGCTCCATATACTTGGCTGATTTTCAAATACTCGGGGTCATGTCAGCATGAAGACATTTACCCGCTGGCGTTACCTCTGGCACGCAGCTGCTAGCACCGTGGTTTGGATAGACCAGGTGAACAGCTGTCACCCCTGGTGGCCTTCCCTGGGGAAGACTACAGGGTGATGTGCAGGAGGTTGTAGCAAGGAGGGTGTTGGTCTTTCCTCCCAAGTAGCAAGTGATAGGACAAGGGGAAGTGGCCTCAAGTTGCACCCGGGGAAGGTTTAGATTGGATATTAGGAAAAGTTTCTTCATGGAAAGGGTTGAGCAGGCTGCCCAGGGAAAGTGGATGAATCGCAAACCCTGGAGGTGTTTAAAAGATGGAAGATGTGGTTCTTAGGGACATGGTTTAGAGGTGGATTTGGCAGTGTTAGGTTAATAGTTGGACTCGATGAACTTAAATGTCTTTTCCAACCAAAATGATTCTATGATTCTATGCCCCAGCCCCCCTCACCCTGCTGCCTGCTGTGGTGCTGCCCTGGTGGGCACTTTAGTGCTGTACTGTGAGTCCAAAATCCCTTCTTTAGGTTTGTGATGGGACTTATGGGGAAAAGTTATTACATATCAGCCTACAGTTCCTATTATCTTATCTTCTCCTGCCTTTTATTTCACGTTTCCTCTGTAACATCCATATTTTTTCCTGTCACGGTTCATTCTCTTCATTAATTTGCATAGGAATACAGGTGTCTGCAGGTCTATAGATGTTTTGGTACTAGAGAGATAAAACATCAGGGAGCTTTTTAAATTATTATTATTATTATTATTATTATTATTATTATTATTATTATTATTATTATTATTATTATTATTATTTGCAGAATTTCAACCATTATTAAAAGGACTGGTCGTAAAGCAGTGAGAATAACCGGAGTGGACAATAAATTAATTCCTGCGTATTACTGGTATTTAAATAACACCTATACATGGTAAGGGATTGCAAAACTTGTAATGAAAAGTGAGGCTGAACTGTCATATAAGCCTTGACAATCACCAGGAGGAGAGAGGCTATGGAAGACAACTCTCTTGGAGAGTTGAGCCTCACCCCTCCAATTTGGCATCCACTGAATGATGAGAGCTTTGATGGAGGAAAAAGACATGGCACTTACACTGCTGAAGACTATTATTTGTTTTTCAGCAACTATGTGGAAGCTGGAAGATCTAAGGCTTTTCATCCAAGACTGCAAAGCTACCAAGTCTGCGTGGTATTATGACCGTGGGCAATATAGGGCAAGTAACAGAGGAACACAACGCAATTTGCCTCCCAAACTGTGCTTTAGAGGAAGGTAATATCACAATTTTGCCACCCACAGCCTCCTCTCTACTTTGCCAATGAAAGAAAAAGAGCTAATTTGTCAGGGTTGTGAAAATGTTATTGTATCTTTGGGGACATATTGCTGTGAACAGAACCGGTTGGGGAGATCCATGATAAGTCTTCAGAATAAAAGGATTTTTTTTAAGCTTTTTGTAAGTCCTAAGGGGGAAAATCTTCCTCGACTGGCACTTTCACATTGGTTTTGTTGCCAGGCTAACAGCTTCCAGAGGAACCACCTGTTTTCCCTATTCATCATGAAGCCACTGGGATGCAAAGGCAGATGTAAGCATAGCTTGAACATTTTGCATGGCAATGCAAAATGACTGCTTAATGCATATTAGTAGACTGATGCTGGAAACGCCTCATAATCAGACTATGTCCAAGTAAGTCAAAATATTTTTTCTTGTGATATTTGAATGCTGCATTTTACAGAATATTTGTAAAACAAAAAGGCAAATGTTACCAGAAAAGGGAGCAGGGATGGAAACACCTTTGCTGATTTTCAACTACCAGACACAAAGGCAATTATCGGAGCAGACTGTGGAGATGTGCACCTGAAGGAGGCCTTAAGGGCATGCTTTGATGGTATGTCAAAATCAGAGAAATATCTGCTTTGTGCTCATTTGAGTCACTGTAGTTGGCTTACATACAGACTTTAAATAAACTGCTGTTTTTAAATGAATATGTCAGTTCTGAAAGCCAAAGTAAAACATGATCTACATAAGAAATCACAGCAAGCAGAAACATTTCTGTAAGGATTTAAGCCATGAACAGAGAAGATTCAAGGTACCGACTATTCCTACATGAATCACAAATTAGAGTATCACTTCCCTTAGTGTACACTGTGGTCATGTGAAAAGACCCGGCTTGGCCGTTATATGTTATCACGTGGCAGAACATGGCAATAACCCAGATCACAAAACCACCCGTGCAGTAGCTCTTGGCAAGTAAGTTTTTAGGTTCTTCAGCATCCTAATGATTTGTGATATATTCTTCTGGTATTTGAAGGGCTGCAAAACATCTCGTGTGCTTCTGGAACCACCTTCTGGTTCTTCTGCCCTCTTTTGAAAAGATACTCTCATTGCTTCTCAGCTTCTGCACAACCTTGATCAAGTTAGAGATCATGTGCTCCTTTTTTCAACTTCTCCTTTCTTCTAGTTAAGTCATACCTTTATGCTTTAGAGGTAGAAGTACTGGGAAAGAGACCTTTTAAAGCACACCGGAAATTATAACGGAGGGAAAGGAGGGCTTTGAGATGTAATCAACAGGACTTTGGGCCATGGAGTTCAAGCCAATAACATGAACAGTGCTAGTTGTAGGAACATAGGCATTTTTGGTGAAGGACTGCTTTCACTGAGAATTAATGCAGCATCCAGACATATGCGAAGGGAAAAGGATCAGAAGGGGATATATGTAGCTAGTTTTATTTAATCAACACACATTTGAGATTTTACCAACCAGACTTCAGATTACAACATGAAAGTGCGTGCCAAACCAGGGGTAGGAAGATGTTCATTGCAGGGGGCTGGACTAGATTACCTTTAAAGGTCCATTCCAACCCAAACTATTCTATGATTCTACTGGCAAAATCATGGTGGCTAGACTTTGCCTACCTGTATTTAACAGCAGCCACCTCAGATCTGCTCAATGTTAACAGTGTTCATCACTATTCTGACAACGTCTTGCAAAATGACAGTCTTTACTCATCGCCATGCCATAGAAACTAAAGTTATGCACGCAAACAGCCTGCTGACAATCAAATTGACAAGATATCTTTCTGCTTCTACTGTTCGCAGTCTACAGCCTGCAGACTCTGGTACATTAATTCCATCTATCAGGAAAACTCTCTTCACATCTCAGTTTATATAGCCACTGCTCAGGATCAGCCTTAAGGATCTTTAGCAGTACAACTCAGAGAGAATTCCTCCCTGCCTTTTTTTGTGTTCCTGGATGCCTGAATGCTAAAGGGCTGGTTTATGAAACACGAAAAGGCAGAGTATATTTCATGTCCCTGTTCAACAGAGTGGCCGGGCCGGAAAGCATCAGAGGGCTGAGCCAGAAGAGTGATGATGTCTGGCTTTCAGAGCAAATACAAAGCCCACACTAATGATCAGCAAAGATACACCAACATAATAGCAGTTCTTGCAACCTTCTCTAACTTGAGCCTTCATCATTCAGTAAAGACAGACTTAATTCCTGAAATAATGTCCCTTTAAAAAAAATAATAAATAAAAAAATAAATTCTTTATCCCTGCTTGTTGTGAAACAGCAATTGCCGACTCATTTTGAGTCACTATTGCCATAACTGCATGGAAGCAACTGAGGCTTCTCTGCACTAATGGCATATATAATACAGCCTCAACAGTAGTTTCTTTTTAAGCAATTGTATTTTACCCAAAGACTTTTTCCTCAACAGAGCCCTCCAAAATACAACTCATTTTGGGGATTCTGGAAAGACTTTGTTACACGAAACTACTCTCGCTCTTTCTAAAGAGAAACATCCAAATCTCTGCAGTGAGCAAGCACTTCCATGCACTATAGTCTAAAGCAGCATCTTCCTCTCTTGCCAGTTAACTATACTATTAATATTTTAACAGATTTAGGACACTAAGTACCAGAAAAAGCGGTATTAGTGTTATCACACCTCCCTTGAACACCTCATATATTATCTAAGGAAAATGTGGTAGAGAAAACTAGACTGTGATTCATCTCACAGCATCCCCAGTGCTCCTAAACACTCCTCAAATTATACTCATTATATGGATCCTGTTTCTAAATAAATTTTGCCAGTCTGCGTTGTCTTAGTTTACACCTGATTTTCTAAAACCTCAGAAATTTTACATGCTCTATACTAATAACTCAAATTATTTTAAAATTAACCTCCTTTTGTGTGTCTTCCATTTTACTGTTGTTACTCTTCTTTAGAAGTTGTCAGTAAACTCAGAGCTTTTGAGAGAATGTATTTTTAACCTGAATTTTTGAGCCTCTTCACAAGAATTTAATAGACATAATAGCTTTTGTCAACCGGTTACCAAATGTTACAGAGGCTGCACAAAGACCAGGTGTTTTCCTTATTTACATTAAAATTTTAAAGTTATGGAAAAATAACTTTTATTAGTAACTACATTATATAATCTCTTTTAAATCATTCATCACTATGGCATTAACACATAATTTTGTTGTCAGACATCTCTGTTCTGAGCTGGAAAAATTTATTTAAAATGAGCTGGAGATCAGATGCTCTCATTGTCAAACCAAAAAGTTCATGCCTTGAGACAGCAGCAAATTGTTCTGAAATATTACAAAAGTAGGATGAGTAAGGGTGATTTATTAGGAGCATATCTAATGAAATGCAAGTTTTTAGATTAGCATAATTCACATACTCATAGTAACTCCTGTAATGTCTAGTTTGCTTCTTAAATATAAAAACAAGTATCTAGCTTCAAGAAACTGAATTCTTCTTCCTGCATGTAAGACCCAGGGTATCTGGTTTATATCCACGACACACAAATGAATGCCACATAACCAAATAAACTGAAAAACTGCAATCCTCCAAGTGTTTTCCATTTTTCCATATACAAGCTTTAGGAGGGCTGAAATAGCAGAGTGATGTAGTTCATCATCCAGATGTGCAGTAATATTAATTAGAGGCAGCAGTCCTGATCCTGATGAAGATTTGGTCATTGACTTATGGTGGAGCAGGAACGGTCTCAGTGATCAGTGTTCAGCAGCCAGACACTGCACCTGCAGGAGGGTATTTGTTCAGAATAGTAGTGAGGTTTCAAAGTGAATTCTTCTGATCATCCCCACTCACTTCCCATGGGCTTGGCTTGCAGAGTGGATTTGGTGTGTACAACAGATATTCTTTTCTGGGAGAAACAGAACTGTAACTTTCACTCCAAAAGTCTATCTACTGCACTCCAAGACTAATCAGGGCAGAAGGGTTTTGAACCACGTGTATGGTAAGCACCATCCACAGTATAAACCTGGAAATAGTTCAAGCATCGCAGTAAATTTGATCTAATGTAAAGTGCCCATACAGACAGAATATAAATGTAGGACCCAGTGCCAGCCATTTCCAACTGCTGCTCTGTTCCTGTTGCATTGAATTCCTTCTGGATGTAGATGTGACTACAGTGCTAACACACAGCAGTGTGCAGCTGACTACTCAGTATTGAACAGGGAATCAGGTTCTGTAACATCGGAAATTTCCAAAACAGATCTACAAAGTTCGGGATCAACAGTGAAAGCCGTGGAAATCCAAGAGCTGGAACTAAAGTTGTGAATAATAATTACTTCCTACAGGCGGTTGCTCTGTGAGGTAAGTCTTGTTTTGGATTCTGCTTCCTTTGCTCATATCAGTTGCATATAGTTAATGGGACTATGCAGGCTGAGGTGTAATTGAAGCAGCCTGATTGACTGTTCAGCCACTTACGGGTGAGCAAAGACAATGGAACAGGAGTGTTTAAAATCATCTCACCAGAAGCCAAATCCTTTCATTCCACTTTGCACATGCGTTTTGTCAGTTTAAATGAGTGTGAAGTGTGGGATATTAATGCTGCTCCAGGCACCCATCTTAGGAGAACAGTCTCCTTGGACTCCATAGTCAGTGGGAAGAGAAAGAGCTTTCCGGAGGGCAACTCTGATCACCAAACTCTGATGATGAACTCAGATTGCGGAAACATAGTAAAAGAGAATTAAGCCTCCTGTCAACATAATTTGACCCTCTATAATATAAAAGTGCACTAAAATAGTGAATTAATGCATTTTAATGCATTAAAATGATGGAAAAACAATTATTAATAATCCTAAAGCTTTGGAAATTTTTGCTTTTTAAACTATTTGATAAACAGCAAACTGAAGAGCACCTGCTTCAAAAAGAAAAGACCTGCCAAACCTTCCAGCTAGAGCAAGGTTAATACATGATTATTTCTGTTTACTGTGACATGATGAAGTCATCTGAAAAACACAAGGCATTGGAAAACCCACATTTGCTTTTGATACATAACCTGAACATATTGTAAGATATGACATTATCACAGTATCACAGTATGTTTGGGATTGGAAGGGACCTCAAAAGATCGTATTATCTTTTTCATTTCCTTATTTAATATGCAAGGAATATGAAAAGTATTTTAAATTGTTCTAGTTGTGGGTTTGGTTTTGGTTTGTTTTTTTCTTTTTTCTGGGGTAAATGAAGATCACTGTCAACAAAAGATAAGTTACTGTGAGTGCATTTTACAATCTTAAGTATGTCACTGGACAAAGAAAATTCTGCTCGAAGAAGGTATCTGACAGAAACAAGTAAATGTCGATAATTCAGCATGCAGGCTAATTCCCTTTACTTAGGATTTGTCATGTACGTTTATAGTCATGTAAGAACATCCCATCCTGAAAAACCCATTTCACTGCTGACAGTAGTTAGTCTTACTAATAGTTTATAAGTCTAAAGGTAAGCTGGGGATGAACTGGTGCACTGCCTAAACAGCAAAGGCCAAAACCTTTTTGTTTTTGAAGAACCAAAAGCTGGCATAGTGTCAAACGGCACTTTGGCAGAATCCCAGCTTCTCTCATGTATATGCATCAATAAGTTTCACAGCTTTCCAGCTAGAAGCAGACGCACCAAGGGAAAAAGACTCTTATCCGGTTCTGTTGCACTGCACGGGAGCAATGGGTGCTACAGATGCAATTGTTGTGCTATCTCTTTGGTTAAATTAATATAAATATTGTAATTTATATAGCATTAATCTCCTGGCAGTCATTTCACAGGCGCTGTGCAAAGATGTACACACCTTTGCAGCAAAATGTTTTATTTTAATGACTGACACACATGCCAGAAAGCTAACCCGTCCTCTTGCACCACCTTCAGCCCTACAGGTACTGAAAAGCCCAGGTCCACTGTTTATTACATCCTTTCATTCCCTTAAAAATTAAGGCTCCTGCTTATATTGAAGTTGAGGCCTTAATAAGTATATGCTCACTTAATAAGTGTACATGTAAGCATATGCATACCTACTAGGCATTACAGCTTTCAATGGGACTGATTACATGATTGCACCTCATTATATTGATTAATATTGTGTGGAAACAAATGTTCCACAGATTTCTCTACAGTCCTGCTCTAACTTAATTAAAATTAATAAATGCAGTCCCTTCTAGGCGCGAGTACGCAATGACTAGCCAAGGAAGATGACTCTTCCCTCCAGCAGCCAGTCATTGGATGCTGTGCCCTCGGGAACTAGACCTGGCTTCAAAAAGAGGTGCTATAGCCAGCAGACAGATGTCATTAGATGTTGGTAGATAGGTGTGTGCACAAGAGATGTCCTGGGAACAAGTACAGTGGCTTGAACTCTGTTCTGTGCCTTGCCTCTAGGTGTGGTCTCTGTTCTTGTCTCTGATTTCACCAGTCAGGATACAGCTCACATCTGCCGCCACTTCAGTCGTAGTTCTGGCCCAGGCTGTCTGTCCTTGCTGCTGCTCTGTCTGCTCCTTCTCCTGGACCTACCTTATGAATTGCACTCCCTTGTTCCATCCAAAGCTTAGCTACACTCTTGTAAAGGTGTGTGCAAGTTCCCTGGCTTCTTGGTGCCAAACCCTATCTCCAACCATATGCTTGCCTTGCTCTGTTAGGTTAATGAGTACTATGTGTCTCTGGTTCTTGATTTCAGATTGCCTTAATTACATCACCTGGCTCCTCTCTCCACCCAGACTCCAGCCTGGGGCCTCACTATGAGGCTTGCAACACCCATGTCCCGTCATAACAGTCTATGCAGACAGGTGCAGACAGACAGACAGCAGCCTGTTTCACTAGTGCTCCAAGCTGGGCAGAAACAGGACAGCTTTGGCCTAGGAGCCGTACACCTACATTACCTGAAGGGAAGAGCTCTTTTCTTTCCAGACAAGATACACAGCAGCTTGGAGCACAGACAAACCAAATCCACCTCTCTCTATACTTGCTCAGTTAGACATACTATGTAAACCTATACCAACTTTCAGGGTACAGAGTAAATTTCAATGCTAAATGTGCCGATTTCTCAAATGTCTACCCAGATGTTGAGCAGCACCCCTCATGACACATAGATAAACAGAAGACTACTGTGTGGGTCAGATGGAACCAAGGCAGAAAGATTTCCACTAAACTTCTCTCATCTAAAAGTTTTTTTTAGCTTACCTGAGAATGTTACCTATGTTCACCATGTCATTCAGGTGAGGCATAGAAACTATACTTCATTACGTTTGTGTATCAACACAATTCTAGTCTCAAGCACACGTCTATGAATTAGGCGTCTCTGTTTCAGTAGAGTTAATTTGGACTTTCTCAAAACATCTATTTCACAGAATCACAGAATGTTAGGGATTGGAAAGGACCTCGAAAGATCATCTAGTCCAACACCCCTGCCGGAGCAGGAACATCTAGATGAGGTTACACAGGAAAGCGTCCAGGCAGGTCTTGAATGTCTCCAGAGAAGGAGACTCCACAACCTCCCTGGGCAGCCTGTTCCAGTGCTCTGATACCCTCACTGAGAAGAAGTTTCTTCTCAAATTTAAGTGGAACCTTTTGTGTTCCAGTTTATACCCATTGCCCCTTGTCCTATCATTGGTTGTCACCAAGAAGAGCCTGGCTCCATCCTCGTGACACTCACCCCTTATGTATCTGTAAACATTAATGAGGTCACCCCTCAGTCTCCTCTTCTCCAAGCTAAAGAGACCCAGCTCGCTCAGCCTTTCCTCATAAGGGAGATGCTCCACTCCCTTAATCATCTATGAGTGAAACTCAAATCTTATACCTAAAGTACTAAACTTTGAAGTTCAGGCCTTTATCCAGTGTAGATACATTAAGTTTATATCAGCTGATGATTTGATCCTGTGTAACTTCCATGCCAGCAGATAAAACATCAACAGATACAGAAGATGCCAGAAAGATGCACTTGAGCTACCTTAAAATTAACTAGCTTGGCCACTAGTAGTAGTGTAACTAGAGCTGCATAAAGCTCAAGTGTAAACTAAGTTAGGCTAGATTTAATTTAGACCACCAGAATTTTGCAGCTTAGGCTGAGCTCTGTGCTTGCATAGCTCATACCCAAGCCAGGTAACACAAACCTAACAAAGGTCCTATACACTGCAATCATTAAAGCAAAGACTGGATCTAAATGGCGCCTATTTTATGGCAGTTTTCAAAGCAAATGAAGCATTTATTAACTTTCAAACTGTTTCTAATACCCTAGTGCCTCAGTGGAACGGTTCACAAGTACTGCACGATGTGAGCAGCAGTGGCAGGATCTGATCATAAACGCTTTCGGGCATGTGACAGAAACAGAGACTTTTGTGCTTTTGTTTCTAGGTAACTGCCTGTTTTGGTTTACCTACGTTTTCATTATGGTATAGAGCTCTTTAACACTGTATGGGCAAACGGCATGCTTTATGCTATATTTAGCTTTATCTCTCTATGTATGATGACCACGTGTGGTAATTGCTTCTTTGAGGACCGATCCTTATCTCCTCCCTAAAGCTGAAGTGTGAATCCACAGGAACCTTATATAACAGGGGAATGTGATTCCAGATCTGCTGTAATATGTTTGACTTGAATAAACAGTCAGGCTGGATGTTGTCTGTGTGTTGTATAAGCCCATCATAAGTTAACACATAATTAAATTTCATATTTTGGAACTTACACTGGAAATCACTTGCATAAATAACTCCACTGGTATTCTGTGCAGTATTAGTGGGAGCTAATACAAACTCACTAAGACAAGCAGGAATTCCTAAATGAAGCCTTGACTGTCTTAAATAAAAATAAATTGATGTATCTAGACATTCTCTAGACAGAAAAAGTGTCTTATGTGACCTATGTATGTATCACCTATACAACTATTACACTTCTAAAAGAAATTGTCATTCAAACAGCTGCATATATTTGCGGTATAATATATTAAGAAATGTATTTTCCTTTGTGCTTGCTGCTGCTGCAGAGAAGTGTGAATGTTATATGACAGCGATTGTATGCAGGACACGGTTGCAGGATATTCCTATTTTCTGTGGGGAACCGCCTGGTGTCTCTCTGAAGGTAAGAATCTTCCAAAATATGCAATGCAGAAAAGCAGTGACATGGATTTCGAATTTTAAATATGGATTAGCTATTTTTTTACAGAGGAATTCAGTGGAACGGTTCTTCAAGCTATTAATTTTTTTACGCTGTTTCCTTTTGTATAGTAGTTAGGCCTCTTCTCCAATCTTATCTAAATGCAAAGAGAGAGTAGGCCCAGACCTTTCCCCTTCTGAAGTAATTGTTTGTCATTTATTTTCCTGTAGCTGTGATTTTTTAAGATCATAAGATATAATATTACATACAATTTCAAGATTATGCAAAACCTAAGTTTTTCAAGTATAGGAGCACACAGAACTATAACACAGACATTACAGCACAAAAATCACGTCAGTGCTTTCTAACAGACAAGAGTGTGTGTGTTTTTCAGAGCAGTCCCTGCTCAGTCAAAATTCCCACTGCAGAAGAAGCTGTAGCATCAGGTGCTTTATCTCCAGCAGACTTTTATATCTTTATTAAGGCTTTATTTTAAATCTTTTAAATCTTAAATTGTGAAGACTAGGAGTGGAAAGATACTAATTAATGTGATCAAAATTCTTTATTCAGCTCTTGAAGTTTAAATACAAACTGAGGTCAGCAATGCAGAATTAAGAACTTTGTCTTATTTATCCCATATAAAATCATGATTCAGATGCAGAGCCAGAAATGGTCTGACTTCCTATTAGTTATTCTACTTATCAGCTCAGTGTCCTAAATAAGCAATCAAAACATTAATAATAAAAAAAATTAACTCAATTCAATTTTAAAATTGTATCTTTAATTATATACACAGGTAGAAAGTTAATTTTACTGCTATTAATCTAGTTGAAATGTCATTTCACATCTATCTACCCACTGATTTGTCTTAAAATAAATGTAATGTAGGACTTTTCTAGGACCAGCTTTTACTTTCTTGAGCCTGTTCTATTAAAGAGAGAGAGCAACAAAGTGCATGTAAATAAAACTACATATCGGGGAATGCTTAATACAACCTGGAGCCAAGTGTCTGATCTCAGCAAAATCGGTGTTTTATGTCTCAATTAGTGCTTGAACTAAAAGTAACCTGTGACTGTTTCATAATCACAGAGAGAGAGCTATACCGGTATTGCATGCAGGGAAGTGACCACGACCCAAACACACCTGAGAGGAAGGGGCAGGTGAACATGGGAAATGAACATCAGCATCACCCGGTTGTGGCTGGGGGTGAGTTTGAGTTGGGGTCCTGGCTTGCTTCACGTCGCTGTTGCTGGAGTCCCAGGACTGAGTGTGTGCTAATGGTGTCCTCTCAAGATTGTTGCTTTTCAAAATGAAAACTGCCAAGAATGAGGAAGTTATTTTTATTATTTCATATGAAAATTATCTGTCCCTCTACTCGCTATTGTGTTTGCACAGAATCCTGTTTGAGAGCTGCCACATGGAAACAAACATAAAGTGAAATGAAGACAGATACATTACCTCTATGGAGAAGAAAAAATGGTGGGTAAAGGAGCATGGGGAATTAACTTGGCAGTTCTTGCTTGCCTTACTCTAGTTAGGTGATTTATTTTCCATGAGCCAGAATCCAGGCTCAAAGGACACCAAACTATTAGAGAAACCTTCCCAGAGAGAAAAGATAATGATTTCATGGTCACAGCTAGAACTATGGGGGAGATTTAATGGGATGGTTGAGCCTACATAATGTGTCCTGGCTTCTGAGGAGAGCAACTCTGTCCTTCCTCAGGCCTGGCCACACATTCCTGTCTCTCTGGGAAGCCTTCCGTCACCCTCTGATGAGTCTCCTGAGTTTGCCAGACCAGCAGAAAACTAGCCAAGCCATTAAGTAAATAGTCTGCCAGTGCAGACAACTCGCTCAAGTGTCAAATGAACACCAAAGCCTGGGAAAAGACTGGGAATGGTGTCTGTGCATCCAGGGGTAGGGAATGGGCAGTACAAAGAAAGGAAGATTGGCCTTTTCCGTGGCAGTAACCTTCCTGGATGCCTCCACTATCTAGTGAAACACCCTATGTCTCTTAGAAAATGCTGGAAGAGATAAGTTTCTCTCAGCCAAAGAGAAGGCTTTGTCATAAATCCAAAATGTTTAGGGGAAGAGAAAAGTTTGGCTAAGAATTAGAGGTTACAGCCTTTTCCTCATCTTACACTAAGTGACTAAATAATGCTTTGGTGGGAAGAAGCTGGCTTTGAGTTACTTTAAGCACCTGCTAAAGGAAAAGGACTTTTACGTTTCCCTTCTCAATGGGGCCTTTTGATGACTGAAAGAGGGAGTTGCAGGACACCAAGCCAATTTAGGAACAGTTAGGGAATGTGATTTCATCAGATGAGGGCTGAAAGTCATAAACCTGTCGAACCAGAAGCCATTTAAGAAGATACTGAAGTGAAGTGTACATCTCTGTGCATTCATGATACAGACATTAAAGCTTCTAGAGTACCTTAGCATTACATTAGTGGTTGCTGCAGATTAATGTTGCTTCGGATTAATTGTGTCAATTAAGTCACTCTTCTTTTGAACTGACAGGACAAAGCAATTCAATTTCTTAATGGCCTTGTGCTAAGGAACAATAGGAGGCCACCAAAGGAGTGATCTGATGGTTTGGGATGAAGTCTGATCAGTTAACCTGTAGCCTGAGGAGTTACCTACAAGAGAAGCAACTCTACGTAGCAAACACGGGGCTAGTAACAAATACAGGGGACAGAAAAGAAACACTGCAAGTGCTTGTTAGGACACTGAACTACTAGAAAAAGTGATTTCTAAGCAATAAAACTGCTTTCAGTTGCTTGTTTCTGTTGTATTCAGGGAAACAGGTCTTTATGAATATCCTTATAAACAAGCATTACTACTCTATCAGCCAGTTCTTTTTTAAAGAAAACCACTTGGTTTTCCTTTTAATGGCTGTCTGAATAGGCTAAAGGATGACATTATTTTTGTCAGTGATATAGGTGTGTTACTTACGTTACTACATTGCTAAGTGTAAACATGATGTGAGAGTGCAGTCATGTCATATTCTCTGCTGGCTCATAAAAACAGAGCCTGTAGGCACTGGGAGCAGCAGAGCACACTCCTGGATACCCAACATCCAAGCCAATTGTTCAGCCATGCAGCAATTTTAGTATTTTTCAACTCCAAGGTAGAAAATGGACACTTTCCCATACCAAACCAAATATTTAAAGGAAGGCAGGAAGGCAGAAATCGAAGTGTCACGGCTGTCAATAACCTTTGACTATATGTATATTTGCATTGTGAGTGAGAAGCTAGAAAAGGGTATCTTTTGTTTCTCTTTGTCCAAATCGTCCTCCTGCAGCCCTGTAAGTACGTTTCTCAGCTGTGATATGTTCAGAATGCGGCTCACAGGGAACATCTCGCCTGCATTTCAGAGGGACAGGTCATTCCCTTCCTCCCTCAGTATTTAGTTTGTCAGTACACTCCTTCACTCCAGCCACACACAATAGTGGAAAAGAAACACTTCACCAGCAGAAATGCTGAACAGAAGTTCACAAAAGCTACTGTGAGATTATGTGGCCTTGTGGACATCACAGTAAAGCAAAAATACTTGTTCTTAGCAGCAAGAGGCCAAAATGGGCAATTGTCACGGCAGTGTCTAACACCATACATGCAGCATTCCCAGGACTGCAGAGGCTGAATACAAACCTGTATTGCTGTTACATGATGTATGGCTCAGTTCTGTTTTTGCACGGAGGGACTAGGGAAAACATGAAATTTAGTTGACAGTAAGAATGGTTTTATAAAGTCAATTTTATAAATAAGCGTATTTCCCTATTTCTAAAGGACATAGTGTTACTTTTTACTAGCCAAGACAACTATTTTTAGCTTAACCCATGCACCGTTGAAATTGTCAGTCGACCAAATGCTGCTTTAACAGATGGGTACACGTAGAAGTATCTTAGAGAATCAAGCTTAAATGTTAGCTTGCATTGCCATCCAAGAATATAGAGACAGCAATCTGTGGAAAGCTCATGAAAGATGCTGGGAGAATACACCATTGCAAATCTGATTCAGAACTGCATAGTTTATAAATACGTGCCCTGGTTGCTATGGTAGTTTTAGTTTGGTGACTCAGGATTATGCAGCATCAAAAAGTAGCCCACCTTGAAATGTGGAGTTTCTGTGTAAGAATCTTACTCAGAACTGACAAAACCAAAGAGTGAGAAGTTCACTTCTTATATAATTGACTTCAAAATTTTGATAGCACTTTGTATATAGTCCTCCTATTTCTTTTTTTCTGGATAAGGAATGTACCAGAGTTTTCACTGCTACTTGTGTGGGTTTGTCACACAATCGGAGTAGAGAATACACCAGATTTAAAAATAGAAAGGCCTCTGACTGTCAAATTAAAAAATGAAAGAAATGCTTTATTCTTATGGTAAGTATCTCTGTCATGACCTTTTCATGACGAAAAAGGTTTTTATATTTTCTTATCCCATCTCTCCTTTTACAATCTGTGATTCTCTATAAAAACCTGGAAGATTTATTACAAAGCATTGTGTCAATATATACAGTATTTGTCTCTATCTCTTCAAATTATCCATTTTTCCCAGAGCTGGAGTTGAAGAAATAAACTTTGATATATTAGTTTTCTACACTGGGGAGAGAAAAATGTTAGAACAAAATTTTTAGAAGCCACACTGTGTCTATTGCTGTTCAAGATGAAAGACAAGACAATAATTATCCTTAGGAGGTCAGAACAAAAAAATTCTACATCCCAGAAGCTGACTATTTTGGGTAGTGCAAAAGCTTCATCTGTGTACTTCTGTGGTTCAGAAGCCTGCATGAAATACCTTTGAACAATGGTTGTAATGTTTTTAAGAAAAAATGGAAACCCAGAAAGCACACTGATAACAATCTCATTGCTAAATCATTTTAAGGATCACTTGAAGCCTGCCACTAAATTAACTAAAAATATATAAATGCATAGATGCTATCTCTGCAAAGGTTCACACGGTTATCTCTAGAGAAAAGTAGTCCTACTGAATTCAGTGCTATTATTTGTATGTGGAAAATCACATACTCAATCACCTTTAGGGATATGTATATGCAGGCAAACAAAGGATTTTACAGCACATCTACTGCGTTGAGTAGTCTGGTAGAGATACATCAGAACAGCCTGATAAAACTAGGTCTGCTTAGTCTGTCCTTCAGTTGCATACATCAGGTACCTAAAATGAGAAGTGACAATTGTTAGCATACTATTATTATTGTAAACACACGTACAAGCTTATGCAGTTATCTAATTCAGTCTTGTGATACTGTATTGCAGTAGTGATTGTGTTAGGACAAATTTTATACTCACTTTCAATATGTTTTTCAAAGTGAGCCTTAATATATGGGGTTTGGTTTAACCCTCTGCACAGATCAATTTCATCCTCCATGTTTAGGTAAATAAGTGGATGAGAAAATCAGATTTCTACTGCAAATATTATTGGTAATTGTATGTGTTTATCTCAATTAGCACTGAATTGGAAGCTGTAGATGGTCTCACCTTCTCTCAGCTACACTGATTTTACAATAAAATTGAATGATATCAAGCTGGTAGGAAGGAGTAAATAATATGGCCCAGTATGATTTTGCTATAGGAGTTATAAACTTTTAGGTGAGATACGAAATAGGAAAAACATGGAAATTAAAACCAAGTTGTTGTCGTTATTATTATTACTCTCACCATTATTCCTTCTTGCTCTGAAGTGTGGCTTGATTTTGTTGAATACAGAAAATGTGAACTGCAGAGTTTACATGAATGACAGATCTACCTGTTGCTTAAGGAAGAACAAATGCTTTGCTAGATCACATTCAAGGGCCACATAAAATTTACTGCAGAGCATACAGCTATCTAGGAAAGGCATATATACCCCACATATATGGAATAACTGAATTTCAGCTGGCCACACACAATTTATATGTTGCCTGTGGGGTCTGTAAAAGGCCTCAAACATAACTCCCCAATCAGGTGCAACCCAAAAAATATTGAAAATGGAAAGTCAAGGAAAAATAAAGTCAAGAATGTACAACATACAAATAGCTGCAGAGTAAGGACAGGTATGTGCTCAAGTTCTCTGAAAAGCTGGAGCTGAATCAATGAAAAATGCCTTGGATAAAGGAACAATAGGGAAGTATTAGATCTGATCTTTAAAAAGACTGTGAGATACTGTCCTGGTTTTGTTAAAAACAAGACTGGTTCTTTTTTAGTGATTTTTCTTTCAGCTAAGTTCTTCTACGTGGCTGTACTTTTCTGAGTTTTAGCCTGCATATTTTTCCTAGGATGCTGTACTCGGTGCTGATAAGAGACCCACGGAATGCTGAAGAAGCTCATGTTTAGATTTATTACTATGGTAGCGAAGAAAGACTGGTAAGTTTTCCCACGTTTCATTGTGAGAGGGGCGTGTTTGAGGAGGGGTGGATGGAACAGGTGACTAGAACTGACCGACGGAAGTATTCCATCCCATAATCATCATACCCCCTATATAAGAGGGTGATCACCAGGGTCAAGCTCTCTTTGACCACGGCCGGCATCTAGAGAGGACCCTGCCTGTCTGCCTGTGATCTACAGGCCTCAGGCCCTGCATCCCTGCAACCAGTTTCCGGTTTGCTGTGACGTCCCGCCCATGACTTCCGGGGGCCTGAGCTGCACCTGCTGGAGCCGCCAGCTCTGCACACCCAGCTCTGCTGCTGGAGTGACGCCAACTCCACATCGAGCACTCGAGATTGGTTTTGTATATTTTGTATATATATGTTCTCTATTTATTAGTAGCATTAGTAAAACCCTTTAAAACTCTCCAACTTGAAGTCTAAGTTTCTCTTCCTTTCCTCTTATCTTTCCTATCATCTTTCTGATCTAAAGGAAAGGGGTGGCAGGAAGTGAGGGGATAACAGGGAGTGTCTGCCACGGTTTATTGCCACCTTGCCTTAAACCTTGACAGATACTTAAGAACACAAAGAGTTGTGCTTTCTGACCTGGAGAACCTCTACAATTCGATAACAAGCCAAGGGGAGTGAGCTGAAGGTGTTAAATAAGGATCCATGATGAGAAAGAAAAAGCTGAGCTGGAAGAATAAAGTCAAGGAGAGAGGACTGGAGTCCATCTCCTGGTGGAAACCTCAAAAAATGCTCCATAACAATGAAATTCCTGAGGGGGCATTTTGAATAAGTGCCTATCAATTTGCCTAGAATTACTCTGCAACAAAGCACTTGATTTAAATATTGCTTGCTGAAATTGGTGTATGACATTCTTCAGCTATGTGGTGTCTTTGATGAGTCAAATTTTCAGTCAGTCAACTGAAGAAAGAGAGAAGCAGTGTGTCGGTGAGGGCACATGCAAAATACCAGAGATGTCTGTGGAAGAAGGACACAGCTCTTCTCTTACATTACCTTCTCCTGGGCTATAGTTTTCAGCTCCTTGGGAAACAGCACTGGACTGAGAGTCTGTCCCCAAGAAAGTTTGCCCACAAGGACAAGACCACAGCAGGCAGCTGGCGCCTGCACAAATCCCCTCCTCAGGCGTGAGTCGGTAGATGCTGCCAAGCTCCCGGCTGGTGACTGTCCACACTGGGCCGATGGTAACAGCACTATGCCAAAGTACAACTCAGTCACTCCTGTGAGCAATAAACACTGCAAAAACTGCTTCTGAAGTGCATCATGCACAGCCAGCCACACTTTCAAACCCAGGAGCCTAAGCTGTACCTCTGGGCAGTCACAAAGGCTGTCAATGGGTAGGTATAAATTAGGTGCTGGGTAATTGTCCATCCACCTACTTGGAACTGCAAATCCTTATCTGGCAAATCTTTCATCTGGAGTATGAGATGTCATCTTTCGTTCATAATCACATTGTGCTGTGTCTCACGCGTTGCTGTATGAGTAACGTGATGGACACTATACAAATATCTCCATATGAAAATCTGTTCTGAAAGACACTGAATACAAAACATTGCTGCAGGTACCTCATGACTCCTATTTCTTGTGAAACGCTGCTGACATTTTTATCAATAAAAATGGAAATAAGAAGTCTGAGTAGGCTGTGAGACTGCCCAACATATGAAGGAGACATTATAATTAGAAAAGAACAAACCATGCAAAATTTGAAGCGTATGAGGTTTGGTGATCCTCCCAAACTACACTTTGTTTCCTATAATTAGTTGAAAACAAAACTTGTTGTTTGTTTCCCCCCCCCCCCCCAGTAAATTTAAAACCACATTTTATCCCCAGCAATGATTCAATTTAAAACAAAATACATATTGCTTTTAGCTAAAGAAAATACATTGTGTATGAAAAAAAAAAGATTACTACTTATAATTGCTTGGTTCCTAGAAGTCACAAGTCTAAATGAATACATTTTAATCTCTGTTATCTTCAAATGCTGTCATGTTTTGTAACCACTTGATTTCTTCCAACAGAAAAGATGGATAAGCTACCTCAGGTTTTCAGGTAATGGAAATGAAGTTTTCTTTCATTAAAACAAACAATAAGCACAGAGATATTCCCACTGTCATGCAATAGTCTCATGGCAAACGGGAGATGTTGCTTCTGTATAGCAACCTGGCCTAACGCGGGCATGTCTAACTTCCCAAAATGGACCCTCAGTAAGTCACCCCATTTGTTTCCTTCTTTCCTCCAAACAGCTGCATTTGCCCTGTTTGCCAATGCAGGCAGGAATGCTGATGCTGTTGCGGTCACAGACAGCAAAAGGCAGCACCTTTAACTAAGGTGCCTGGTAAGAGATGGGAAGAGCAACGTGTCTCCAGTCACTGTAGGCCCTGGGAGCCGCATGTCCAAAGCCTGGCTTAGGTTTTCAGGTTTCAGGCCTACTCGTCCCACTGCCTTTCCTCACACACTTCATAGAATCATAGAATAATTTTGGTTAAAAAAGAACCTCAAGATCAAGTCAAACCATTAACCTAACACTGTCACTAACCCGTGTCCCTAAGAACCTCACCTATGTGTCTTTTAAACACCTCCAGGGATGGTGACTCCACCACTTCCCTGGGCAGCCTGTTCCAACGACTGATGCTTTCCATGAAGACATGTTTCCTGATATCCAACCAGAACATCCCCTGGCACAACTTGAGGCCATTTCCCCTTGTCCTATCACTTGCTACTTGGGAGACCAACCCCCTCCATGCTACAACCTCCTTTCAGGTAGTTGTAGACAGCGATCAGGTCTCCCCTCAGCCTCCTTTTCTCCAGGCTGAACAGCCCCAGTTCCCTCAGCTGCTCCTCATCAGACTTGTGCTCCAGACCCCTCACCAGCTTCTTCACCCTCCTCTGCACTCTCTCTAGTATTTCATTGTCCTTATAATGAGGGACCCAAAACTGAACACAAGATTCAAGCTGAGGCCTCACCAGGGCTGAGTACAGTGGGCTGATCACTTCCCTGGTCCTGCTGGCCACACTATTGCTGATACAAGCCAGGATGCTGCTGGCCTTTTTGGCCTTTGCTCTCGTCACCCCTTGGTGGTGGGCGTTTAACCAGCAAGGCCCTCCTCTCTCTTTGAGTTCGTTTTCCCAGCCTTGCTGGCAGCCCCAGGCCGCAGGAGGAGGCATGTGCCCCAACCACCCCCTGGCAGGCAGCGGGCGACGTGCGGTGCCGCGGCCGCCTCTCCCATGCAGGCGCGGGGATTTCCGCTCCGCGGTGGAGCAGAGGAAGCCGGTGACCCTCCGGCTGAACTCCTGAACTCATGGGCCCGCGATGAGGCAAACCGAGCCGGCCTCGCCCCAGTCACAACACAGGCGGCGGCGGCGCCACTCCCCCGCCCGGCCCCCGCCACCCCCCGCCCGCCCGTGACACCTCCTTTCCCCGCCGTCCCTCCCACCCCGGTTCCCCGCAGCGCGGCTCCTCCCAGCCCCGCCTTCCCGCCGCCGGTACTCTCGCGGGGTTATGCTAACGAGGCTGCCGCCACCGCCCCGCCCCGCCCCGCCGGTTCCCTCCCGCCCTGTGCCCTCCATCTGGGTGGGTGAGCGAGCGAGGGCGAGTGCGGGCCGCGGTGCGCTGTGGGATACTGGCGGTATATAGTCTATCCTCGGTGCGGCGTTAGCTAAGGGGGCCAGGCAGGAGCGGGGTATGAAGATGGCGGACGCCAAGCAGAAGCGGAACGAGCAGCTGAAGCGCTGGATCGGCTCCGAGACCGACCTGGAGCCGCCCGTGGTCAAGCGCAAAAAGACCAAGGTGAAGTTTGACGACGGCGCCGTCTTCCTGGCCGCCTGCTCCAGCGGGGACACCGAGGAGGTGCTGCGGCTGCTGGAGCGGGGCGCCGACATCAACTACGCCAATGTGGACGGGCTCACCGCGCTCCACCAGGTCGGTGCGGAGCCGTTCCCGCCGGCCGAGGGGGGCCTGGCCGAGCTCGGCGGCGGGACCGGAGCTTGGGGCAGGCAAGGGAAGCGGGGGGGGGTTGTGGCGGGGCCGGCCGGCCAAGTGCCCTCCCGGGAGGAGGTGGAGGAGGAAGGGGCCGGAGGCGGCTGCTCTCCCCTCCGCTGGGGGGTGTCGGGGCGGGGAGGGGCCGGCAGCGCGGGGCGGGAGGCGGCTGTGACCGGGGTCAGGCCCGGCGGCGGCCGGAGGGGGGAGCAGCCCGGGCTCCGGGCCGGCGGGGCTGGAGGGGGACAGAGAGGCTGCGCCCAATCCCCCCAGGCCGGACGGGGGCGGTTGGGCCTCTCCTTGTGCGGGGAGGAGGTGCCGGTGACCCTCTTTCGCTTTCCCCGCTCGCCTCGCTTCTCTCGGGAGGGCCGGGGGCAGCGGGCCCAGCCCCGTGTTGTTTGGGATGCAGGCGGGGGGAGCGGGCCAAGTGCCCCCCCGGCTGAGGGAGGGGTGGCGGCCGGCAGGTGAGGGAGGCGGGCCCGCCTCGGGGGCGCTGCCCCGGGTGCCTCCGGCCCGGGATCCCGGCAGCAGTTTCCTGCCGGCCCCGTCTCCCCGGTTTCGCAGCAGTTGAGGCGGTGAAACCCCCCGCGTGTTCGTGCGGAGGGACGGATCGCCGCTTTCCCTCCGGTTTCTAAGGGGAACCGGTGTTTTGTTCCTAATAGAGAGACGTGTATCGATAACAGGCTTTCTGTAGCGATAGCTCCTGCCGCAGTGTGAAAGCCGAACTTTGAGGGGAGCGGGGCTCTTATAGTTCTCTGCCGTGCGTCGGAGAGCAGTAAAAGAAAAACCAACCGAATCCATATTGCTTTGTTCTGGTGTGGGTATGTAGGAGGGGGGGTTGGTGCTGAGGGAGATAACTTTCACTTGGGGCAGGGGGGGAATGGAAGGGAAACTGGCTGTGAAGTTTCCTCAAAATGGATGCTTTGTGCATGTTGAACTTCATAGCAGTCTGATTGGAATCTCAAAACGTTAGCCAAATAAGGAAAGGCTGTGGCAATCCGGAGATAATGCGGGTTTGCCTGAATAGTTTTTGTTTCTCTAGAAGGCCAAAAGCTTCCACACGACATTAAATTAACTAAATAATTAACTAAGTATCTAAAAAAAAAAAAAATCTTTGACAAGCTTGCTTCTTGTTTTTAAGTTTAGAAGTTGTTCCACAGTTAAAAAAAAAATCCTTTTTGATTATGAGATCTAGGTTGATTAAGTAGAAATCTTCTCAGAATGATTAGGTGAGGTAATTAGGATGTTGTTATACAGTGCTGTTCTTAAATTCACCACCTTATTTTTCGTCGATGTATTTTATCCATCCCATATAGGTGAGGCTCTACAAATACATAAGTTGCCTCATACTACTGGATAGAATCCCCTCCTTGAACATAAGATGTGAAATTCTATTGCTCCTTGCACTATTTCCTGTGCATAAGTTGTTGCTTGCTCCTCTGTAAAGGGTTTGGGTTTGCTTTCAGTTATGAAATGAACTGGAAGAATGTGTGTTGTGGTTGAACCTGTCAGTGTGTTACTGCAGCACAGTTACCTGACTTCAGGCTAGCCTGACTCTAGTGAGGTTTTATGTATTTATCCTTCTCTAATCAAGTTATGATTGCTTCATACTGCCAGGGAGCTCTGTATGAGAAGTCATACCTTAACTGGTTAGATCGCTAGGTCTACAAGTTATTGTACAGCAGCGATTGGTAGGAAAGGATGACGTTTGGTATAACTCTCTTGTTAGAATAAGAGATGAACAGTGTTATCTCTCCATGAAGTCTGGATGGCATTTTCAAAATGGCTTTGATTACTATATACAACAAAGCTTCTATCAAGATGATTCTGAGCTTATTCTCCCCTTCTTGTTACCTGTAGTCAGCCTGCAGTTTGGAAGGGCAAAGTCTAAGGGAACAGAGGTGAAGATTTACATCACTGCTAAAACTCTTACTCACTCTCCTCCTTCCTCCCTCCCCTCTTGTAGTGATACTGAAGAGTCTTTTCTGGTTTTGTGGTATAAAAAGCAAATAAGAAGATGAATTTTGAAGTTATAATCCTCTTGAGGCAGCCCAGTAAATGTTGCCTGTTGCTATAAAAAAAAGAAAGGCATATAACAACCCCCTACCTGTGACCACCTCTGAATGGTTTCACTTCATTATTAGCAATAAATCAATATTTATGAATGTTATTAAGAAATTGTATTTTCCTCTAATATGCCATATAAATGGTGCAAATCATACATGATAGAGTCTCTAACATGAAGCTGTTTAATCAGATTTGGCTGTGGCATGGAACAAAGCTGTATCTGTTCCCAGAGGAAACTCTTCAAAAACTTGTCATTCTTCCCGACAGAGTTTTGACTGATTGATGTCATCTGTCTTGAAGCTGGATGTCAACTGTGTTGAAGTTGTTATGTTTAAGACTGCCGTGGTTTTCTTTAGCTTTTTTGTGTGTGTGTGCGTGTGTTGTCTGTCAGATCCTATGTAGACTTTAGTGCTCCACAAGAATAAATTTATCTTAGCAAGGATAAAGTGACTACCTTTTCTGGGTTCTGTCCTTCTTGTCTTGCATCTAAATTTTTTTTGTGGTTATTGAGAACAAATACATGTGTCTGAAATAGCAGTAGAATTAAATATTTAGTATACTATTCAGCCTTTGTTTTTCCTGCTAGATGTGGCAGCTATAAGAAGAGACTTAAGCTTTGTTCTCAGCAGCCCAGGTCGTTGGAAGTGCTAAGGGGAAAGTACCATTAATCCTGAAATTCTGGTGAACTTCAGATCTGGTCTTTAATAGAGCATCAAGCTTTGTTACTAAAGCCATTAGCTAAAGTTTTCTTATATCAATGGGGTAGAATGCCATCACCATCAGAAAGCTTTATGTAGCAATTATTCTCTTGCTGCAGGTACTTTCTTCATCTCTTGACACTGCCAATGAGTGATTTTGTTTTATATTTGCGTGTGCATAAATGAGCAGACTTGAGTGTATCAAATCTGAGGACATATCAGTTAAATTTCTTTGCATTAAAAATCTTGCAGAAGGGGAAGAATTGACATTAGATTATGATCGTTATTCCCATATGTAATGTTGGCTTCAAATGTCATTCTCTTTAAGAATTTTTTTTAGTATATGTTTACATTTGGCCTTCAGCACAAAGGACAAAACTGTGCATGTACTGTGTTTCTATCTATGTGAGACATATGCAATGTAGGATATTGCAGCAGGGTAGTATGTACTGTGCTGCAATATCCTGCATTTTATATAGCTATTGTGCATGTATGTCTGTGAGACCAGAAAACTTAGCTTTAAATTAGACCTTAAATTTGCAGTTGCATGTCCCTTCCATTAATTTAGTGGAGGTTGAAGTTCATTGTTTTTAAACATTGCATTCCCAGACAGTTGTCACACAGGTTGAGATCTAACTTAGTGCAACTTTTCTAATCTACCTTAACAGTTGAATGTAAGGAGCACTTGAGAAAAAGATGAAGCCCAAAGGTGAGCTGTGACCTTGCAAATTAATAGTTTCTCCAGAGGTGGAGAGAAAAGTGGCATATTCTGAAATAATGTTAAACTGAGATTATATACTGTTTTAAGATGAGATTATATACTGTTTTCAGTAAAACCTGGTCCCTTCTAGGACACACAGATTTATTTAGAGTGGGATTCAGTTCTGTCATCCTGAAATCTTAGCACCTCTCCTTAAGAGTTTGGACTCTTCCACTCTTACCTTGGCTTCCATAAAAGAGGACTGGGTTCACTAGCTCTGATTGGAATTTCTCTTAAGTGACTGAAAGTAACTTGTCTACAAGTGACACAGAGCTTTGTACAGGAAAGAGGAGCCCACCCTTTCTGGGCAGCACCATGGGAAGGCTGTGTGTGGTGGGGAGGGACTGTGATGTGACTGGTTTCCTGGAAGGCTGGATTTCCCGTGCACGCTGCTCCCCTGGGAGCGCGGGGTGTGTGCTGTGGAGTACCTGCACACTCCTGATAAAGAAAGCGACTGAGATTAGGCTGTGGTTAGGTATGACAGTTTAAGCAGTCTTCTTTTTTGGCTGCCCTTTTTCTTTGAAGCTGCTCAGACTTAGGAGGTGGTAACCTGGTTTTTGGCCTCATTCTCTCCGGGTGAGGAAGGTGGGTGCTGTGGCCTAATTCCACTACACAGCATGAAAGGAGCGTGTCCTTCTGTCTTGATCTTACTTCTTCCTGGGGGATGGTGGTGCTTTGGGTGTAAGGCAAGGGAAATTGTCCTGGCTGTTTGTGAGTGGGGCTCATTGAGTACGATTAGGTGTTGTCATTGTTGAAGGCTGAACAGCAAGAGAGGCTCCTTATCCTTAATAAAGGATTCATGTGCTTTTTTTTTTTTTTAATAGGGCAAATATGGTTTAATTAAGCAAAGTTCCCCAAAGGCTATGTCTCTGTTGCAAATATCAGTGTTTTTCTGCAACTCTTCAAGTACTAAATTGAATATGAAGGTGAGACTGTTTTACCCACACTATAGTTATGTTTTAGCTTGCAGGCACAGCAGTATGCAATGTTAAATAGAAATTTTGATTTGGTGCCACTACTGTAGGACTCTGCTGCATTGATTCCTTAGTAGTAATTAAGATGCTGGGAAACTCTTCACAAGTGTGTTTCACTGAACATTTTTTCTTTTGAACTGGTTAAGGACAGTTATTACTGTCTTAATATTTCCTGTAGATTCTATGGGATTTATTTGCTGGGTAGGAATACCTTCTTTTGTGGGAGTCTCTGCAATAGTTTATGTGAAAAATTCTACTGGGACTCTTGGTGGCATGCTCATAGTGCCTGATATGGTAAAGGGTATTGTTACAGTAGGCATTAACTGTGGTCCTTGTGACATCATCCTTTCAAACAGCAGGGAGTGATGAAAAAGGGCCATAAAATCTACCAGCACTGGATCCCTTTGCCTTAGAACTTGATAGAGGCACTGTCAGGATCCTTTTTGACAAATGATAACACAGGTCACATATTTGAGCTGGGGCCACAACATGCGCAGCACGTCAAGGCATAAGAGCAAAGAGCAGGTTGGTAAAGTCTTAAATCTCTAGGGTGTTTGCATCGTAACAGCAGCACCCAACAGCCAAGGGTAAGGAAGGTATGGAAATAGCTCAAAGCTATCTTGGTAGCCTCCTAGCTATGACTTCTGCGCTGCCTCTTTTGGAGGGAGAAAATACTGGTGTGTATGGTAAATCTGTTATTTTTTCCAAGACTTAAGTAAGAGAACTTCCTTTCATATGAAAAGGTTTGCACTCGATTATGAACCTGATGCTTAAATCTCAATGTTTGGAGGGGGAACAACCTCCCACCCCCAGAACTGTCTAATGCTCTTGTTGTAGATGATACACAACTGAGAATTTTGGAGTAATTTGCTCAACTTGTATTATGCTATTCTGACTTTTAAAAAAATTCTCTATCTGTACAGCAAAGCACAGAGAAAATTAGTCCTGAAATAAGCATAATGTTGAATTCACTCAGTGATTAGACTACAGAGGCATATTTGTTTAAAATCCCCTTTGTAATAGCAGTTGGTTCTTGTGTGGGCCATAGATCTTTCTCTCCATAGTTACAGTAGCTAGGTTCAGGTTCTACAATAAGTACTGGTTAACTTCCTACTAATCTTGTCATCTAAGAATTTTTTTTTTTTAAATGCTTTGAAATGGAGGCAAGAAGAAGAAGAAAAAAATGTGGTTCTTTGTAATATACCTGAAGTATAATAGTGGAAATTTAAATGTTGCATTCAAAACAATTGTGATCTGCTTGGTGTTTTGTAAAATAAAAAAGTAACAATCTTTTCACCTTTTTGTTTGTTATCTCAAAGCGTGTCTTGGCCTGTTCTTGGTCTGTCGAGTTTGAACCTGGGATTTCTGTGCCTGGTTACATAGCAGTTTTCATTGCTGTGGATCTTTCTTTTGCACAGATAAACAGCCCAAGTCATTTTAAATATGTAAAGCATGTTTCTATGTTAGTGTAACTGTCAGATTTCTTAAACTTACATAGTAAAGGAGAAAGAGTTCTACATTCAATATAAAGATTAATTCAGCTGGTAGGGCTTTAGTGTCTAACGAAGTTAATGTTCACGGACAATTTCTGCTGTTCTATAGCTATGAGTTTTACTGTAGCATTAATGCTACTTTTACAGTAAAGCTTCATCTATGGTTTTCTATGTATTCTGGCAAATTCTTGGTATTGTTTGAACATTTTTTCATAATAAATCATGAAAAGCACTTTAAGAGTAGATGAGATGTCCTCTTGTATGTATGAATGAAACTGATGTCAACACACTTGATTTGAGGCCTTTTTGATCTTGGCACTATAGTGAAAAGCATGCTGTTTTTTACCAGATTACTAAATTACAGTTTGTTAGATAAATCTGAGGCTAGGAGACAGAAGCAGTCAGTATAAATCATTAGTAGAGATACTGCTTGGGTCTTCTAACTGAGGACCTGTATTCCAGGCTAAAGGGTATATGTTCAGTTTTAGTTGGAACACATGGTTTGACATCCTCTTGGCCAGTTCTTGTTTATCCATTTGCTCGTACTCTCACTTGCTCCTTTTCTCAAAGTTCTTACTTGAGCTTGGAGGACACTTATTGCTATCTTCTCAGACTTTGAGAGCCCAGCAGATTATTGCTTCATTCTGTATATTTTTGATTCCTGAGACTGGGCTAACAGGATGTGGAATTGAGGAATGTGCATATGTTCTACAAAATACTTAAAATTTTATCCAAGAATGTATTTGGACAGGTTAGACTTACAGAAACTGAGATGCTCTGAAAGGAATGTGGTGGTAGTTTTTGATAACTATAGCATGAGTACACCCCACTGGGTCTCTTGCGACCAAGAAATTGTGAATTATGCCTTGTTGCTGCCATACTGTAGTATCAGCATAGGGTATGTGCATATAGGACATGCAATGTATGAGGACATTAACCTAACAAATGTTGTATCAGTGCTTAGCAGTGTATCTTTCTTCATTGATCTGGGCAACTGTAAAAGTGAAAACTGGAATGCAGCTCCAAGGCAGTGGAGCTGTCGGTAAGCTGGGCAGCTTCTGATGCTGCTGGATGGGTGGAGACATTCCAAGCTGCTTTACTTTCCTATATGCATTCCTGAAATGACAGTCAATGGAAAGCATGGCATAAGAGTGGCAGCATTCCTCAGCTGTTTTCTTTCTAGTAATTTCAAGACTCTAAGGATAGAACAAGAAGGTAAAAGATAAGGGTACTTGGGGGTAGGGGAGGGAGTGTTGCTGGATTTATTTTTTTAAGTGCTTTGTTTTGACAAGACCTGGAACCCAGCTTTTCTATCTCAGTTGTTTTGTGAGAACACTGAAACAGCTACTGTGCTTATCCTGGAAACACTGGATCTTTGAATCATTCACAAAACCAAAATTAGAGCAATATGATGAAGTCTTTGGAAAATACTATTTCCCACTTATGCCTGAGCAGTGTTAGCACTTACCCCATTAACAATAAATTTCTTAGACTAATGGCTTCTAGAGGTCTGCTGAACAGTAAAGAGTAGAGTTGGCTTTAAGAGGGTGAAACCTCTTAAAAAAAAAAAAAAAACCCAACCAAAAACAAAACAAAAAACAAACAAAAACAAACAAAAAACTTGACCAGCAAATGCAGCCTCGTTTTGGGCCTACATACAGAAGTAGATTTGTCTTCAAGGCTGTGTGTAAATAGTTCCTATACTACTGTAACATCTGAATATTTTTATTTTACGTTTGGACTATAACTGGCACATAACGGTCTATTTTGATACTATAATATCTGTAAGCTGTGATTTTTCGGGATGTTTCCAGTTCTAAAACATTCTGTCAGAGAATGGATTTTTTTTTTTTAAATCAGTCTGAAATATTCTTTGATTTATTTTCTCATGTTGTGATTGTAATTCATGGTCTTGAGTTCAAACTATGACAGCTGGCTTTAACAAGATCAGTTAGACAGCCAGTGGTGGTTATTATGCAAGTTTTAGTTCTGGGATGATTATTTATTTAGTTTTGCTGTTGCTGTTTTACCATCCCGATAGTGAAGCTAGAGGAGTAACTGAAGTATCTTCTACATACATACTTGGGTATTTGAAGTTGCGTGTACATGAAGGGATTACATGCAGGTCTTGTGTGTTGTGGATCTGGAGTGTGTGTGTGTATATATGTGTTTGTATATATATATATATATATATATATGCCACTTTTCTTGTGAATTTCATTTTCCTGTTATTTTTTTTGGTTCTTTCACAGAATGACTGAGTGTTAGCAACATGAGGCCTGTTTGTTAATAATTCTGCCTAAAACTTATAGGATGAACTTACCAGAAGCATTTTTCTTAATTTCATAATTGAATTAAGTATTTGTCTAAGGCAAAACACCAACATCTTCACCTGGTAACAAAGGTGAAGGCAGCTGGCAGTCGTGTACACTGATGTACGTGTGTGATCAGTGCTCCCTTGGGAAACACTTAACTTGGATGAAGCTTTCACCGAGAAGCTGCATTCCTCTGTCAAGTCCAGGATCCTTGTGGGCCCCATTTGAAACAAAAATACTGTCTTGGACTTTGGCTTTGGAAGTTTTGGCTTACTAATGTCCTGAGAGTTGCTATAGCATTCTTGACTGAAAACCTGTGCTTTCATTACTTAAGTGGAAATTTTGTTATTTTAAAGCTGCGAAGCATGGCATCCCAAGTTTTAACAAAAGTGGTTTTGCTTGCAGTATGTTCACGAATGTATACAATTATACTTGAATAAGTAGGCTTTATTAAGTGAATAATCTTAATGAAATCAATGAGTGCCTCCATCCCAGAGGTGAAATAATCCAAAGATATTGGTACTATTCCCTCACTCTTGATTTTTACTACCTCCCCTATATTCTAAAAAATAAGTGACCCTACTTATTGTTGCAACATGAAGTTACTTAATTTTACCTAATTACAAAAAGTCAACAACTATTAAACTTGTTTGATTTTTTTTTTTTAATTTTTTTATTTTTTATGAGTATGTGCTTTGTCTCCTACTCGATGGAAAAGTTTAACACTAAATCTGTTTAAGAATTTTTTTTTTTTTTTAATATCAGTTTCTTGGCTTCTGAGTAGAGCAGAAAGGGTGGGTTGCATTAACACTGTGGCTGTCAGAGGGTTTTTGTTTGTGAATCTCTCTGGATGTGGCTTTCTGGTCACTCATTTTCTACTTGCTTGCAGACAACCTGGCCAAATGGTGGCATTTGTATCTCTGTATAGCTACACTTGTATGTGTGTAGTAGTTGTATTGAATATTAATATGTGTATGTCACAGTGCTTGTTGGTTATTTGTGGGTTTAGTAAGAGAATCAACTTTCCCCTATCTCTTTACAGGAGTAACTTAGCAAATCCAGTGGCTCTTGTGCTTAACACTTGTAAAATACTGAAGAAAGCCACTGGCAAGTGTATGATTGCCCTCTGTTTTAGTTGAGCAGCCCTGAAACTTGGGTTTATGGGAAATAATTTCTTCATATTTTTACCTGCCATTTGCAGTGTCGTACTTCACCCACAGTCTGCCTGGCTTTGGCCTGATCCTTCAAATGTGACTTCAAAGAAAGCTCATGAAATTATTGTATAAACAAGTTTTACCTATAGCTCTAGGTAAGTATAGCAGTGGTGATTTAAAAACTACTCTTTCAATGTAAAATACAAAACAACTTAGTGTGAATGCCAGATGACATATTGTTGTGAAAAGCAAGACTCAAGTTAGAGGAGCTGCGCCTGAGATCTTGGAAGAGGGTGTCTTGAGAAACTTCTGCTTTGGCAACATCTGCCAGTGCTGGATGTGTCTGCAGATACTGATGTGAAGTATAGAAACCCAGGCAACCCTCTGGCTGCTTGTGTATATGAATTCTTGTTTAAAAAGAGGTATCACTTGCTTTTCTGAAAGTAGGATGAGAGGTGTGTGGGAATTGTATCCTTTCTCTAATTTCCTCTAGAGGGTTGTTCTTCAGTTTTATTATCTCAGTGCTAACCTCTGTATCTATTCATCCTTCACGTAAAACCAGTAATTCCTGGCTAATTCCTTGCTAATGGTCTAGCTTTACACTAGTGAATAGCAATGATAATCTAATTTCATAAGGCTAAGTTTGGAATCCATGTGCTGTTCTAGTGTCTAAGCAATGAAAAGACGATGCTGTGTTATGGTGAGTTTACTTTTAAAAAGCTAAACACAGACTATGCATTTTTTCCTCCTTTTCCCTATAGTGATAATTGTAGCTAGTTGACTACCATTAATTGGGAAAAATATTTAGTGTCAGATAATCAGTGCACATGATGGTGTGGTAGATTACTTCTGCCTCTTCCATAGTACCAGCATGTCAGATGTTACTCTTCTGTTTTTCTGAAGGGGAATGTGCAAGAGAAGGTATTTATGTCACTGGGAGAAAAAGCCGGTTTCCATTTAGCTGTCCCTTTGCCTTTTTTTTTTATTATGCACTTTTGTGACAGCTTGAGGTACTGCTTTATATATATGTGAGTGTGTGTGTGTATATATATATATATATATATGAAATTAATTGCTAGAGTCCATTCAATATATCTAAGTTCTTAAACAGTGCTTTTTCCCCCAGTTCCTAGGAAAGCAAAGCTATACTATGTTGGTAGGTGTGAGTTCTGCTTGGAGAAATGTGCATTGTAGGCTTGAAGTGCCAGGTGATTCTTAGCATGCCTGAGAAGGACTGTTTGATTTATCTACTTGGTAGTTACAGATGAGCTGGTATTCAGGTTTAGTTTGTTGGGTTTGGTCTTGCTTAAGGCTAGAGGCTTCCCCAAAGTATTTGATTGCCACATTGCCTTCAATAAGAACTTCATGGTCAACTGAACGCCGTACAGCCACTTGCTCATTTCCCCCCAAAAGGGGGAGCGGGGAGAAAGTCAGAAAAGTGAGAACTTGTGGGTTGAGATGGGAACAGTTTAATAAGTAGAGCAAAAGCTGCACACACAAGCAAAGCAAAACAAGGGATTCGTTCACCACTTCCCATCAGCTGGCGGGTGTTCAGCCATCTCCAGGACAGATGGGATCCGTTATGTAGTGGATACTTGGGAAGATAAAATGCCATCACTCTGAATGTACCCCCCCCACTTTATGTACTGAACATGATGTCATACAGTACGGGATATCCCTGTGATCAGTTGGCTCAGCTGTTCCTGCTGTGTCCCCTCCCAACTTCTTCTGCACCCTCGTCCAACTCTCTGGTGTGGTGGTGTGGAGGCAGAAGTGGCCTTGATGCCCTGTGAGCACTGCCCAGCAGTAACAAAAGTATCCCTGCGTTGTTAACACTGTTTCCAGCACAAATCCAGTATGTAGCCCCATACCATCTACTGTTATGAAGAAAATTAATTATATCCCAACCAAAACCAGCACATAGTTATAAAAACAGGCTCTGAATTTGAGTCTGCATCTGTACAGAGCTAAACAAGGTGCTGATGCTTCTTGAAACCTAGCATATGTCCTACTATGATTTCTTCCTCTGAGAAAGGTCTGCTGCAAGTTTGTTTCCTTTTTTTGGTGGTATCAGCAACCATTGAGACACAGGATATTTACATTTCTGCTCCTCTTGACTTTATAAAGATACCTAACATGATACCTTGTCCTCTCAAACCCATGATTGCACTATAAATTTCTTTTTTAACTCTCTTAATGCAAATAGCAGAACACAGATTTGTTCCTGTAAAGAAAATTGTGTGAAACAAAGGTTTTTGGAACTCTAGCTTTTGTCAGTCTCAGTATGTAGATTGTGAAATGCTTGTCGCTTCCAGTGAGTCTTGATTCACTGAGAACATTGGTGACTCCGCTAAGCTATTTACCTTCTTAATCTCAAATATTTCTGGGTGAAGTCCAATTTTGGTAATGCTCTGGCTTTAGAAGGTACATGTAAGAATCTTTCTTAAATTCTTACATTAAGGTGCAGATAATTTGCCTGATTTAGGCAAAATGTGGCATGTAGGTTTTCTGCAATTTTGTTGATTTCTGAATACAAGACTAAGTTTCAGAAACTTCAGTGGCTGAGTTTTATCAGTTGGTAGAACTTGACTCAATGTCCAGGGCTTGGAAAAAAGTTATTAAGCATTCCAGTGAATATTGCAAAAATGTGTCAGTCTCTTGGAGGTGATTCCCTCCTTCCCCAGAAAACTTCAGTTATACAACAATAATACTGTTGCCAATTTAGAAGAGTATGCAAAATGAAGGGAAACTGCTGCTTACAGGATGATGCTGATACATAAAGGGTGAGTAGCAGACTGTTGATGGCCCACTGAAATAGCTAGGGAATGGTAATTTGTCTGCTTTGTGGGGGTGGAAGGGATGAGAACAGCACTTAATTTGTAAAATTACACCTGCAGGTTGGCCCAATGTCTAAACCAAAAAATAGGCAGTAAGTCACTAGCTAAATGGGCTGGTCTGTCGTGCCCTCTCTTCAGCCAGTAGCTCTGGCTGCTTTGCTATCTTGTATTTGAATATGCATTTAGAGGCCTGTTTAACTTGAGGCTTTTGACTTGTCATCAGGTTTATCCCTTTGGCTCTGTCACAGCTGATGTCCACAAAAGCAAAAATCAAGGGGAAACACCTTGCTGAGTGAGAGAGTGCAAAATGTCAGATTGGACATTGGTTATGGTAAAGTCTGTAGGAGCTGTAGTATGAAGTAGAGCTCACTGAAAAAGTTGTGCAGAAGATGCTGTACAAACAACTGTGGAGAAGTTATATTTTTGCAACAGAAGTAAATATCCTCTATCAGCACATATCAAGAGGTTATAGGTAAAATCAAACTCATTTTAAAAGTATTTGGGGACATCTCACTTCCTGAGCTGTCTATTCCACTTGAAAAGTATTTGGTTTCTAGCCCGAAGACTGGTGGCATATTTTTAAAATGGGCTGTTGTGATGGTTATGGTGTGTTTGTTTTTTCTCCCCTCCCACTTAACCATAAATGTAGTTTACACTTTAATAATTCTTAATATTCTAAGTGGCTTTTCTTTCCAGTTATTCAGAGATGTTTCTGTGCCATGTAGTTTGACTTTAGTGGCATCCCTCGAGTTCCAGGGTTGAACAGATAGGTCTGCTGTAGAACCTTCAGGTGTATAGCAGTGATGTGATTAACCTGTAATATCTCCATGTTATTACTAGATCTTCATACTGTTTTTACTAGAGTTTTGACACCTGTGATTAGTGAACAGTAGAGGTGCTTAGCTGGTTGACAGCACTCTTCAGCCATAAAACAAAGAGTTAAAATTTTGGCTTTAATTGATGCAATAAACTTCTACAGCATTATTTTTAAGCTTGAGAATTCAAGTGAATATAATACGTCAGCAGTAACTTTCTTTTTAGAAGAACATTCAAATTGATAGGCTTTGTCTTCTCTAATTTATGTTTGCATAGGGTTTGATCCATGACTTAAATATACACACCACATAGAATTAAAGAATTGTGAATTTTCAGTATTGTCATAATTCTTTCCTATATTATACCAGTAGTTACAACACTTTGTACTTCCACTAAGTGTTGTAAGCCAGTAATCCTTTATTTTCTGAGTTCTTTTGAAGAACTGTGAGACAGGAGAAGGAAGGATGGGCGTTTTGCACTTGCTAATCGGCAAACTTAGCTTGAGTTGTGCATGCCGCTGAATCTGAAGATAGAGGAGAATTCTCTGAATGCATGAAGCCAAAATGTTTACCCCACCTGTGATATGGGATTGTTGAACTTGTAATTGTATCCAGTGCTTGAGCTAAAACTGCTAGAAGCAGGTGTAAAGTTCTCCAGTAGTAGCTGAATATCAGTAATTTGTTCAGTGCAACTTCTGCCTCAGCTGATGAAGTTCTAGTACACTTGCTTTGATGAATTTAGATTCTCTTTTGTGCATGTACTGGCACAAGTAGATCCTTCAGATTGTAACCAGCCATGATGTGTAATCAAGGATAGCCAGATTGCTCTGACCTCCTGCAAGGTGGTCTCCTAAAATGGAAATTATTCATTTTGCAGATGGAAATTGGAGCCAAGCAGCTGTGAATTCCACAAGGCAAATATTGAGGCAAATTCATAACTTTGCTTTTCTGGTCAATAACCGGATGGCAGTTGATTCCAGTATTTGCCACTTGCTTTTGATGTTTGATTCAAAGATCTTTACCGTAAAGCCAGCAAGTATTTACATGATGGTACTGCTTAATATCCAAAGTGATTTTTGTTTTTATAAGTCTTTTTTTATAATCCCTGCAATCCCTAGTTTCCGTTCCTTCCCTACAACAACAAGCTCTCGCTATTCCCCCAACCTTTACATCTGTGGCTGCTGTTTCAGGGAGTTATTGTTAATTTGCATTTGATCAGCTCTTACAGACTGAATGACAGGAAACTTGGATAGTTTGACTACTTTGTGTGCACATTTTCCTTGGTATGCAGCAGTGACTCTGATTACCTGTGGTCTGAGGGGTCAGTGTGGAACTGCTGAACTAAAAGGGCTGTGAAAAGTAGAAGTCAGAAACTGCATGCTTATAAATGACACTTCCATGAATCTGTGCTCCGCTTTGGCTCAGTATAAGTGTTCTTGACTAGATGGAAGTTCCACTGTTATGTTTGATTTAGCTTTGGAAATTAAACACAAAAACTGGGTGAAACTGTAGTACTACTGTTGTTGGTGTTCTGTACTGTTCCCAGAGGACTACTTACTTAAACTTGTAAAACCATCATCTAACTGATGTAGAAATTCAGTCTTGTGTGAAAGCTTGCTGCGTATTTCAGGTTTTGACAGAGGCTTGCAACTAGCACTACTTCAGCTTTAGTTTTTGACAAAAATCTGACTCACAAGCAAAAGCAGAGCTGGGAATATATGCAGGCAAACTACCAAACAGTTCTGCTGGTATGTTTTCAGGGTTATACAGAAAGTGGAATAAAAATTATGCAGCCTCCTTAACTGCAGTCCTGGTAGCTGTATTAAAACCTTGCCTTTAAAGAAGGAAGGCTCTTGTAGTTGTGCCCTGGGGCTGCAAAAAACCTAATACAATGGTATACATATGCAGAATGGTTAGGATCCTTTCCCAATAGCCAGGTCAGACTAGGAATTCTTTTTGGTGGAAAGTACTGTTTCGGAAGACCATTAAGAAGGTGAAAGACAAAGTAGAGCTATGGTTTGCTTTAAATTATTTTAGAAAATTAATTGATAATTATTAATAGATATGTGTTTACCACTAATTAATAAATTACTGGGTCCTGAAGGCAAGAAGCTGTTGTTGTGTGAGCTTTACAACCTTCCTGATTCAGCTCTTAAGGAGTAAACTCTCTGAACAGGGTACTGCTTTGTTATGTACCTTTAGATGCCAGCTGTTGAGTGCCTAATGAAAGGCTGTACTATTTCTACTGCTGAAGTACCTGGAAGATAATTTGCTTAACCTTTGTCTGAGTATTTTAAGTGGAATTAAAATGGCAAGGCTGTCTTAAAAAAAAAAAGAAGTCTCTAATATGATTTATGTGGCTTTTGATTTATAGGGTCTAAGAAATTCTACCTTCTCTGAGTCCTTGGCTGTGGAAGGCAAGTAAATATTTGGAGACTGGGTATTTACCACAGTTGGGTACCAAACAGAAACAGCCTTCTGTTTCCTGCTGTATTCTGGGTAGCCTTTTTAAGATGATCTTTGCCTTTTTTTTTTTTTTTTTTTTTTTTTTTTGAGCCATGTACATTTAGCCGTTAGTCTTAGAATGCTGTTTGGTATTATATTGACCTCAACAGCTTGTGGTGTGGTCTTTTGTGTTTCAGTCGGTGTAATAAGCAAGGAGTTTCTCTCCAGTTTAGATGCAAGCTTCAGTCTCTTAAGACGGGATATCTTTGCTCAACCTGTTCTTGGACATGAGCTTATTTCTTTGACAGGTAGGCATGTGTTAGGTAGTTAGTCTAGAGAGAAGTTTTGGTTATTTGAAGTGGTCTTGGTTCCTGAAAAGCATAATGTAGGAAGCAGAGGAACTAGGGGAGAGGAGGAATGGCAACAGCAGCATACTGAAAAAGTTTGTGGTTTAGATTGTCTGCTTTGAATAATCATTTTTATAATTGAATGCAGAGATTTAGACGCCCAGGATAGTTCTTCAGCAGCATTGTTTGTGGAGTTCAGGACTTTTGGTGGCATGCTAATTAATGCTTATCTGTCTCTTCTTTTTTTTTTCCCTCCCTTTTTGGAGACTCCTGTTTTTTTGCTGCACTTGGGGAGATTTTAGGTATTGAAGCAGAAACCTTTTCCAGAAAACCTGAATTGCTCCACAGATGTGGATATAGATTCTTCTGGATATCCTGGTCCATGTCTAGAGCTCCTAGGTGTCACAGTAATACAGGGATTTATGGGGTAACTGTTATACATTTAATACCTTTTCTCCCATTAACTGCCTGATGTACAGACCCAGCAGAAATTCCTAATGAAACAGAAGCTTCACTTGCACGAAGCTCTGTGCAGAACTTGGAAGACATTGTTCCTGCTCTACAGTGTGTCATAGTGGAAGATGTATATGAAGTTGAGGGAGGAAGAATACAGTCAAATAAAATCATGCTAGCTTGCATTTTAATGTCAGTTTCTTGTTGAATGAAAATAAATTTTGACTTACTTTAACATTCTGTCAAAGCTAGGTTGTGCTTCATTTGTATCTGTATCTGCAAACTGAAGAGTGCTATAGCCACGCTGAGGGCAAAGAACAAAAAAATTGTCCATTGTTCCTGTGCTGTGTGGTTTTTATGTGTTTTTTGTTGTGTTTTGGGTTTTTTTTGCCTTACCTTGTAAATTTAATTAGAGTAGTTGGGTAGGAATAATTATTCAGGATTTCTTTAGGGCAATTTGACTCCAACTTTTAAATGTTTTCTTTCTTTGAAAACTGGAAGGGTATCACATCTGTGAAATGATCTGATTCTGTAAACTGTAAGTTTTTTTGTAATCTTATATGCATGTATTTAATGCAATAGCTATTAAAGAAACAAATATGCCATCTTGCTGTTCAGAGACTTGATTTGTAACACAACAAAGCAGAGGATCTTTTAACAGTCTGTAGTTTTTGTTAAGCTTTCATTTATATAAAGCCGAGATCCTAAAGAAATAAGTTTAAAACTGTACAGTTGAATCCCTTTTAGCAGCTGCGATGGTATAAGATATCTGGTGAATTTAAAAAAAAAATCTAAATGTTTGGTCCCTAAAATCCATCCAAAAGGTAAAAAAACTGTTAATGTGTTATCTGATAACAAAGAAGGAAAGGGTTACGTTTTGTATTTTGGTATTAAAGTGTTATACAGATTTCTGTTGTTGTTGTTGGGCTGTAACTCTTACTTCAAGCTCATTTTAATTGTTAATTGCAGCAGATTTTATTTTGCTTTAACCATAGTTCTAAAGTTGTGATGTTCTGAACATGCTTAGAGTGAAAGGATCCAATAAAAACAAAGTAGCTTGCAGTAATGGAAAACATGACTCAGTACAAGTTGAGAACAGAAATTAGCTAAAAGGCAGACAGTAATCCTTAAAACAGAAGCTAAATTTAAGCACTTCATAAACCAGGTTGAAAATCAGTCTATTCTGCTGGATTTCCAGTTACACAAGTGCTTCAGCCATAGTCTTCATGTGCCGTTTTTATTAAAGTTTCTGTTTTTCCAAACAGATTTCACACTTTGATATTCTAGGTTTAGCCAATTATTATCATAATTCAAGAACCATAAGCCAAGGCAAGTGCAGTCACTTGAGATCAAGGTCCAATTTAGCCGAGGAAACTCATGCTGCCCACTTTAGAATGTCACCTGAAGAGTAAGGATGGTGCCGATTTGTTCGTCTTCTGCTGGTTGTGCCAAGAAGTGCATACTTCTTTGGAGTAACGAGGAGATTGCTGATGACATGAGGGCCATGGACTGTTCAGCTTCTCCAGTTCTGTGTCTACATGCCAGAGTTCAGAGATGTAGATAAAATAAATCTCAAATGAAAGAAATAAACCATTTATGAGTAAGCCAAATGTATTGCATTTCCACATTTAACCTTCATTTAGACCTCATATCTTCAGTTCAAGACCTTAAGTACGGGCTAATTTTAAATATTAAACATTAATAGGGAAGATTGCTGTAATTAGGGACTGATTACTTCATAGTTATGAGTGAGGCTAGTTCAAAGACATCTCATATAAAGAATAGTATTAATCAAATTAACAATAAGGTGCTTCTTTCCTTGAATTCCAGTCTAATTCAAGCTGTTCTAACTGAACCTTGGCCCAAATTGAAAGTAATAACTAGAGTATTCTTTTTAAACTACCCAGTCATATTCTGTGATGTTATACTCTGCATTGCTAGACGTAGCAGGTACCAACCAAAACAATACCTGGAACTTGTGTTGTAATATGTGTTGCAAAACTTATTCCATAGACATTTCTTTCGCTGCCTCAGTGTTCCCCGAACATGCTTATGACATGGGAGGAACTAACTCCTGTTTTTATAACATCCAAATGAGATCCAAATTACAGAAAACTGGCTCTGTCACCTATTGTCCCAAGAAGAAGTAAAAATTAAAGACAGCTTATTCTTGAACTTCTTAATCACTTTTTTCAAGGTGAAAATTCTCAGGTTTACATTCCTTTTACTTTCCCACGTCTCTGTTGTTGGCTCCTACGTGAATGATGTCTCTAGTATGTAGGCAGCTGAAGGCACAAATGTGTGGACTTATTCCTTAAACAGCATTAGCTTTCCAAATAAGAATGGGAAAGTTCTGAAGTAAAGGCTTTGGGTTACTTTTGTAGGTGCTGGCCACATTTGAGTCCATCAATGCTTTCTAGTCTCATTGTTAGACTCTACAATCACCTGAGTGCAGTGATTTAAAACACCAAATAAATACAATTAATCTGTTTTTTTGTTGTCCTGTTTGTGATAAAATTGAGTCAAGTTACACTGGATAACTTCTTAACCAAACCTTACTAAAAATTCTTCTAAGAACACTATGAATCCATGTCTGACACCTTCATCTGAACACCTCAATTATCAATGCTTGTCTAAAGAAACAATCATTGATGTATTTGCAGGTCCTTATTGGACTCTACTGTAGATGGTAGTGAGCACAGACTCAAACTGGATGTTGCTTCTACACCTGGAAACATTCCTATAAATGCTGCAGCTTTAGTCACATTATCAATAAGGCTTGCCCAGCTGTGGCCAAACTCTACAGCCCTTTCTTAATATTCTTGGAGCATCCTTTTTCAATGCTCGCATTTAGGATCATATCTTACAGATTATTCGAAACTAAAAGCTAAACTTTAATGCAGTTTTCCAGTTTGCAAAGGCATTGTTTTCCCCATCTCTAGAACAATAAATAACCCTTATCTAAGCACACAGTTTGTGTCTGCTTTGAGTAAATAAGCTGCTTAGCAGAAGAAACTATCCTAATAGTAATACCTAAACCTGTTTTACTGCGCACAATATCAAAGTACTTTTTTTTCTGCTCTGCTGGATAATTATATACTCTACTTTTAGAATGGTGTGGTTAAACACAAACCTCTAGAGCAGCAAGGTGGTGTGTCTTCTGTCACCACTGGTTTTGACTGTCATCTTCATGTGAGGGAACTTTGACACAGCTCAGCTCTTTCTTCTACTTGCATAATAACCTAATTTGTTCCTAAGTGTGCTGCTGTTGGTGTCCCTGATGTCCTGTTGCTTTCCATTAGGGCTAAGAAAAGTGATTGTCATAACCATCTTAAAACAAAGCCTTTTCTTCTGAAACTCAGCATCTACATTGATTTTAGTGCAAATATATACACATGCTATTTTATTGATGAATACATCAGCAATATGATGTTTTATGAAGATACAAAGAACAGCTGCAAAGTTACTGCAAGCTTCTTGGCCAGAAAGTGCCTGAGCTGGATTTGGATTCAACTAGTTTGGATCTGAACTTTTCTTCTCTTTGACCTCAGACAGTGATGGTTGCGTTCTGCCACATGATTGTCTTCCACAACTGTCCTCCACAGCTGCACAGATGCAACTGTGTGATAAGCTGAGCACTGCCCCAGCATGTGATGGAAGTCAGCTGTTTGTAGGTTTTGAAAGAAGAGTGCTTGTTATTTTTTGTGACCTTACAAGGCTTAAGATTTCTAAATTATCACACATTAAACTAAGAAGTGTGAATGCTTCTGTTTTGTCCTGACCTGAATTCCCACTTTTCCTAAGTGATCATAAAGACTGCAGGGCAGAATTTTGCTGATAATCAGTTACCCTCTCACAGTTCCTAGGCAGCAGGAGGGGAAGGAAGAAGAGGCAACATACGAACCAATTCTAAAATTTTAAGCTAGATGACTTGTTAGTGACTGGATAAGAAGGTCTGGAGTGACTGTGCAGCATCAGCTGTTGCATGTATATAACCCCACTCCTTGTAGGCTGCAGCTTAGGCTATTAAAATGCAAAGTACTTTGCTGTTTTAGCAACCTGTTCTGTCTCAGATGCTGGTTATTTCCATGGAAATAAAGTCATCTGTAACCCAGACTAACTTGGAAAGGCAAAATCTCGCCTGCCATCTCACTTCCCTCTCCCTCTTGCCTACTGGCACATCACAGAGGACTTGGACACCCTCATGATGTTCCTACGCCTGCAGCATGCTACAGCTGCACTGCGTTTTTTGCCTAACCTCGTTTAGTCTAACAGGAGAAGTCTTCAACAGAGCAGTAGGTATTTTCTGTACCATTCCTAAGGTCAGTAATGTATTAACGCTGTATTGCTTCAGTGTTAACCCGATGGTTTATTTTTAGTGCAGAACTGTTAAGAGATAACTTTGTTGGATTGTAGAAGAATCTCAATGCTGAACACTGTCCTTCTAAATGAGAGCTCACCATCCAGCAGCCACAGAGGCAAGGTCTGGGATGCCCGTAGGAACTGAATGAGTACTCTTCCTTAGACACTTAGTCTGACGAGCGCCCATATATGCAGCTTTTTGAGTCCAAGGCCACATAAACTGTACTTCAAGTGAACTGATACCCTGCAGAGCAGAAATATAGTTGTAGCTACTATAAATTTTTCTGAAGTAGCTTGGTATAATGATACTTTTTTCTAAACCAAGCGTGCATTCACTTTAGATAGGGATGTAGATACTCTGAACTACAATGCTGATGTTATTCTAGACTAAACGCTTACTTAAGCACAGTACTTACTCCTTGACAGCTCCTGTACATTCCCATGCTTGTTCACTCTTGTGTAGAGGAGTTTAATTTGTCCACTTGGCAAGTCACTTAGTAGACGAGCTTGCAGCTGGAGTGCAGTAACTTCTAAAATATTGGTATAAGAACTAATTGAGCAGTTCATTAAATTACTGCTTAGGACAAGCCATGATAAGATCTTGAGAACTGAAGCCTTAGCTCTCCTCTGTGGATAAAATCACATAAATTTAAATGCTTTACAGCTCCTTAAGGGATCTTTTTAATTTGGGAGAATGCCAGCCAAATGAATTCCGAACTTGAATAGAGATGGCTCTAGTTCCCAGCATGGCACATAGATTTCAAAGGTGGTTAGTGTTGGGGGCAAATTTAAGAACAGAGTGAAATTTCATCTTACACACAGATGTAGTTGTCATCTCTCATCTTTGTGTATGTATTTATACTGTGGTCACATAGGTACTTAATTTCTAGATGTACTGATTTTTGAGACTTCTGCCAGTAACTCACACCTCAGCTGGAATAGAAGATACATCTTCAGGAGATCTATGTGTATGTATTTATATAGTTTTATAGGAAAGAAAGTTCTGTTCTGACTTAAAGTGATAGCCATCATTTTATAACTGTGAAAAGATCCCCCCTGCTGGGGTGTATCAAGTATCTTATGAGAAGAGAAAGCAGTGGATTTTTTAATCCTTTCTTAAAGCTTAATGCTTCAAAGACTGTTGTGCCTATGTATTAAATACATAGGTGAAATCTTAGTCAAAGATGTGTATCCCACCTGCCTCATAGATTTAGAGCTTGAAGAGTTTGTTCTTTGGAAGCCAAATCTGGCCTTTCCCCAGAAAGAAACCAGATTTCTGAATCTTATTGTTTTATGTTCTATCCCAAATCTTGAGGACTGTCTCTCTAAATAAAAGTTTTATTTTGTCAGTGCATCCACTTCTGAGTCTGTTTATTTGCATTGAGGAAAACCTCATGAGCTGTTTTAGTACTTGAAAGTCTGTGCTTTAAGTTCCCAATGAGCAAAGAGTTGTTTGCATTCACCCATTATGGATGCTGTACTCTTGTTATGGATACAAATACATATCAGTATGGTACTTAAAATAGAAGGTTCATCCTTCTGTAAGTGGTTTTGCTTTTCCAAATCAGAACCCTGTCTTTTGACTATTGTATCAACTAAAAATGTCGGTTAACGATTACATGAAGTTTAAACATTGAGGTGGAACACAGTCTTCCTCTTTTCCTCAGGAAATTAAAAAAAAAAAAAATCAGAACAAACCTAGGGGATGTAAAATTTAAGAAAAATCTTTGAAGTTGACTTTGGTTTTGGATACAGGAGTTGTCATATGTAGGGGTGCTGTAGTGATGTGATGACTGATTAGGCATTGGAGTGTGTGGTGTGTGTGTTGATAGTTAACATGATTTTTCAGTGTGCTTGCAGGAAAGACTCAGATGCTTTTGTAGGCAATATAATTAAAATGGTTGCATTAATTGGAGCTCTTTTATTTTTATGGAAGATATATGAAGTTGATCTCACTCCTTGTCATTTTACAGATTCTTTGAAGTCAGTGAATGGGATAGTAGCTAATATGTTGGTGATGTTTTCATTCAGTTTGTAAGCAGTTGGGTTGTGGCAGAGGAAATCCCAGAACAGCTATTAAAAATAAAGAGCATAAGCCATATGCAATGCAGGAAGCATTTAAATTTTGAGCATTTAATGGATAGGATTGTTGGTGACTGATACTAATTACTGTGCGTTATTACACATGTTGTTTCACTGAACATGTCTTACTCCCATGATAGACAGGATAGCAACAGTCTAAAATTTCCCTTCTCTGTTAGGGAAAGGATATTTTTAGGTGGAGAATTCTGTTTTGAAAATACCGACTTCCAGCATCATGCTACACAAGCCTGTGTCATACAGGCAGTTGGTAACTGGTACATATAGTAATGAGGAAGTAGAGATGCTTTTAAAAAATTTTGAGTATTATTTTAAATATTAGTACAGAGGTTGATGTGTCTGTTAGATGAAGTGTATTCTCTGAGGTACAAGCAAGCAGCTAGATCTCACAGCAGTTGGTATTTATTGGAATGAAAAGTTCTGTTCAGATTGTATTAAACTACAGACACATTTTTTGTCCTTATGAATCAATAGACTATGTGTCGATTGAAGAATTACCTTCCACTCCCAGATAAAGCAGGTGCAAATGTCCTAGTTAATTTAACAGCTCGGGTAGTCTGGTACACAGAATACTGTGAGGTTTGGTATCTGAAAAGCAAACACAGTGTTGAACAAACTGTACCATGTATTGGCCAGACTGAGTTCTCATAAAGCGTTGATCTGTGTTGTGAAATTCATGCTTAAAAATATATTAGTTTAAATAACTAATTAGCCTTTTAATAAATGCAAATAGTAAGAGTTCTCTAGTAATTTTGATACTGTGTTAAAAGTGTTGCTTCCCAACATCTAAGTGCTTGGTTCCTTCTGAAAAATAATTCCTAGAGCTGGAAAGACACTGTCGTCATGCTGGCACATACCTCTGACAGAGGCTTTTAGTATTGCTGTGTTTGTCTGTCTAACCTTAAAATCCGTATACTTTCTTGCCCCCCTTCTTTGAGGCTGGCGATGTTTTCCTTCCTTCGCCTCAAAAGCTCCCCTGCCCTTCTGGAGTGGAAGCCCCACATTCCGCTTCATTTTGCACCCCTGCCTGTTCAAGAATGGTGCTTTCCCCAGCCCTCCTTGTCCTTTCTCTGTCGGCTGTGTATTACCATCTCCTTATAAGCCCTTGCTCGTTAGAGTTATTCCTGTTGGAATCTAGGCTACAAATAATCTTTCCATGCAGCAAGTTGCTGCCTTTGATAAATACAGGCTGCAGCCAGCGGCTGGCAGGGAGTTTTGTTTGCTGTCAGACCCTTGAATTGTGAATTAGGCTTTTCTGGTACTTTTTGCACCAAAATCAAGGAGGTTGTGTTTATGAATGCTGCCTGCAGTTTTCAAATTGATCTGGTCTAATATTACATAAAGAAACATATTCGGTTGAATGTTAAGCTGTAGATTCTTCTGGAATGCTACTTACATGAACTCTGTTAAGGCAAAAGTAATGCTATATCTGTAAGATTTAATTCTGAAGTGTGTTTTAAAAATGTGCTGCAAATGTTCGTATTAACTATACTATATAAACTAAAAAGATGGCATGGATCTGATTTGTGTAAGCATTTTCCATGGGAATCCCAGTGCCTTATATGGTCAACTTGCTTTGTAGTGTTTCAGTGAAATGAAGGCAGCCATCCAAAACCTAAAAAAAAGCAGCCCAGCTGGCTTTAGCTTTGTCTGTAATACCCTCTTTCTTGGCCTCCTTCAGAAGCACAGTAGCTAATTATTAAAACTAAAAATGTGGCAAGAGTCTATGCAGCTAGTAGGAGAAATTCCTCTTGTGGCAGTGATTCTACGTTAAAGATTTAATGCTAATTTAATAAAGAATAGTAGCATATTGATAATACAGCTTTATTGCCTAATGAACTTTTGCCATCAGATAAGCTTTACCCAAGCTTGTTGTAAATTAGTGATAATTCCTGTAGCTGTTATAAACAAAGGTTAGTCGACAGAATCCAGCATGCTTTTTTTCTGCGTGTTTGACTTGTTTGTTAACTGCTTGAATAGATGCTAACAGTTTAAGTAAGTGCCTGTTGAGGCTTGCATATTAAGGGATTGCTTCAGAGAGATCTGGTTCAGGTTCCTCTGGAAAAAGCATCTGAGCATGGTGGCACGAGTCATTGAAAATGACAATGTTGGCACTGAAGTACGCAACCCTGTATTTACTTTCAAGTGTTAGGATGCACATAAACTTTTCTGTAATTTTCCTTGTGGTAACTGTAATACCTATACTTTAAAAAACCCTCCTGAATGAGAGGCTAGACTGTCAAACTTAGTCATATATCTTTATTCAGATACACAGAATCCTGTTTTACAAGAAGTATGATAAGTTGAGAACACAGGAACGTCGGTACCTTTATTTGAAATACTAATGAAAAACACAACCTGTTTTCTGTTACAAAACAGAAAACACAGAGCACTTTGTCACTTACCTGCTGTGATGAGAGTACTCTGCAGTAAAAATGCTATAGTATTCATTTGACGTGCAGTGAAGAGGGTTTCTTTCCCTCTGGGCTGCCTAAGGCCTTAAGGACTCCAGTTAATCACATAGCTCCAGTGTAAAAAGGAAGGGCCAGTCTACTAAGCTCAGTAATAAGTCATCTCTGCTTCTGCTGATATGGGGCATTCCAGTCAGCTCTCAGAAAAGCAGCTTTTGTTTCTTAATGCCTTTTTGTTTCAGCTCTTACTAGCTTCATGAAATGACTTCAACTCCTTGTACCAGCAGAAAAGGTGAACAACTGGTTTCATATTTGCTTTCTTCCTATTATTCATGATTTTGTAGTTGTATATTATATGGTCATCAAAGTGGTTTTGTTCTAGGTTGAAGAGTTCTGGCCTATTGAGTTCTTCGTTTTCAGGAAGTTAGTCTGTACTTTTAATCCAAACCATGGATCTCTATGAAGTCTGTTCTACTATTTTCAGCTAAGGGCTGTAAAGGAAGATGATACTGCCTTTCTTCTTCAGTCAGGCAGTGTTGGGTTTGCCACCATGGTAGGACATTCTGTCAATTGTAGCTGCAGAATGACAGCTGGATTTTTTTTATACTTAATCAGATTGGGAGAAGCAAAGAGAAAGTCTTGGATGGATCTGTGTTTTTAATACTCTAGCATTTTGGAAGGTGCTAGGTTTTCTCAAAAGAACTCTATTTTTAAAAGCATTTTCAGATTCACTGGAAGAAGAGTACTTCAGAGAAAATATGGTGTCTAGGAGAATTTACCAAGACCTAAAGAAGAACGGTGGTACTGTACAGTGATTTATCTGAGTTAATTTTCAATATCATAATTCAGAGCATGGAATCAGTGCAGATGTCAGGTGTCTGTGGATTCATTTAGAGATACACTAGTGCTATCTGTGCTGTGACCTCTTTGCCTCCACTAGCACAGAGGAGGAAGCTGTAAGATGCAAAAATAGAGTAGGGTTGTAGGAGTGAGTCAGAAGAGTGGAGGCAACAGCAAGCTGTCAGATGTGGGCTGGCTGTCAGGATGAAACTTAGAGTTAGGAAAATTAAATGGTGGTGTGGAAGAGGAAGCAGGAAAGAAAGGCTGATACTAGGAATACTAAAATAATGGAACTTGGTTGTTAGTATATTGGATATCAGGTAATTAATGTTTCCTGTGAAATCTGTACTTGGATTTAACATGCATTAACCTTTTAATACTCTATTATGTCATCATACCTGGATTACAGGGCCTGTATAGAGGATTTGCTCTTAGGATAATTCAGGACATCTGATGAAAGATGCTGTTGCTTATGATTCTTCTGCTTGATCAGTGGGGGGAAAAAATAATAGTAAATGGGGTAGGAGGCTGCAGGGAAATCTGTAGAAACATTATGCACTTGTGGCTCCAAATGTGATGAAAGGAAGATTTTCTTTAGAAATATGAAATGGTATATATCTTAAAACCTCAGTTCCATAGTATTTCAAATTGTATGGTTAAATCAGGGAATGTGGCTTATGATGACTTTTTTGTCTGTTTATGACCTGTAAAATGATAACTTTTGTGGTGGAGGTTTTTTGAAAATCTTGCTTATGCACCTAAACGGTGGTGAGTGCTGATAGGTGGAGGAGCCCATGAGAAAATGAGTTCCGTTTGGAACAAGATTTGAGTAATACAGGCTGAGCACTAAACAGTGAAAAAAAATCCATAATTTTGAATAGCTGCATTATGAAAGCAATGATCATCTCATAGATTGAATGAAACAAGTTCATTTGGCCACAGGGAAATAGAGCTCACGTAGGACTGCACACAGGTCAGATGTTTGTGGAGCTGGTAGCTTTGGCTTAGGTAGCATTAATTAAAGCATTTCCCAGTCCTGGAATATTCGGCTGTTCAGCCTTGCTATTGCTTACATATAGGTCTGTGTGTAAATGAACATTTAATGTAAAAGTAGAGTACTTAGAGAAGCATAACGCTTAAACATGATTTGGCTAATTTAATTGTGTAAGTTAAGCTGGCAGAACAGTTTTCCCCTCCAGGAATTTTTGTAGAGGTGTGCACCATAAAGGAGAAAAAGCAAGCTCAAGGCATGGAAGGTCATCTTCTGGCACATCAGGGAGTGGGTTTCTCTTTTCTGTTTAACATGGAGGCAGTTTCTCACCATGCGCTCCTAGGTATTTGGAGCATAGCTTCTAGCCAGATGGATAGATCTTCCACGAAAATAAATGGAGAACTAGTTTTAAAAACAGTTTGCGTTGCAGGAGCTTTCAGTTTGCAGTGTGAATGGTGGATGATTGAACAGTAGAGAAAGCCAGATGGGCCTTTGTCTGTCTGTCTGAAATGAGGATACTTGGAAGTCTTCCCTGTCAGACCCAACCCCAGCCCTTGCCGCTGCTCTGGCCCTGCCAGCACTGCTGAATGGTTACCTGCCAAAACTGCAGCGCATAGACTGTCCCCATGCTCTGGCAGTGTGTATACTTTCTCCATGTAATCAAATATGTTTCGTTTTTTGTGTTTTTCCACCTGTTTACTTTAGCACTTGTTCTTACGCATTTGTGGGGGAAATGCAGTCAGTAAAGGGCAGTCACGTTGTGATGACTGACCATGAATCCGAGGGACTTTTAAACTGGGCTTTCGTTTTCGTGCTCTTTGATAATAATCGCCTTTAACTAGCAGTCTGATGTACAAGAAGCAGACTTTAAAACATTTATGATTAATTTCATGATGACGTGCATACTGCTAAGATCAGGTAAACAGCATACTTCTGGGTTCTTGTTGTTTCTTTCAAGCTGACACAGTCCTGGTAAAGAGAAGGCCAGAGTGTTTTCTGTCCTGGTGCAAATCAAAGCTGTCAGCAGTCTCAGAGCTTAGAAGTCAACACAGAAGAGTTACTATGTAATTAGAAATGTAGACTTTTACCCCTTTCTCCAGAATCTCTTCTGAGAAGAAAAGTCAGAAATGGCTGCAGCTCCAGGTGCGATGAAGGCAATAATACTGTACTTCGCTGCCTTGAAAGGGTGTACTCCGGCTCTTCCTCCTGCCATGCTGCTTTCTTTCCTCCCTTTATTTATTTATTTATTTATTTCAGTGGGTGGGGAGGGAGAAAGGGTTGTTTCTGCCTTGCTGGTGAGTTGAATTGGCTAATGGAGAGTCTGACAAATGCTTTTGGGAGTGTACAGTTGAGAATGAGCAGGGAGACTGGGACCTCCCTGTTTGTCAACAGTGAGCTCCTGTGGAATCATGCCCTGAGTAATTAGTGTATGTTAGCAGAAAAAAATTTAGAGTTTGCTGGTTTTATTATACTGCGTCCTGCAAGGAACAGAATATTGCTTAAAACTCATCTTGAAACATAGAAATGCAAATTATCCAATAGGGATGATATTTATGAGTACTTTGAAACATTGTCATCTTCTGAATGTCAGAGTTTCTAATGCAGAATATTCAGTTGAGGGTCTAATTATTATCAACCGGGATATTCTTTCCATATAACTGCCCAAAATCAAGTGTAGTGTGGGAAGAAGATCCTATAAGCTCAGATAGAATACTTTCTTAAATTGTTTTTATCAGCATTTGACTACAAGACCTTTTACCAAAGATATCTTCTGCTATAATAACATCTTGAAAGTGCTATTCTGCGCTGCTAAAGACAGTCGAAGAAATACATCAGTGTGTTTCTTTGATTCAGGTGAAAGCTTCCTGCAGAGCGACACTGCTGATGAAGTAGTGAGAATAAGTGCTTAAACTTTTTTAAGAAATATTTTAGTTTTCTGGCAAGTTTCTTTAGTGCCTTTTCTCCTCAAAACTGATGTCTGGGTTTCCAGTATCTGGCACGCAGTACTCAGCAGTTAGAAGTGAACTGCTGCAGCATGTGCGAGAACATATGAATTCCTTGTGCTCTGGCAGAAGAGCAGATGACACGATACATGCTGGTTTTGGCATGTATGCTGTGGGTTACAATTGCTCATCTACATACAGTATTTTCCTGTTGGTTATTTGCTTAGATAAAATTTCTCTTCAGAAGGTTAATGAAAAGTGGAAAATACAGAGGTACTAGACTACAGGTTTACCTTTCAAAAAAGATAACTTGGTTTGTGAAGACCAAAGACTCTGTAAAGGATGAGGAAAATATAGCTGTATCCTTGCCCTTTTTGTAAGCTCTTTGCTAGTCATTTACTGAGAATTAGGGGATGTCAGGCACAGTCTCTTCGTGTCATGGCCCACAGCTCTGACTTGGAGAGTTCTTAAGTCCTTTCACGTGAGATGCTGCTTGCTATCTGTTCAGTGGCAATGGAGAGGGTGGTATAGTAGGAATCGTAGCATACAGACAAATATGCCAGGATGGCGCTGGAGACATTGTCGATAATGGAGCATAGGCAGCAGTTTGAAGAAAAAGAAGCTGCTTTCGTAATACGCTGATCAAAGGTGTTACATTCTTAGTATACTTTACTCTGTTAGTATAGTGACCAAAAGTCAGCATCTGTTTTCCTTTCCTCCTCTATCACAGTAAATATGGAGCTGAAGAGTCTGGTTTGTTTTTCCCTTTAATGCCATGAGAAGAACAGCAATGCTGGTTGTAGAGAACTGCTGCTCAAAAATCTTGAATTCAGGAAGACATAATTAATGGTGTCCTCTAGTGAGGAAGTCTGCTCAGGTTCTGCACCTAAAGTGCCTTTGTTAATGAGCTTTTGTGAACATTTATGAACAGTTGCTGTGTATGGAGTCAGCTTTCATCTGGCAAGGCTACAAGCTTAAAAAGCCTCATTGGATCCACGTTGGTTCAAAACCGTGTTTGCTGGTGGTCCGGGTCTTAGGAGCGTGTGTGAGCTGGGGTCCTTCGGTTTTGGTCAGCTCTGGCCTCATGGTGCAAAAAACGTGGTGCTGTTGGTAAAGCTCAACAGCCTTTAAAGCAATATAACTGTGTTGGCACAGTATTGCCTTTCTGCTAATAAGGTTAATGAATCTCTGTTATCATGATATCTGTCACATGGATTTTTGTGTGTGTGTGGTTTTTATTTATTTTACACAGTGTGGCTGACAAGCTGGCTCAGTTAGGCATCTGTGTTACCACTTTGCAGCGCTGGTCCAGTGTTAAGTCATCAACTGTTTCCCAGATGTTGCAAGATCTGTTTCAAAGATAAACATGGGAAAACTGGAAGCTGCCTTAAGGTACTGAATAGTGGCTAGAGACCTCCGTAAGCGTACTGGCACTTTGTCTTACCAAGATTCACTGTGGGTTTTCAGTATTTTTCTTTATTATTAGCAGATGAGAAGGTATATAAGCCTCATTATACAAGACAAATAAAACTTTCTGCTTCTTTCAAAACACAAAGTGGAGATACTTGTTGACAAAATCTCTCTCCCCTATATTATATATGTATATATATATATATATATATATATATATACACACACACATATATATGTGCCCTATATCATGGCTATTTTTTTCTCATTCTTGATATATTTAAGAAATGCATTGGTATTCCTGCCCCTGCCAGCTGTGTTTTTTTTCATGGATGTTTATAGCTTTCCTTTCCAGATTTCTACTCTCTGTTACTTAAAGTTTATACTATTTATACACATTTTAAAAATTCTGGTTTTATATTGATTTTCACAGTATTGCTTGTTAAACATTTTATTTTCAATTGCTGCAACTCCTTTGCTTTATCTCTGTACTACAGTAACATCCTGTTCAAATGGCTTTGTAGAATAATGGCTTCTGCATTTGGTCTGTGTGGAGGACTTAGAAATTGGCCCTTTTAAAATGCCACATATTTTGTGTATAAATAGTGGTATACACTGTTGTATATGTATAAACTTAGATTATTTTACTTGTTGGCTGTTGTCTTCCTGTCCATTTTTCAATGTAATTGGGATGTAAGCGGTTTCCTAGAAACTTGCGATTACTTGCAGTTTCTTTGTTAATCTGTCTTAATGAGTTTCTAATGGGACAACAGTACCAAAGTATTTCCTGTTTAGACAGAGCAGAGGAGTCTGATGCCGAAGCTGGTACTTCTGTCCTGCTCTTTTGGGAGAGAGAAAGTTCACAAAGTGAATGTTGTTTTTAATGTTCGTGGCTAGAGATAAATTGTTAGACGTCGCTGCTAAGAAGTACTCACGGCTGTTTTCTTGTGCTGGCAAAAAATTTGGGTGCAGTTGATGGGCAGTTGTTGGAGGTGGAGCTGGGTAGCGCGCACCCCTAAGCGCAGGTTTCCTTGTCGTTCCAGCCAGTCAGGGTTTGCTCAGCAAGTTCACGATGTGGCTGGCCTGTTGAAAATAAAGTATTGAGTTACACTGTGAGCAAAAATGCCTTTTTTAGAAGTTGCAAACCATATCTGTGTAGATGGAACAGCTGCGTAGCTAGCCTTTGAGAGAGAGGGGGTTTGGTGTTGAATACTTATTTTTATTCTTTATACTTGACAGAGGCTTGTAGTGCATTTGGTTATCATCTCCTTATTTGTTTGTACAGTTAGCTACACTAAAACATGGCAATGTATTTCATGTAAGTTGTTTTAGAAGATTGTTTAGCAAATTTAGCAAAGGCACAGCATGAGTACACGCTTGTTTAATTTTGAAGGGATTCCTGAAGTACTGAGGCTGACTTGAATTTTGGGTTTCGGTGTATTCTGAGCTGATCTTATCCTTGCAGAGGATTTATTCAAGCCTTGGTGACCTTTGTCTGTTTCAAGTTCCTTACCTTTTGGGGATCACAATGACATTTCTTTGTGCAGATTAAATGAGAAAAAAGGCTTTTGGACAGGTTGTTCCAAGTGTTGTGGAATGTGAAAATGTATGTGGAAATTACCTGACACTGAATTTTTTGGCATTGTCTATACCTTATGTGCTCCGCTGAGTAATTCCTTCAGACTTTTGGCACATCAGAAAGGAAACAAGATCCCATTTTTTTTTAGGCCTTATGCTGAATATATTTCTGAAGTTAGAAATGAATCGAGCTATTTTAAAATCTAGTTATGTATATATGTGTATACCACAGCCAGCCTTTTCTGAAAAGTAAAAATTGGAGAGCTGCTGCTTTTTTTTTTTTCATGTTGAAAAGTGAAGTTAAAATGCATATACATCACTGATGACTGTAAAACATACTCTGCTGTCTCTAGGTGTTTCAAATGCCAGCAGGATGATGCTGGAGGTTTATCGACATGTCTCCATTGTCCTGTTTGGGAGCCAGGAGGTTTGTTCCCTCTGCTGCCCCAGGCAAAGGCCGTGCCTCACACCTGCAGGGTTGCGGGAGCTGGAAGCTGCTTGTTTCTCACCTTCTTACCAACTGAATAGACAAAATCTGTATTAAAAATTATGGTTTTAAGGAAGAGAAGCTGTTTGATATTTACTGTAACAAATTTGGGCTAATTCGCTTCTGGATAACTTCACTAAAACTCTAATTGCTTTCTAGACAGTCCTTGTTTTTCTTCTAAAATTTTAGTGAGACTGTCTGAATACTCCACTTTCATTTTGAACCTGCTGATTTGAAGCCTATGTCAGCTTCAAGACCTAGTAGCATTTTTTAAGAACTGAAAATGCTTTCCAATTTATCTAGTCAATTCAGCAAATTGTAAGTTTGATCATAAATTGGAAAAAAATCCTGGGATTTATATCAGAGAAGGGTAGCTTTTGTTTTCCCAGTCTAGGAACAGAAAGTAGGAGTAGCAATACCTTCTTTCCTTAAAAATGGAAAATGTTGAGAAACAGTTAGTCGAATTTCCTGTTTATATGTAGTACTACCTTTACTTAATTGGTTTGGTGTGTAAAATGCAGTTTTGATAAACTAACATATTTACCACATTTAAGATAATTTGATTAATGTTTAAGCAATTCAAAATGTCACTTTTACTTGTAACTTAGTTCTTGTTTCCGTCCAGGTGCAACATGATTATATTAATTTTTTTAACATATAAAATGTATGTAAGACTAACCAGTGTATCATTCATAGTTCACGTGTACTTTTAAATTCTATTATGTTAAATTGAATTATACAAATTAGTTGTTTGTTTACATGGATTCCTCTGCTTCGGGAATGATACCAGCGTTACCTAAAAATATGCTTATACTTATATTGTATAGTGAAGATAAAACCACACATAGCAAATGCTAATTGAATGAAGCAATCGTAGGTGTGTAGTTGCAAATTTGAGTGTCTGACTGCCTTTTTGTACCTGTAATCTTGGTTTCTTCTGTTAAAGGTGCTTTTTACTGTCAGCAGTAATGTCTAGTAGGAAAAGGAGCTCAGGGAACGTTTGTCTTGGTTAGTTTAGTATAACCTATCAATATTTATATTCTTTTTTCCCTGATGGGATGGAGGCTTGTCGTTGTTTTTATTAAATTCAGTGTTACTGCTTTTCTTCTACTCAGCTTTTCCTCTTCAGTTGGCTAAAATCAGAAAGCAATGAAAACTTCCACTAGATCCTTCTAAAGCAGAAGATAAAATGTCAGCCGAGGAGTAGATCACTAATGTAGCCTGTCGGAATTTGCTGGTAGACGTGGTCCGGTTTGCTTTTCCTTGGGTTTTCACTGCAAGGCAGCACAGTTTTTTGCCCCGAAGAACTCAGAGCTGAATAGAGTATCAGTATGTTAGGTATTTTAAATTGAAAAGCTGCTTGGGCACATGAACTTGTTAAGCTGCCACTATGCTAAAAGCAGATTATGTTTACTCACAAAAAAAATTAAGCATTTGAAATACGATTGGCATATACTTGAATTTGACTGTGACAGAAATACATATACTATATGACACTGCCTTTCTCCTCAAATTTAGTATTTACACAGTGTGACCATGAAAACATCACAATAAATGTGTGATGAAAGCACAGTTGCATAATGGCACTGTGTTTTTACAGTATCAAAATTTTGTTTACTCCTGAAACACATCTCTTTTCAATGAACAGGACTGCTTCTGTACCTGCCAGAAAGTAGATGTGGAGGGTCCTTTGTCTGTGTCCTACTGAGCATGGTGCATCAGCCACAACTGCTGAAATCACTCCAGAGAGCAAACTGCAAAGGCATGGACCAGAGGAGTGAGAAAACCACTTGTGAAATGTCTGAGTCTGAAAGTTGGTTCTGGATTTAATTCCCAAATTCACAGATTTGGTGCTGCTGCGCAAATGGCATAGGTTTCAACAACGTGGAGCTAAAACGAGAATCTGTCACACGTTATTTGTACATACTGGCCTGTCTATGCCTGCAGGGTTCAAGACAGCTCGTGAATTTATGCATCTACTCGATGTAGTACCATGCTGTCAGTCAGATCTTCATTTCTCCATTTCACTTAGTAAAGTCGTGCGCTTTCACCTGCAGTATGGTTAAAAAGCGAAGAAGCCTGAATCTACATTTAAGGACAGGTTCTGTTGTTCCACAGAATGTACTGGTTTTGTTTTTAAATGGAAAGAAACCAGAAGGAACAGAAGTTGTTTTTCAAATGCATAAGACCAAGAGTTGAAGGGAGACCCTCATTTGTGTCAAGCTAAGGCACAGGCTGCTTCCTAAATTCCTTTGTTTCCAGTATCTTCACCAACTTTATGTCAGTATATTGAGCCAGGAGAGAAAGGGGCATTCAGACAAATGGAACTGCTCCAGTATCAGCAGTTTAACAGTCTGAATGCTGTATGGTTTGATTTCCTCTAAAGTAATTTTGTAACGGCTACCCTTTTTCTTTTTTCCATGACATCTCGGTTTTCCATGTTTGTTTGGGGGTTTTTTTTGGCTGGCTTTTGACAAGTATTTTTTTGGCAGGTTGTCTTGAGATTTTTCTCTGTATTGCAATGAATTAATACCAGTGAAGTTTACTATTAAACATTTAGTATGGTAGTTTTAATTAAGAGGTAACTTCTAGTGTGGGAATTTCAAGTGTTCCTGACAACAGATTTGCAGGCAGCTAAAAAAGAAAACAAATATTTATTTGAAAGTAGATTTGCATGTAATACTAGATAGCCTGGAGGATTTGGGTTTTTTTCAGCAAAAACAGGAAAGCAGGCATTAGACTGAGTTGTTTTGCCCATATAATGTCTGTCAGTGAGTCTTGATCCATTGCTGGAATTGCTAGCAGGAATGGTAATATCTCTGGTTATAGTAAATAACATGTTATGGCCAACTATCCTCTTCCACTTTTTTATCTCAGCGGGAGGTTAGAGAACAAGAATAATTCTGTCTCCAATTGAAACACGCTAAAAACACTTAAATATATGTATTCTGATTGAGAACTGTGCCCAAGCTGTCTTTAGAGCTTAAATGGTGGGATGTCCCTATTAAATTAGTTTTATAACACGTAGTTTGTATCAGTCTCAACAGCAATAGATTTTAATGTTTTCCATGAATTGTGACCTTAATTAAATTTACAGTTTTAACTATAAATTACAAACTAGCAAAGCTCAAGTGCTTGTAATTAATTTAGTAGCTCAGTGTAACAGAGAGAACAAGGCAGAGCTGTAGTATAGAAATGACATTATGGTCTTACTGAATAATTGAGCTAAACAATTATCAGTATCATGTAGCTTCTGGTTTCACCTCTTGGAGGTGAAATCGAAGTCAACTTCTGTTGAGATATACTCATGCATATGACAAGGCGTTTACATGAAGTGGAATTAATAGCTAGAGAAGTTTGAGTTCTGTAATGATTTGCCTGTTTTTGTCAATGTTTGACAGCTCTGCAGTGTTCAGATTAATTCGTGATGGTGAATGGGTGCTCGGTTTCCATCGTCTCTGCATGCCTTCCCCGTGAGACTTGAATGGACCTGAAACGTTACATCAGCCTCAAACAGTGTTTTCTCCTTAGGAGAGAGTGTCTTGCCCACCTGCAGTTGCAGGTGTCTAAAAGGATTCTCATTTTCTACACTTAAAAGTGAAATGTTTCTAAGAAGTTTCTCCAGAGAAAAGTTTGCTGCCCTGTAGTGAAGGAAGGAGTTTGATGTTGAGATTAACCCCAAGATTGACTCTAATTCTGGGGTTAAACACACACAATAAACTTGAAACTGACGAAACTTGCAGAAACAAGATGCTCTTGAAATGACATGTTACTTTGGGTTACTGGAGATGGAAACTATCATTTGAAGAAATTTGTGTGGATTTAAAATTTCTTAGCTGAAAATGAAACACACACGCCTCAGACACACATTATTTACAAACAAGTTAAACAAACCAACACTGCAGCAAAAAAAAGTAATATTGCTAGTTTATCAAGAATGTTCACAAGGTAAAGCATTAAAAAGTAAGATATTTAATCAGAAAACTGTACTTTGTCAGTATGCAGAGATATCTGTCATTACCTCAAGCTCATTGAAAAATATAAGCTGCGACTTGTGGGTTGGCTAAATGAGTACTGGAAAGATTATACTTAATTTAATAATTGAGCAATATTTGTCATCTGTAATACTAGATTAGTGCCTAGAGTTCTGTTACAACACCAACTGTGCTGTTTCATACAATAAACATGAACATCAACAGCAGCCTTTCCACTTTGTATGTATTATATTAAAAAAGAATACTCAGCAAATGTAAACTACATGCTTTTATAGTGATTCCTTAAATAGTAAATAAGTGTAATAATCACTAATATTTCATGCTCTAATTTGTTGGTTATTTTTATTACCCTTTATCCTGGAAGTGTTCCCAAATAGTCAGTCTTAGGACATTGTCATTACTAATATTAGACTCTTAAGATGTCATGCTTTGTATGAAAACGTTGAATTAATGACTTGCAAGCAAATTTGAGGTGCAAAAAGTATTCCTCCATTTTTCTAGTGGCTGTAACTGCCAGGTTACAGTAGCTGGGAAGTTAGATATGGCTTATGATTTCATTTTACACGCCTTACTGACACTTGACTTGTTTGTGCTGCATTTGTAATTAATGTGCAGCATAAATATGTTACCTGCCAGAAGTGGTAAGCGTTGCTCAAGCTTGCTTTGGATCTGTTGAACAAATTTCTTTTTATGCCTTCTCAAGTAGTAGTTTATTGAAATAAAATTAAAAAATAAAATTAAAAAAAAAGACTTGCAACACATAATTTTTTTTTTCCCCAAGGAGAATAAAGATGAACAGAAGATGTTCACAAACAGTGTCACTAGTGAACTGTGATTTCCTCTGCCCTTACAAAACCTTTCCTCCGGGTGGCAAAAATCATTGCAGGCTGAGATGGGTGTTCAAACTGTGGGGATTATCTGACAGTGCTGAGCTCACTGGTGGGCCAGCGAGAGCACCCAGGCAGAAGTGGTATAATAGTTGTTGAGTTTACACTGTGAACTGCTCTGGCTCAGCATTGTTCCAGAGGACTCATCCTTAAACCACCTTTTTGTGACAAGCAGGGAATTTACAGTATCACAGTATGTTTGGGATTGGAAGGGACCTCAAAAGATCATCTAGTCCAATCCCCCTGCTGGAGCAGGAATGCCTAGGTGAGGTCGCACAGGAACATGTCCAGGCGGGTTTTGAATGTCTCCAGAGAAGGAGACTCCACAACCCCCCTGGGCAGCCTGTTCCAGTGCCCTGTCACCCTCACTGAGAAGAAGTTTTTTCTCAAATTTAAGCGGAACCTCTTGTGTTCCAGCTTGATCCCGTTACCCCTTGTCCTATCATTGTTCGCCACCAAGAAGAGCCTGGCTCCATCCTCATGGCACTCACCCTTTATATATTTATAAACATTAATGAGGTCCCCCCTTAGTCTCCTCTTCTCCAAACTAAAGAGACCCAGCTCCCTCAGCCTTTCTTCATAAAGGAGGTGCAACCTCTATTCCTGTTTCAGTTGAAATTGCAGAGGGAGGGAGGACAGCCAGGTAGACGGAGTGAGTACTGTGATTTCCTTTGGAAGTCAGTGCAAACACGAAAGCAGGCTAAAATGTGTTGTAAATTTGAAAGTGAGGGTGGTAGAAGTGATTGCAAATTTAGAAGTGTGTTCTTCTAAAAGTGTCCATTTTAAACAAGAAGCTTTAACACAAACTTTGTAATGGGTGAAATCTCACAGTAAAACAAAATTTTGGTTCTCTTCGTAGTGGAATTAGGACATAAAGATGAATCTCAGAATAAGGCTTCTTCGCTGAATATGAAAAATGTTTTAATATAATCAAAGTAAATAATTCTGTTTTAGTCAGATAAAGACAATATTTTATTCCTGTTGTTATTTTATTAAATTCTAAATTCTCATTGCTTTTCTGATCCACTTTTAGATCCAGTTCAGCAAAGTATGTCGGCGTAACTGTAAGGGTGTGGCAGATGATGGCAGAGGGAACAGGTGATCAAGGGTGAAGAGAACAGGAACCACTTCTAACCAGCTCTGCTGCTGGGTGTGGATACCCTCCCTTAATTTGATTCTCAGGTGCAATAAAAAAGATGTTAATGTCCTGCTTAGTTCCATTGGACATACTGGGCTTGGTTCACTAGGTGAATCAAAGGAAGCAGTAATCTGTTCCCCAGGCCACTGCGTGAGGTCTTTCTCCTGTTTCCAGCATTCCCACAAATGGTTGTTTGGCTTGTTTTATCCCTTTAAGTCTAGTGTGTTATTCAGTGTTCGTATTTTTGACTCTTTTCCTTATGAAAATTAAATAAGGAAAAATGAAATGTGATTGCAGAAGTTAAATATACAGTGTTTATTTTCTGCTGTTAGAGGCAAAATATCTTAATTTGTGGAATAGATCAGGTTACTAATCAGGTAACAGTAAAAAATAGGTTTTAAGCACTCTCTCTAGAAAATACTGGTAAAAAATCAAATGTCTAAAGCTTATTATATGGCATTAGCTCATTAGATCTCATCATTGATGAGAAACAATGAAAACTGTAGTCTAAAGTACATACTGTATAGCTTTGCTGCATGTATGTGGGACCATAGTGTAACTGATTGCTTGGATCCCTACAAGATTTCTGATTAAAATAACAAAACAAAACAAAAACCCAGGCTTTTTTTTTTTCTGTCTTTCGAGGAGAATTCTTTAAGTCGTTACTCATTGAGGGATCAAGAACTCTAGATAGATGTCTCTTTCAAAGCTATCTCTTGTTAAGGTTACCTACCAAGTTAGGTCACCTCTGTACTTCACACCTGATAGCGAGGAGAGCCACTTGGGTCACACGCCACTTCCACTGGGACACATAGTGAATACAGTTAAAATCTAACACGTTCAGCAGGCACCTGGTTATCCCCTCCCGAGTGATCAGAAGGTATTTCTGGGAAAAGCTGAAAGTGTCGTTTCACCTAGCACAGGCATGTTGTTTCCAGGACAAGCTGGGCCTGCCTGGGGCTGGTCTGTGTGGGAGCCGCGCACTGTGGCTCTGTGCTGGTCTTTGGAGTCCAAGTTTCAGGTTGTTGTGCAAATAGAAAGTGGTTTTCTTTCCTGGGCCTTAATATGCTTCCTTCCTCTGTTCTTATCAGAAAAGGTAACCAGACTTTGCATTATCAACTTCTCTTTGTTTTGCTTCCTTTGTGACTAATTAGCCTAGTTTCTAAATTAGTTCTTGGAGGAAACGAGGTTTGTATGATTGCACTGTCCAGCTGTTGTTCTGTTTGGGGCCCGCTGGCCAACTTCCATTAAATGTGGCAGGGTAAGGAGTGCGCCTCTTGCAGAAATGCTGCCTTTCTACCAGTTTGTGGGGCCTGGGAGTGGGGTTGAGAAGCAGAACCAGTGTGTGGGATGAAGGGAAGCTTGAGCATGAGCTCCCCTGCTCTTCTGCTCACCCCAGGAGCTGGCTGGTGTCTGTGGTCTGCAGATGTTAGCAAGTGCTCAGAAAGAGCTTTGGGACAACCTGTTGTTTCACAAAGCGGGAACTGAAGCTCTAGGTGGGAACTAAGGACCGAGAAGGAAGAGACTGAGGATGGGGAGGTGAATGCCAAGAACCCAAATTAGTCCTAGAAAGATGGTAGCAGGCCTGGAAGAGGAAAGCCTGTGGCTGTCTCCCCCCTGTGCAGAGAGTGGGACAGATGTAGTCACGGGAATTTTATCTTTTTGAGTCACTGTAACATCAGTGGAACTCTTGTTATTTATGTCTTTACATGTACGTTGCTTTTTCCTTTGTAATACGTTTGAGCTGAGGTCTAGAAGGGCTGAGATTTCAGAGGCTGTAAGTTTATCATGCTATTCTGACTAGCTTTCCTTTTGGGGTTGAGATGTCAGTCTTTAACAACAGAGGCACTTCTGACACTTGATAAATACTGCTTTTAGAAGTGACTGTGATGATAGCGCAATGACAGTTGGAATAGAAATGGAAAAAACATTTAGATAAAAATTCTTTTATAACATTTGTTTCTTGGCTTTCTGACTTAAGGTACCTGCTGATAGTCAGAGGTGTCTTTCATATGGAAATTGCTGAGAGTGATAGGATCCCTCCAACACCTGCCTGTGGTGCTGTCAAAGGGAAAAGGGGACACGGATGTATTATATATGTGTTCTTCAGCCATAGGATCCATTGCATTTACTTTTCTTCACTTTAAGATGGGTAATAACCTTCTTGGAGACCACAGTGAGTTTTCTGTAAAATATTTCACGTACAAGGCTTATTTTAAAATAAACTTTGTTTAAGGAATCTTGAAGGTCATATTTTTTAAATTACACAACTGTCTTCCATTTCCTCAACTTCAGCTTCTGTGGCTCCTGTTGTCCTATAATAAAATTGTTAGAACAGTTGTTCAGATTGTATAATCAGTTATAAGGAACATTTAGACATCACAAATATGATCACTAGTAATGCCAGTATTCTCCTATTTGCATATGCAAGTGAATTCTTTTGCTATCTTAATAGTTACTTTTCTATTATCCTAATATATATAATCTCACAGATTGTTTATCTTTGCTTGTCATTAATGTGCAACCTCTGATAATACTTGAGAAGTGTATTTGGGTTCTCCTGGTTCTTGCCATGTATGGCACAATAAACTGCCCAAATTTGGTCAAATATTTTTAGACACTTAGTCATATGTCTTTTAATGTGCTGCATATGTAAGCTTTTGATTCACTTAGCAACAGTATTTTTATGAGTATGTCTTGCCAGTTTTTCTTATGTATACTTGAAAAGCAGGCAAAGATTGTTCTTTGTTGTGTTCTGTCACAATCAGATGGTCGGGCATTTTTTTTAATAGTGCTAATCAATTTTAAGATATCCTTTCTTTCACAGATTATGAATTTTATGAAATTTTAAGATATACCAGTATGCAACACATTGAAATGTGATATTAAAAGACCTCTGTTTAAAAATACTTAGGCAATTTCAAAGTTTTCTGATATAGATTTATTTTCTTAGAATAAATTGATGAATATTATGCTATACATAGGATATCAATGGTTAGGCAAATTGTATATCCAGAAAAAAATGGATAGATGGCACGTGTGGAATATGGCTAGGTTAATGTTTCTGTTAAGTGTAAACATATGTGTTTCTTGAATTTGTTTTCCTCCTTGTCTGAGGCATGATGTCTTGCATTTAGTTCCTTCTGATTTAAACAACAAAATGCCTTGCAAAGAGAAGCATTTATTTTGTTTCAGAGCTTTTTACTAGCATATAAGCGTTGTACACTGAAGTGGAAGAAATTGAAGACAGTATCTATGAGGAGTTTGTACTCTATTTTTTGAGTCTGTTGATCAATTATTTTGTTAAAATAATTGCTGATTTTTAGGGATGGGCATGGCTAAAAAGATAATTCAAAAATCCTTTAGGGAGGCAGTTTTCAAGACTACCTGAAAAGCCAGGAAGGTTTATGGATGTTTTGACTCAATAATGTTTTTGTTTTTAATTTAAAAACAAATAATACGAACACTATACTACAGGCCAGTTGCAGTCTAGCTGGAAGTTTAGGGGTGACCAGGGCCAGATGAGAGTCATCGTTAAAACAATTCTGTGTTAAATTCTAAACAAGGCTTTAAGTTTGTACCTAACTAAAGCAGATGGGGTCAAAGAGGGATAACTTCTTGCTGGTTTTGTTTGGCTGGTTAAACGGGGCAGCAACACATCCTCCTCATGGTGCAACTGTTGCCTCAGCACTGCAGAATGGAAGAAAGCTTCGGGATTCATCTTGGAAGGCACAATAAGGACGTCTGAGGTTTTTTGCCGTAATAAAGTATATAATGTTCAGTCTTTATTGCAGTAGAATATTCTGAAAAGTAATATTTATACCTTAATTGCACTTAGCTAGAGGCATAATTCTTCAGAAGGGTTTTGGAGCCCAGCAGTAAAAGTTCTCGTTTCAGCCTTCTGGTTATGTAGTATTGTTGATTTATTAAGCTAAAAAATTAATACCAGTCTTGTGGGGTCTGGCTGTTTTGAGCCCTTGCTGTCCTGAAATGCAGAGGGACTTTTCTCTCTGTTGCTCTGCCCTTTTAAGGGCAGCAGTATGGAAGTTGGCAAGAAACCTCCCTGAGAGCACCCTGTGAGAAAAATAGTCAAACACAGAGAAGAAAGGCAAAATAGGAGCCAGTCGAGATGGAGATCTGGAGAGCAGCAGTAGTCCTGCGTCTGGGCAACACTGTTTGCTTGGTAATTAAGGGTTGTGCACACATGATAATATCTTTGCGATTTGCCAAATTGATACTCAAGTAAGTTTATAAACAGCAGTGATTAATAGACTGTTAAAAGATGTATGGTGGTATAGAATATGCTGCAGTAGAAGACAGCAGGGGGGTGCTGAAATACATCCCCTTCCATACTGCTTAATCTCTGCATTGTAATTAAAACCAGGTTATGCTATTGTTTTCCAAACTGCTTCCCATCTCTTGGTCACAACAATTCTACTTCATGGCGTAGCTGCTTATTCAATTCTAATATCCACTCAAGTGACTAAGCTGGGCCTGGGGTGGAGCGAGGGCCTGGGGGCTTGATAAAGGGAACCACTTTGTACTGGACAACAAGGTTGCGGTGGGGGTAATAAATGGCTTCTCAGAAGACCTGAACAAGTCCACCTCAGGAAATGACATTTGTTGGTTTTGTTACACTCTGTTTGAATTTGTTTATTTAAGGATTTGGTTTCATATCTATTACACCTGCTGCTTTTCTCTCAAATTCTTCCTGTATTGCTGTCAAATCCCAACAAATAAACCCTCCTCCCTCATCAAATCTGAAAATACTGAACTTTTTATCCTGAAGATGTTGTGTAAAGATGTACAGTGTTGTAGAACAGCTGTAATATGAACTTATTTCTTAAATCTTTCTTTCTTTATAGGCTTGTATAGATGATAACGTAGATATGGTGAAATTTCTGGTGGAAAATGGAGCAAATATTAATCAACCAGATAATGAAGGCTGGATACCTCTACATGCAGCTGCTTCCTGTGGATATCTTGATATAGCAGAGTAAGGCTTTTTCCTCTATTTTTGAAATACATGTATTTTGCTAATACACTAGAAGCAGATGGCATTCATAAATTGTCTTTTAGTTGCCTCTGGGATGTGTTATGAGAGAGAATGCTTTTATATTGTATGTTGGTTGTGAAGTGTGCTGTGTGTCTATTTGTGCACCGCATTTTCTCTTTCTAGCTTTCTTACATTGTATCTTAGGTAGCTGTAAGAGATAAACACTTAAGACTGTTTGTGTCTGTAAGATGATTATTTTAAAAGTATTTTCTTCTGTCGAAAGGTTGTTATGGGAGAGGCATGGGGAGAAAGTTCAAATTTACACTTTATTAGTAGTCTGAAACCTTACCCCAGGTTAAGTTTATGTGTAGGAGATTAATATTTCAATTGGATTTGCAGTCTTGAAACTTGTTTTTCAGGTGTGGTATAAAGTGGTGACTTTTGCTAATTATTTTAGCTGTGGAGCAAAATCTTACAGTTCAAGTTAGATGCCTGTTATGGTATTAGTTAAAGCTTACTCAGTACTAAATTCCAGGAGCGGTTTTGTTGTTATTCTCGAAGCCCGTTGAGGGCCACTGAAGATATGCTAAAATCAAGATTTTCAAGAGGTTGTCCCTTTTAACCTGAAGTAATGATTGATTTGAAAAAATGTGTGACATATGTTCAGCACTCTATTCTTGCAGTGAAGAAGGTTATAGTGTCTTTCTAAAGATCCTTTGGGTAAACACAGACTCCATTAATTCTGCTAAACTCAGTGTGGTGTCTGATCCAGTGTAAGACTTGGATAAAATATAAAGTAGTATTTTATCACATAATTATGTTACTGTACTAATTGCAGTGGAGAAACATGGAAATTGTAAGTTTAGGGGATCACTTAATGGTGTTCTGTAAGTTTGAGACATTTGCTTGAATCTTAAGGGAAAGGAAAAATTCTGGAGATGTTTGTATATTGTTTTCACTGGGAACATTCTTTTTTTTTTTGGGGGGAGGGGGGATGTTCATACAGTAAAGTGCTTTGTTTATCCTTCTTTTAACTGGGATACTGACCACTAACTTCTGTAATCTGCCTTTCTACACTATGCAGATATTTGATGCTGTAATCTCCCTTGCATGCACACTGGAAGTGTTTACTTGTTGGCTATTCTGTGACAAGAATTTCCCTACAAACTGAGATAACGTAAGCCTTTCTTCAGTTTAGTGGAGGTAACACACCTGCCTTTTTCCGCAATAGGAAAAAGCTGAATAAATGTTGTTTGGCCTTGCAGCGTAATGTAGGCAGATGTTCAGGGAAGAAGGAGCAATGTCCCTTGTCCACAGTACAGTTTTTCACTATTGACTTGAGTATCTGAAATCTCTAATGTTGCTGAAGTCTGTAATCTCTCAGACTGGAACAGGACCTGTCTGTATATTTTCTCTAAAGAAATGAGATGACTGGAGGATAATCATGTGGGATGTGGGACATCTAATTTGTTGGAAGAGTGGTGCAAGGAGTTTTGAAGATAAGATGTGGAAACAAATTTCCACATGCAGCTGAGAAGGATAACCTGACCTGAATGGAGCAATATTTATAACTGATGAGGCCCATAGAGTTTAGATTTTCTTCACACTGCTGCTCCAGGAGCTCAGCTTCAAGTAATTTGCAAAACTGACAGCAGCATTTGCACCTGAGACAAAACTGGAGAGGGACGGAAGGATGATACAATAAATTGACAGAGGTTAGAAATTTGGTTTTTATTTGGCAATAGTACGCGATGGGTCCAGCATCTGCTTAAGCGAGGATGCATCCTTCTTGAGAAGCGTGAGAATGTGTGTTCGTGGGTGTCTGTGGGTGAATCTGATACGTTTTCTTTCTAGCACTACATTTTCTGGTTCAAAGAAGGGAGCTTTTAATTTGGGAAATGATGAAGCTTATATGTATAGTTCTGAAAAGATGACAGCCGATAGCTTGTCATCTTTCTGTCACATATGATATGGACTAGCATTTTTGTACCGAACATCATCTGTTCATTTCCTATTTTCTTGCAAGGTGCGAGAGAGAGGAGAGTTAGGGAATTGTTTCTGGTGTTTCCTAACTTTGATAATGAAGGGCTGGAGTGAGTCTGACTTACGCTTCCCTTTCTCCTCCTCGCAGAGAACTAACTGCCTGTTGCACGGCTTTGTAGAGCTGCTGAAATTGGAGCCTCAGCACTCTCTATTCCTGCTTCCTCTGCTGCCATCTTAAGTCTTCTTAGGGCTTCCTTCAGATGTAAATAGCTAGAATCTATTTCTCTTGAAATGGCACAGTCTGTAAAATCCTCCAAATATGCAAAAGTAGTTAATATATTGATTTTGTTTACAATGCTTATATTATTACAATTCATAAGAAAAATGTGGCATAATAGCATACTTTCGTTATTTCAGATTTTCTTGTCTCAAAATCTAAAATTATGACAGAGCTCGGAAATTGATGTTTTCAGTTATGAATGCATTTCTATATTTAGAGTGTAATTTAGGGACTTTGTAACACTACGTATGTCACCTGTGTGTTGACTATGTTCACCTTTCAACGCCACCATTCTTCATGTTTGTGTGTACATCACTTTCTAGGCTTAAAAGAGGGGGAAAGAAAGCAGAAGTTCTGTTAATGTTGAGTTGATAACTCTTGCATGATTTATAACTAGGGGTAGTGTATGAAATACAACTGAGATGGGCTGCGTTGGAGTTTGTAGATCTGTTAATAGGATGTGAAACCTTGGTTCTGCTTCCAAACTGGGAAATAAAAACCCTCTGTAGTATAATCTTTGTCATAGTTTTCCTTCTCCTGATGCTCATTTGACTTCCATAGAATTATATTTGAAGTGATTAATGTACTTTGTTATAGACTGAGAAAGGTTTCTGTTCAGATTGCTTTTATAATGGAATCAGTACACAAGCAGTCTCACAGTTCAGCTGTTCTTTCTATGTGTTCCATCCATTTGCTACTAACACCCATTTCCTATTATGTACAGTAAATGAGAATGGCTGGGAGTCACTCTGGGTTAATATGGAATGATGCCTATGCGGTGAATGCAGGATCCTTGCCATGTCGCTGTGCTTTCACTGAACACCGCATTCTCTCTCTCTCTTGCTCTATAATGTACATGTTCTTCTTAAGTAGCACCTGCAACTCCTCAGATGTTCCTGAGTGCACCCAAGATCAGGGAGAAGCACAGGATGATATGTAGGTGGTAGGAGCTTCTCATAAAACACTCTTGATATCTCCAGAAGCCACCACTTCAGCTATGTTTTGGTGCTGATCCCGTGTTAATTGGCCAAATGAATTTGTGGCATGGCCCCACTCATTGGGGTTTTTATTTTGCTTTCTCTAACTGCGCTGTCTGGCCAGTGGGCCTCTCACCGCCGCTGTATTCCTTGTCCCTGTCATCCTGCGCTGTGTTAACCGGTCCTATGGCATCCTCTCCCAGCAGTAGCTCCTGTCCCATTTTAGTTTTCTGTGCCTTTGGAAAAACCACCTTCTTGTGAATGTTAATCGCATCTCCTGTAAAAAATGCATCCTCCAGTTTAAGAAATGTTAGTGTTGTAGAAGCCCACTTCAAGCTAAATACAGCAAAGAAACTTAGCTTAGTGGGAATTAGAGTGTCAGATGGTTGCAGATGGAGAGTTGTGCTGTAGAAGCAAAAACTCTGCCATGGAGGGCAACTGATCTTCTTGTTTCTGAGATGTTTAAATCCTGGGAGAGCTTCAGCTTATTGGAAATTCTTTGAATAGTTTAATTTTAGAATTGCCTACTTAAGTCAGTGTTCATCTAGTTTATGATCATGTGAATTAGCTTACAAGTAATTGTAACATGAACATGATTTAAATTAAAATTCTTGAAAATTGCCAAAACAGGTAGATTTTGTATAGCATGTTCTCTTTTTCTCTTGTTCTCCTTTTTTCTTCTTATACAGAAAGCTTTACACAAAGGAGCCTTTGTTTCTCCAATACGTTAGTATGAATTAAAAAGTCAGCATCAAATGCTTTGAAAAATTGTAGTTATGTGGAAACAAGCTTTAATGCAGGAGGACTTCGACAGAAATTTTGTGTGCATTCTTTAAGGTGGTATTTAATAGATAGGACCCTTAAATTTACCTTTGTAAAACTCTTACAAGACTATTCAGGTGTACGTAATGCATTTTTTATTTGATAGATCTACAGTCTAAAATCTTGTGTATTATTTCAATATAAGGGAATAAACAAATTCCTTTTTAGAATGAAAGAATCTAGTAGAGGAGGAAAAATAGTGCAAGGTGGCATTTAAGAACAGGATTTTAAAATGCTTACTTTTTTATTTCTCTCTGCTTTGTATTGTACCAAATTAATGTAAAATAAACCTGAAATGCTAGAAATTTATTTTCTGATCAAGAATTAAAGTTTGTAAGTAATGTATTTTCTTGTGGATTTTGTACCATGCCTAGTTGTGAGTGCGTAGTTGATGTATTTTGAAGCTTGTTTGCAAGTATTTAGATGCTTCAATACAGTTTTATTACTTAAATACAAATGCTTTTTCATTTTCCCTGGAATGAAAGACGGTGCATCTTCCAGCTAATGCAAGGAGAACATTTTTCAAAAATAGCATAGAAGTCAGTGACAGTTACACTTTTCTACCAAAAAAATATACAAGAGGGAGAGGGAGGTGTCTCCTGAGGGGGAGAATAGGGGTTTTATACGTTCATGTGGTAGGTACTACATCGGAATAACAGTTTGGCAAATGTTGCTGTAGATACTAAAATTTCTCACAGGTTCAGGGGATGAGAAATCCAGTGAGGGTGGAAAAAATACAAATGCAGAATATATACATACAGATGGGATCTGGTTCAGAAAATCCAGGAAAATAATTAGAGAATGGAAAGCTATTACAGGAGGAGTAGCATGTATTTGCCCCATTTTTATTCTCTTTGATGATGTGCCACTTTTGGAGACAGGCTAGATGTTAAGTGGATGTTTGATCTAATTCAGTATGGTTGCTTTCCTGTTTGGGAGGCACGTTTGATACTCATAATTATACATACAGACCCTAAGACTTGGCACAGTTTCTAAATACATCTTCCTTATTTTACAGATTTTAAAGGCATATGATTGCAGTTAGGAGGAGAATAACTTCAGAAGTTCAGAGCCTCCTCACTCAGTTCATTTGGGAAGAGAACAGCACCTTGACCAACTCCACTGCTCTAAAACCCAGCTCATCCTCTTTCCTTCCTGCCCAAAGTTTCCTATGTTGTATGCCCTCCTTCCCCTAATATTTAAAAGACTTTATGGGCTCGTGTGTCCCCACTGCCTTGCTGCTGACGCCCATCTGTTTTTCCAGATGCCAGACACGTGAAAGTGAACCCAGCCAAACTAGTTTGCTGAAACCTCAGCAAGTCACTGTCCCAGGATCTCTCTATTTTAGTAACAGTCTGTTAAGACTAAATGAGTGATCATTGTCTGGTGTACGGAATGAGAGGTCTGCATACCTGTAGTTGAATACATAGATGTTCAGTGATAGGTGGTTTGCTTACAGCTCTGATTGCCTTGTGGGGCTTGCGGTGTGTGCTGGGTGGCAGCAAGTCCTGCGCTTGGTAGAAAGAAGGGATCAGTGCGCATCTGGCAACAGCTGCTGAAGGGAATTCAGCGCAGTTTCACAACATGCTTCATGGGATCTAACTTGAGACTACTGCAGAAACAGGCAGTCATTCCCTTGATTCCTTGGTTTTCTCTCCTCCACAGGTTCTTACCCCCTCTCTTGCATTATCTAATGATCACACAACAATGTGGGAACTGTTAGTGTAACATGAGCCTTGGAGGGGTTGGAGGGTTTATTCTCTCTTGGATCAGCGAGAAGCAGTTGGCATAGATGTGAGGGTATAAAAAAGAAGTTGGGGCTGCTTTTTAGACATAGCTTGTGCCTCTGGTCAGAAGGCTGGCTGTGGAGAGCTGCCTGTGCTGAGGTGCGGTCCTCTCCTTCATCTCCCACCTCATGCGCCTGAACCAGCTGGTTCTTCCACAACATCTGAGGGTAGTGGTGCCACAAAGTATGTTTCGAAGCAGTTGTCTCTAATCCATTTTTCTCTACGTTTTACTAAGCTGATCATCTGCAGCCATTACTTATTGGAGTGTTTTTAATCTAAGCTCTTTTAACCGTAAGCCATTATAATCCTAGAGGAGCAAGACGTTATTTAGGCAAAGCAGACTGATAAAAATGTCAGGGATAGCTCCTGTCTCCTTTAGCTTTGTTCCTAGTTACGGTGTTAACTGAGTGTGACGTGATGTTATTAGTGATACGTTCCAAAATGGATAATCAGAAGTTTGTATTTTTGAACGACAAGGTGAAGTTGGCGGTCTGATGTAAACTACGTGCAAATCGATTATGCAAGCTGTTGGGGGGTTTGGTCTGATAGATGTGCTGCAAGGTGATAGAGTGTTTTTGTCAGAATTCAAGATGTCATTTTAAATGACACAAGGAAATGTTAACTGGAGGAGTAGAATTAAAAGGAAAAAGGACCAAAGATGAAACTCGGTACAACCCACTCAGGAAATAAGAAGCGGACTTCACAAGGATATATTATAAAATAAGCTAAAGGGCAAAATAAAAGCAGGAAAAAAAAGGTTATTCCCAGCCAAAGAACAGCTCTTCTAGAAGAATGACTAATGTCTTACAAGTTGACACTGGTAAAGATGAGAGCTGTGAAAAGCTCACTGCAGGCTTTGGAAAATTGTTACAGTTAGTTCACCTCTGTTTCCTGCCATGTTTCTTTCCGGAAGAACAGATTGGGAAAAAAGTTAATGGGAAAGAAAACATGCTAGTATAGTAGTCTCTTCCCACCCTTGTCCCCAAATCAAAGTGCGATGCTTGTTCTTTGACAGCAACATAGAAGTCTGTCCTCCAAACTTCTATTGGATACCTGGAAGGATAAAGCTAAATTCCATTAGAGAAAGGAATGGAGAAACTTGGAGAAGATCAGTGTGCTCCTATCAGTTGGCATTTTCTTTTATGAAGACATACTGGGGCAGTCTGCTGTTTTCAACATGTTTTGTTGCATGTATGTGTGTCCTAAAAATAATGAAACACTAATTAAGTTGTTTAGGTTGATGGTGAAATTCCCTTTTTAAATTAATGTCATTATGTGGTAGAGTTTAATCTTTTCTGCTGTGTAGCTGTGATCTGCTGTTTGGATAAAAACCAGCTGGCAGAAATGCACAGTAAGATATGGTTGATGGGTTAGAGGGAATTATAGGACCTAACTGGTTTGATACCTGTTTGTTCAACTGAGGAGGGAGTCCAGAAGAGCTGCTCACTCCAGGATGCACAGGGTGTGCTCTGTAGCTGCCTCCTTCCAATTGTGTACAACTCCACTTATGACCCTAAATATTTGTTAGTAAGTATATTGTGTTTCTGTGCTTTTGAAGGTAAAACTATTAGACCTGCAAGTTCAGAGAGATCTTCTTCAGGGATATAATTTAGTGGAAAGTGTCTTTTTTTTTTTCTGAATATGCTTTAGGAGTTCATTGGATCTAATGAAAAGCGTAAAGCTCAGAGCACTCTCGTTTTTGGCTGAAAAATAATTTAAAAGTGCAGCTCATATTTGAAAAAAAAAACACATCCTGCTTTGAGAAGCAGTGTGCTTAGGAAGGATCATAATTGTTTATCACAGAGCATTGATTTTACTGGTATCCTGAGAAAAATTAATTTAAGAATTCTGAAGTTAAGTGTAGAGCATCTGAGTGATACATGTGGAGAATAAGACATACAGAAGAGTGATATGTATGGAGAAGAAGACATACAAAGAATGGTATATATGGAAGCCCCCAGAGCTTGGGCAGACTCCTGAGAACCGTAACATATCGGGATGATGGCTTGGAACTGCCTGTTGCTACCAGTTGACTCCCGTTCTCTGGGTATGACAGGAACATGTGAGGGCAGCTCTAGATACATGAGCCACCACATCTTGAGTTGAGCAAGTGCTTGCTAAGTATGGCATCCTGGCACTTGTGAAGGCCTCAACAACTAGTTCAAAATTGCTGTTTTAGAGAGAGGAAGTGATGGTTTCTTCTTAGACAGTGAGATCTATGGAATTATTAGTGCCATTAGATACTGAATATAGTATTTATTCAGTTATCTGATTTTTAAAAAAAATATTCACAATAAAGCTGGTTTTGAGTGTCGTTTTTTAGGAGAAAACATGAGTTTGATGTAGGTTGTCACCTTTGTGCATTTCAGTTTTTATTTTCTTTGAGCTTTTTTCTCTATTGTGAGTTTGACCCTATTCTGCCACATATTAAGTTTTCTAATGACACTAAAACAACTTATGGCCTACTTATCCTTTCTTACAGCTGTCTCTTTTGTTGGATATCCCAAACTACGTCATTTCAGTGCAAGTTATCCTAATCTGTATTTTTCTAGTCTTATCCATGACTGGGGCAGTGTAAAAGCTGCTTGAATTCTTCTGAAGTCTCTGTAAATAGTGTGGTATCTCTAGTGACCTACGGCTGCTGTGCCTTGATGACAGTGAGTTATTTGGATGCAATTTAGATACTAAGACACAAAAATATTATTATTTTTTTTTAATTAACAGGAGCTACGACAGAAAAAAAAAGTATTAAAAAGGAATTACTTTAAACCTCTTGATTACAGATGAGGTACTGCTTATCAAATTTGAATAAAAAGTAAGAGTTTCTTTTGGAAGAAATGTATTTTCAAGGAAGTTCAGAGTGGACTGGACAGATAAACAACTGCTATGAATTGCAGATTGCTGGTACCTAGTGAGGGGTCAGGCATAGTTCAGTCCTACTGCATGATGCAAAAAGCTGCACTGTGATAGCAGTGTTGCTTCATAGAGATATTTGGTCACTCTATTATTGCATAATATAATTACAAACAAGTTCTGTGATGCAGTGATTATATCTATGCTAGTATCTGTTTAAAGACAGTAAAAGAAGTGATCCTCGTTTAAATTTTTCTGATGTAAGTGCCAACACACAGCTGTTGGAGGAAAATAAAGTTGTTAAGTTAGGTCCAGCCTCAAAACTTCCACTGAAATAGAAAGCAGCAGTTAAAAAAATCAGAATTTGTGGTACAACTGTAGGCAACTCTAGCAGTGCTGCTCTTGGCACAAGGCAGGAGGGGTGGGGAGCTGGTACTGTGACCAGCTCTTTTTGGTGAGGAGTCAGCTGAGGAAGGTAGGCAGCAGCATGGTTTTTCTTTGTCCTCCTCCTTTTCTGCTTCCGTGCTGTTGTTACCTCTTCTTTTTAACTCAATCCCAAGTATTCACCGTGGTGACACTTCTGTAAATCACCACAAATGCTTGGAGGATTGCTGTAGGAAAGCATCCTGAGCACAGGGAGCATCGTGAGCTGGAGTTGCTTTTTATACCATGTGTACCTCTGCAGCTGCAACAAGATATTTTTCAAACTCAACCTTCACTTTTGGACTGTAGGGTACAAGAAGGATAATCAGATTTAGATAAAAGCAGTCTCTAGGGGAAAAAAAAAAGTGTTGTCTGTGGTTGAATAATAACATGTATTTTCATTTTTGGACTTCATAATGTTTTGAAATTTGTGATACTTTTTGAGAATGTTGGACTTAAAAATATGTTGGTCTGGTACCTTAAAACTTGATGAATTCTTTGGGGATTTTTTTTTTTTTTAGCTTTGTTTTGTTTAGGAAATTGTATGAATTTCAACAGTATTTGCTATAAAACCTCATATGCCTGACCTTGAAAATCAGCATATATTTGCTAGCTAGCATAAAAAGTATTTGTTTCTTAATTTTTCAAAGACTTCAAAGTAAAAGAGAGAAATACTTGTTCACAAAGTGCATAGTAGAATTAATATTTGGTATGCACTTTAAAAATACATTTTGTTTTCTTTCCTTCCTTCCGTCCGTCCGTCCTTTTCATCCTGACATTACCAGGCTCCAGATCTCTGGGGTTTTTTCTCTTCCCCCTATTATTTTTTGCTAAATAGAATATAGTGTATGTTTCCCTATATAGTGTTCTTCATGTTTCCCGCTTTCCTCTTCTCAGTCACTGTTTACTTACACCTAAACATTACTCTGCCACCTCTCATATGTCTTTCCTCTGTATGGATATGGTAAAATATAAAGGCTTAGTTGCTTTTTATATGCTCCAAATAGGAATTTTTCCTGTTCCATCTTTGCGCCATTAATGTTTAGGTGGCTGCCTACATACAAATATTTCTGGATCTTATTTCTGGCTTGTTTCAGAGGTTTCTCTGTACACAGGAGGGCTAAGACTAACCAGATACTGTTATCTACGCTGTTTCTTCTATGCTAAGCAAACTAAGAAGGAAAACAGCTGTGATTCTAGTTACTGGACTTCCTTGGGCGTGCAAGTTGCAGTGCAGGCTGGGGACAGCCAACTATATGCAGAGCTCAGTGGTACGATGATACACTGTGGAGTGTTGGCTTCGTAAAGATAAATATGTTTTTCATATAGGCACAGTATTTAGAATTCATAGAAAGTGCTGTTTGCGTAGGGGGAAAATTTTGTCTCACCTCTGTGGCATGTTACTTTGGTAGTTGAGAGTATTTGACGATTTTGAAGCAAAGATGTGTGTCTGTCCAAGATGCCTTTCGTAACAGGTTCACAAGGGAGAATCAGAAGCTGAATTTCCTACTATCTGGAGGAGCTCCTGCATATTGAAGGAAATAAAAAAGTATTTTCAAACTGGTCCCTAATTTAGAAAAACATGTATGCTGGAATCGGGATCAGACTCGTGAAAATTAAAAAGAAATGTCACTTCCCATTTGCTTAAAATCTTTTGACCATTTGTTTATCAACTATTTTTTTAGCCTTTTATTTTTTTTTCAATGTCTCTAGCTATCTGAAGTTCTCAGCTCTTGTGTTCTGCCAGAGGAAATCCTGAATTCACCTCAGATTTCTTGTTGATATCAGCTGTCTTAAAATCATCACTGATGTATTTCATGGGAAATAATTATCCAGTTTTACCAAATAAGCCTAGTGGACCGTATTTGACTTGGTGTTTTGTGTGGCTGCTGGCTGATCATACTGCTCATAGGAGGGAGCGTTCCTATTTTGAAAGTGCTGTAGCATTTCTTTTCCGAGAGAGAGAGATGTGAGTGAGAATCTTCTGGAATTTGCAAAGAAACATAACCTTAAAAGTGCCTGAGTTTTATCATGATTTGATTTTAATTTAAATGCCATCACAGAAGCCTGCCTTCTTATGTCAGTCTGTATTAAATTCTAGATGTTTAGAGGCAGAAGGTTGAGGCACAGCAGTGACTGACGGCGTGGGATGGTGTTTTGCAGAGTGCCTGAATAAGACATCCCTATGAGTTTGACTTAATTGTTTTTCAAGTCATTTGATTTCTTCTACATTGGTCTCAAAATTATGCAGGAGAAAGTATTCTTGGCCCAATTAAAACTGCACAGTTTGGGCTCCAGTATTAAATGTGGAGCCTTCATTTTCCTCTGTAAATCACAGATTCGGGAGAAAAGATGACTGCAGGAATATCTCAGCTGCAATGAAAGGGGACAAGTGAAATTATTGGTATGTTGACACTAAAGATGGCAAGGAGATCCTGCGTTGTGTGGAGCATGGTGTCGTGCCCAGGCAAGCAGGGCTCCTCTGTGCCTTGTGACACTTGCTGGCCACCTGCCCCGTGTGGCAAACATTTTAACCCTCTCCACCATATGCTTACGAGGGTTACAATACATATTTCAAAAAAATCATAGAATCATTTTGGTTGAAAAAGACCTTTAAGATCATCAAGTGCAACCATTAACCTGTCACTGCCAAGTCCACCTCTAAACCATGTCCCTAAGAACCACATCTGCACAGCAGGGATGGTGACTCCACCACTTCCCCGGGCAGCCTGTTCCAATGCCTGACTCTTTCAGTGGAGAAATTTTTCCTGATATCCAATCTGAACCTTTCCTGGCACAACTTGAGTCAGTTTGCTCTTGTCCTATCATTTGTTACTTGGGAGAAGAGACCAACACCCTCCATGCTACAACCTCCTTTCAGGTAGCTGTAGACAGCGATCAGGTCTCCCCTCAGCCTCCTTTTCTCCAGGCTAAACAGCCCCAGTTCCCTCAGCTGCTCCTCATCAGACTTGTGCTCCAGACCCCTCACCAGCTTTGTTGCCCTTCTCTGCACTCTTTCCAACACCTCAATGCCTTTCTTATGATGAGGGGCCCAAAACTGAACACGAGATTTGAGGTGCAGCCTCACCAGTGCTGAGCATGTTCTGTGACTTTTTGTCATTACATTTATATGGGTTTCAAATAACGTGTTTGAAAGTGAGTGTGACAGTGTGAGTGTCCATGAGAGAGAATTTGAGGGCTGGCTGGGTACTGGCTGTTCACTCATATTAAACTGACTCTACGGTTTCCTTGAAACTTGCCTGCTGACACAGGGCATATGCATACTGTGTGCCACAACAGAATTTAGCACAATGTTATTCTAATGCTATTGTATTTGCTTCAAGTTTGTATAATTTGCATTATTATTTGTATATTATTGTATTATTTAAGATTTAAAAGAGAAAGGCTAAGCCTTTTCTTCACCGTCTTTAACATCGTTGAGAAGTATGCCTTAAAAATTCAAGCATCACATACAAGCTGTGACTTTATCTCTTGATATATTGTGTATGCAGATAGGTTTAGCTTTGCTTGCCTAGCTTTTAAATATTCTTTTTGCTTCAGTTAAAAAACAAACCCAAGCTGAATTTGGTTTTCATTTAATGTTTCTTCAAATGATACTACACACTTGATCTACACTTGATCTTAGCCAAAGACCGAGGTTCCAGCGTAGGGCAACGAAGATGATTAAGGGAGTGGAGCACCTCCTTTATGAAGAAAGGCTGAGGGAGCTGGGTCTCTTTAGTTTGGAGAAGAGGAGACTAAGGGGGGACCTCATTAATGTTTATAAATATATAAAGGGTGAGTGCCATGAGGATGGAGCCAGGCTCTTCTCGGTGGCAAACAATGATAGGACAAGGGGTAATGGGATCAAGCTGGAACACAAGAGGTTCCGCTTAAATTTGAGAAAAAACTTCTTCTCAGTGAGGGTGACAGAGCACTGGAACAGGCTGCCCGGGGGGGTTGTGGAGTCTCCTTCTCTGGAGACATTCAAAACCCTCCTGGACATGTTCCTGTGTGACCTCACCTAGGCATTCCTGCTCCAGCAGGGGGATTGGACTAGATGATCTTTTGAGGTCCCTTCCAATCCCAAACATACTGTGATACTGTGATAACTTGCACAGGTACCTGAACACAGGGACACTTTTTCTGTCTTCAGCTCCTGTTATCATTCAGCTAAAACACTCACGGAATTAATTCCACCATGTATGGATTTTTGAAAAAACAGCTGGGTTTAGCTGAAATTGCTTATTAGTTAAGAGACCGCTTGTGCTGTTGGTTGGTGCCCCCACTAGCAATTAAGCCATGTTTCCCTGGAAGGCCACACTAAATGTGTTTATTTTGAATGTATATACTAGATTGTTGAACCTCTCTTCAGTGAGATATCTTTTCGGAGGGTCCCTCTCCTCACATTTTGGGAGTTAGAGGCTGCTATCCAGCCTTCAGACTAGTCTGAAGAGGCCTCTTGTTTTCACTAGTGAAACTCCAAAGACCTCAGTAAGCAATTTTTAATTAACTGGATCAATTCAGCGGCCACTTCTCTGCCCTGTCTTGTGCTTACCATCTTTCTGGTGACCTTCAAGTACTTAAAGTTAATTATATCCCTAATGACTTGTTTCCAGATACTGTGAACTGAGATTTGAATGTAAACATAGGCCCCTCTATCTGTTGCTGAGATAAACGACATTTAAATGTTATCTGCTGCATATGTTGTTGTCAGCACTAGCAAACTTTAGTAAAGGCAAAGTTTGAGCATCTTCCAGGTTCTTAAGTAAATGTTTCCTAAATTCACAAATACAGGAAGACTCAAGTTTGGGTGTAACTGTCTTCAGAGAGGTGTTTTCCTCTCTGTTTGCTCTGTCTCACTATATGCATTTTGTTAATCGACTTACACACACACAGAAGTCAGCCCTAAAGATTTTTAATTCAAAGTGTAAGTCAAGCTGCTAGGTAGAACTTTTTGCTTCCAGTTCATTAGCTTGTTTTTGGTGTGGACTGTTTGGCTTTTCTACAGTAATCTCAAAGGGCTGGTATTTATTGTCTTAGAGATACTGAGATTCCAACTCTTTATGAAAGGTATTAAAATGTATTTTTCATAAAATGATGGGAGACAGTCTGGGTTTCATAATAATTACGGAAAACAAATGTTTCACGTTTTTTTTCAAGATTGTTAATTTCAGTCTATAATAGCTATCGAGGAGTATACAGCAGTGATTCCTGAAAGACAAATTTAAAATAGAAGTGGTTTTGCCTGCATAAAACTAGGGTGTCACAAAGCAGACTTGTTCTTCCAGTCTTTTGCAGACTACATAATGCGTGTCATGGAAACATCAGGGCAAAAGTCCCAAGAGTTACTTTGTTTTCCTGCTCTTGTCTTTGTATTCCTGCGAGACTTATAATTCTCCATACTCAGACCAGGAGAGTGTCTGGAAGAGGTACCTTTTAGCTTCAGTATCAACACTCGAAATCTTTAGATCCAAAAATAACCATCTTATGGATCAAGCTACTGTTGCCTTCTCGTTTATTTGCTATTTGAAAGAGCGCCTACCAGGATATTACATAACTTATCGTTGTTATTTTCTGAATTATTCTGCTGTAGGTGTCTGTTGAACATGGACATTTTGCAACAAGTAAATTACAAAAGACACACATTTAAGTACTTTACCAGAATGTTTTGTAAGTAAGTGATGATGGGAGTCCTGTATGTTTTCAATTTTCCACTATATCCAAGTTTGCAAAAAGCACCTTTTTCTGGACATGGTGTCAAAGGGCATGGTTCTGGACTTTTTATTACAGCTCCAATTCCTTTTTCACTGTACACATGTCACTCTACCAATTAAATATCAGCTGAGGAATTAAAGTTATGTTATGCTTACTTGCTTTAGAAAGATGAAATTTCAAGACGAAGGTAACACCCACTTAATAAAGATAAGATCCAAGCAATTATTTGCAGGTTTTTCCTTGCAAAACATGGGTGACTTTTTAAACAGCCATACATACCTACACACAATAATATGCTGTTGCATGTGAAGATTTGGTACCAGAACAACTGAAATGTCAAATGCACCCATATTTGAAGTAATACTGTAAGTTTTAATTAACATTTAAGTTGAAGTAGAATCTTTTGGAAAGTAATTTAAAAAAGATTAAAAAAAAAAAATTAAAAAACACCTTCTGATTTTTAGGATTGTTCTGGTTCTGGCTTCTACTCAGCTGTGCCTTACAAGCTTATTTACCAAATCTGTTTCCTTTCTGTATGTGTTGCAGAGTCAAGTTACCTACACATCTGAAACGATTGCTGTCCCTCCCCTTGGTAGCACTTGGTTTCCCAATTAAAGCTACAATCCTGTAGGCATCAGGGTGACTTCATGTACCATCTGAACTCCATCATGACTTTGCTGCAACTATTTTTACTGTAAATGAAGATAAACAAACACATAAAGCGTTTTCAGGGCAGGGGCATTTATTACTAAATGGTGTGAAAAGCAGAACAAACATGGATTTCACTTGCAGGCTTACAAGATGTCTTTAAAGTAGTTGGAATTTGCATAATTTGGTTTAGACTGAGTAATGCTCTTTTACTATTAATTTACTTGAGGGGATCATTATGACTCTTTGGTTGGGATAAAGTGGGGAGGCCCACTTGAAGCGGCTGAAGGCAGGTTGGGAAAGGACCATTCTCGCTTCTCTGGCCAGGAGCCTTCCTCCTTTCGTCCTCCTCTTTGTCACATCCCTTTACATCCTGTGAACTCAAGGCAGGTTCACCCATCCTTCCTTTGCTGACCCAGAAAATCAAAGCCTGTAAGCACATGCAAAGGGGAACTCACATAACTCCTCTTCCAACCCCACTAATGCCCCTTGCTCTGCTGATCTGATTTTGGTCTGGAAGCAGCTCTATTTTGGAGTTTGCTTTGAAGGATCATTTGAGCATAAAGTTGTTCATGTATCTAAATAATAACTTTCTGAAATGCTCCTGTAGCCTGTTGTTCATTCCCTACACTTTGTTATGCATTGCTCCTTTTCTCATGTCTGTAAGTTTTAGACCAGGCTGACCCAATATATTCACTTCAATGGGATACATATTTTCCTCACAAAAATACCTTCATTTTTCCTTATAGGTATTATGTGGAAAGAGATAAAAATCAGGTTTTTGAAGACATCACTTTTTTGTGTCAAAAGAACATGAATGTTGATTTGGGATCTTTTTATAAAAATATTTTTGTCAGTGGTTGATTTTGGTCTTGAATCAACATTTTGTCTTTTTAAGTTAGTTTCCCCACTGCTTCTTTGCCTGTTTAGCAGACACCCTGCATAGCAATTATCTGATCTGCAACCTGGAAGGCTGTGTCACTGTTAGAACAGTACAACTGGTATTGTTGAGAAATGTTGTTGCCTTTTATTAATTTTTATTTCCCACAGTAGTTAAATCTTTAAACAGCACAGTGTTAACAGTCACCGTGGCACTCTTTTCAGAGGAACAGAATAAAACCAGCACTGCATATCAGCATCAAAGTTAGTGGTGGCAACTGGTGATGCATATGCCAGGACATACAGTTACACTACTGGAAACTAATTTCCATTTTGTAATCTGTCAGTTCCTACCTCTTCTTGATGTAATTACAGAGGTTTAATAACAAGCACTGTTTAAATCATACATTAAAAAATAGAAATTTATGAGAGTACTTGATGCTGAGTTATCGAATAAAGATAAGGTAAATATGATTGTAGATTTGGAATCTGTCATTGTTAATTGGCAGTAATTAAGCAGAAAAAAGAGCATTTGTGTGAGTGTTGGATTAATTTTGTGATTGGCTCCTGCATCATTTGGCATTTTGCAATAGTGAGGTTAAGAAGGCACTTTTGATTTCATACACCTGTTACCAAAGGGATAGCTAGTTCTTTAGGTCTCTTTCCAGATTTTTTTTTTTTCTCAAATCTATAGGAAGTTTAAGTTCTGCAAGGAAGGAGGTAATGTTTGCATTTTTTTTCTTGTGTGAAGTCCTATCATGGCTCAAACTGTTGAGTTTGTTAGGGAAGTGGAAATGTTATAGACAGAAGGTGTAAGACTGATCTGAATTGATGTTTTAATTATTGTTCATTGTCTACTTAGAAACAGACTATATATAAAGCTGTAGGTTCTCAATAACTTCATAGGCTTATGTTTAATACAGTGAAATAACTTAATCCTTTTGTGACTTATTGTTGGAATTGATCCATTTGACTTAATTTGAAATTCAGAAATAAATTTCTCTGCATCTGGACTGTTGATTCCCGAGACCGTAGTACTTTAAGTAAGAAAACACTTAGTGGGGTTGGAATAGAATGTAAAGTACTGTTTCTTCTCTCCCCTTGCCTCTTCTTTCACCAAAAGCTGACTTTATGAGCAGAGGTGGTTCTTGTTTTGTTAGCTCTATGAAGCTGCCTCAGAGATCAGGAGTTATTGTTCCGGCAAAGCAGAGAAACATGATGTGCCACTGAACATGGGAGGAATGGCTTAATATAAGGAGTTCATGGGAATCAGTGGTTTGACCTCTGTACGCCTTGTGTTCCTTTTTGTTTATCATCTCACCGTTTTCTTCTTTCAGTTCTTGCAAGTATGTATTTAAACACGCCAGGAGTCTTTGGGGCAAACTGAAGAGCAAAGTGCTATTTGTATTTATGGGTATTATGGTGAAAAGACAAATATGCAGGGGTTGTTGACCATCATGAGGTTTTTTACTTATACCTAATATGGTTGTTTCTATGAATTATATGTGTGCATGTATATAACCATTGAATATGGTATCTTGTGGCTGCTATTTGTTTTGCATCAGCTTTACTGTATTGCTTACAGTTTGTTTTTCTTTTTCGATTTGCAGGTATTTAATTAGTCAAGGAGCACATGTAGGAGCTGTAAATAGTGAAGGAGACACTCCATTAGATATTGCTGAAGAAGAGGCAATGGAAGAGCTGCTTCAGAATGAAGTAAATAGACAAGGTAATTTTGAATAGGGAAGGGTGGTTTTGTTTATTGGACACTAAATACATTTTTGAAAGCTTATGTAAGTTAGGAATTTTAAAGTCACTCAATTTATTTTCTAAGGAGAACTGTCAATACAATGTGTAGTGTTCAAGCTGTCTTCTAGGTGTTTTCACCAACCTCTTGTGAAGAAAGAGGTCAGAAGTATTGAACTCAGGTGTTGATTGGGTTTCTGCATTCACTTAACAGAATTTACATGGTATTCAGATACTAAGGACAGTGTTTAGTGCATCTGGGATATAGACTTCTATATCCCAGATTTAGACTATCTCTGAAGAGATTTCTGCCTCAGAGAGGAGAGAAATAGGCACTTCTAGGGTGACTCGTACGTCAGTTTTGTGATGAGGTGAATCCAGCCCTGAGGTAACTGTTTCTTTCCATTGACTGCAAGAAAGCATAGAATAACTGAAACAAGAGTAAGCAACTATACTGTATCCTATAAATCACCCTTTGTGTCTAGTTCTGACGTTTTGAATGCCCTTCTGCAGTGCCAAATGCCCAAAACCATGTCTTGGGATAAGGGGTTTTAGATTGCACTTGGTTTTGGCCTGAGAACCCATCATGAACCTTTAAGTTCTGCCCAGTTTTCTGTACTCTCCTGAGAGCACTATCTAAGTGAGCGTTCGTGTAACAGTTAACGGATAGGTATAAAATTTTGACAGTATCATTTGCCTTTGAAAAAGCATATTGATTCGTTTTTCCCTGCTGTTTTTACCCCTCCTGATTTCAGTGGTGTACCACTGTTTTCCATGTTCCAGTCCTCAGGTGGATTTTCCAGTGAAAGATCTTTGCAATCAGTTTCTGGTTTTTCCATTCCACAGAGGAAAGAATATTAAGTTCTTGACATCTTGAGTCCAGTAGCAATGCGCTGCTGTCCCAGCACTCCCAGTACAAGAACTGGGGTGATGTGGTCCGAGTTCTACTGTGTATTGAAGGAAGATGATACTCAGAGTGAAGATGGAGCCTTTGTGGGGCACGTGCTGTGGGACTGCATCTGCATTACTTCTAGGCTCCTGCCTGCCTTTTAAAAGGCTTCTTCCTCCTAGAAAACGTTACTTTTTTTGTAGCATTTAAGTTATATCTGCAAGACATATTTACATAATTAATAACAATTAGTTGCTTCAGGCTTTGCTCTGATGTAATTTGTGTGGTTAAACCCATTCAGTGCCCAAAGCAAATAATAAAGAGAAAGTGAATGACATGATATGCAGAGAAATAAAAGATGCATATTCATACACAGAAGTAGACTGGAGATTTCACAAAGGCTTTGATTCATTAATTTTGTCGTGTTAACTGAATTTTGATTAGCAGTTTTTATAGTTAACACACGAAGAACATCAGTTTAGATAGCTGGGAATATTTTTTTAATTTGCACTACCATTTGTCTGGTTTAATTAGTTTGGAAAACAAATGTTGTTCTCTTTTCAAACAGTACTGTCAATCTTTGCTGGAGAGTTGTTTCTGGAATGTGCCTCAACCTAAATTCTTTAAGGTTGTTTTTGAAACGTTTGACTTTACTGATGTGCTATCCTAATTGACTGTAGTAGTTCTTTGTTAAAACTGACATTATTTTGGAAAAGAACTCTTTTCCAAAATGTCTTATTTGTATTTGCTTTTTAAAAAAAAATTATTTGTTATATAGGGTTCTCTTTTTACAATGCAGAGATTCAACATTATGTGCTAATTTTTATTCTTTTGCAATGTTTAATTATTTGAACAGCCCAATTGTAAAGTTAGCATTGTCAACCTGAACTAAATTTCACAATTCACTGAAAATTTCAGTGTGGTTTATTTATTTCATATTTAAAGTTTACAATAAACTATCTATGGTACTGTCATTATAAGTCTGAGAAGAATATAGATATTCCCACACTGTAGCTGTTAGCTTCTAAAGGAATAATTCAGGTTGTTTTAAAATATCAGATTTCAGTTACTGTGGAAGTCCTCTTACATTTTTATGTCAGTTGGCTTGCTGACTGGCTAAAGGATTTTCAGAGATTGGTCTTCCTAAGATGATTTGAAAAATATATTGGTGGAATGAGTGACCATGTTGTGCGATGAAGAAACTTGCTGGGGTTGCACTTGAGCGTGGTTGGACCTCCCTGTGTGGAGAACAGGAGCTGGATCTGCTCCACGAGCATCCCTGACAGCATTTCTGCCTTCCTGATCTCAACAGGGCACCAAAGCCTGTGGTTGTATATATAACATTTACATATATATATGTGTGTATATATATATAAAATTTATTTTGCTTATATGTATGTGTATATATTTACACACACACATATATGAATGAATTTATACAAAAGTATTCTACCGAGCTTGTTTTGCTGTTAGACCACTTAGGAGTTTCAGGTTCAGAGAAACATGCTGCATCCCTCCTTCTGAATTTGTGTATGAAATTATAAGAACTAAGGGCTTTTAGCTGCAGGGATGAAATCACAGAAAATATTTGGTGATTATGGATGAGAATGCAATAGGAAGGGTATGAATCTGGATGGGGATTTGTAGTGGATATTGCACTAAATCATGAGACAGTTGTCTCAGCAAAAATATTGTAGTCATGTACTTTTGATGGCATCCTTAACTCGCATATGAAGTTAATATTATATAAAGATTGATTATTTAGCCATTATTATAATCTCTTGAAAAATGCCTAATTGCATGTACGTTGTGGCCAGAGAAGTTCATAACTCTTAAGTAGAAACTTAATTGTTTATGCTAATATGGAATTAACACTGATGTGCTGTGACAGTTTCATCTTTGACTATACATGTGGCTGAATGCAGTTATCCCTCCAACTTTGGTATTGCTTCTTGTATAAAATAAAGTGGTGCCACAGTTTTGATAACGTACATTAACTGTAAGGTCTGTGGAAAGATCAGCCCTATCTCAGTGTTACTGGTAGTGGAAGATCAGCCAATTTATTTTGAAGAAAAACAAACCTGAGTGCCAAAGAAAATCTTGCCTCTGTGTAGGTAAAACATGCAGCATGAAAATTGAGTGGACGTTATCTCTAAGTCTTGCCTTGCAGCCTTTCCGTGTGTATTTATTCTATCATTCGTTTTCGTTTCAGTTTTGTGTTGCTTAGTTGATGTTGTGAGTATGGCTTCCTACATATTGACGTTCGCAGTCAGAGTCGTTTGGTGGCAAAAGGTTGCCTGGGAAGATCTGTCAGGTTCATTGTGATTTCAGATATCTGTAAGTGATGACGTGTGACATTTTTGGTAGAAATCTGAGGAGAATCACCGTGTTAGCTCACCCTTTTTACTGCTTTTGCCAGACCTTCAGTCTTCATAGGAAAAGTTCAAACAGAGCCTTCTGTTGTACAACTATTCCTCCTTCCACAGATCAGCAGTTTGTATTTATGCCCAATTTTCACAGGCATCAGATTATATTTTAAGGAAATGTCTAACTACAGGACAAAAAAATAGGAGCCCCTGGAGACACTAAATTCATGGAGATAAGCTATAGAATAGAACATAATTCAGTTCTATGTGACATTATGGGCTTAATACAAGGAGGGATTTGCAGTGTTTGCTCATCCCGCTTTAGCAATCAGACTCCAAAATCTGACCCGCCTAGGGAGGAGATGACCAGTGATCCAAATTAATCTTCTTGTTTTACAAGTTCTGTTGTGAGGTGTGTTGGACATCAATCCAACAGCTTGCTGTCTTCGGTAACTCTGATCTCCGAATGTGACATTTCTGAGCTGTGACCCTTGGTTCAGGCTGTGGGCTACAGGTCCCCAGACAAGGCCGCCTTGTGTTCTGCTGCACATATAGCGGGACCCTGGTGATGTAATGGAATATGCAAGAGTTCTGAGACGAGGGGCTCACTACCTTGTAAGTAAAGTCATATCACTCCAATAGTAGGGAAAGCATTTTTCTACAAAGGGGAATTTATGTTTTTTCATTTTTCTTCAAAGGGAAGTCATTGGCCTAATTATTTTTCAAGCTTAAAACCTAGTTTAGTTTTATATTTTGTGAAGAGGTACATTCTAGTAAGGTATAGAGATTTTCTGACACAAACACTTCACAAATAGCAAAACTAGGTGTTTTATGGAAATTATTTCACAGCAGTGCTGAAAAACTGTTCCCTTTGCCTGTTTCATATGTTAAAAAAATTATTGTAGGACGTATTTTGTTTCTCCACATGGCTGATATCTTTGTCATGGGCCAACCCCATGTATATAGATGCCACTACCCACAGAATTCCATGTTCTCATTAGATATATTATTATTTCCAGTTTCTTGATATGATCCCTTATGTTTTAGCTTTGCAGTGTTTCAGCATTTTGTAGTTGTAGAAATTGTCTTTTACCAGTAGTGTGAAGTTTTCATTTGCACTGGTGAAAACCAGCAGACTGGAGGGAGATGTCGCTCGGCTGTGGTTTTAGTCCTGGCTTGTCCAGACCAGTTTTAAATGTTGCCTTTCCTCAGGTCTCAAGCAGGGTTAAATGTAATGGTTTGCAGCAATTTTTTAGCTGTTTATCATCCGATGTCCTCTTAAAATTATTTTTAACTGCTTAAGCAGTTATTTTGAATTACAGAAAACATTCTCAGGAGGTGAGTTAGTGAGGAGGGGTGACGTGAGGTGAATCAGGAGTTCATGATGCAGCGCAGTAGCTATTCAGTAACTCTCGGAGAGATCATTTCTCCTTTTCCAAGGAGAAACAAATGTTCCTCATTCTTAATTATAGGTAAATGTAACAGGACTCTCTTGGATGTATTGCTTAACCCAGCTTTGTTTATGTGGATAAAATGCGAACTATTACATTTGTATATAAACATTCACTACATGAAGTAAAAAGTGGGTTGATCTTCCATGCAGTATCTATAAAACATGCCTTTATATGGCTGAGGAGCCCTGAAACAATGATTCAGCATTTAAATTTATGCTGAGTTTCATTCAACGCTCACCAAATGGCACACCGTTTTCAAACCTGCTGGAAAATTTTGAATAATACCTGTTGATCAGAAAAAAAATGAAAGCATTTAGCAACAAATTTTTAATGATTTAAGGAGTTGTTAGAGTGCCAGAGAGGTTAAGTGTCTGGTGGTGTGAGTGAATACTGGGGCTGAGCTGAGCTCAGAGGCAGCGCATTGCCATCTATGGGCCGGATGAAGAAAGTGTTTGAAATGTGCGAGGAGCATTTTCATTTTCCCTGATATCTTAATAGAGTCTGGAAAACAAAAGCAAGGAGAAAGGTCTGTACAAGGTATAATAAAGGCCGTTTACATTCTGTTTTCTGTAGTTAATAATGGGAATTGTATCTAGCTTATCTCAGAGCGCAGCTTTTTATCTATGACACAAAGTTCAATTCCCATTTTTGTGCCAGTTATTAAAGTGGGATATTTTATTTAGATTGCCAAGATTTTGCTACTTTCTTCTGTTGAAATATGATCAGAAATGTACTGTCTTGTAAAATAGTATATTGATGCAGCCATTAGTCCTCTGCAGCCATTAAATCTTGTACGGGCTTCAGAAATGCAATTGTTTGTGATATTAATAAAAATCTATATTCATTATTAGCTACTTATTCTGCAAAAGCACATAATTCTTTGGGTCTTCAGGCATACCCGGAAGGTACACTTAGGCATTAACTGTTAGAAGTTCAAGATCAGGACTTAGGAAGAGCTTTGTTCTTCCTTTCTACAAAAGTGCCTCAAAACGACCAGCCACGCACAGGAGCAGCTTTACGCTAATAGGAATTTATATCGGATTCTTCGGCTGGAGAAGGTTACTCGTGCTGATAAGGACAGACAAATTTGTGATCAACAGATCATATGTAAACTATTCATTTGTGTAGTTGTGTTTTGCATGCACCACTGACGTGTAAATATGACTGTACTCTAGAGAATAATTTTCCCAGGATGTGCTGGTCTGCACTGCTGTGTCATTTGGAAAGGCGAGCAGATATGAAAGCCCGAGGAAGTTACAGTTTGCAGTGGTTCACCCATCAATATGTAGGAGCCTTCTGGAGACACAAGAATATGTGATTTATCAATATGTTATTGATTCAGAGTTCCTGGTTATCATTCTTTTTATCTGTCAGAGTTACAAAGATTATGCAATATGCATAATTTAATCTCTCTTGAGATGTATTTAGTCATGGTTAATCTTGAGAGAGTCAGTTTTGGAAGCTTCCATGTATTTAATTTTTACCACAGCATCTTTCAAACAAGTACATTTTAGCTTTTTCCTCTGCTTAGGGCTTCAACAATCTTTTGTACCTTCATGCAACTTGCATACTTAGCCTCTGGATTATGGGTTTTCATCAGTGTCTGATGGAACATAATTCTATGAAATGATTGTTTGAATTGAGGAAGTGGATGAGTCTAGGAGTTCAGTCTACTGCTTAGAACAGTAAATGTGTAACCTGCCTCAGTTATTTTGATACTCAGTGAACTTTTATCTTTTCATCTGTCCTTAGCATAAACTTTTACCAGATCTACTTTTTTTTGTTTGATTGATTGTTTTTTGATTATGTTAGTTTGTTGGGGGGAAGTGTTTAGTCATTTTTTAAAATTCAGTTATTTTTTTCTTAAGGTATTTGTAGGCAACAAATATCTGTTACTGGGTGAATTGATGGAAGAATAGTTTAAAAAGAAGTGAACTCTGTTGTAGCACTGTCGTATGCTACTGCAAACCAAACAAATGCCATGTTATGTTTCCAGAAGCATGTAATAATTATATTCCTTCTTTCTGCATTTCAGGAAATTTTTATTTGGGCGTGTCATTTTCAAGGATTTTTTTGCTCTATAATTGGGAGATTGCCACATTTGTGAAACACTAATTCACACATAACATAATAGACGTATCAGTTAACTATCCACTGCGTTACGGGTGTTTCAGCTGTGCCAATATAATTGCTTTCAGTTGGCCAGTTGGTTTCTCTGGCTTTCTAGTTACCAGTGGATTGATAAGAGCTTGACTAATCTGTTTTATTATAATCAGGTTTATCATGCTTTACAGAGTAGAATGATGCATTGTACTACATATGATTAGCTCTGTATTCTATGTCTTCTCATTTTCTAATCTTCATCTTCTAATGAAGGCCACTTCATCCGTTAGCTCAGTTTCTGCTGTATGTTGAAATGGGCAACAGGCTGGATTTCATTTGGCTTCCATATTCTGGGGATCTATTCATCCTCTAAAGGATTAATAGCTTACAGTTTCTTTGAAGACATTAGAGCCTGAAGTTGCTGTTCATTATAAAGACTTTGAAAGTTAATTAAAATTAATTAATTATGTAGAGTAGTTTTGGAAAGAGACATTCTAGCTTTGCATAATGTTGTTTGTGGTCTGCTTTATATGGTTGTGATTTGATTATTTGGACAGTTAGGAAAGTTATGTGATAGAAACATATGCAGGTCAAGCTTCAGCAGAAAACACTGAAAGAAGGGAGAATTAGATCTGAGTTAAGGATTATCTATCTCTAAAGTGTTTTAAAAATAATCTTCTATTTTGTAGGCTATAAGGAATACTGTTGAAGTTTGCAGTCTTATCTAGCAAATCAGTACCTCTTTCTAGATTTCACTTGTTTTTATGTCCAGGTTAATGCTTTGCTCCACAAGAAATTAAAAATTCAGAAGAACAGCATGTATTTCCCAAGTCCCTGCACACCAGTGTCTAAGATTAGATAAATTGTACACATAAAATAATTTTGCTGAAGTTTGGCCCGCTGGTTTTCTGTTAGAGGTCAACTCAGGTAGAATTAGTGCTCTTGATGACCACAGTTCCCAAGTACCCTTTCCTCACAAAGTTGCCACTCTTCATTCAACACACACAGAGCAATCAATGCTTGTGCATAGTTCTCTTCAAGGCCACTTTCCTCTTATGTTCTATAGATCACTCCATATGGTAGTAATTAAAAAATGCTTGCAAATACGTGCTTTGCTTTGCCCATTCAGGGTCTGAGTCGGTTTTCTTTTTCAGTGTTTAACCTGATGTGTATACTTGTAAATATTATATTGGGTTCCTCCCTTTTCATCAGTGTGTGATCACTGTTTTGTGAGACAAACTACAAAAGATTTTGGTGGGCTTGGTTTTTTTTACCTAACATGGGAAGAGATTTCCAAAGGCCTGGCTATTTGAGTATAAGGTTTCTGTTTTACAGTGACAGAGAAAACAAACTGATTTAATGAGAAATTCTTTAGAAAGTATAAAAAAACATAGTTCTGTCTTTCTTGTAAGTATTCATTCCCAGAGATACGTCCCTGTTAAAAAATTGTAGGTTTTTTTTCCACTTTCTTGCAGATACATCAAACCAGATGTATTTTGCTGCTTAGAAGGTTCAAATATCATTTTTCTCTTTTTTTAACAGGTCACTTCAGTGATTATTATTGTGATGGCAGACATTCTTAAAATCAAAGGGCCAGTTTTAGTGTTGAGGGCTTTTTTGTCCTTCTTTTGGGAAAAAATTGCATTATGCGTGCCAAGTGTCATTCAGTAATGGATGTTTCCATAACTACTTGGGGTTCATCTTCAAAGAGATGTTCATATCTAACCATTAACATCGTTCATGTTGTTTACCTCTTATTTTATTGTACCACGTAAAGGTCGTATAAGATTGGTTACGTAACTGAATTGAAGTATTTGTACTAAAATATTTTGTGTCCTTTCTTCCCCTCTCCCCCTCCCTATCTGAATTAGGTGTTGATATAGAGGCAGCTCGAAAAGAAGAAGAACGAATAATGCTGAGAGATGCAAGACAATGGCTCAACAGCGGCCATATAAATGATGTCAGGCATGCTAAATCTGGTGGTACAGCACTTCATGTAGCTGCTGCTAAGGGCTATACAGAAGTCTTAAAGTAAGTGTGGTTTAAATGGAAAATTTTCATATTTGATTATCTTATTGATATAATGCTGCTTGGAATCAAAAGGGTTGGACACTTCTGGTTTTCAGGGATTACATCTTGGAAAAAAACAATCTCTAGAACTATCTTTTCCTCAAAGATTGATTTTGTGTTTTCAGGCACTCATAAATCATAATGCTGCTAGCTTTCTGTCTTAAGTCATTCAAGATATGAACACAGTGGACCTGTTCAGCCTGAATACTTATTTTAAAAGAATAAAATTGACAATAAACTTGCCCTGTTTCTAAAGCCGACTGTGTAAACAAGCTTAATACCATTTTATAGTGCCAACTGGCGTTCTGGTTTATGCATATTTTCAAGATAACATATTAATTTGCATAAATAAAGTGGATTTTTCATCCAGACTAAAGATTTTCAGACCTAAAGAACATAGAATTTAATTTTACTTTTTTTATATTGTTGTTGAAAATCATGACTCTTGAAATCTTTTATAGAAACCTTCAGGCTTTTGGTGTCCCATAATTCTCAGGTGGCTTTTCAGTAATACAACACAATACAAGTATATACTGTGACAGAGGTTTAATTTGTTTTTCATCAAAGCTCTGCTTTTATTGAAGCTAAGCTTACTTAATAATACATTGCTTTACTGTGATTGTGAATGTATTTGGCTGCTTTGGCAGTAGTATGAACAGTTATATATTGTAACATGAATGAAACTGAGCACACACCCTGACTCTGTGAGTATTGCTGCCTTTAAGGTCTGCAGGGCCTTGTAATGCTTCATCAACACAGAAGCTGAAAGACAGAGCTTTTTAATTGTTAAAACCGTTACATACAATTTACTGAATGAGAGTTCTACTTCATGCTTCAGCATGATGAAGAGAAATTATTCTGTTTGAAAATATTAAGCATTAATATTTTTTGTTTTAGAATAGCGTGAATCTGTAAGGGAATTACATCTATAACCATTTTTTTCATCTTTCTCAGTTCCTGTCTTTTTTGTAGTCCAGTCCATGTACTTTTCCTAGGAAGGGAAAAACATACGTGCGGTCTATTTTTGCGATGGCTTCAAATTATCAAAAATGTGTGCTCTGTGTAGGATACAAGTTTGGCAGCTGTGCGTATGTGCAAGTTGACTCATTGGAAGATATTACTCTAAGTATATTGGCTCTTGAGAAATGGGGAGAATTTTTGAGATTACTTCACGGTTATAGGATTTGTGATAATTATGGACAGTGTTTCAGAGAGCTGATAGCCCTTTATACAAAACTCTGTGTCAGGTTAAGTGCGTGTCATCACTCTGACACTCACATCAGAGCCGTGCCGAATGTGAGTGTTGAACGCAGACTGAAAAGCAGGTCCTTTATTTGAAGAGCTCCCCTCCCTCTCAGAGAGCAATCGAAGCATGTAAACACTGGATTGTTACAACATCAAATGTTAATGACAAGAGGAGACGCAAGTTTCAAGGAGCTGATATTAGACTTAACAGCTTGTAGCAACTAATATAACAGGAGGAGGTTTTAATAATTTACTAGTTAAGAACACTGTATCTAACAGTTTTTTGACATTCTACAGCATCCCTTTCCTTAAAAGGCCTTTTCTCTGTTACTGCACATGTAGAGAAAAATATCTAACTGTACAGAAGCAATGGATTTTTAATTAAGAGGAATTGAATAAAGAAGAAAATGGAAAAGGCTATTTTTCTTGAATTTTCCTTACAAATATGTATACCTACTGAACAATGAAAAGAATAAAGTTTCTGTGAGGAAATAAAATTAATCGATTGTCAGTAGCCCAACTAAAATATGTATGATGAAAAAGGAGAAGAATATTACTGTTGAATAATTTGATGGTTTTACAAAAGATTATTGTTTATCCCTGTCAGCAGTCTCAATATCTACTTCTTTTAATTTCTTTAGGCTTTTAATACAGGCTCGCTACGATGTAAATATTAAAGATTATGATGGCTGGACACCACTTCATGCTGCTGCTCACTGGGGTAAAGAAGAAGCATGTCGCATTTTAGTGGAAAACCTATGTGATATGGAGGCTGTCAACAAAGTGGTAGGATTTTTATGTAATCCTTGTCAAGATACAAAGTTCTGGTCTCTAAAGTGACTTTAGAAGCCAGGGTAAGAAAAGTGATGATAAACTGCTGTTTACTGTACGTGGAGCTTTATATAATGCATGTTTTGTCAAAACAGCATGTTTGTGTTCAAAACGAAATTCTCTGATTGTCTAAATTAATTTTTAGGTCCACTTCATGCTTAGTTCTATATTAAATGATCTGTGTAGTCTTTGACAGGGAAAATCCCAACAGAATGGGTTTATTGACATTTCAGAAGTACAAAATTGGCGACTTGGTGGATTGCACACAGGCTTTCAGTTGATCATTGAAGACAATTATGATGCCTTTGGGTAGTGTTTTAACTCTTAAAATCAGATTGTGTTGCTATACTAAAGAGTTATCACTGTGCTGGTTTGGGTACACTGGAAGATACTTCCAGGCATCTCTGGGCTCCCTAGACATAACTTGAATGCTTCCTAAGCTATATTTCCTTGATTTTTATGCAAAGGCCTGATTAGCTTGCTAGCTTTGCAAGATGTTGCTCCCAACAGGAATAGATTTTTCATGATTCACAAATGCATCACAAAGATCCAAAACTTTTCATTCAGCCGTGTGAGTACTGAAGCTCTCTTTCTTCTCTTTGCACCATGTTTTACAGAGAGATTCTGATCTGCTTCCAATTTCTGTCAATACTGTATATGTAAATTACCTGCCCATTTTTTAGGATAGCTTCTTCATTAAATTTTTTCATAAACTTTTAAAAATAAATTAGGAGAATATGCAGGTACACATCATGAATTAGCAACTACTTACTCCATATAAGGGCAAAACTACAGCTGCTTAACATTTTTAGTCTTTGTTGACTTTTTCTTCCTTAGAAATTGAGGTTCCTTATAATAAAATCAATGAAATCTGGAATTACAATAGCTTCAACTCTGTTTCTGTATAATACTCATAGAACTTCTGCATATCAGCTGTATAGCCATATATTGTATCAGGCAATCAAAAGCTCAGGCAATGAATTAAAACCAGTTTATCGAGTTATCTATTAGACTTTTTACTGGGGTTGTGAGATGTGGAAGGCGGTGTTCCAGAGAGCATTCTCATGAAAGTATGTTCAACTCAACTGGGGCAAGAATAAGAATGAAAGAGGTACAGAGAGATGTAGGCTGCTTTGTCTGGTGTATGGGCTTGTCTGTGCAAGCTATGAAAGCTTCGCCTGTTTTGTTCTGAAGTAAGCTAGTAAGCATTTTTGCTTTTGGAGATCTGAAGACTGAAAATTCCTTTGAATTTGGTTTTAGCTGTAGGTGTTTAGCATCTCGGAGAACTCAGCCATTATTGTTTAGGCACTTGACTTCAGGTGTCAACTTTTATGGGTTGAGTTTAGATAAAACCTTCCAGCCACAACAGGTTTTTTTGCTAAGTTGTTTTTTCTGGTCAAGGTAGGTCTAACTTGTTTGTTTGTTTGTTTTTTCATAAACCCACTTAATAGCTACCTATAAAATAGAAGACCAGATTAAAAACTGTAGTCATAATGCAGATATAAACTTGAGATAATTTTGTTCTTTAGTTTCCAGGTTAGTGCTGTGTTATACTAGATGGAATAGTTCACATGTCAGAGGACCTCAAGCTGTTTTGGGTAATGCTTGTTGAAAGGTGCACGTGCTTCTGCTGTATGGTCAGAAGTTTTATGGATGTGAACATTAGTAGTTTGAACGTCCATCCTTTCTAAACAGTTAAGATAACGTTCACAGTGTAAGTAGGAATATGTTTGCCTTTAGTTCACATTTTGAGAAACTGAAATAAGCGGAGACAAATATGAACATCTTTAATCAACTTTATAAGCTGCTGTGACTACTTTTAAATGACAGGTCTGCTTTTATTGCTGGTTATTGTACAGAAGCACTTACTTGACTGATCTTGTCATGATCCTCCCAACATTTCAGAATGTCCACAGGTCAGTGTTGGGCAGCTGCATTTATACCAATGGATGTAGGACTATGTTTAGATTCCAGCCTTCTTGTATTTGAATGCAAATTCCAAATACAAAACTCCATATTGCAGTTTCAAAGTAAGTTAGGCTTTCTTTGTGAAACTGTGAGCTTCAGCCCTTCTCACCTTCAAGTAGAGATGAAGAAAGGGAATTTTTGAAATCTTTACCAGTTCAGACCTTAAAGATAGAATCTCTTGTCCTGTGGGCATCTGGTCTAGTCAAGAATTGCAGTGACTATGTAGATCTAAGATACAGAAAGCTGACGAAATTCCAACTGACAGGATTACTCTGTTGATGAATCACATTATGATCTGTTTATTCAAGTACATGTCCAATGGAAATCATGCACTAAAGGAGGATGAGAACAAATGGTTGTTAGCAGATCCCTTCTAAAACAGAATGTAAAACGTACAATAAGGTTTTACTGCGAAAATGTGAAAGTTTAACTATTTAGATTTAGTATAACTTGTTTGAATAATTTAAAGTTAAAAAAATCAAGCTGTATGTAGTAGTCTAAGATGGAGAGGATACTGAACTGCTCAGTATTCATCCATACATCTGCAATTGGAATAGTTGTTTGGAACTAATATTATGATACTCATATTCTTTCCATCTGTATTATTTTCCTTTGTAGTTTTTTCCTTCAAAGGACAGCAAAATTTTTTTGAAGTCATGTTTTTATCTCTTAAAAAAATGTGTTTACTCATCAAGAGTAGACATTTCTGTTTCAATTACCCAAAAAAGTAATATTGCAACATTGTTTTCAACTACTGACTAACTAATAGTTTGTAATAGACCTTGGCTTATACATTCTAAATCCTCTCTGAATGTGCTCCTTACCAGCATCATCATGTGATAAGGCATCATAATCTGTTATATTTAAATTCTTCTCTACAGTTATGGTGTTTTATTTCTTCCCCTTCTCCAGGGGCAGACAGCATTTGATGTGGCAGATGAAGATATTCTAGGATATTTAGAAGAATTACAAAAGAAGCAGAATCTGGTAGGCTTTTTGTGTGTGTGTATATGTACACATATATATATGTTATACTCGGTTGTGCATATGACCATGGTACACATCTCAGAGCAGCATATAGCTTAAAAACAAAGGTTTGATTTGGAGCTTCAGTTCAGGTAATGTCACAGTCATCTCAAAAGTTATTTCATGTCCTTGTTTGGTCAATTATGGTGACTAAAAAGCCTTGGAAGAAAGAAGGTGCTTTTCTACGTGCCTTCGCCAGCAGGTAGCTCATGATCTGAAGTATCAACAATTAACAACTTCTTGAACTAAGTTTCTGAGATATCAGAATTTTGAACTTTGACACTTCAAAAGCTTATGCACATTCTGTTGTTTGTAGTAGTTAGAGGAAATTTCCCTCTGTTTGTAATCTTGTCACAGTGATAACCATTCTGTCAATTTAACTGCATCGTTCTATATGTTTTGAAGCTTCATAGTGAAAAACGGGAAAAGAAATCTCCCCTAATTGAATCCACAGCCAACATGGATAATAATCAGACACAAAAATCATTCAAAAAGTAAGTAAACTCGGAAAACTAATAAGCTCTTAATAAAAAAAGATAACTTTTATAAGCTGTCACAAAGTCCTGCTTGACAAACTTCAGTAAATTTTTCAGGACTTAGTAAGTATTTTTCTTTTCAAACTCAGTAAAGAGACATTGATTATGGAGCAAGAAAAGAATGCATCTAGTATAGAGGCTCTGGAGCAAGAAAAAGCAGATGAGGAAGAAGAGGGAAAGAAGGATGAATCCAGTTGTTCTAGTGAAGAAGAAGAGGATGATGACTCAGAATCCGAAGCAGAGACGGGTATGTTGTTTGTAGTATTGTCTGTCTTTAAGTTTTTGCTTTACAAATTTACTTACTTAATATCATGATTTATTATACAGAGTTTAGTATCTTAAGTTTCACTTATTCTTCTGCATTCCACTAAGCTTCCAGTCGTTTTAAAACAAGTTGATACACATGTCTAAAGTCAGGTCATAACAGAGATATCAAAAAGGTGTCTTTCCTGGTGGCTATTTAGGTTAAGCCAATTAACCTACTTATTTGATTGACTATTTAACAGCCGATACTTTTAATCAAATAGTTGGAATAATACAAGCCTTAAGGAGCATGTCTGAAAACACTGAAGAAGTTAGATGAAATCAGAAATGAAGTCTTTATAGCAGTGTTTGCTTGTGGAACTGGTATAGAGATTGGAACAGGAGAAAAACATCTGTCAAGCTTTGTAATTAGTCTTTCAACTTAGTTTTCTTGCATCCCTCATTTACAGAGACTGAGCTTTGATAAACTCAAAACACTTGTAATGTATAACATGTAGTAATTTCTCAGACACTGAACTAACCGTAATGTTTCCTGAACTTTATGACTCTGGTAACTGTGTTCTGTTCGTTACCAGTAGATAGTTTGTGCCAGGAAACTTTGACTGTGACACAAGAATTAATTTATGTAAACTTAGGGGTTTTTAATATCAACAAGGCTTTATCATACTTTATTTGGCAAGCTGGACTTTAAGCTTTTCCCTGTGGAGCTGCATCTCTAAATTCCAAGCTGGTACTTTCCCTTTTTTCCCATTATTCAGCTTAAGGTAGTTTTCTAGTGAAAAACCTTGAGATTACAAGAAGCCTTCCGGTTGTAAAATATGTTAACAGCGTTCAATATTCTGAAGTACTTGAAACCATGATTTCTAATCTATTGGGATATTGCAAATGTTCTCCTAACACATTCTGTTTCATTGATTATGGGAGAATGCAGTCTAAAAATAAATTCATTTTATGCCGGTAAGACCAAGAAGGCAAATACGAATATGAAGCTATCATTTCCTAAAGGACAGGAAAACAAGCTGAAAAAATACAATTCTCAGCAGTTTGTGTTTTTAACCTACTTTGTTTGAGATAGTTAATGTTTTTTGAGAGTTAGTCAGTGTTAGCTCAGTCATGCATACAGCTATGTTCTTGCCAACCTTGAAATAATTTCAGAATGCAGTTGTGAAAAATCCATTTTGCTCCTTCCATTCTTTAATTCCTGATAACTTTTTCTGGTTTACTCATTTGCAAATTTCCAGCAGATCTGCCAGTGCATCATTTTGAATCGTTCTGTCAGTCCACATTGCCCTGTTGAACGTTTTATCACCATGACCTAGAAGTTTACCAGCCTTTATTTTCACTTGTGTTTTAACATAACTTTCCATTAAGTGCACAGTTACTGATGTAAACCATTTTTTTCATTTGTTTACTGCATCATTAATTATTCATAACATCAGTCCACCTAAGTCCCTAACTAAAACAAGTGTGTAACAGCAATACCAATGCTTATATGATTTCCAGTCATAGGTTGGTACTTTGCTGAATTTGAATGTTAGATATGAGAACACTGTAAGAAAACATTGCATACTTTATAAATTAACCGCTCCTACGCTCTATGGGTATTGTAGATATAAAGGTATGTTTGTAGTAGGGCAAAAACCAATGGGAATTGAACCCCATGTTGCTCCAAACTTTAGAGATAGGATGTAGCATCCCACTCCAAAGAATGTGCAATTTGAATAGGTGAAATAGAAGTGAGATGTAAGATTATGAAGCTCAAGCAAGTGCAGTGACAACAGTTGTGTCACAACCATGACATTTTGGGTTTGTTTGTGGAAAAAGGGTTAAGGTACACAAACAAAAGACGGAGGAGGAAATGTGGGCAGGAAGGACAAAGCAGAGGAAGATAGAGTAGGTGAACAGGGAAACTTTGGGAAGAAAAACAAAGGACAAAGCAGGAATGAAGCAAAAGGAAAGTCAGAACTCCAGAAGTCAAGTCTCTCAGCTTATTCTACTGACTGTAATCCTGGGCTGGATTCTCTGTGAAGTTAATTATTTCTTTGTGCTCAACATACACAGTTATCCAAGCATAAATGTTTTACTTTGATTTAGCATCTTCTGCAGTTCAAATTAACCATTACATGCCAATATACCTCCTGCTGTGGAGGCTGTGGAATCTCTCTAGAGGTTTTCAAGACTTGACTCATCGAAGTCCTGAGCGACCTGGTCCGTGTGCGATATTGACCCTGCTTTGAGCAGGAGGCCGAATTAGGATCTCCCGAGGTCATGTACAACCTGAATGAATCTGTGGTTCTGTCTCTGCATCTCTGAGCATTATTATTAAAAAATGTTTGTATATGTGTGAGTGTTGTGGAAAAAACACGGACCTAACTAAGATACAAATTGGGAATGAGGTGGAAAACACTGAGGAATAAATAATATAATGCCGTTGGGAAAGTTTGCTCTCAAATTTGTTCAGAAGAAATTCAGCTCTGTGCTGTAGAAATGAAGAAATTGTGAATGAAAAAATTAAAATTAAATTCTTGTAAATATTTTGCAGATAAGACCAAAACCTTAGCAGGTGTAACTAATAATGCAAATACCACAAGTACACAATCAGGATCAGTAGCTGTGACAGCACCTTCGGTAGCTGGTGGCCAAGGAGCACCTACATCACCTGTTAAGAAGGTAAAATAAAATACCTTTCTTCTGATATTAGATCTCTGTTCTTCTGTGTTAGCATACATTTTTTGTTTCTTATATAAAAAGTAGATGGGGTTATCCAGTGATTTGATGAAAATATGCCCCGATTCCTAAAATATTTTGTGTTTTTCTGCAAAAACTGTTTCTTTTAAATTTTGAATGGTTTTGATTGGAGGGATCTAAAATACAGAACTACAAAATAGATGCACATAAGATCCTTTCAAAAAAGCAAAAATTTGTTGCACAGTGACTGGAATTCTTGTTTTTCCGAAGCTAAACATTTTTGAAAGTCTTTTCTTTGTCAGACTCCTCCAGAATTTTTAGAAACTGCAATTTCAGTGTCTCTCTCTCTCTGTTCCTGTATTTGTGATGCACTTAAGGAAGGCAGGTGTGACTGAGGTACTTTCAGGAGTCCCTGGAAGCGTTCAGCTAGTGCTTAGGCACAGAATTTGAAAATTATACCTGAAATAAGAAGTAGAAGTGCTGTAGGTCCCAACTGTGATTTCAGTAAGAGCTGGAGAATTGAGACACATGATTTATTCAATGCACAGCTCCAAAACACACCTACCAAAGCCATATTGCACACAGGAAGTTTTTTACAGCTTGATGTGAAAAGTTAATTGGAATTAATTTTAGTTTTGGTTATCAAAAGGAAAATATGTATGCCTGGGGCAAAAAATTACAGTAGATAATAATGCATAGTCAGTAGTTGATGTACAAGTCAAATATTTAGAATATCTAAGCAAACTGGATAGTAAGCCATTAAGGCTTCCTTTGACAATTATTACAACTTTTCTGTACCCATCATAATGAAAGCATAACCCTCTACTGATGTTTCTGATAAGTGTGCTCAGGAGGAACAGTAGCCATGATATACTGAAACCAGAGTAGGGAGAGAAGATGTCCTGCTGTGTGAATAGTATGTGTTTTATTTAGTTTATTGGAGTTGTACTTTCATATTCACAATAGAACCTAATGATGTTTCATCTTACAAAGTATAATATAACAGTTGCCCAACTGCATCATATTATGTGATACTGTACAACAGGGTTGGGCCAACCTTCCTTATCCCAAGAGCTGCTTTACAAAAATTATGACTGATGTCCGTAAGATTTATCTTAAAAAAGCACGAGAGCGAGAGGGGAATCGTGGGCATGGCTCACGGGCAGGAATGACTGCCGCTTCCCCCCTCCGAGCTCTGCAGCTGTGCAGACAGCTGGATTCCATGGTGGCCTCGTGACATTAATCTAAATGGTTCCTGCTGGCTCAGTAAGGAATTGCCGTTCTGCGTCACGGGAGCTGCATTTGCATCGCTCAGGAGCTGCGCAGAACTCGGGAGCCACAAGTTCTCCATACAAACCATAGGAAATGCATGAGGGAGGGACGGCGTTGTGAGTGATTGCTGTTTTGCTAGCTGTGCCTAACTGGAATGAGTCCAAATATAGAGTGAAGATTTTACTGCTGGGAAATAGGCCTACTTTATATAGTTTATTTTTTGAAATCACTTTGGTAATACAGGCATTTGTGACAGTTGGACAGTATAACTGATATACCCTCTACCCAGTTTTATTACTGCACTTAGAATCTCCAGCGTGCAATGACAATTAAGATATCTAACATTTCAAACAGTTCATTATTCATCTTGAAGTCAAAAGTTTCCTAGCTTGTCCCTTCCAATCAATTTATTTCATATTATGGAAAAGCCTTCTAAAGTGTATGACCTTCAGTAATAGTACGTTACCAGATTGTTGCTAACTGTGCTGTGGCTTGATATTCCAGAGCTGAATGATCAAATAAACATGATTTTTTTGGTATGTGATTAAATGGCAATGGGGGGCAAGGGGGAACTTTTTAATAAGAAGAATTGGGTATGATTTTAAGCTGAATGGTAGCCTTTTATAAATAATTAATACACTGGCATTTAGTTCTAATTTTATTATGCAGTCCTGTTGGTCTTAAAGGTAAAAGGTGCAGGTTAAAAGTAAACTGCAGTTATCTTTCTCATACTATGTGTGAAAAATTCAGGGCCTTCTGTAGCTACAAAATAAATGCACATTCATGTCAAGACTGATCATCTTGTAACGTGGCACATACAAGTGATCTAGAGAAGGAGTTGCAGCTCATATCAATGAACAAAAAGACTTGAAAATCTTCTTAGTAATGACGGTAAAACAGCACCTTAGGTGTGATCTTCCACCTACCCTTGCAACCACCTTTTCAGGTTTGCACCATCAGTGCTGCTGCAGCTTCTCTTCTGCTCTTAGACCATAGATGGCCAAGCCATGTGTTGCTCACAGGTGGTGCAGGTGCTGTGTACCAAGCTTGGAGTGGGGTTTTCTTCACTCTGTATGGCATTCAGTAATTCTGCTTTCTGTCTGAGGATACTCAGGAAAGGCCAGTTTGGGAGTGAAGGTGTGGGTTTGGTAGCTAAGCCAGCATGGGATGTGCTTAAGGGATGTGAGTGAACTATGATAAGAAGATTAGAGATATTTTAGTGTGAATCTTCCAGTATTCTCAACCATATGAGAATGCAGTCCATGGACCTTGTTAGGTCAACAGGCTTTGCTGTCCTCTTCTGTGCAAACTGTAATTCTGTCTTTGAATTAGCTAAATCTGCTGTGTTGTGTTTAAAAGGAATCTGTTACTAAGGTTTTAAGTCTCTTACTGCTTTTTGGTATTTTGTGCTGTAATGAAGAGCTACATAACATGAACGTAGGAACAAACTGTGCGGTTTTAAAACAACCTTTTGTTTCTATTTTCCATTCTTTCAATCTTCATCTTTCTCTCGTCTTAACTGGCTTTAGTCTGATTTCATTCCTCCTATCATGCCTGTCGTGGAGTCAGTAGATCCTGCATCATGGAGGCAGGGCTTGCGCAAAACTGGCATTGTTCTTGTGCCCAATAAGGGTGAAAAATCTCTGGTGAGGTTCTGGTGTGCACAGCTTTGTGTACAGGTTGCAAAATAACATATTTAATCAAAATGTTGATACTGGATTTGCATGTTTCTAAGTTTGCATCTCATGATCACAGTGTGTATTACAAAGTGTGGGTTTTTCTAACGGTTAGAGGAGTAGTATACCTTGATTAGTCTTACATTTCTTGTCTCATTAACTAATGTAAGAGATGAGTGTATAGGTTGTCTCTCACCACAACTCCCCTACGAATTGAACACTTCTATGATGATTAAAAACGGTTGTGTTCTCAAATCTCTGGAAGGAGCATGAATTACCACAGTTAATGTAAATTAATTATGTGAATTAATAATGTAAATCCATGTACATGTGTTTTATAGTTTCCAACATCTACAACCAAGGTTTCTCCCAAAGAAGAAGAGAGAAAAGATGAATCTCCTGCTTCGTGGAGGTTATGTCTTAGAAAAACTGGTAGTTATGGTGCACTTGCAGAGATTACTGCTTCCAAAGAGGCTCAGAAAGAAAAGGACTCTGCAGGTGTCATGCGTTCTGCTTCAAGTCCTAGACTTTCCTCTTCGTTGGACAACAAAGAAAAGGTGACCATGTTCATTTCGGTGTGAAACAACATTCTGAGGAACTGGTCTACCTTACCTAGTACAGATGTTTATGATGTATCGTAGAAGTAAGGCTGTACTACACATCTGTTCTTTACCAAATCCCAAAAAGTTAAATGGTGCTGCTTCTGCATAGTCTTTTTAAAAGTGTAGTATGCACTTTCATCATCTGGTGACCAGATACATAGATCTGGGGCTTTCCCCTTTTTGAAATTTGCAATGCTAGTAGTAGTTTTTACAGTTAATGGGGATCAGAGGTTTGATAATTTCAGCATCACTTGGAGAGTGATGTTGAAAGAATCTTATAAAAAAGAGACTCTTTTTTTATCTTCCATAGTCATTTTTTATTTACAAATTTTAGTTCTGTAATTAAACATGTGTACATAGAACCAAGTGAAGGACTGATTTGGAACAGGTGACTGAAGAGCATAGAACCTGTGGTTGTGTTTCAAGCACAGATGTTTAAATGTTTTCAGGAGTGAGAATAATAGTATAGTATAGTACAGTACAGTATAATATATAAAAATACTGAAAACAGTTGCTTTCCATAATCAGTGTTGGAATTGTACCGCAGCAAAGCAGGAAAAAAGAAATCAAGCCATTTGCATCACTAGAATGAAAACAAAGAATTTCTTCTTCCCACTGTAGTCCTTATAATATTTAACTGAAGCTTAAAACTCATTTTTGTAACCAGGTCACAATAAATCCAGCTGAATTAATAATGATGATTTTCCAGCAAATGGCAGTGTAATCAATAATAGTAACACTTAATAAAAAATACATGTCTTTCAGGAGAAAGATGGAAAAGGAACTCGACTTGCATATGTTGCACCTACAATACCAAGACGACTGGCTAGTACCTCTGACATTGATGAAAAAGAAAACAGGTAACTCTGAAGTTATAATTTCTGTTAAGTATAAAATGACTGGATTTTAGAGTGGCTGAAAAACTTACAGATTTTAAGACAATGCTAATTTGTAGCATTATGCTGTTCTATAGGTTATGCTAATCCAGAGGGTAATCCAATTCCTGATGGTTTTTGATTTCATAAATTATAATAACTCATTTTTAAATCAAATTTATTATATGTCAAGAGCAGAACTGGGCAATGAGTGTTTTCTTCTTGGAGGAGAAAAGAAATAAAACCCAAAATATGAAGTCATAAACTTTAAGCCACTGAAAAGTGGTAAAAGCATTTTACTGCTTTGTCTTGAGTCATAGGTTGCTGCTACTGGGCTCCATCGTTACTTTTGATAATAAAAAAATGCTGTGTTTCTTACAGTCTTTGCTTAAAACCAAATAATACTTCAGCAATGATTTACAAAAATCATAGTTAAGTTACAAAAGCAGTTCTTCTATTTGTCTTGTTTACATGTTGACCTTTCATCTTCTTTTGGAGTTTTTCACCTTCTTTGCTGATATTTCTTGTGTAGCATTCAGTATAAAAGAAGCAAAAAGTTTTGGTGCATAGGCTTGTTACCTGTTAGGATTTGTGCTATTTTCATGGCACACTTACATTGTCAGAAGCTTCCTGTTTTTCACTTCTCTCCCTTATTGAGGTTCTTCTTGGACATTTTTTGAGTTAACATAGAATACACAGTACAAAACTCAGAAATCTCCTTAATGTCTTGTTTCTGTTGGATCATATCTAGTTAGCTGCATGTTGGATGGGCTGAACTGAAAATCCTCTAATTGCTCAAAATGTGCTACTATAATAAGTGTCTGCAAGATTGATAAATTTCCTTATGTCAGAGAGAAACTTCTTTGTTGCTACTTTGAAAGTGGATCATTTCAGCACAAACACAAGATAAATACTGGCTTTTCTTACACTTGCAGAATACTGTTGCCTAGAGGTAGTGTCTGGGTGACAAATTTGGTCTCTAAATGGGTGTATTCTCAAAAATTCTTGGTCTCCAAAAGTATCTTAACTAGGTGATACCTTAAGATTGGGACAAAATATTTCATTGCAATTTTATTTTTAGATGCCGTTACTGTTTGTAACAAAGGAATTAAATTTCACTTAAGTGTTGAGGTTTATTTGTGTCCTTGATGTGCAAATCGTAACCATCATGCCTTATTCACAGACATAGTTCCAAAAGTGGGTACAAGCAATAGTATATTTTTCTTCATATGCACTGAGCGAACTAGGTTCATCAGTCTTGTTAGTCCCAGTGCTGACCAAGCAATCCAGCTGAGAACTTTGTGTATTCCTTGGTTTACCAGAGATGAAGCCTACTTTTAGGTCAGCATATTTAGGCACTGAGCCTTTGCCAAGTGTATGATGTGGCAGACAACCCACTTAAAACCATAAGAGGTTTTTTACATTTAGTCTGACCTCCTTTACCTGTTGAATTTAGCCATCTGCCCTACAGGTACCTTAATAAATTATTGTTTCTGCCTTTGTCCCAGAACTTTGTCCTTATTGCTTAGCTTAATGCTGGGCTTGTGTTCGACCTGTCTGAACACCTGCTTATTTGTCTTATCGATGATGTGGTGTAATCCAGCTACATCCTACTGTGAGTAATGGAAAGGGTTTCAAGATGAGTCCCAGCTGGGCTTTTAGATGAACAAATCTCAGACATGCAGCCTCAGTCGAGTAGCCAATGCTGCAGCAAAAGTGCAGAAGTGTGTAGTGTCTTGGCAAAGTGAAACCTTCAGTAATTATGAAAAATCTGTCATGCAGCAGGACCTTTCTGTGGTAGATGGTGTCTTGGAATGTGTGTTTCTCTGTAGTAGTAAGAAATAACACTTCATTGGCCTGTGTTTGGTAATTTTTTAAAGTTGTTACCGACTGCTAGTGTAAATTTATGTGCAGAAAGAGGTACCTGCTGAAGGACAAAGGTATACATCTTTGCAAAGTATTGTTTCATTTCCCCTCACAGACCTGGTTGCATTTTATGTATAGTTTTGTGAAAGACAACTTTTTTCGTCCTTCTATCTGAACTTCACTTCAAATCTGAAGCTGAGATTTTTATTAGAATTTCAGCTTTTTGCATCTCAGTCTCAGTTTTTGGGGTAGTTTTTCTAAGTAGATTTTTGCAAGGTTATTTCTTGCTGCTATAAACTGCAACAACAGGCTGGAAATTCCTTATGACTAAAGTAATGTCAGCTAGTGATACGTGGCAGGCCGCTCAGGAATGGCTACTGCAGGCCTGTTTACACTAGTCTGCAGAATCAGGAGTTCTAAAGGCTAGTCAGCTTTTGAACTTCTTCTTATAACATCCAAGAATGAAGATCCCATGAAATAAGTTTCTAAAAAACCTGAGTCTTCCCTTTATTGCATTCAGTAATTTCAGGAGCAAACAGAAAAACCTCTTTTTTGAGAAAAACAAAGCCAGCAATGGTCATGGATAAAAGCCGATGATTGATTTCATGTTGATTAAATCCTCTTTAGCATTTTTTCTTTTGATGCTGCTCTTCTGTTATGTTTCTAACAGTGCTAATATGAACGTAGTATTTTTCCACAGGAGCTTGAAAATGATTTGCTGTAAAGGTCATTTTATTCCTGTTCTTCACCATTATATTTAAGTGTGTTATCCCGAGTTTTAATATTTAATTTTAAACACCTTTTCAGCTCACAGCAAGAAACAACCTTCCCTGCTCATTGCAGGGGGTTGGGGTAGGTGACCTTTGAAGGTCCCTTTCAACCCAACTGTTCTATGAGTCTTCATACGAGTTTGCTGAACTAAAGTCTTTTTTTCAGGGACTCATCTGCTAGCTCGATACGTGGTGGCAGTTCCTACACCAGGAGAAAATGGGAGGAAGATGCCAAGAAAAACAGTTTGAATGAAGGTCCTACATCATTAAACACAGGTTATCAAAGAAGGTGTGGAATTTTCTCTTTTTTTAATCAAAATAAGCTGACAAATTAAAAGGAACAAATTCAAGTACTGAATCACATTTTTAAGGACATTTACAAATTGAATGGTGACATATTGAAGTGTTGTTCATAACAATTGCAAAGTATGCACTTATGCTGATGCAATGCTCATGCTGATCTTAAAGCTACGCCATTTTTACTAGTTTAGACTGTTGCAGCAACTGTTATATGATTAAAATTATATACTTACTTTTTCCTACTGTTTATTTCAGTTTGAGGTTCATTTGACTTTTTCCAGTTAAGTTCAGTAGCCAAAGATAACTATTTTAAATGTTGGAATGCAAGTAATTCTGCTTGGTATCTGAAAAGAAAAGGGGAAAAATACTGTCTATTTTGAATTTTGGGTTTTGTATGACAGTATCAGAGGTCTTGGGCTGCTCTCCAGAACGTAGCTGTGCCTACATTGGCTATCAGCATCATAGAATGCATATGTTAAACTAAGTTGAATGCAAAGTAAAGGGTGATTAATATGAAAATAATTATCAGATGTGCATGGCTGTTATCTTGCAGGATCTTCTCAGAAGGAATCGCATCCCGGAAATATATACATGGTTAATGTTACTCAATTGTGTAGTTTCAATGCAGCTATTTGAGTGAAGTTCTTAATTGGAATTAGTGGAGCAATATCTATCTAAAATGAATAGATCAAAAGAAAGAATTCACATAGCTAAGCTGCATCTTGAGATGCGCTGCTGATGTATGTAGTGATAACTAGTTAACCTTTTTTTTAGTCTTGACATTGATGTTGTCAGCAGCATGTAGTCAGGCCATTTCATACAGCGTAATACATCTTACATCTTTGTTAACCTCCTGTCTTAAAAAGAAAACTCAGTTTTCCTAACTTCAGGTTTGGAAAGATGTTGCACAGGTTTACTGTTATGGAAGGAAAATATCCAGATAAGAACAATCTCTGCATGTTAGCTTTTATCAATATTTACACTCCACTCGTCAAATAAAATGTACTCGATCACTTTTAAAGTGCATGTGGTGCTTTAATGGTGTAGTTGTTCTTGTACAGTTATTTTTTCTTTGTCGTTATAGAATTTATAGTAATAGAAAAAAAGATCAATTGCAGAATGATGAATAAGCATCTTTCCTTAAATCTTTTGCAGTTAGTAACATGGTGCTCTGTCTGTCCTAACTCTAAATTCTGAGGTTTAGTAATGGGCAAACATCTTGACATGGTAATACAAAATTTGTTCAGCCAGAACCTATGGATAAAAATGTGGAAACCACTGTGTCTTCATTAAAACTTGAAGAACAAGGGAAAAGGCTGAGTGGGAGGTTAATCTTTCTGGGAATTAATAAAGTTAAAAAAAAAAAAAAAAAGGTGAATTTAATTGGTTGAAAATGGTAAGAGGAGTGATATTGATGACATTTTCTTTTCTGGCAAGCTGTGGAGTGTAATTCTGCATTTTCTGAGGTATTCAGTGTGGGGGAAACAGCAGTTTAAAAATGGGAACACAGTAGGTGTGATCAAGACAGCCTTACATAAACCAGTGAGATTCCATTCTTTATCTTCTCTTCTTGTGGAGCAATGGTCAGGACGAAGGGACATTTCTGCTGCCTTCTGAAGTCATAAGTTGAAAGTCCTAGTCCAGGAGATAATGAAGAAACTGCTTCTTTTCCCCCAGAAGTTTCTAAGACTGAACTGAACCACAGAATACACGGGCAGGAATTTAATGGATCCTTCACAGCTTTATGATGTTTTAATGAGCAAACATAAGTGATACAAATGCATCCATTGTATGTGTCTCTCTTTCAGTGGCTCCTTTGGTAGAAGACAAGATGATTTGATTAGTTCTAATGTTTCAAGTACTGCATCAACAGTTACCTCTTCTGCTGGTCTTCAGAAAACACTGCCTGCCAGCGCAAACACTACTACAAAGAGTACAACGGGTTCTACTTCAGCAAGTGTACAAAGCAGGTAATGGCACCAACACACTTCTTTCTTTCTTTTTTTTTGTCAGGTCTACTATGTGCTTATGTACGTGCATGCGTTCTTGTTTAGTAGATCCTGGGGCTCTGGATTTTTTCACTTTCCTTTTAAATTTGTATTGATTTTATACAATTTGGCTCAAAAATTCTGAATGGCTTTCTACTGAAAAGTGATGGCCATGTTGGTATAAAAGAATAAATCCAATGTTAGAAGGGTGTGAAAAATAAAAATTCAATTATTGTGAACTGCTCAATTCTTACTTGATTCAATTTAATAGCTCAAGTTGAGCTTTTGTAGTAGAGACATTTCTCAGCTTACTTTTAAAAAAAAAATCCATCCCTCAATTTACATGTTATTAGTTGTTTAGTAAAGTGCTTTCATTGTTTAGCTGTTTCCTTTTCTCTTTTTTTGTGTTTGCTGCTCGTTATGCTGTAGTACCTCAAATCGTTTGTGGGCTGAGGATAGTACTGAGAAAGAAAAGGACAGTGTTCCTACAGCAGTGACCGTTCCTGTTGCACCATCGGTTGTAAATGCTACAGCCACTACCACAGCCATGACCACAGCTACTTCTGGCACTGTGTCCTCAACATCAGAGGTCAGGGAGAGACGGAGGTGTGTAAAGGTCCTAAGAGTAACATTGCTCTTGTACAAAAGTTATTTTTTTTTCTTATGTAAAGGAATGTGTTGGTTACCACAAATTCGGGTAGTTCACTACATAATGCAGTGTTGTTTGCTTGCTCTGTATTGGAACAACTAGCAACATGCCTCAATTTATGTGAGAGCTTAGTGCTGGTAGAGGCCATTCATGAAGTTTAAACTTTGATACTGTATATTTTTGACTGGCCTGGGGGTTTCATTTGACATGCAGCATTTTTGTATTTTTATTTCTGTTAATAGATTAAATTAAATCTTAAAAATACCCATAATAGAACTATGTAAAAACACTGAATTAAAAATAAGAAAATCAATAATTTGTTACTTACTGCAAGTACCTTGCTACTGAGTGAGCTACTGTGCCAGTGGCAGTGTGATAATAAATTACAACATAGCATTTTTTTAGTTATTTTTTATGCCTGACACTACTGAGAAAAGTATTGAACCCAACACATTCTGTTTATTTCTTTGCATCCTTTAGGATCTTTTCTACTTGAAACATAATATACCGTTGTAAATGCAATGGATTAAGGGCTATTCAGTATAAAGAATGAGTAAGAAGCTGATGTAAATCTTACTTGAAGACTACGGTGTTTTTTGTGTTACAGTTACATGGAGGATGAGTTAAGATTGGCGCATATTTATGTTTCTGTAGAGTTGTTACCTGCTATTTATGCATCAAGGCTGTTAATTCTGTTAGCTTTCTCTGGGTTCTTCTTCTTGTGGATATTTGTAAATGTTTATCCTTTAACCCTTCTGCTGAACTGCAAGTTCAGGTTTGTGTGTTGCTCCCATAGCAGGTTCGAAATGTAACCCATGTATCAGTGCCAGACGTGTATCTCTGCATGTTCATGGAGGTGATGAAGCTGTTGGTTGTTAAGAAGAAACCTGCATTCTTTTGGTTCACTTAAGGCTGCAACAACATTTAAAGATTCCTCATAGCTTTAGGCCTATTTAGGGTAGCGTGTTTTCCATAGCCCTCCTTTCACACCCAAAATTGAGATGAAGTAACTTCTATGAAATGACTCAGGAAGTGCCTACACGTGCTTACAACTCATTTCACTAACAGCCGTAGTTGGAACCTTTTTCCATAGCAAAATTTGACTGAACCCAACAAATCAAAAGCAAAACCAACAAAATGCATCTTTTTTTCAAAAGTAGTTCCAATTTTAACATGCAAATGATATTTCAGTCTGTAAGAGCTAGAAAAGCAAGGAAAATCAGAATTAAGGCTTTTGCTGTCTCCTTTGCTCTCACTAGTGTGTCTGTACTAATGCGCATATACGACGTACATTCCAGTTACCTTCAATTGGCCCGAAATACTTTATGTTATCTGACTCTGGGCCAATTGTGTAATACGCTGTTGCAGATGCATTCTTGATGGCATATTCAAATATCCATTGTATCTTAGAAATCAGCAAGACTGGAATAATTACTGCGTGCATATGAGAAGGTAGTGCTCTAAATATCAGCACATGCACATATATGTATCTGCGTATACAGATACATATATGTGCATGAGTGTGTATCTGTGTATGTTTATATGCACATGAAAAACTTGTCTGTATATGAAATATTATATGCTAAATATTTTCTTAAGAAGTGAAGTTGGTTAAGCCACATTTATAGACTATAAATGTATATTTAGAAAGTATGTTTGAAATAGTATTTCAAAGAACATTTGGAAAGTGAGGATATTATTGACTGCTTCTAGTGATTAAGCATGTAATGGTGCATCCTTTTGGAGTAGCTGAGGAAGCTATATTCTTTACCTAATTTTTAGGATTGGTTTAGAGAAACAGGGAAGAGAACGACAAACTTGAATTTTAAATCTTTGTATCAGGACTAATACCTCTTAGGTGAGCTGTGTGGCATATTATAGGGGTGCTGGGGAAGGACACTTGCTACTCTGCTGGTTGCTGTATTGGCAAGTTGAGGGTTTTCCTTTTCCCTCCATGCGGTGTAAATTATTTCAGATTTCTTGAAGGGTAGGCATATGTACACCAGTTAATAAAGAGTAACTTATATGGAGTAATGTGTAGCAGTTTTCGGGCCCTACAGATTACACCTGCTCTTCAGTCAGAACCTCCTCAGTAGGCAACATTTCAGGTCATGTTTGCTGAAGCATCTAACAGGCACCATCTTCCTCATAGAAGTAGAGCCTAGGGCTCTAGGGAAATGGAAAGTCTATAAAAATGCTGGAAATCAAATTAATTACAGTGGTATTTTTTTAAGATGTGTCATAAGACGGGAGATGTTTCTACGTTTGTATTTATAGGATAAATATTTTGCTGTGTTTTGGGGGTAATTTGATTAATAGAGGTAGAATATGGGTAGTAATTCATGGGTCTGTGTAAATGAAGTTATTTTAAAACTTAAGATTGTTTTAGAACTGGTTTTAGTTTGTGCTAAGGGTGACCAAAGAACTGCTCATGCCATAGATAAATCTCTGGGGTCTTTTACCCCTATATTAGTAGACTAGTGACATAACCAAAAAAGCTTAAGTTGTATTTAGAGAAAATGGTAAAAGGAAATCTAAAATAACTATGAAAACACTGTGTATTTTAAATGAGTTCTAAGGCTGCTATCTTGATGAATAGATCATTACGATATGGATTAAGTGACTAAAAAGTAATCTGTCTTATATAGTTAAAGATTTTCTTCTAACTGCTTTGGGTTTCAGTCATAATGTGTTGTGGGTATTTCTTTTTCTTGACCATTTGATACATCTGTAGAAAAACTATGGTTTGCCAATTTTGTTTGTAATTAACTCTTTAGATCATACCTCACTCCAGTACGGGATGAAGAGTCAGAGTCCCAAAGAAAAGCTAGATCCAGGCAAGCGAGACAGTCTAGAAGATCTACACAGGTATAGTTTTATTAAACCTTCTATATTTATGGAAATGTACACATGTAGCTCCCTGAGAACAGCGAAGTTCTAATTTCCCACTAAAGCTCCAAATAAATTGATGGGTCTTCCTGGTACAAAACAACTTTCACCAGATGAAATAAAGCCTCTTTTTTTCCCCTCTCTTCCTTGAAGGCTTTAAGACCCTTCATTGTGTACTGAAAGTTCCTGCTTCTAATCACTGAAGAGTGACTTAATACAAATTCGAAAGCACAGACTCCTCCACTGAAAGGAAGTTTTTGATTGCATTATGGTAACACGGCTTCCTTGAGTAATTGTATCTGATGTTATGCAGATGTTTAAATCTAGGACTTTGAATTCTTCCAGAACTAACAGCTCTATGCTTCTGGCTGAAGACTTGATACTTGAGAACCAGGCATAGAGTACTGTATTTATTTTCATTTCTAAGTCTCTTTCCTGTGCATGGACTGTTGAACATAATGTGATTGAGATGACCAACATATAGATAGCTAATAAGATTCATGGTATAGAAAAATATACATTCAGCCTAGTTTGTGTGGACATGGAAGAGTACTAAGAAAGAGTATTTTGTTACTTGCTAATAATCTAGAATTTAACTGCATGTCTCCTTTCAGCATTTCTTACTTTACTGATACTGATTTTGATACTGAATTGCAACCAGTGCAATCCTAAGGTAGGAAGGATGTCACAGTAGCAAAACAGATTATCTCTAAATGGTGGTTGAATACTTTTGGGGCAGTGGAGCGGTTACCAACCGCTGTCCTCTGGATTGTATCTCTCCATCTCTTCTTCTGTCTGCTGACAAATTGAGCATAGTTCCTGGATAAAACAGCACAAAGAAATATTCCAGCCATCACCCTTATCTGCTGTAAGACTGAGTTTATATCTGCCTTGTTTACTGATGTTACTTTAAAATCTTTGCAGTTTTAAACCCCTCAAGTATTTCTGTTTACCCTTCCTGTTGAGAGATGCACACCACTTGATACAACTTGATATTGCTGGAGTTCTTTTTTACCTCTTGATACTATTTCAGAGCCCTGAGAGATGGTCAAACTACAGGCCAACTATTGTTGAATCTTTACAGTGAAGAAACTGCGAGGAATTACTGCATTAAAGCATTTTCAACACAAAAAAGCAATTAAATAACTGATAAGCTGCAAAGTTGGCTTTGAAGAATAGGTTATGAGGTGTTTTGAGCAGCTGAAAAATGCACTTGAGAAAAACTGTCTTGAAAATGGTTTGCTTTCTGAGATTATTTCAAAACTGGTTTTTAGCAGCAGAATAACAAGGAAATAAGACATTAATTACACCTTTCTCTGGTGCTGTCAATGCCATTTTTTGTGTTGTTGGCCTGAAAATCCAGTTGCAATGAGTGAATTTGTAAAGTACCAACATTTCTGAAAATTTGATAAGTATTGTATTTTTAGGGTTCTTTCAAAAATATGCTTGTGATTATATTGGAAGGATCGAGTGGGTTCTTGCATTATTTCTGTATGATTTTCTGTGTGATCTATGTGTACCAGTTCAACTAAAAATTGTGTTGCTGTAGAATCTGTGGTAGATCACATTACAGCAAACACTTGCCACTAATGAAAGAGGGATGTTTGGTTCCAAGATTTGAGAGAAAAGCTTATAGGTGGAATATATAGATAAAATTTATTTTTAATAGATAGAATTAATTTTCTGAAGGTGAATTTTGTCTTTAAAGTATGTATTTATATATTGTGATCATCTATGTTAATACAAGTGAAATACTGAAATGTTGTTTGCTGACTGCTATTTTCACAGGGAGTAACACTGACAGATCTTCAGGAAGCTGAAAAAACTATAGGAAGAAGTCGTCCCACGCGAACCAGAGAACAGGAAAATGAAGAAAAAGAAAAAGAAGAGAAAGAAAAGCAAGACAAAGAAAAACAAGAAGAAAAGAAAGAATCTGAAACTAAAGATGATGATTATAGACAAAGATATTCCCGAACTGTTGAAGAGGTATTTTCATGATGGGTCACTTTAGGTAGAGAAATTATATGAGTCTTAACTCCAACTGTAATATTTTAATTTTGGTACTACTGTAAGAATTATTTCTATATTTAAATGTTTTAAATCCTGTGGTTTATATTTGTTTAATCTTGGTGAATTAATTTTGACATTTCTCTGCTGAATAGCCATATCATCGCTATAGACCAACTTCGACGTCAACTCCTTCGTCAACCACCTCCTCGCTCTCCACCTCCACTAGCTCTCTTTCAACTTCAAGTCAACTAAACAGACCAAACAGCCTTATAGGTATAACTTCTGCCTATTCTCGGAGTGGAACAAAGGAAAGTGAGAGAGGTAGGAGTACTATTTGTGAAGGGATATTTTTTGTTGTTTTAGTTGACAAATGACAGCTTATGTTTCTAAAGATAGTTCAAAATGGGGTGGGAGCTAAGTATAGACCACCAGGGTTGTATCTCACTCCCGCCTTCTGTAAGAAATTCCAAAACTTGCATATAGAGAGGAAAAATGGGTTTATTTGTACTTGGTGGTGTTTAGCAGCCATTTAGTATGTGAACCTGTGTTTTCCATTGGTGGGTCATAGAACATCAAATATGCCACCATCGCTATCCACATAATGCTTTCAGGTCTGCGTTACCAGAGCAACTATAATGAAATATCACATTTCAGAGTTTAAATATTTGCATGTATTGAGGAGTAATTTTACTTGATTAAATAATTGCTGGGATTTTGTTTTAGTCCTTCCACACTGAAAGACCGGAAGGATGCTTTAACACTTTAAGGACCTCGCAGGATTTTGTGAGCAGCTGAAAACAAAGGGAAGGGGATATTTCCAGTGGTAGTTCAGAATATTTAACGGAACCATACTTCTAGATACTTAACTAGTTCATGTAGTCTGAAGCTGGGGATCAGATGCGTGATTCGGAGGTCAGAAAAAAGCTTTTTTCTGACATCACAGAGTTTTTGCCCTCATTTCAAATGTGAATCATCAGTTGTAATTCTCAGCAATATTGTGCCCGATTAGTTGCCCACCAAAGGAGAAGGCTGTTGACATACAGTGTGAATCTCCTCTTTTCTCTCAGAGGCATGCCACAGTTGACTTGTGAGAGATACTTTAATTCAAGTTATTGATCAGTAACTGGAATAGGATTACTGAATGAAATTGATAGTTTCGTTATACAGAGGATAAGATCAAACGATCCATTGAACAGATCTTCATTAACTATACAGCACTATTGCCATGGTCCCCAGACTGGTATTTTCTGAGGAAATTACTTCAGAGATGCGCTTTCTGATATTTTTTCTCCTCTGTCCTAATATGAAATGAAATTTGGAGTAAGATTCTTCAGTAATGTGTGCTTACTCTAGGAAACTCCAGATTGTTCTGTGGAAAAGATTTTCATGGGTAAATATTAGCAACAGTGTTTTTTTTTTCAAATTATGACTTTAGGAGGACTAATACATTACTGTTTGAAAGCCTGAAGGTAAAAACACCTTTTATTTAATTAGGAAAGGTATATTTCACCATGAATATTTGTATTTCCTTCTTTTCTGTTTAATTCTTGCCTCACACTATAATGTTTATTTACATCTGAAGACTAGTGATGCTAAAGTTAAGTTATTAGTGATGGTTCTATCTGAACTCAAATCTGTGGTTTCTTTAATAACAGCAGACTAAATAGACTGTAAAAAAAATTGATTTGGGCAGGTTTACTTAATTTCTTTTCTTGGTCCAATTTGCTTGTAAACATATAGGAGAAGATACACAATCCCGAGTTATGTCAGTTTTGAATTGCAGCTGCATTTCTTTCAAAGAAAAATGAAATCTGTGATATAATATTAATGTAATCTACAAGATCCCATTTTATTATTCCTTAGAGCAAAAATGGAGAGGACTGTGATGAAAAGGGGGACTCTAAGGAGCACTTAACAGACTTTTAAAATTTGGGCCATTTTTATATTGGATTCTTGATGTAAGAAAAAAAAACCCTTGTTTGAAGAAGAATGGTGAAGAATTACTTTGTACTTTTATACATTTACTGGCACAAATATTTGAATCATTACGTGACAGTTTTGAAAATTGAATTTTAAGTCTTAATTTGTAGTGTATCACTGTTACATGGAAACATTTTCTTTAGGTGGCTGAGATGGAATTAGTATTTTGCAGTTGCTCTTCAAGAATTGGAGCAATATTTACAGTATTTAGAGCTGTATTCTGAGGAACGTAGATTACAGCAAACCCTGTATGTGGTAAACTCTTTAGCAAATTTATTTCAGGTAAAAAAATAATTGTAAACATTTTAAAGACTGAGAATTATTACAGAAAATGTTCATAAAATTAGATTGTGTCATACTTAAATGAGTAAGAAAGTTGTTATTAGCAGAAGGGGGCAAAAAAGAGGAAGAAAAGGAAGAAGATAAGTCACAGCCTAAGTCTATAAGGGAAAGGCGGCGACCAAGAGAAAAACGACGATCTACAGGAGTTTCTTTTTGGACACAAGATGTAAGTAAACGATCGCTACTGCTGATGTTATAGCCTTAGCTTGTAGCAATATGGAATGTGCATAGTGTATTCTTAAAATAGAGAATACTTTAGAGTAATGGAGTATATAACTAATTGTTCTGGAAAAACTGATGCTTGTTCCAGTTCTGTATTCTCTGTTTCGAAGTTTTCAGGAGCAAAATGAAAATTAAGTCTAAGTTATGTTGGTAACGCTAAAAAGAATTCTCGAATTAATAGGAATTAATCATAATCTAAGGAAAAAATAATAATTGAACAGTTCTCTTGCATGCATATCAAAGCTGTAAGAATGAGACTCATTATCTGACACATTACAAGTGGCCATGTACTTAGATCTGAAAGAACAGCTGTCAGATTAGAAGGGTTATAGTTGGCGTTTCAGCTGATTGGCTTCCTCTTTGTCATGGGATCAGTATGTAAGTTTGTAAAAGCAAGATTTTCACTTGCCAAATGTGAAGTTCCCTTTCCTCTCCTCCTGGTACTGAAAACATGTATTCTTTTGAGAATTTTTATCATGTACCCCATATACCCTCTATTCATTTCAGTTAGGTAGAATTCTACTGCTCTTAGATTTTCGTATTAGAAGTCTAGAATGCCTTAAAATCTCAGCAAGCTTTCAGCAGTTTAGTGAATTTTCCTTTTCCACTTCTTTTACCAGAGTGATGAAAATGAACAGGAACAGCAGTCCGATTCAGAAGAAGGAACAAATAAGAAAGAAACCCAGGTAATTTAAAAGAGTTAATGAGTTTATTACCTTTCTAACAGATACATTTTGATTGTAAGATTTCTATTGCAGTTGGATTCAATTAAAAGAGTATATATGGTAGAGTTTTTACAAGTGCTTTCTGATTCATAATTTGTGGCTATGGTTCAGTGCCATTTCCTTTGCAGGCTTTAATAACAATTTTTAATGTATTAACCATGTTTTTCTCTTCCATTCTGATTATGTAGAATAAGCATCCAAAAAATGTAGGTGAAATTTCTGATGCGTAGGTCAGGGACACGTTGCAGCACGTTACTGGAGGGAACTTTCAGTTTCTGCCTTGCAAAAATCTTTGTTCCATCTTCTCTGTAATTTTCAGATAAATGATGCCCAGTGACTTATGCACACTAATTAAAACCTTTTAAAATTAAACCCAGTGCTCTCAGTAATGTAATTAACAAATAATATGAGAAGTTAATATAATGACGTATAGAAAGTTACATGCAGTGTACCTGATTTCTCCATTGAAGAAAATGGATTTCTGAACATTGTAATTCAGTATTATTAGTCTTGTAAAAAATTAAGTGAAAAACAATATAATAGGCTTGATTTGATGAAAAAAAGTCCTTATAAACTGAATGGTGTGTGACAGAGGGGTTAAAAGGGAAGTGGTAACTTGAGCTGTGCTATAAAATGGTGTAGCAGAAATTGAGGAATAAAATTCAAGTGATATTTCTCTCCTTTTTTATAAAAGCTTCCATTACACATTCGTTAAATGCTTTAGTTAAGAGATTCATACTGTGCTATTTTGGTTTGCTGTATTTTTTATTTCCATGTCACGTTAACATAAATACACAGACATGTTTCCTTTCCTCCCACTAGTACTTATCCTTATCCTTAGATCTGTAATTACTCCATATTCTGTTCTGTAGAAATTCATTTTGGTAGAATGTGCATGTGATGCTTCTTCTAGAATTAGACTTATACAAAACTACAGTGAAATAGTTGTAAATCAGGCCCCAAATTATTACTATGGTCTATGATTAAAAGAGTGGGTGTGTTGGGGTGAGAGGTTGAAGTGTAGAACTGGCTGCTTAATCATGGCTTGGCTCGGGAGTCAGAGCATTCTCCTAGCCTGTATACTTCTTTCATTATAAATCAATATAATATCAGATTTGAGTTCATGGAGAGTTCTGGAATGAATGTGTGAAGCAAGTTCTCTGTCACCTGGCTACATAAATTGATTTTGGTTTGTTGATATTAGCTCTTTTGTCACATCAGCTGCAGAAAATACAAAAACATAGTGAAAGTGAATTATATCACTTATCGCAATAAGTATTTCATGTGGTTTTAAGTTTTCTTTTCAAATTTTGTCAAACCTAATATGGAATTTCCAGTATAGTATCAAAATTCCAGAAAATGTCCTAGGCTTATAAGCCTATTAACTATAAGATATCTTAAAATTTGTATACAGTAATTTCATTGCTTTCATATTAATGTGGGTTTTTTTCCTTTGCATACAAATGGTTTGTCAGAGATTTAAAACATTATGTAGATTTCAATTAACTTCATCTCAGTGATAAATAACTATTTAGCATTTATCAATGCTCAGCTGAGAACTAAATACATTACTTTTGACAAGGCAGTATTTTGCCATCTTGGAAAAATAACAGTGGACTAGATCTTGAACATTCTAATAGGCGATTTGTTCCCAAATCCGTAGCAAAACTTGTGGGGTTTTTATTGTTTTTAAATGCTTGAAGAAATTAAGCTTTCGTTTTTGCAGTTGCTAACTCTGCTTTCACTTTGACAGAAATTTTGCATGCTTTATTGTAGAAATTCATCATTATCTGCTTATAAATCCTTTTCAGTTCTAGGAAGATAAAAGGGAAAAGGCATGAATAAACTGGAATTATAAAGAATGACGTTCAGAAAATAGTTACGCCTTTTCAGTTCTACTGATTATTTGATGTACTGGTATTCAGAAGACAGAAAAATTGGAAATATTGAAATTCTCTATTATTCCCTTATGTGGTGCTGCTGTTGTGGTTTTGGCTTGGGGAAGCTACAGGCCAGAGGTAGAAGGTGGTAACTTCCAAAGGCTTTGGCAGTAACTCAGGAATTTAAACTGAAGAGAGGAGGTCAAGAACAAGCCTTGCACATGGGTGCATGCTACAAAGGAAAGTAAAGGACCTTAGACAAAATGATTTATAGCCTGAAATCTTTTTGGAGCCAGAAAAATTATCTTATTCATCTCAGAGGTCTTTGAAAGAACTATCTGGTGAGATTTCAGTTTGTGCTTTCTTGTTCTTCAGAACTCTCTTTTAACCTCTTAGGTGGTCATTTGTCCATAAAGGAGAGCTAGTAAAGAGAAGTCGGATTTTGCCAAGCGCTTTGACTGCTGGAGGTTGCTCTAATGAAATTTTGTTTAGGCTTTTTAATATCAAGAGCTGAGAATTTCTTCAATTTGCACAAAAAATGCCACGTTACCTAAGGGTTTTTCCCACTGGAAGGATAGTCTTAGAACTAGGTTGTAAAATGTTTAAAAATAGGGAAGTCAGAAGATCACTTGGGCAACTGAAGGATTCTAAGTAAAAAAAAAAAGTTTATGTGAAGCCTATTTTTCAGTATGAAGTATTTCAAAACAAAACAAAGGAAAAAAAATGAGTAAGTACAACAACTGTGATCAGGTTACAATTGAATGGACTGAAGGTGGATCAGCATGTAAGTTTGTAAAAGCAAGAGATCAGATATGCGACCTCTGAAAGATGAAAGCTAGCAATATTAGAATAATAAATGTCATTGGGTCTTGTAATCCTGTGGGAATGAACAGGAGAAGCTGACATCAATAGTGTTAATGAAGTGCTGTACTCAAATTTTGTTCCTCACTTTCACTGCTGTGACAGTTTCACAGAAACATTCATTTACAACAATACAGAAAATTCCACATGACTTCCACATTTTATTTCCATTACCAATAATCATCCTAAGCTCACTAAAATGTGATGTGCCTGGTTAGAAGCTTAGTGTGTATTTTTGCATACAGTTTCTTTTTGGGCACCCTTATGACCTGTACAGACTGATAGTATAGAGTTAGAAGTATTATTTCAGGTTGTATAGATATGATATGTATGTTTGGATTTTTCATTACTGCTGGTGTGCTGCCAGTGCAGCTGTGGCTGCTCATTGTGCTCAGTTCTGTGACTGTATAAAGAACATCCATCTCATGTGATTTGGATGCACAGGGTATCTGTGTTGGCATCATTTCTTCTCAAGCTTTAGGCAAAGTTTGTACACTTACACCTTTTCACGATTTTTTGGCAAATATCAGAAGTTGTGAGCTGAACTGACAGAAATTGAAGGGGAAAAGAAAGAAAACAGCTAAGACTCTGCTTAAAAAAAAAAATAAAATCTACAAACCAGACATGTTTTGTGCAAAGTGAGGGGAACAACAACAGGCATGTGCTTGGGGAATGTGCTGCTCCTTCAGTGAGGTGTGGAGCCTGGATGGTGCTCAAGCAGCAGGAGCCTCACAGCTCCCAGGGAACGGGCACCACTGATTTTCTGGAGATGACAGAGTCCTCATCCAGCTTCTCAGGCTCCCAGCCTTAGCCAGGAAAATGGGAATAGGCTGCATCTGTGTTTTCCTGCCTCTGGTGATTAGTGCTCTCTTACCTCACCAGTTCATCCGTTGTCCCTCTCTAGCTGGAGAATCATGTTGTTAAGGTGGTCTTTGGGTAGCTGTAGTGCAGCAGGGGAATGGAGATCTGGGGGGTTTTCACATTCCCTCGGCACCACAGGGAGTCCGCTAGAAGCAAAGCAGCCTATAGAAAGCATATTTGTGAAGAAATAATGTAGGAATCATTTATTTCCTTGTAGTGGCTGTTCTATAGTGTAGGTAAAGGTTCAAAGGGCCAGCTCAGCATTTTTCTGTACACTGTGTTCCCCCAAGGTAGGGGGACCTAAAGTCTACAGACAAAGCTACCCCTGTTGAGGTGAGAAGTGGCGAGAAAGGGATTTTGTAGGTTGTTGATGACATGGTGGAATTTTGTAATCTCACACTGATCTTACTTTAAGGTGTGATAATGCGAGATAAGACACTGAGGTGGAAGCTCATCTTGTTTTAGCCAATGGCTTAAAAACTATCCATGTATAGATATGTGCCACCTAACTGTGACGTTTTATACAAAATCTCTTGAGTTATCAGAATTATTCATGCTCATAACAGAAAATAACAATGTTTTATTAGGAGTGGTTAGGCCATAGCATGTACTTTTGATTTCCTACGTCTAGTAAATGCACTTCAAGGTGTCTATGGGGAAATTGAATGCATTGTTAAGAATGTGGCTGTTCTCCTCAATGCAAGTTGAAAAAACAGTTTCCTTCTAAAAAAGGGAAACAAACAAACCACACCACTCCCCAGCAAAACCCACCTGTGGCTTTTTTCACCACTGCAAGGTGAATAATGTTGGAGGATGTGCAGGTGATGATACGTCAGTAGAGTTTCTTGACTGAAATGTCTTAATTCCAGATTATTATAATTGGAATAAATGATGAATCTGTATTGACCAGCCAGAGGGGAAAAAGGTTTGTTATGACTGATGTAATGCTTAGAGGATACTTACTCACTCTTAAGTCATCACTTCTCATTAAATTCACTTGTCAAGTAAAGTGAGTGAACTTTGTGCCTGTGGATTTGCCTAAAATGAATGAATGAAAGTAATATAAAAAATTAAATAGTGTCATTTAAATTAAGTCTAGTAAGTACTCCCTTATGTTGTTGGTATTTATACCAACAATGTTTATAGTGTGTTTCCCATTGAGCTATGTTGAAACAGTGACCTTGTATTTTACATTATTATTTTGAGCTGAAGTCATTATTATGTTGACCTTTCAAAACATTATTGCTGATGTTAGAGAAGAGGAAGAAGGAGTAGGGAACACAGGTCTGATGCCTTTGATACCAGGCAGGCAAATCACAGGATGCACTGACTGCTGAAATGAAATGACTCCAGTGGTTAGGACAGTCCAGACTTTTAGAGTGAAAAGTTAATGTTAAATCAAATTTTGGCAAGTAACATTCTAGCACATACTTCTTTTATGTTCCAGACATAACAAAATTAAATCTTGGCAATGTTCAGATAATACATACTGTTGGATAGCATATGCATGTAATGTAACGGTTTGACTACACTTGTTGACAGATTATTATATATTTTATTTAATCATATTATTGACTTGATCTATTCTTTTTCTCTCTTTTTACCCCTCCCCACCTCAGAGTGATAGCCTTTCAAGGTATGTGTAATTTAAACAAATGAATTTAAAATTGTTGAGCTTTTTGTTCACACATTCTCATTTTAAGTTCTTTATGTACAAGTTTAGCTTAACCCTTGTAGTCAGCTGCCTTAAAAGGCATTAATGGTATTTTACATTTGTGTCAAATATGGGTGTAAAGCTACAGAGCTGATTATTTTTTTCTATGTGTGAGTGTCATACTCGATTCTGGGAAATGTGTTTGACTCTGTAGTGCACTGAAGGCAGGCAGAGCATTTTCTAGAACACAGTGGATACAGCACCATTCTCAGCAATTTTTTCAGCATGGTCATCTTTTACAAAGAAGACAAGAAGTTCTTGCTGCCCCTCTTTTAGAATAATACCCTACTGAAAATTTTCTAAGAAATCTCGAGAAAAGTACTACAGCCTCTGAAAATAATTTTTCCTCAAGATTTGTTGAAAAGGAAATGCAGAAATAGCAATAATTTTTTTTAAAGTTTTCATTTGGTTTTAGACTTTTAGAATTAATTATAGGATTTTATTATGTTCTGTCTGTGCTGCAAATCTGTTAAACAGAACTACTACAGCACATGATCAGTGAAAAGTCAGCAATGTGAAATTATTCTAAACTGTATTAATTCTAGCTGTAATTTAGTGATTAATAGGATAAAGACTGCTGAAGATTTGTTTCATAAATCACTTCTGTTGAAATACTGGAATTCAGACCAAATAGTTTTGAAATCTTCTTGGTTTCTCTATTAAAACTTGGAGAATTCATCTAGGCTGATATTTTATAAGTTACTTGTTAAAACCCTCCCATTAAAGTAATGCATTTTTTTAAATAGGTCTTCTTTATAAACAAAGAATTATTAAAATATCTAAGCTAATATGAAATCCTTTAAGACACGTAAATATTTGCTTGGATTAAAGAATTTAATTTAAAAGATTGCATACGAGGCAGGCACTTGGCAGACTGAGCAGTTTGCAAGTATTTTCACACAGAATCTTGAAGTACTGAGAATGTAAAAATTAAATTTGCACCAAAGTAGAAGGCAGTGGCTTAACTAAAATACAGGGTGTTTCCAAAAGGTGGACCCAATTTCAAAGCAATATGTTTCCTGATACATGTTGCAATTACACAAGAATTTACATACAGTTTAATGAAGCATCTAGCGGTCATCATTTGAAACTCTGTGCCCTGCCCTTTCAAATATAAGAGTTTCATTTATGGGCGGTTCGTGGTTGCAAAGATACAGTGATTTCAAATTGGGTCTGTCATTTTGAAACACCCCGTATATAATTGCATTTGGTATTTTCACCAGGGTAATGGCAAACTCAGAGTGTTTGATACAGTTTGTGGCCTTGGCTTGAATGTGAAGGCAAAACAAAACGAGAACTTTTCTTTCACAGGTATGATACGGGATCCCTCAGCACGTCCTCAGGTGACCGTTATGATTCAGCACAGGGGCGATCAGGGTCACAGACTTACCTTGAAGATCGAAAACCGTACTGCAGTAGACTAGAAAAAGAAGATAGCACTGATTATAAGAAGGTATCTGATCCGAGAATTTTGGTGTGAAAATAGAACCTTATTATTGTTTTTCATAAGTTGACTGGAAATGATCTCATGTCGCATCACAAATTGCTGCTTAAAGGAACTCAGCTGAACGGAGGAGCAGAACAGCCATTACAGTGGGGAGAATGCACATTACAAAACAGCTTCTGGCTTTTGCTCTTTTCAAGGCAAGGGAGAAATCCAGAGGAAACAAGATCTATTTTTATGACAAATTCTATCATATTATTTTTTTAGTTGATTGTATCGTTAAAACTGCTTTATACATATGTGAAGCCTTTTATTTTATATGTTTGCTAGCTTACATGCAGATAATGTAAAAATGTGGTTAGATCTCGCTTTAAAATAGAGGAGGAGGGAGTTTGTTGAAAAGCTTACTGTGGTGTCTCATTTGTGAAGTCGGAAGCAAAGAAACTGGCAAGTGTGTTTTTAGCATGTGTCAGGTAAGTCATGTGCTCCCTATGCAGAGTTCCTTGTTTCCAGAAATATTTGGTAACAGTTCTTTCAAGTGCTTGCTAATTCTAAAGATCTTTCAAATCTGTAACTGGTTTTTACTTCTTAGGCTATTGAAGTTTTGTTCATGTTATATGCAGCTCAGTCATGGTTTTTAAATTTTTCAGCTAATCTTTCTGAATTATTATTTGATATTTTTTTAAATTAATATTTTCTCTTAGCTTTATGAACAGACTCTAGCTGAAAATGAACAACTGAAAGCACAGATACATGATACCAACATGGAACTTACAGAACTTAAGCTAGAGTTGGAGAAGACCACTCAGGTTTGTATAAAACAAAGAAGCATGTAAGTAGCTGACAAGGTAGACAGCAAACTAGAAGCACCCCAGGGTATGGGCTGCTCTTTACTAGGCATCAGCTTTGTTTCTTATCCAAAGATGGGAGTGAAGAAGAAAGAGTACCTCTGTGTTTCTAAAGAGAAAAGAGCACAGGATTCTGGTCTTCAGCTGTGAGCAAAATGTGTGAGGCTGCCTCCTGCCTTTTTAAGTAGTAGTGGTTCTTGCCAACATGTATCTGGAACTTCTTTGCAGGGTAGGGATAAACACTTTCTACACTGTTATGCTTATATTCAACTGTCAGTTGGGACTGATTGATTAATTCATAAACCTGCTTGCACATTGGCATCACCCGCCAGTTCTTCCCGGCTGGTTAGATAGCTTTATCTTAGAACTGAAGAGCAAATAGTGCACTCCAGTTACACACAACTGCTGTCAGATAGAAGTGCTGCACACAGTGATACCAGATATGTACACAAAACTTAAATTTGTCTTTAAATTGCTCTAGAAAGAGTGTTTCCTGTTCTCATATTGCATTTGCCACAATTTGCCTGTGTAGGTACTTAAGTGTCTTCTGTGTGTACCCCGTAAACATCAGTGAAGTACGTTAAAAAGATTGTTTTGTAATGCTTTTAGATAGAAATGCTATATTGCTCCTATTTGCCAAAGGCAATGTAATGATTAAATTCCTTAGGGGATGGTCACAGAGCAAGTACGTGATAAATCCAGTTTGTTCTTCTTTATTCTATATTTCAGGGTTACTTCCCTGAACACACTTTAAAATGCCTTTGAAAACGTATTTCAGACAGAATACTAAAATTGTCCAACTGAATTGTTTTTCCTCAGTTTTATTTTGTTTAAGAACAAGTACCAGTGTCTTTATTAATTTTGTGTTTCAGAGACAAGAGAGATATGCTGACAGATCACTCTTGGAAATGGAGAAAAGGGTGAGTTTCTGCCAAAGATCTCTTAAGTACTCCAATTCAGGCCTTTTTAGTTTGTTTTGCAACCCTTGGCGTGGACACGTTTTAGTGGGAACAGAAGCCTTTCTTATAACTTGCATTTTCTAGAAGATTTTAGGGATTTTAGTTTTCAAAGTAGCAATCAATGTGAGATACTGTGAGATGGAATTACTCTTCAGAAATGCCTTCAGGTTGCCTGTTGGTTCCTGATGACGAGGTTCTAAACGCCACTGCCCTCCAGGGATCTGCCACTTGTTCTGTCTCATCCAAAACAATGTTGGCACCCCAGAGGGTTAAGCAGATTCAGGAGCGTTTCATCTTCTAATGCATTTCCGACATTCAGAGACTTTAATTTCCTCAGAGCTTTCCAGAGGCACACGTGTGATTTTACCAGTATTGTTGGTAATGAAGTAGCTGTTTCTAGCTCACAGACATGAGACTTTAAACCTGCTAGTGATATAAAATGAATCATAATCTGTCTCTGTCCTTGTATTTTAACTTTTTCCAGAGAGAATATGGCAGGTGGGGGAAGAATGATTAAGCAGTGTGGGCAGAGGAGCATCAGGGTCAGAGACAACAACCCTAAATTGAATGGGAAAGGAGTCATGTAATAAATCCATATGTGAGGTAGACTACAGGAATTATTTCAGAAGTTGGACACATTATAGTTTTAGGCTGTAGTTTCATGCTAGTTTAAAATCCATCCCTATAAAATTTTAGTTCCACAGCAATGTAAGGCAAACTACACTGGTTTTGCTGTGGTCCTGGCTTCCTTCTTGACCCTGGCCACATCTTCCTTTCTCCTCCCTTCATCCGGGAGAGACATAGGCACTTAAACAGGAAGAAAACTAAATGGACTTTGGCAGTAATGAGTGATATGGTGTATAGTTATTAATCCCTGGTAAGCTTCACATTCAGTAGCCTTTTATGTTTTCTAAATCTCAAATATTGGAAAGTAAACAATTTTTAGTCCTACAAACCTGTCTGGCGTGTAAACAAACACTGGGTAGATTTTATGGGAGCACATGGAGATGTAGAAGTGCTCTCAGGCACTTCCTGAACTTCCATTATCTTTATCTTAAAAATCTCTCCAGATAATTGCAGCAGCCTTTTAGCACCTATTTCTCCTTGATTTTTGGCAACCTGCTGTAGGCAGTGATTTCATCACTAGAAAAGTTTCATCAGCATCTTTAATTACTTTCTTGCTTGCTATCATGGCCACACAAGTGGACATCTAATTATTTCATGGATTTAGATGCGTCCATTACTCTATAGCTTCCATTCTGCAGAACATTCAGTACTGCCTAGCTAGACATTATTTCAGTTTTAAATTAACAGCTGTGCTTTTTCCCAGAATAGGCCATTGCATTAAAACAACTGGCTATATTAGCAATTTTTACACCTTTTTTTTTGTAAAGACATTTAGCCCAACAGCAAATAGACTGGAATGGTACTTACTATGCCCATTACTACCAATCAGTGTCATGATGGGAAAAGTCTTAACTTGGAGGAGTTAAGTACATTAAGTACTAACAACTGCAGTAATCTATGTGATTAACTTTTCATAGACCTTTAAAGTTGTTTGCTAAAATGAGAAAATGTTGGGATATAACTGCACTATGATTAAACTAAATTCAAATGATTTATATCTGAAAGGTGACCGGCAAGAGTCAGTATCTACTGGGCGGTATGATCTAACCAAAGTTTTACACACCTCAGTCAATGCTGCTTGCTGTTTGCATAACACCATTGTATGCGGATGCATATGTCCACTTTGCAATAATCTGTTGCTTTTGCCTTTCACACTTTGGAAAAATCTGAATGTAGAGTTCTGATAACCGCAGCTGCTTTTCAATGAGACACACCGCATTGTCTGACACAGGAAAGCAAGCAATCAAGCTGTAAAGCCCTGAAGTCTACTGCATTAGCTATTCATCTGTCGGATGTCTTGAAAATTAGGTTTAAACAAAATAATAGAATTTAGAAATACGATAGTGTGTCTGCACTGCAGACTGCAGCATAGTGTAGAAAACCCTAAGCTAACTTTCAATAAGGTAGCTTGGGTGCAGTAATCAAAATGACCTGAAGTTCTGTACAAAGGATGATTTCTCCTGCTTCTCAGGTAAAAATAAAAGAAAGGAAAATAAAACTATACCAGAAACGCAGAAAATATTCAGGAAACATTTAGTCAAGAAGCAGGTGTCCTTACGTAGCTAGATTTATTTGGTACTCAGCGGAACTCCTTTAGTGTAAATTTGGGTGTATCTACACTACGTGGCAGTTTATGGTGTGGGCAGATCCCACCGAGCTGAGACAGATGTTTCAGCTACGTTTGCTTGTCTATGAAAGCTTCTGCTTTTGTGCTTGTTTAATATTCTTGTTTGTTTCTGATCATTTTCTGCATTTCTTGTATATTAAGCTATTACAGAAGCCTAGCTCATGAAAAATAAACGCAAACAAATGGTAGGTGCAACTTGTCTAAATTTGTGCCAAGGAAGGAGTATATTTTGTAGGACTTGATGTAAATTTCAATATCTCTTCCTCCTCAGATATTAATTGTCCATATTGAAAAAATTTCTATTTTTCACTGCCATCACAAGTTTCCTGTCCACACTCCGCTTTTGGTTGTATGATCTTTGAACTTGAAGTATTTCACTGTTACCACAGAATTTACAAGCAGTAATTATTAAAAAATGGTATTGTTCAGTGTTAACACATATCTTTTGATTTAGGAAAGAAGAGCTCTAGAAAGAAGGATATCTGAAATGGAAGAGGAACTTAAAGTAAGTAAACTATTACACTTTAAATAAACTATTAATAACAAAATGTATGACTATGTAAGTGTAACATGTAGTCTGGCAGTATTACTGGTCTCTATAATTTAATTAGAAAATAACTAAGCTATAGCTGCATTTCAGAATCACTCGTGTCATGTAGCTTGTGCCGAAGCTGTTACACTGGCACAAGCAGTCATACATGCGGGACTTCTGAGAAGGTGCTGAGATTTATACTTCTATAACATATTGCCTAACAAAAAACATTCAAGAGATGGTTGGAGTGAAGCGCATCTTGATCTGATAAAGATAAAATTGCAATCTATGATTTTGATATGATACCCTATATTTTATTAACTTAAAAGTACTGGTAACATATAATTCCATAGATATTTAAGCATTAAATGTTGCTTCAACCTGTGTCTCATGCTCTTTAAATTATGTATGAGACAGCATGTTACCTATATCAAAAGAAAAGCTTTCATTTGTATAGAGTAAATAATAAATCCGTTTTTAGCTTACAAAAAGCAGTAGATAGATTTCAGATGTTGACAAATAAGTAAAATTTACCCCATGTACTGATTTCCATCTTTTTCAAGTATGTATAAACTGAATCCCAGAAGCAAAATCTTTTTTAATCCATCTCCATCCTTTTTTTTTTTTAATCAGTCATGGTATAACTTTTCTCATTTCCTGGTTTATCAATGTTAATTGCTCAGATACGATTAAGAAGGGTGAGAAATTTGGCAAGTTTGTTTTCTAGTATGTCCTCGCATATAATATTGGACAGGCCCAACCAAACTGATAGAAGTAAAGTATGACTAGAAAACTAGTGGAACATGATGAAATAGAAAACATTCTTACACTCCAAAATTTTAAAGAATTACCAATGTTTTGATACTTGTCACTGGTTAATAATAAGTTTCCTTTCAAGCTCATTTTTGAGCTCCCTCTGCTGCTTGGAAATGGCATCAACTTCCAAATACTTTTGATTACAACACACACATGAAGTTTGGTTGAAGTAATTGAAACTGACAGGCAGATGTAGGTAGAAGGCAACCACCATGCCTCCAGCTCCCTTGGATTCAGGCCAAGATAGTTGTTGTAAGAGAGGACACAATGTCTGTGTTTCCTTGAGGGGTCTTTAGAAGTGAATGATGTAGAAAGCAAACTGGTGTAGGAAAATAATTGTGTCTAAGAGTGGAAGAGTGGACGTGAGCTTCTCTTATCTTTTTAGGGAAGGCTGGGCTTCCAAGAAAAATAGAGAATACAAATATAATGCCTTTTTTTCAAGACTTTACTTTCAATAAGCAGTATGTGCAAGTTTTGAATTAAAGACTAAATAATCTTCCTATCGTTTGTTACACTGCCATGTAAAAGTGTATGTTAAATGTGTCATTATTTACAGACTTTTGAATAGGAGATTTAGTCTGTGCAATTAGGATGTTAAGTAAAGAATTCCAGGAATAGCTCTCATTGTTAATGTATCCTGGGCTGTTTTGGAAGGCTGTGACTAATCACTGCTGGTTCTTAGATTGCTTTCAAGTATGTGCCACTTGTTTGATACTTTTCCTTTCACAGCGACTTATCTGCTTTAAACAGGACTGTCTCTTCTACGTTTTCTTTCAATTCTGCTCATCTCCAGTTCTTTTAAACATAATATACATGTTGTTTTCTTGTTTTCACTCCTATTTCTTTGATTCCTGCAGAACCTGCAACAAATAAAGCAGATTCAATCTTTGAGGCACATAAATGAGCGACTGGTGACAGAGAATAGGGCCTTGACCCGAGTGGTTGCCAAGCTGTCAGAGTCCTGTAGGCAACTGCGCTCTGTGGACTTGTAATTTCTGCCTTCTCCTTTGTGTAGCCAGGCAGGTGTTGACATTCAGTTTGTGCTTGGGTAGCATTTTACTATTAACACTTGTGTGTCAGAGACTGACTGACTGCTGCTCGGTGTGGAAGTGTGGTAAAGCATGGTGTCCCGTGTACCAACTAGAGGTGTTGCAGATGTGTTGGTTTGGTGTGGTGTTGTCCTTACTAGCACTGAAGCTCATCCCAGAGACGTGAAGATAAATTGGCGGTGATCCAGGAGGCCTTCGACATGTTAAAACCTTGGCAACAATTCAAAGGGTTTGAGTTTGCACTAGAATACCCCAAAGTCACTCCCTTGTTTCAGTGTTGGAGCGAATGCTCAAATAGATAGATCTGCCTCTAGTATTCTGACAAATTGCAATTAAGAATTGAGCTTTCTGCTGCAGTATAACTGAAGTGCGCAGAATTTGTACAAACCTAGTCTCAATTAAAGAACGTTTGAGAAGTGGTTTCAGTACTGTGCATTCCCAAACAGTTGTGTTAGCAACTTTATTTCTTACATTTGTGTGTTTTAATGTTTAGAAGGGACCAAACTCTTCCCTTTCAAAAATGCATCGGAGCTTCAAGTTGATTAATATTTTCACATATTAGCTTCCATGTGATTCTGGCCAATTCTTCTTATCTAGACATCTTAAAATATCCAGTTTCACCACTTACTTAAGGTCATGGATTTATATTGCTATATATGTAGGCATTCCAGTCATAGAACAGAATCCTATCATGCAAGAACTGTACAAACACACACATGAAAAACACCTGCCTGGTGTGTCACATTGGTTCATATGTACTAGATCATTTGGCTCAGCCCCCTTCTGTTAAAGGTGTGAACTGCTTTGAGTTTCATATTGGAAAAAAATGCCAGTTTGTTGTCCTTCGTGTTATTGCAGGGCTGCTGCAGAAACCCACTGAAGCTTCAGAACTTCTGTGAGGAACAAAATGTGGTTTCATTCCACATCAATCTGTGTGCCTTTTTTCCTCCGCTAATATTAACAGCTGTATAGGGTGAAGGTTGCAGTGAGCAAAAAAAATTCTCTGCACAGTCATTCTTGCTAAACTGCTTCCCCTCACCTGCCCCTTTTCTCCCTGAGAAGCAAGGTAATAAACGTACATTTTGTCATTCTGCTCAAAGTCCCATCTGAGGTTTTCCCCACTAAGAGACATGAAATAAAGAGGTTTATCCTTTGGCTGCTGTGTCTACCTGGAGTTGACCTAACAATAGGATGTGGACAGAAAGCTTGTTCCTGGTCCAGGTCCTGCATTCCTCAGTGTTCCCTTCTGTTAACCCTTGCTGAGTGAGTCAAGTCAGCTCACTGACCTGGCTGAAAACAAATCCCATTATTCGCTATATGATTTGCTCCGTCTCACCCCAGCATTGTTGAATCACTGGACTGACAGGCAGAAAGCTTCAGGAGCTGCTCCATGTGAAGGGAGAGCTGTCCCTTTAGGGCGGCCCATCTTACATCAGCTTCAGCTCACAATGTGGTTTTTCAACACAGCTGAGCTAATCTAATAACTGCTGTCCACAGCCACATGTCCAAACCGTCCTTTTTTTGCTAGCACTGGCATTCCTTTAACCATGCTAAGCCAGTTCAGGGTGTTAAACCACAGAAAACCATTCAGCTTTCTTTTTTGTGGGGGTAGTTTTCAATGGCAGATCATTGTGGAGCTTGAGAAGCCTGGCTGGCAAAAGAAAAGGAAACACAGCAGGGAGGTTTGATGTTACGATGGTGGCTTAACCCATAGCACTGCGCCTGATTAATCTGAACAGATACCTGAAGAGTTCATGAGCCTGTTGTAATCTTAATTTACAAAGCTGCTTTGTATGTAAAACCTGTTAAATATTCCAGCAAACACAGATATTATTACTGTACAGATCTGAGTTGGCTCCATGTATGTCAGGTGGTTACTGAATAATTATTTGCTCAAGGACAGCACTGCAAAGTTACCAGCTGGCCGTATACTGCAGGTAGGCAAAACAGCACGTTTGTAATCTTACTCAAGAATCTCATTTGCTATTTTAGTGAGAGGAGAATCGGGATTCAAAGTGTTAAGTACAGTATGTAACTGTAATTTTATGGAATTTACCGCAAAGCCTTTTTTTCATGCCTCTGCGCATTAAAGGTGTGTGGTGTCACCTCATGAGAGGTTTGAGTGCCACAGGAATGCACTACTACAAGAAAATTGTATAAATGTGTTTGGCTAGGGTTTAAGTATGTGGGGATTAGTATAGATGAGAAGCATAAGTGTCTTAGGTTACTTGAGCTTATCCTTCCTCATCAGTCTCCTATTACTCATAACTCCTTTTGTCTCCTACCAGTCTTCCCTTATTCTTTAAGAGACTCACGACAAAAGAGAAAATATTTTCTTAATACCTATTCTACCTATTATCTTAATCAGGATTAAAATATATCTGCCGCGATTTGCAGACATATAATGCTGCTGGATTATGTTAAAGCTCTAAATTTGAACAGCAGCTTTTTTTGTTAAAACAGTTCGCCACAAAATATACCTCTCTGTGGGTCTGCCTGTATGTAATTAAGCATTATGGGCTGCAGCTCCCTAGTCAGCTGGAAGAGACTGTGTTGGGGAAACATAGGCAAAAGGAACTTCCCTAACAACTGTGAAATTCCTGCAGTTACTTTGAGGTTTCATCGGAAAGCGTACACAGCAACACTTGTTGAGAGACCCATTGAAGAAGAACAAAACCAGACTCCCTTGCTTCCATGTGCATGGCTAGATGAAGGCTGTTGTGGTTTCACCCAGGATCTTTGGTATGAAGTCTGTAACAGAAGGAGAAGGAGGAAAGAAAGGTGTTAGTTGCTTTGCCTGAACAAACATTTTTTTCATTGTTTGCAGGTGGATTTCACAGAACAACCCCAGGTTTATCCTGGTATTACAGGTGCATGCACAAATGCACCGTACACGTGCCTCTTATCTGGATATGACCCCCAGCACGTGTATCCCAGACAACAGTAGTTGTTTTTTCACAGCTTAGAAAACTTAACACAGATAGTAGTTAATAATTGCCAAATGATTACTTATGTTGCCCAATTTCAAATACCTTAACATGGTTTTTGCAAGTAATGGGCATTTTACAGCACTTTCTGTTCGGAGCACAGCTCCCACTTGACAAGCTTCCCACAGCTTCCTTCGGACTCTGTGAAGAGCTGGGCTTAGGTGGCTTGCCCTAAGCTCCACCATGGAGCACAATTGGAATCCAGGTTAACAGGATTTTTACTTACTCTGATTGTAGAGACCACCTTTTTTCCTCTTACGATCTGTCGTCTTCCTTTCACATACTGTGGTATTGGCAGGTAAATGAACTCGAGATCCTATAACCTCAGTCACCTTCAGTGCACGATGGTGTTTCAGTCTGTGAAAGGGTCTTTTGTTTGGGGAGCTGAGTGTGGACAGGAATCCTTTAGAGGAGATGCATAAATGAAGCCTCTAGTGTAACGTACAGTTTATTAACCCTGCATTTTTAAGCTTCTCAGTTCTTTCTGTTCCATAATAATGTTCTGAATATAATGGGTTTGAAAGTATAATTTTGCTTGAATAAAATGAAAACAAAACTAGGGGCAAGGAAATTGCATCATGAAAAATTGTGTAGCAGTTGTTACATAGGTCACTAGCTGGACTTAGACCTCTTGTGTGCACTTGCACTCGAGGTTACTGAATAACCACTGTGCAGGAATAGGCTGTTACCTCCTGTGTAAACCTGCTGCTAGGAACCATACACATCATTTAGCCCTGAGTTATTATAGGCGGTTTGTTATCAGTGTGTGAATGTAGATCTGGAGAACTGCCGAGCTTACTTCTGGTTCCTCCAACAAGTTATATTCTCCCAGTACAAACCTCTGTGCACTGACTTGTCCTCCTTTCCTGTCTGATCCTGTCCAGCCCTCACCTTACTTAGCTTCCACCTTCCAGCTTTTGTGCTTGTGTGTCACCATCTCGTGTGGCAACCTGGACTTGCCATCTCCTAACGCGGATGCCTGAGAATGCAGCCTGGTGTCTCAGCGATCTGATCTTGTGTGAACTGTGCTATTCAGGGATAAGATCGCAAATTATGGGATGTGTGCTTCAACACGAGTTTGGAAGATTAATGCTATGAGCTAACAAGCTGAATCACACCGTATGTGATCAGGATGAAATCATCCGAGAGCACAGCGGTAGATAAGCTTAGCCACAGCATGTTTTTTTGAAACTGTGCAAGTGCGGTATAGACAAGCCTCTTTAAATTGTTGGTAATTAACATTTGTTTGTTTTGCAGTGAAATTTGAAGCATTTAATTACTTTCCTCTTGCTACCATAAATGCTTTTTTAGAGGCTTGTCATCTGCACCACTGAGTTTTGGTGCATCTAGTCCAAGCAAATGAAAACTCCTGATCTATAACTCTTAACTGTATCATGCTAAAAGGTGAGATTTTTCTGAACTGCTAATACGAAGGGAGAGAACTGGCAAGATGCTTAAGCTGAATCAAGATTTTTATCCCCCGCGCTTGTCTAGTCTTGCTGCTTTGACTTGGGGCTTAACAGCAAATAACCATCATGTTTCATTCTTCACAGATGCTACCAGACCTGAAGGCAGACAACCAGAGGCTAAAAGATGAAAATGGGGCCTTGATCAGAGTTATAAGCAAACTTTCCAAATAAAGGGTTTACTACAGCAGCAAATAACGGTATTGCACATCACTAGTAGCTCCAGTGGACCACAGTATGGCAGTCACTGGAAGTGTGGGAAGATCCCTCGGAGACTTTCATTTTCAGATATCCTGCCAAACGCCCTCTTACCTGTGTGGTTTTTTTGTATCAAGATCATTGTTTCTGTTAAAAAGCAGCTGCTGAGAAGATAAAATGACTGAGAAATCTTGTTTACAGCTACAGCATAATAAGGAAAGTGTTCAAGGCCAGATACGCCTCAGATATTTAACCAGTAAGCCTTAGTTGTACATAAACACTTTTACATCAACAAAAGCTTTCAGCTCTCACAGAAGACAGTTACTCAATAATGTTTTTGTTGTGCCACAATTCCCAGTTTTTTTCTATACTCAGTTTTTCTTTAAATCTTAAGTTTGGATTTTTTTTCCCTTCTAATTATTCATGTACCAGATTTTCTTGTACAGTGTTTTCACAGCTTTACCATTTGCAGAGACCACACACCCTTTTAAATTACATCTTTGTGTAGCTACCTAGAATTGTATTGTCCAACCACCTGGAACAGAGATGTTTGGTGGAACATTTGCTTTCACTGTTTGTGCAATATGCGTTTATTTCCTCTACAAAATGCTTTAAAAGTCAGTTGAAACTAGAAGTATTTTAAGAGTCCTGTTTTCTGCCTTTATTGGTCACTTTAAAGAAAAAGGAAAAAAAAAAAGAGTTTGTAGTGAAAGATGTTAGATCCTGTAATCGTCACATTCATTTGAGCAGGTACTGAGTGATGCTGTATATATAAATGTGTACTGGTTTGATTTTTCAGACCACCACGTGGCATGCTTGAATATATTTCCCTATTGCAATGTCTGTTAATGCAAATTAGGCTACTCCAGAATAGTGTGTTTAACAAAGTTCATTAATTTTTATGGTATAAAGAATTTAGACATTGTACATTGTATGGAGCCCTATCTTTACAAAAGGTCTAAACTATATAAAATACTTTATTATCTTTTCCTCCCATTTTTTTTTCATTTGATAGTGTTCACCATAATAAAAAGTTGCATAAATATAACTGCTTCACTACATTTCACATACCTGTATTTATCTGAGTGCTGTCCAAAACTGTTGTGCTAGCCAAAGTAATGTACTAAATCATTTGAAAAACATAACCCATTACACTCACATTAATGTTTATATGCACTGTTGTTGCCATGTGAGAAGGCATCCAATTTGATAACACCATCATGTCAGACCATTTTATACATTTCAGTGGCCTTTAAAAACAACAAAAAAAGTACTTAAGTGAAATCGCTTTTGTTAGAAACAGCTTTTATATTTTCACGAAACCATTCAAGATACGACATCCTAACGGCACATAGTTTATTGCCTAAAACCACTGAACAGATCAGCCATTAAAACAAATTGTACATTGTAAAGCTTGTAGTAGCTATTGTATTATTGATTATATTGTATACTATATTAAATGTGAATTTGTACCCCTTCATTTAAAAAGGTCATTGTGTTCTACTGCCTACTTGGGGGGGGTGGGGATTAGTTTTACGGGGCTGGGATATGTTTTGGTAAGGAAGACATGATGTCCTCTCTCTGTTGATTGGTTTTTTGAAGATGTAAGGTTATGCTCTTACTACCAAGCTCAGGATTCTTGATTTTAAAGGTACACAGATAGTTTGAGATATCTTATTGTAATTGATCTGTATGAGAGGTGGGTCTGAACCATAGGGACTTCCATTGTCTGACGCTAACGTAAAATAAAGAATTGAATGGCTGCAACGTATTGAGTTCTGTTACAAGACAGTTAGGCATATTCTGGATTATATTGGGTAAAGTTTGGGTGCCTGTGAATGATTAAATACGTGTTTCTAATATTTTAGTGTTTTATATTTAGGTTATTTATTCTTTATATCTAAAAAATGAATGGCTAATGTGCTATATTGATTTTATTGGTAGTACTGAGCAGACCTTGTATCTGCATGAAACTAGTTGCAAAACCCACTATTTTGGAAAAAAAAATTGTATTTTGACATATACAAATAAAATGAATACAAACTATTTTAAATGTGTGAAAGTTTTACTGAGAAGACATTGAAATTTGTTATGAATTTAAACCATGTTATAAGTTTGCTATTTAAATCCTTTGGTGGGCATTTTTCATTCATTGCGTTACTTGGATGCAAGGTTCAAGTACCTTTAAAAGATTGTAATCAAATTGTGATTATTTGCACATCGTTGTACATGCACATCTGTAAATGCAACAGTAAAAATGCCATATTTATGCAATCTGTAACAACTTGGACAAATGTTTATATATTTTACATAAACCTGTCTGTGTGCAGAATCTGAGAACCATTTGTTACGCGATATTAACCGCATCTCACAAAGCAACTGCTAAACTTGTGTCACCGTCTTACTGCACTGATCGTGTTGCAGATCAAACACATCCTCAGAAAAGTTGGCTACCACGGAGAGAAAATGGGTAATGGAGGAATGTTTTATTATTCAGCAGACAGTTTGCATATGAGAAATGTATTATTGCTGGCTCTGGCAGGCCTCCTTCAGCAGCGTGAATGGTAATTCGGAGCAGCAACTTTGATTTTCAGTTACCTGGAAGAAAAGACTTGGGAGCTGGAACTTCATTTTTTTGCCCACCCTCTCTCCCTCACCATAAACAGTTCCCTCTGGACCTCCCTAGCTCCGACTACATAGCGCTTTCAGACTTTTGCTATTTCCTTGCCAGATTCCAAACAGAGCGGTTATCATTCACAGAGAATCATAGATAGAATCATGTCAGCTGGAAGAGACCCTCAAGATTGAGTCCAACCATAACCTAACTCTGGCACTAAACCTTGTCCCTAAGAACCTCATCTACACATCTTTTAAACACCTCAGGGATGGTGACTCCACCACTTCCCTGGGCAGCCTGTTCCGATGCCTGACAACCCTTTCCAGGAATTAATTTTTCTTAATACCCAATTTGCAGTTAGCAATAGGACAAGGGGGCATGGGCTTAAACTCTACTAGGGGAAATTTAGGCTGGATATTAGAAAGAAATTCTTTACAGAGAGCGTGGTCAGGCATTGGAATGGCCTGCCCAGGGAGGTGGTGGACTCGCCGTCCCTGGAGGTTTTTAAACTGAGATTGGACATGGCACTTAGTGCCATGATCTAGTAAACGGACTAGAGTTGGACCAAGGGTTGGACTTGATGATCTCTGAGGTCTTTTCCAACCCAGTCGATTCTGTGATTCTGTGAATGTTCCCTGGTGCAACTTGATGCTATTTCTTGTCATCCTGTCACTTGTTCCTTGGGAGACCAACACCCTCCGTGCTACAACCTCCTTTCAGGTAGTTATAGGCAGCAATAAGGTCTCCCCTCAGCCTCCTTTTCTCCAGGCTAAACAGCCCCAGTTCCCTCAGCTGCTCCTCATCAGACTTGTATGTCTTACAGGGTAGGTTGGTGCATTTGTTTGCTCAGCACCAACCATGAAACACAAATTGCAGTATTCTTCCCTTTAGAAATATCCTCCGTGCTGAATGTTGGTTTGTGCTCTGATGAACATGAAATCAATGAGTATTATCTTTACCTGTTCAGTGTCCCTGGCCACTGGCCATTTGGTGGTCTTCTAAGAGCAAATGTATTGTCATAGAACACACATCCTCTCATTTATATCTTAGAGCAGCTATTTAGATGTCATCTTATAGAAGATAATAAAAGCTTCCTTTGGGTAGCTGAAGATAGGAGGCTTGTGTCAAGGGAGACATCTTAATTATGTCCTTCACATTTATCATACAGAAATGGGCTGCAGATGAGATGGCACCCACCCCTGCCAGCTGAATTAACCACGAGGTTTATAGTCAGGCATGAGGGCACCACATAATGCCAAAAACATCCATATGGTGGTAGGTAGGAAATCTACACAAAGAAAAGCAGGTGGCAAGGAGGAAGCGTGCCACAATGCTCGATGTGGAAAGGCAACACCATGTCAGTTGAACAGTTCACATGGAGAAAGGCAGGGCACACATCAGAACAGAACCGGTCAGAAGTCAGAGCTCGGGGCCCCAGTCATACCCGAACTCCTGAACAGACAAAAACTGTCCAAAGTTAGTGACAGTGTCAATTATGGCTTGTGCTGCTGCTCAAGAGGAGGTATTAATTTATTGTTAAATGAAGTTGGGATGATGAAAGTAATCCTTACACTGACCCTTACTTGATCTGGATGACCCTGGGAATGTGATGACTCTGCACAGCTGGCACTTTACACTTCCCCTATGGGCACCCTGAGGTCTTGCCTGCCTGTGTAACACACCAGCTCCTCTGGAAAGGAACGTTCACCCGTTTATCATGTTGCTTGTAGCCTTGTGGCAACGGCTTAAGCGGAGGTGGCCAAATCTGCCACGGTGCAGCTGCGGATCCCAGAAGCTCCGGCTGGGCCCCCACAAGAGCGCCCCAGACACTCCGTGGGGTGAGGGGACCCAGGGCTCTCGGGGGCTGTGGCCTCCAGCCTGTCCCGTGTGGCAGGGGTGGGCAGCCACACTTGAGTTACACCGCAAAACACTTCTCCCCTTCTAGCGATATTAACAGCTTCAGCTTCTTCAAATTGACATGATGCAGTGTGGGCAGCAGGTAATTTTGATTGTGGAACTGAGAGGTTAATATGCGTTTATAAATGAAATCTGATTTCCAGCTCCAATCCAGAGGACCGTCACAGCAAAACATGACACAAATTCACTATATAATGTACAGTTCAAAAAATAAAAGCTCCATAGCCATGCAAACATTACAGAATTTCTTGTGGAGCCTAATTTTATAGAGGATGGGGAAACAATTGTAACTGCACTGTAGAGAGATGCTTTCCCACCTGCTTTAAATCTTGGAATAGTTTTGTTGTCGCTTTGCTGGTCGCCTTTATGAAATTGCAGGTTTTTCCCATGTAGAAATAGCCAGTTTGTCTGTTGAGGAATGGAAGAAATGACTCGCTTAAGTTTTTCAGAACAAGTTCTTGCTGTTCATGGTTATGTACACAATACTCACATTTAGCTACGGTGATTCAGCTTCCTTGAGTTCTTAGGTCAAAGCCACTAATAATAAGGCTAAAAAATGCTGGTAACTGGAGTTATTTGCTTTACATTTGTTTTGATTGCAAGAGCAGCAGTTGGGGTTTGTTAGAGAGTAATAGGAAGAAATATTGTGCTCTACCTCAGCATAGATTTAAAGTAAGGCTAGAACAGTCCTAAAGGTGATTGACTGCAGGGTCCAGCATAACAGACAATTTTTTTAAAAATAAAATAAAATAAAAAGCACACACAAAACCTTCTAAACCCACAGTGAACTGCTCACACTTTGAAGGGAGAGCTGCTGCCACACTGGTGAAGTCATCAGCTATTCTTGCTTGTGTCAGCACCTCCCCATTTTGTATTACTGATTAGATAGGAAAAGTATGTAGCCTTTAGAGAAAGGAGGAACTGTTCAGTTCTTCCATCCAAAAGCATCACCTGTTGGATGTCTAATGTTTCTGATGTGGCCTAGGGGTAATTACAGCAGGGACAAAAGCCCCACATTCCAACTCTAATTATTTCACCCTTCTTACGTGAGTTCTACGCGTCTGTTTTGCAAACCTATTAAAGCTCTGCAGCAGTTGGCCAAGACAGCACAAATCATCTCCCAGTGTGGTCTTTTCCCTTTGTTTTATTCGCTGGAGAGGAAACAAAACAAAAAATGGGGGTTGGGGGTGAGCAGAACCTGTTTATTTCCATAGTCCCGTCTTGCTGCTCTCCACCTGTTCCACTACAGAGTCCTTTGAGCAGAGACTCACTGGGCTGAATTCCTCTTAATAGCCCTGTTGCCCTCATTTATGTCTACATTATATACCCCTGTTTTAATGACACGTCTCTGCCTCAGGACAGGCCTGGTCTGAGGGCGTTGCTACATTAGAGCTAAAATAAAGCTACCGCTCTCTGTGAGTGAGTCTGCACCCCAAGACTTCCAAATAGAAGACCGTGACTTCATTCTATCACCTGCTATTAAATACACATTTACAAAACTTACATAATATACACATGTAGATACACAGTCTAGTCAGTGCTCGGAAAGATTTAATGAAAAAAGCTTGTTTAGAAATAAAAAGCAACTGCTGGTACCACAGGCACGATTCTCCAACTGTTATCAGCTCACCTCTATTTTTAGCTGAATCAAACGTAGCAAATTAAGTTATTTCCTCCCACTTAATCCATGGCTATAGGTGCCGCATTATGTTAAGTATATTGCCTACTAACTCATCCTCAGCTCCCCTTGTATGACATGCCAGTGCTCTATGAATCATAGAATCATAGTTTAGGTTGGAAGGGACTTTCAAAGCTCATCTAGTCCAACCCCCCTGCAATGAGCAGGGACATTTTCAATAGATCAGGTTGCTCAGAGACCCATCCAGCCCAGCCTTGAAAATGAAAATAGAAGAGTTTTCACTATGGGCTTTTATTACGAGTATTTATTCCTGTGCATTAAAAAAACAAAACAAAACAAAACAAAAGGCGCAAATCTATTTCAAATGGAAAGGGTGTGGGGGGAGGGGGACGCACTGCTACTTGGGGACTGAAGTGCTCGTATAACTTTACCGGTTTCCTCCTGGGAACAATGACACCGAGATCAGTTTCCAGGCCGGCCCGGGGCCGGGCGGCTGAGCCGGGAGGTGGCACCAGACGGCTTCGCTTCTCCCGGGCTGCTCCGGGCTCTCCGACCCGGGCAGCGACGCACGGCCCGGACACCCGCCCTGCCCGGGTTTCTCTGGTTTCCCCCTTTTTTTAATAGCCCCCACCCCCCCAAACAATAAAATGTACTCAAACGACAGCGAGTCGAGGAAATTCTGCCTCCTCTGTAAGTTAAGCCGGTTCTAGTGTGACAGATGAAGCGTGGCAGAGAACAGCAATCACAAATCAATCCAGACGCCGAGTTAGTCTGAAGGCAGCAAGTACACCTTTTAAATATGGTGCAAGCCTGCGAAGGGAGCTGCGTGATTTGAACACCTTGGGCACGGCAGGGAGAGGTCTAAGCCGGGCGGGTGAGCTGAAACCCATCTCATGGGTTGGCAGAGCTGCAGCCCAAGGAGGGCTGGGCAGTGGGGCTGGGGACACCTCGGTGAGGGCAGGCAGGGACCCACTGCACAGCGAGCACTCCCATACTGCCCAGAGAGATGTACAGACACTCACCAAGCCCCACAGGATGGCTCTGCTACAGCCCAGAGAGGGGAAAAGCAAAAACAAATTTAAAAATCAATTATTCGAATTCTCTGTATCAAACCTCATTGAGCCAGCAGTTCACAGCAGCACTGAACTCGGCTGAAATGCCAGAACACCTGCTTGTTCAACCTCCTTTCAACGCGATCTCTATATAAGCGTGTTGCTTCGCTTTGTAACCAGAGCGCTTTGTGCACTGGGAGGTCCTCGCAGGTCTCTCTTTGCCCCCTTCAGCCTCTCCTCCCTCTGCACTGCCTTGAAAGCACCTGCAGCACAACACAGGCACATCCTTCTCCAATATCCTCAACCTTTTGTCCTCAGCTCTGCATGGATAGGGTTCTGCCCCTGCTTCCAAGCTATCATACATAATTATATACCATATATAATTATTTTCTGTGTAAGAGAAGACTCTGATGTCTGATGACCTGTTGGAGAGCAGTGTAGGGGAAAGGGACCTGGGGGTCCTGGTGGACAGCAGAATGACCATGAGCCAGCACTGTGCCCTTGTGGCCAGGAAGGCCAATGGCATCCTGGGGTGTATTAGAAGGGGGTGGTTAGTAGGTCCAGAGAAGTTCTCCTTCCCCTCTACTCTGCCCTGGTGAGACCACATCTGGAATATTGTGTCCAGTTCTGGGCCCCTCAGTTCAAGAAGGACAGGGAACTGCTGGAGAGAGTCCAGAGCAGGGCAACGAAGAAGATAAAGGGAGTGAAGCATCTCCCTATGAGGAAAGGCTGAGGAAGCTGGGGCTCTTTAGCTTGGAGGAGACTGAGGGGTGACCTCATTAGTGTTAATAAATATGTAAAGGGTGAGTGTCATGAGGATGGAGCCAGACTCTTCTCGGTGAAAACCAACAATAGGACAAGGGGCAATAGGTATAAACTGGAACACAGGAGGTTCCATTTAAATATAAGAAGAAACTTCTCAGTGAGGGTGACAGAACACTGGAACAGGCTGCCCAGGGAGGTTGTGGAGTCTCCTTCTCTGGAGACATTCAAAACCCACATGGACACCTTCCTGTGTAACCTCATCTAGGTGCTCCTGCTCCGGCGGGAGGAATGGAGTAGATGATCTTTTGAGGTCCCTTCCAATCCCTGACATTCTGTGATTCTGTGATTACATTCCCTGTTATCCAGGGTGACAGCCACACCAACCAAAAGATCCCAGAAGCTGCTTCCCCTGGGACCTTGAGTGCCCTGAATTTCCCCTGTCTGGGGAGTGGCCCTCAGAATTGCTACACGCAGACACTGTTTGTAAGAACTCCCTTCATATTTTACTAACAAGTCGGTACAAGCTTGCCGACATGCCACAGCTGCTGGAGAGAACAGGCTCTGCTCTGTCTTCTGCTCGTCTCAGCTGTCAGTCCTCTCAGTCACTCCTGCGTGCCACCCAGACCACCCAGACCCTCCTTGGACGTTCAGTTCCCTGGGCTTCTCATCCAGTCTCTCTAATATTTGTCTATTCCTGTCCCCATAGACCATCTCCCACCCTTCCACTTGCTTCTTGCATTTTCTACTCATTTGCTGCTTCTCTCTCCTGTTTCACTCCCCCTTCAGACTTAATCACTGGTCACTTCTACCCAAACAGTTGCATTTTCTGTTGACTTCTCTGCTGTCCACAACTCCTCTCTCCACAACACTTGGTGTGCTCTCCTTCCACCTCTGTCAGCCACCTCCCCCTTTCCTCACACCACCGTATCCCCAGCTCTCACAAGCACACATCCCTCATGGTTTCAAAGACCCCGTTAATCTTTTCCTGACCACTGGATCTTTCTTTCACTGATAACCTAATCTTTCTGTACTCAGTAGGAATGTCTCTATCCAGCCATTCAGTTGCCACCTACTCTCATTTCTCTCTAATCCAATGGGGTGGTTTTGCCATAAACTAAACACACTCTACAAGTCACCCGTTCCCACTTAATCCAGTTATTCCTCTCCTCAGGAATCAATGCTGTTTTCCATGGGCCTCTTTCCTATTTTTCCTCCTTCTCCCTAAAGAGTTTCAGGGTGAAAACAGTGAAAGATCTTACACTCCTTCCTTTGTTTTCAGCCCATCGAGGTGTTTGCAGGCAAACAGCCATTCACTATTTCTTCATCAGTTTCATCACTTTTCGAGTGTCCAACAATAAAGCAAATACAGAAGGCAAGGCCTGTGGGGTCCTAATGCCTAATTTGGGAATAAAAACTATAAACTGAGCACTGGCTGTGGATTTGCTTGAACGCAAAGGACAAAGTATGCAGCTTGTCCTCTTTTAAGCAACTTTAAAATTTTAAACATATTGTTAACATGTATTTAAAGCTTGTAATCTTAAATACCTTGGCAATTTTCACCTTGAAAGAGCAAACAATGTGTATGATGAGCAAAACACAAAATTTGTTTTCAAGCATTGTCTACGTTTGTTTATATAAAATCATTACAATATAGGCACATAGATTATGTTCTAATTGTTCACACAAAAATTCAGTCCCAAGCTTTCATCCCATATGTCTACAGAATGGCCACGTATCATTAAAATAAGTTTCATAATATAAAATATCAACATAATTTGGACAATAGGAAGTGTATTTCATGTTTTATGTTCTTTAAGCTATTCTCTCCCTTTGTAGTCTGTCTGCTTTCATACACGCTGAGTCTGATCTCTTCTAAGTGCTTCCCCCTCCTCTGCTTACACTCACTGATACGTCACAGCCATTGATTGATTGCTGTTTGTGTTTGTTTTGGACACTTCCAGATGATTGCTACTAATAACCCGCACTAAATTCCTGGAATATCTGCCTGATTCCTTTTACAAGGCAACTTCGTTATGGCCTGTCATATGAAACACAGTAGGCCCTAGGAATACTGCGGTGCAGGAGAAAACTAATCGCCAAATGAACGGATAGCTCAAACAAAGCACTGTGAAAAGCCATCACACTAAATTCTGCATGCATCATCTGCTGCATTTCAGCGAAGGCCAAGTTTCTTAGTCAGCTCTCCGAGGAGATCCGTCAGCCCGGACGATGACTCTTTTGGGATATAGTTTTGTGCCCACTGCACTTTGCTGGTGCGTGCAGCTCGTCACCTGCATGAGGTTAGACCCAAAGGATGCGTAAAACAGTTTAACCGAGAGGTACACAGCGAGAATCCAGAGAACTCATTCTTTATTTTTCTGGCTTTGTATTGGTTCTTCAAAAAATCAAAATAATTCTTAAAAGCCAGAGGGCTGTTGATTTTTAAAAAAAGAAAAAGCCCTGAAGGGTTATGAATTGTAACCAGTACCAACAAGACGTGCACTGACGGTAAGCCAGTAACCACTGGATTTGTTTTCTAATTACCCATTAGCATGCTTTTATTTGGAGATACAGGAAGACAAGAACCAAGTTGTCTTTGTTGTGGACCAAAATGTGCTTAACAATGTTTTAAGCTGCAATGAGAACTAGCTGTATAGAGGTGACTGTGGTCAGAGGGTGCTGTCTTTAAGAATGAATTTCTGTAGGCACTGGAAACATCAAAAGCAACAAATTTAGTGTTATTCAGATAACTTAAGGTTATCTTCAGGGTAACTTAGACCTACAATATTATTTCTGTCCTGTGGATAGGTACAGTCAGGTCTCCATTACCTAGGTGACAGATGGTATCTTAGATGTCACATCAGCTTGGTAGCCCCCACTGGCTACAACGGTGGCAGCTCAGGTGCCCACACAGGGTATCCCTGGGAACTCAGGACTCTAGACGGCGATGTGGCACAGAGACATGCCCCAGAAATCACCCAAGGCTAGCTTATGACTGGAAGACTACATGAGCTTGCTCTCTTGTGGAGGAATGTAAAGATAGAATCATAAAATCATTTCAGTTGGAAAAGACCCCCAGGATCATCGAATCCAACCATAACCTAACTCCAGCACTAAACCATGTCCCTAAGAACTTTGTCTACACACCTTTTAAACACCTCCAAGGATGGTGACTCTGCCACTTCCCTGGGCAGCCTGTTCCAATGCCTGACAACCCTTTCTGTGAAGAATTTTTTCCTAATATCCAATATGAACCTTCCCTGATGCAACTTGAAGCCATTTCTTGTCGTCCTGTCACCTGTTCCTTGGGAGAAGAGACCAACACCCTCCATGCTACAACCTCCTTTCAGGTAGTTGTAGACAGTGATCAGGTCTCCCCTCAGCCTCCTTTTCTCCAGGCTGAACAGCCCCAGTTCCCTCAGCTGCTCCTCATCAGACTTGTGCTCCAGACCCCTCACCAGCTTTATCACCCAGCAGCACCTCTGTCTGAAAGCAGTTTGTTCCCAAAAGGGCCAGTGTGGGGACTGGACTGGTGAGCCAATGTATGGCCAAATCCAGTTCCTCTGTGCTACAGTCCTTGGTATTCTTACTGTGAGGCTGCACAGGCATTCTGCTGGAACATTTCAGTTTGACAGACTCAGCACTGCTCAAGTACGCCTAGGTAGCCTGTCACCTTGGAAAATTTTCCACAACGTAAGTAACATTACATTTATCTACACAGAATTCCATCTGCTGCTTTATCACTGCCACTCTGTTTGGCAAATTGTTAGTTTTCACTTCCCCAGTTTTTGGGGTTTTCTTGAATACTTTGATTTCGATGGACCCTCTATAATGAAGAGCACCATTCTGAGATGCTCCCTGGGTTCCTTCACAGTGAACACAGAAGTGAGGGCCATAATGGTAAAAACATCTCCTCCATGTGCTTCTTTTGTGTAGTGACCATACCCCAGCCCTACTGATTTGCCATCAGGGGATTTGCTTTTCATGCCGTTTGCAGAATGGTCCTCAAGCACAATCATAGCCTGACATAGAGCTGACATAGACATCCACCCTTTCCTTCCTTCTCTCCGAAGCCCTGTCAGGCTTGTCAGGGTCACTTTTTCTCTGCCTTCTTATACCTCGCTATGAAATGTTTTGACCCCATGTCTGTTTTTCATCCCTACTTCTCAGCAAGGTGCTTGAGGGCAAACTTACCCAGTTCACTGTTCAAATCTGGCCTCAGAGAGTACCTACGTGGGCGGAAAAAGAGGCAGCATGGTTGCTCAATAAACTGTTCCAGGGCTATGCTGGCTGAACTTCATCAGAAATAGCAAGAACTAAGATGAGCCGAGTCATCGGTCTGTACCCTCATACGGTGCAGAACACGAGAAGCAGCAACAGACCCTATTCCAGAGTGAGGTTATGAATTGTGGCAGAAAATGTTCTCATCACACCTTTGCAGGCCCCTGCACAGACACTGAATCCATTCCCATCCCCAGCAACTGCCAGCTGGAGACAGATGTCAATCTCTGCATTGATTTCTCATACTCTAAGACGAAATACTTGAAAAATCAAGCCAACTTCTTTCTGTAAGGTTGTTTTCTTTCTTTTTTCTTTTCTTTTCTTTTCTTTTCTTTTCTTTTCTTTTCTTTTCTTTTCTTTTCTTTTCTTTTCTTTTCTTTTCTTTTCTTTTCTTTTCTTTTCTTTTCTTTTCTTTTCTTTTTTTCTTTTTTCTTTTCTTTTCCTTTCTTTTCTTTCTTTTCTTTTTCCTTTCCTTTCCTTTCCTTTCCTTTCCTTTCCTTTCCTTTCCTTTCCTTTCCTTTCCTTTCCTTTCCTTTCCTTTCCTTTCCTTTCCTTTCCTTTCCTTTCCTTTCCTTTCCTTTCCTTTCCTTTCCTTTCCTTTCCTTTCCTTTCCTTTCCTTTCCTTTCCTTTCCTTTCCTTTCACATTGCATTTCTCCATCAGCTAAATGCATGAACTTAGCTGCAGGAAACAATGTTAGTCTGCCTGTCAAACCTAACTAGTTCAAAGAAACTACAAGTTATTTTTGGTCAAGCGACAGCGGAGTTCGAGAATGGTAATACACATGCAAAAACCAGACTAGAAGATGGACTCTAGGGTTGATCTTGAATGTGAATACCTCCTGATAAATCCAGCTATTTCACAAAGCTCTGTTGTATTTACATGCAAGATTTAAAATCAAGTCCTAGCCACTGGAAAAAAAAAAACCAACAAGTTTTAAGCATCCAATTCAGTAGCACAGCAAATAGGATAAAAATTAATATTTCAGTAAAAGTGGAACTGTCAGATTTCTAGAGTTTCCAGGTGCAAGTCATAACAATGTAATCTAGTTAAACCACTGACTACAGTGACTACAACATAATCGTTAGAACCTTACAGAGGAAAACCTTGCCAAGAGGTTAGTACTGTGACACCAAGCTCCAGTGGGGGGATAAAAAAAGAATAATTTAATTAATTCCTGGAAGAAAAGGAAATAAAAATCCATTATGATAGGCTAAGCCTCTGTAGATAACGTGAATAGCTCACAAGTAGCAGAAAGTGGTATTAATAAACCACAAGGTTTATCCACATCTAGACAAAAATGCAAAAAACAGGACCAAGCACTAACAGAATTTGGTGGGTAAGAAGAGATCAACCAAATATTACGAGAGAATTTGAAAAACACACAGCAGAGATGTGAGCAGAGAAATGATGACTCCCTCTGCATATTTGAAAAAAGGATGCTGGTTAGAGACAAAATATCCAATAACTTCACCGTCCAGCAATGAGACCACCAGCATCTCCATGTTACCTTCCACAACTTCCCTGAGATGCTCCACAAACGAATCTTCTGAAGTCATGGGAAAGAGGCCGGTGCTCAAGAGTACGGAGCACCACTTAATTTTCCAGACTCTTTTGACCATTTCTGGAGATATTAAATGTTCTGTTAGCAATATAACTGGGAATAACAAAGGAACGCAAAGAGGAAGACGCTTGCAATGCACATTTCACTGGGTGAGGCAGCAGGGTGGCTGGAGAGAGAAGGATTGCTGCGGGACAGCAGAGCATGGGCTTGGGATGCAGGAGTAAGAAAAGGTTACAAGGAAGAGTCAAGAGGGATAGCGGTATTATGCTTGAGGATTATTTTACTTTTAGGGGGACATTTGACATTAGAAATGTCACGGAGCATAAGTGGAGATTTTACAGAAAGATTAGAGGGAAGTTACGGTGAGAGAATCAGTGTGAAAGGTTTAAAGAGAGGTTTTTGAAATGTTATGGTTAAAAAGAGGAACCAATATTTCTACAGAAAGATGGCAGTAAGATTTCTCTGCCATTTTAAGCAACATGGAAGGCTAGAGCAGAAATAAGTAGGTAGATAGGTTAGTTGGGGTACAGCAATGGGTGTGAAGGTTTTATCCAGCAGGTGAAATTTAAAGCGAAGATTTAAAGGCACAGGACCGGAGTGAGCTTAATAAACATAGTTTAATAAAGCATAAGCAATAAAGCATGTATCATAGAAAAAGTATGTGACTGAAAAAGTTTGCATTGGGAGAAGAAACATGAAGGATGTTGATCGAATGGACATCAAAGGGGATCAGACATGGGAAGCTGTAGATGGGTGCACAAAGTGAAAGAGTTTCATGGAAGCTCAGGTGACACAGGCAGAGGTGGGTGAAGTCTGGAGCAGAAGGGTGTGTTTGAGGCACGGAATCACAGAATGTCAAGGATTGGAAGGGACCTTGAAAGATCATCTAGTCCAATCCCCCTGCTGGAGCAGGAACGCCTAGATGAGGTTACACAGGAATGTCTCCAGAGTAGGAGACTCCACAACCCCCCTGGGCAGCCTGTTCCAGTGCTCTGTCACCCTCATTGTGAAGAAGTTTCTTCTCAAATTTAAGTGGAACCTCCTGTGTTCCAGTTTGCACCCACTGCCCCTTGTCTTGTCACTGGTTGTCACTGAGAGGAGCCTGGCTCCATCCTCGTGACACTCATCCTTTACATATTTATAAACATTAATGAGGTCACCCCTCAGCCTCCTCTTCTCCAAGCTAAAGAGACCCAGCTCCCTCAGCCTTTCCTCATAAGGGAGATGCTCCACTCCCTTAATCATCTTTGTGGACAGGCAGGTAAATCTTCCAGAGATGCGGTGTAACAAATGTTCACTAAGGTGAGAGCACAATGGTAACAAGCAGACAGACATTAGGCTGGAATTTGGATGTTGTCCTTAATTTCCTCAGTCATTAATATGTTATTGTGTTCGTTGTTTTATTTTCCAGACCTTGAAAACTGCCACTTCAGAAAAGATTAAGGCTCAGATAAACTTTTATGCAGAATTGGATAATTTTGTTGAATCTCTAGAAGAGATTCAGTTTTCAACCCTTTACAAAGGAAACAGCTTTGAAGCACCCAACCCCAAAAGGCTCTTCATTTCCTCAAGATTTTAAGAACAAATGATGGGTTTTGCTCTAAATTGAAAAATGAAAAGTGTTTGTTTTATGCCTGGCAGAGATGGTCAAGATCATCCTACCCAGTCCTAGTGGTAATTCTACCTCAAGGGGAGAGTCTCATTCCATAATACTGACTATATAAAAAAAACGGTCTCTTAAAGCTTAGGGATCCTTGTCATTATGCCAGCTTAAAACATAGCTAATAAAATGAATTGTATTTGTAGGACTTAAGAATATCCTGAGCATTTTTTTGGTAAGAAAAAAGTGCTGGTCTAAAAATGTTTGCAAGCTATTAAGCTGTTCTCTCTCCATTGTGGCAGAGTAAAACATGCAGTGTGATACTTAAACTATTTGGGACTTTATCCCTGAAAGCTCTCCAGCACAGACAACCTTACTGAGATGCAAACATCTGACAGTCAGCATTTTTGTATTGGGCACTTAAGCCCAACCTCACTCACCACAACATAACTTCTGTTAATATATAACAGACTGTAAGGAACACAAAGCCTTTTTGCCACTAAAAAAAAAAAAAACAACAACAACAAAAAACCAAACCCAAACCGGAATGTTTTTCTTATCCAACAGCAATGGCAGATGCAGCTAAAGCCTGGCAAGGGCACCTCCTACATATAAGAAAGGTGGGCAGATAAGATGTGAAGCAGGGTGAGCACATCTAAGCCTTGTTCGCTGCTAAGGATTGCCACAGAGAGAAGGGCCCAGGCAAGCAGCTGAGGGTATCCTAAGAACTATTAATAAAATACATTGCTATATTTCTCCATATACACAACATACTATAAGTAACGACTTTCTCATCTGACTCTTTTTACTCATTTTTGGCCAGATGTGCTGCTCGTGGGGTGAGGGGCGAAATACTGGTATTGTCACAGTGATATGATTCTCTCAAGAAATGTTCTTCATTGTATAAATGGAAAAAAAATGGCAGAATGGGAAAGACAAGAATTCACATGAAGGATCCTTTTTCTAAGTTGTGTTTTCTAAAAATACAATGGAGTAGTTTTCTAACTTAAAAACTCTACAGAGTGAGGAAGGTTTTTTCAGGAGGGTGCTTAGTCAAAACTTTTGTTAGGTCAACTTTTTGTTAAATGCCTGATCTGCAAATAGAAATAAGACTTTATCAATTTTGTATTGCTGAGTATTAAAAGTAGAGCTATTACAGAGCTATGTTTTCACCATCTACTTTTCTGCCTATTTACAGCTTTCCAGCATAACACAGAATAACCAGCCTGCTCTGTTTTGGGATTTTCACTTATCCTGAAAGATCTGAGGTTTTGTCGGCACTGAGGATGCTGAAACCGTTACTTCCATATATACAAACATTTAAACAACCCTTCAAAAACAACTGCCACATCAAAAAAAAACCCCACCCAATAACAACAAACTAAACCCAAACCAGAGCAGAAATCAGATATAAGCAAAAAGTCCAAGTAAATGAGTGATCATCAGAAGGGCAGAGAGGGTTGGTAGGGTGAAACAGTGCCCACTGTTGTGGAAGAGAATGAGGTAGAGACACACCTAAGGTGAAAGTAATTACATGGACTAAGCCTGTTATTTATACTGTAGCATGCGGAGAGCACCACTTTGCTCACTTTGCTAAATATTTTTTAACTGCATCTGTGGCATCTATTTATTATTTTTGTTCTGTATAAAGAAACAAAAAACTTTTGCAAGGTTTATATTCCGAAGTCCTAACTAATTTTATTCACCAGGCAGCTAAATTCAGGAGTGAATCTGAAAGAGAAAAAAGAAAAAAAAAAAGAAAGGTGATGAGGTGTGAGAATGTGCCCCAGCTCTGTAAGCCCACGCTATATGGATTGCCTCTGAGGTAAGGTTGTATCTTGTCCTGAGCCTGCTGGAAAGGTAGCACCAATGTACCCCTTCATTTCCTCAGCATACTCTTTTATAAAGCGGGACAAAACAAACCACAAATGTATTGAAAGCAGCGATTTCGAAAAACACCACGACCGATTTTCAGGGCGCTATTAAGACATAGCGAATTCAGCAAACCCCAAAAAGCTGAGGTTTCCGTGCAGGCTCAGCCACTTGATCGCCTACACAAACCGTTTATTGGGTACTGTACACTCCCACCACATTCCCTGCAGGTTGGTTTCCCCTAACGTTTAACCCGGTTGAGTTTCCCCGCTGAAGGCTGTGTTATTTATAAACGAGACATCTTTCAAGCCTTTGCAGCGTGACTGGCGGAACCCCCTTGAATCTTTGTTTCTTGTAACACCACGAAATCGCAGGCTCTTTCCCAGCCTCCCGCCTGCGGGAGCGAACTGCGCTGAACAACTTGGCTCTGCCCGCCAGAGGAGCGGACCAGAGGAAGTTACTGTGCTGCGGGAGCGATTAACTTCAGGCTTTTCCCACCGTGCATCGACCCCGCTCAGCGACGAAGCGGCAGCAGCGGCAGTCACCGCGTTTTCAGGCCGAACCGGCGCTTCTGTCCCCAGCGCGGCGTTTCCCTAACGACAGCCGCAGCTTGGCCAAGCCGGGCTTTACACAGGCTTCGTGCCCCGCCGCCGCTGACAGCCGCCGCGGGCCGGGGAGCCCGGGCACCTGCCCCGCGGTGAGGCGGCCCCACGCCGGCTCCTCGGCTCCCCTCACCGGAGGCTTTCCGGCAGGTGCGGGGCGGGTTCGGAGCCCCCCGCGGGCCAGGGGGGGTGACAGCAGACCGCCTCCTCCTGCCCCTCCTGCCCGGGATCCGGCAGCCCCCGCCCGTTAAAGCTGCCCGTGAGGCGGGAGCGCGGACTGAGGCGGGCGGCGGCGTCCCGCTCTGCTCCTCGCCCCCTCCCGCCCGCGTTGCCGCTCGTCGAGAGCGCCGGGGTCCGTGTCCCCTTCCCGGGCGGGCGGCGGGGCCCCGCGGCGGGCCGGCACCCGGCGCGGTCAGGTCGCGGCGCGCAGCGCACCGGGCCGGGCGGGGACTCCCCGCCCTCACCCCATTGTTGAGGCCATCTCGGCAGTTTCCGCCCTGGCTTCGGCTCTGTCCGCGCCGCGATGGGGAAAGGGGAGGGAGGGAGGGAGAGAGGGGGAGCTCGGGAAGCCTCGGGGCCGCGCCGCTCCTTCCGGGACGGCGGGAGGCGGTGCCGCTCACCTGGTGCCGCCGGCGCTGGGGAGCGCCCGAGCCGGGGCCCCGCCGGGCGGGAGGTGAGCGCCGGCCGCCTCCGCCCCGCCCCGCGCGGGAACACGGTCCCCTGGCAGGCAAGCGGGCGTCGGGGGGATGGCACACGCTCCGGCCCCGGGGGCGAGGGACGGCGCTTCGCCGTTGCCGTGGCAGGCGGGCACCGCGGGGCGGCCCCGCGCCGAGGGGTGAGGGGAGCCCCGGTGGGAGCGGGGTGGTGCGCCGGGGCCGGGCAGCGCCGTCCGAGCTGCGGGTGTCCGGCGTGCGAGGGCGGGCGGTGATGGAGACCCGGGCGCTCCCTGGGCAGCTGAGACAAGGACGGGCAGCCCTGCGGGACGGTTCACATCTCCCCTTTTGTTTCTCTCCAGGGTGTTTGTGCTTCTCTGAGTCTCTCTCCCCGCCCCCGTCTCTCCCGCCCGCCCCGCCGGGACCTCTCCTCTCCGGGCGGCACCAGAGCCGCCTCAGGGCGGGCGGCGGCGGCAGAGGTGCTGGTGGGGCGCTCTCACCGTCCAGCCCGCCGGGAACATGGCGACCGGCGGCTATCGCGGCACCGGGGGCAGCACCACGGACTTTCTGGAGGAGTGGAAAGCCAAGCGGGAGAAGATGCGGGCGAAACAAGCGCCGGCCGCGGCCCCCGGGGGGGAGGCCCGGCCCGCAGGGGGCGCCTCCTCCGCCGAGCTGAACAACAACCTGCCCTCCGGCGGCCCCGCCGTCCCGCCCGACCGCCCGGCGCCCTCAGCCGGCGGGGCCGTCAACTGCGTCAGCCTGTCCAGCGCCGCCCTGGGCCGGGCCGCCCCTGCCAAGGAACCGCCGCCGACCCTCGCCGGGGGCCGGGGGGCTGAGCCCGGCGCCAAGCCCCCTCCCGCCGCCGCGCCCGGCTCCCCCGAGGCCGAGGAGAAGCTGGTGGCCAAGGGGAAGAGTTCTGGTCCCAGCGCCAGGAAGGGGAAGGGGCAGATCGAGAAGAGGAAGCTGAGGGAGAAGAGGAGGTCGACAGGTGTGGTGAACATCCCGGCCGCCGAGGTGAGCCCGCGGGGTTGGGAGAGGGGCGGCCGGAGCGCGCGTCGGGAAGCGCCCGGTGCGGGCGGGGGCTCGTCCCGCGGGGCCGCAGCGCTGCCCTCCGGTGCGGTTGTCGCTCCGGTGCGGTTGTGCGGAGCGGTCCTGCCCGTGGCTGCACCTTGGCGTGGGCTGGCTGCGTGGGGAGGGATCGCCACCACACGGTGTGGGAAAGTGTGATGGACTGCGGGGAGGCTGTACAGTGGTCGATACGGTGCCGCGTCCCGACAGAAAACGTGCTATTTATTCTAAATAAATCAGACCTGTCACGACCTGTGACCTTTTTTTTCTTTTTCATTGTCTTCCTACTGGCAGAGGGTAAGTTCTAGGTATTTTTGAAGATCAAACTGAGAAACGTGCCTTGCTAAAGAATGCTCAAAACAATAGTAATGAAAGAAGGCTGATTTATCAGCTCTGACTAGATGTTCAGGTGTAAATATTATTCAGTTTGGAACCCAAAAGTATTTCCTGCACTGGAAAAAATGTAGTGGTTTAAAAAGCATTTTTTTGAAGACAGAGGAAGATATTTTTATCAGCCAACACCACTGTCCTCTGTGGTTTGCTACTAGTATAAAAATCTGGCATTGATTTATAATACTCCTAGAGGAATTCTGAAGAATGATAACTTAAGTTTTTAGCTTTTTTTGTAGTTAATAAAAAAGGCCGCAGGAAACTTTGAACAAAGCTGGATTTTAGTCTACAATTTTGCACATGATGACCACCATCCCTCTAAAAAAAACTTGTAGTTCCTGTCTTGGTTAATGTTATAGATTATTAAAATAACACTAGAAAGTAAGATCTTTGGTTCTAAAGCAGCAGAAGATGAAAAAATGTTCTCCATACCTGAAGTCAGTAATCCCTTTTTTGTGACATCCTGAGCACTTTCACAGCACACACTTTTACAGGTCACACTTAAATGTGAGAAGGTATTGGAAGGTGTGGAATGAGTTTTAGAACAGTAGAAATCTTTAAAGTTGTGGGTTTTGAGAATAGTTACTTGTATGTCTTTAGATTGAGGTAAAGTGTTTTGGCATAGGTCTTCAATATTTTTTCAATACTCAGTATTCTTGCTTTGTAGAGTGAGAAATACAAGTGAGTTCTTTAATTCTCTGGCTTCAGAGCATGCAAGCTTCTTAGACTGTGGTTTGTTTTATACCAAGCCCCCTAAATACGTGCCTTCTGTGCTTCTACAGGAGCTCTTCAAATGCACTTCCTTAAGTAAACTAGTCTTAACCCAGTTAATAATGGACTTGCACCTTGCAGCAAGCGTTGTACATCATGATATTTTAGGGCCCTCTGCTGTGTACCACATTCCCAGTTGTCTTTGTTCGGGTTTGGGTGATGTCTCTTTTTGTTCTTTGAGACCGGTGCCCTTGTTCTCTGAACTAGTTTTCTGAACTAGTGTTCTTTTGGTAGTTTTTTGGGTGATGTGGTTTGGAATTTGCTAGTTTGGTGGTGGTTGGGGTTTTTGCTTGTTTGTTCTGTGTAAGTATTGCTCAAAACATGTTTGCTTTCCAGGAAAAGACATTCCTATCTCAGCAGCCATTAGAGTCTGATGTGGGAATATGCTGCTGTAGTTTCTGCTGCATTATTAAGGGCAGCTTATTTATTAGGGTTAACATATTTAGGCTCTGAGAAGTAAGTTTTTGCCTGTTGCCATGTTTCTGAGGGCCCAATAACTTTGCAGCCTGTTGGCAGATGTTGGCACTTCTTGGAAACTTCTTGTACCTTGATACTAATTACTTCTGTAACTAGTGTTTAAGCATTCTGTCACATTTTCAGGGTCAAATTTTAATAAAAGTAGATACCTGTTGTACGATGTAGTATTGGGGAAACTTGCTAGTAGCACATGTTGCTTTTTTGAGTGGCGTAAACTAATGCAAAGCTCTCTCTCTTCAGTATTTCACATTTCTTAGTAGTTTTTAATCATTACCAAGTGCATTCCTAAGAATTATTTGACTGGAGAACACTAGGTCATTCCTGATGGTGGGTGGCTTCAAAAACTCTCCCCAGTGTCAAATGGGAGTGGCGATTTACCAAAGAATGTTTTGCAGAGTATTTACTTGTACTGTGTTTCATATATCCATTTATTCATGAGAAAGGATTTTAAAGCACGGATTCAATGTGATCAACTGAAGTTCCTGGACAAAAGAAGGCTGTGATATAGATAGTGATTTGTTGGAATGATCTACAACACTCCAGTTTCTTGCTGTCTTTCTCATGCTTTACTATCCTATACGTAGTGACTGAGTAGTAGTACACACTGAATGTAACGTCTTACACCACACAGAGCTGTGAGTGCTCTGTTTTAAAATTACTTTTCAGGAGATGTTCTGTTAGAGCTTTGCTGTGTGTTTTATTGTCTTATTTTTCAAGAGAATAGTGTTTATCTAGAACGGGATAGCCATTTTATGCTAAGCATCTCCCTTTTATGATCAGCATGCTACTCTGGTGGAGAGCTGTGATAGGAGATTCTGATACTCTGAAATTAAAATGGGTAGCTGTCAACAAAATGCACTCACAGGACATACGTAGTGTCTAGAAGCTTCTCTGCCCCAAATGGAATACAAACCCAGTTGTTGTCCCGAAGAAGTGTCATCTAATGGCAGCTGCAATGCAGCTGGAGAATGGAATGATATAACATGTGGTGGAATAAGGAAAGTAAAAGTTTTTGTTGCCTTAGTTATCTTGAAATAGGCATGAAGAACGTTAGCAGATCATTATTCATTAATGATTAATTTCTCTTCTGTTCAATAGCAAGTTAATAGAGCTAGGTCACAAAGTTCTGTGTCTTAAATGTATTTTGTATTGAAGGTGGCAGAGGACAGAAACCATAGGGGAAGCTGTAAAAACAGATGGTGACGGGAGTAGTGGTAACACCTTGTATTTAGAGGCCATTGTGACAGAAGTCAAGGCTGTTTTTATCTTCTCAGCATTAGTGCTTATCTAAGTAATAGTGGCTTTTGAAAATGGCTTCTGAAATCACAGAATCACAGAATGTCAGGGATTGGAAGGGACCTCAAAAGATCATCTAGTCCAATCCCCCTGCTGGAGCAGGAACACAGATGAGGTTACACAGGAAGGTGTCCAGGCGGGTTTTGAATGTCTCCAGAGAAGGAGACTCCACAACCCCCCTGGGCAGCCTGTTCCAGTGCTCTGTCACCCTCACTGAGAAGAAGTTTCTTCTCAAATTTAAGTGGAACCTCTTGTGTTCCAGTTTATAACCATTGCCCCTTGTCTTATCATTGGTTGTCACCGAGAAGAGCCTGGCTCCATCCTTGTGACACTCACCCGTTATATATTTATAAACATTAATGAGGTCACCCCTCATTCTCCTCCAACTTGAAACTTTTTTCCTTTTCAGTAGTTGTAAAGTAGTTTCTTGATATCTTGTTGAATCTTGAAAGTTGATTTCAGTCTAAATATTAAGCACTGTGGGATTTGGGGTGTGTTGACTTGTAACAGTTCTTCAGGTTGTGAAAGGTAACTAAATTGTATGTAATTATCATTACTATGCAAGTTTTCTCTTTTTAAATATTAAGCTTTATAACTGCATTTAGTTATGTTAGAAAGCGTTTCTCAGTTCATAGGTATTCACTTGATGCAGGTGTCAAGTTTACTTGCAATGTATTTCTCATTTGCAGCTGTGCTGGTACCCATCCAAGAAACACATAGAATTCCCGTTCTGCTATACTGACAGTGCTTTGTGAGGACCCACGTATAAGATGAAAGTTATGTTTTGTATTGTTCTAGTAATTCTTCTGTCCTGCTCCAAGCAAAACAAGCTGCCATGGTGAAAGTGCAGTTTTAGTTTTGCAACTGTTTACACTGGAGGATTCTGCTGGTATAGCTGTGTGGGTAAGTTTTTTCTGAACCCCAACCAGAAGAGTAATAGCTATTTCTGTGGTTACCTTTTTAAAAAAGGTGCATATATAATCAAAATCTTGGTCCATGTAGGAAGGACAGTTCGATACCTGGTTTTTATTTAATGTGTGCTTCTAGACGAAGTTTACATTTTCACCTAACCAGATGGAAGTCATCTGAATTCAGAAGCGTTCTTCTGTTAGTAACAAGGTGATGAATGATTTAAAAAGGTGTAAAGAACTCGGATCTGTGTATTTTGCACGTGAAACTGCCAGATTTGAGACACAACAGTCTCCTGACCCATTTGCAGGAAATACTGGAGATACTAATAGAGTAAAAGGTAGAAGTGGTTGAAATGTAGAATCTGCGTAGGACGTATAGCCAGTCTGTGTCCAGCTCTTGTTTTATTAACAACAATAAGGGTATGACTTCTTGAAACCAGGCGTCTGTCTGCCTCTTTAGAAGACACCGTGGGGGTGGTGGTGGGTAGGTACCACACCGAATGACAGCATTGTAAGTAAGCAGAGAGCAGTGAGCTCTTTCTGTGGGGAAAAAGTTCCTGCTACTGGAGTAGTCCAGTGTGCTGAGTTGTGTAGGCTGACAGAAAGTCGCTGTGTTCCAGTTGGAAAAACTTAAGGAAACTTTAAATGCCAATTGTGTCAAGCACAGGAATTACTGGGTACATTGCAAAGGAATTGAAATCCCTCTCTGAATGGCTGGAAACTACAGAGAGGAGTGGAATCCTCTACTAGTGGTTGGACTTTTTTGACCAGGAGTTTGCCTTGAGCAGTATCTTGGGGATTTTACAAGGGCGTGTAGTGACAGGACAAGAGATAATGGCTTTAAACTGAAAAAGGGTAGATTTAGCTTAAATATAAGGAAGAAATTCTTCATCATGAGGGTGGTGAGGCACTGCAACAGGCTGCCCAGGGAAGCTGTGGGTGCCCGATCCCTGGAGCTGTTTAAGTCCAGGCTTGATGGGGCTTTCAGCAACCTGGTTTAGTGGAAGATGTCCCTACCCATGGCAGTGGGGTTGGAACTAGGTGATCTTTAAAGTGGCTTCATGAGTCACTGTCTTTGCATTTTCTAACATCTCTGTGCATTTCTCATAAAACAACTTGGGTTTTTTTTGTATATGTTGGAGGAAAAAAAAAAGAGTCTCAGTAAGTGTTTGTCCAAAATACTGGGAAAAAGCCACTGTTTCTGACCACTGGTACCCTTACCATCCATGCAGAGGTATTTGTGTTATGATGGCAGTCTAAAATTTGTTTCATAGAGGAAATGCTCATTTAATGGAGTGAGGAGATGTTTTTGTCAGATTATTGTCTTTACCTGCAATATACTATATGCTTACCTGGGGAAGTCATTGAGTCACCGTCCATGGAGGTGTTTAAAAGATGTTTAGATGTGGCACGTTGGGACATGTTTCAGTGGTGGATTTAGCAGTGTTGGGTTAATGGTTGGACTCGATGATCTTAAAAGTCTTTTTCAACTAAAATTATTCTATTTGACGTGGATGACCATTCATGATATGCCAGGCCATCCTCCTGCTTCCTTTGTCTAGTGAACTCATTCATCTTATAGTTCAGTCATCATAGTTCCATTTATGGTTCTTCCTTCAGGCATGGCAGGGTGAAAGAAGCAATATAAGCATTCTCAGATTCTGATAAAAGGATCTTATCGAGATTGTTTGCATCCAGTCTGTTTTGCTGTTGATGCCTTTGTAAATTCTGATCTTGACCAAGCCTCTGGGCAATACCCATTCAAGGACATATTCTTTGTTTCTCTCCATCTTTTTTTAGAACATGATGAACTTACATGCCTCTTCTTCCCCCTTCTTTCCTCCCCTGTCATGTTTAACGGTATGCTTTAAACTCCTGACAATTTGCTAGGTCAAGGAGATGTTTGGTCAAATACATCACATAACTTTACAGATTTCTAAGTTTGTTTTCAATTCTAGAACCCTTGTAGCAGCTTCTAAATCACTACATGTGCATCTTCCAAATCTGGGGTCTCTGTGCCCTAGGATAGCACTGTTGAGGTTAGACAGTGCAGTAGTTTTCTAGTGGAAAAAATATATGGAAGTAGTGCAATTTCTCTTCTATGGGTGATATGGGTAACTTTATTCTTACTGAATTTAGTAAGTCTGTCTTCATAGAGAAACAGATTGTAGACCAACATGTTCAGCTGGAATTCACAGGACTCAACCAGAAAGTACTGATTTTTTTTTTACATACTCTGTTCTTTTTGGTTCAGCACTTGGTCCTAATGGAATGGGAGGGACAGTGACAGAGAAGTATCAGAAGTATCAGAAGCCATTAATTTCCCCTCTAGTTCTTTTAACTTTGCATTTATCTCTAAATGCAGTTTTGGGAAGGTTGGTTTTTAAAACAATCTTTTAATAGTTAGGTGTAATTGGAAAACATTATTGTATGATTGGTTTTTTTCACTTTTCTGTTTTGGGGGTGAATCATCTAAAATGATACAGTTACTAGGTGGAAAATAAATGCAATGAAAGAAAAGTGTTTCCTCTTCTGTTGAGTACTGAATTCTACACAGATTAAGAGGAGTGTTTAGTTTAGGTTGTAATTTGTGGTTGAAAGCTTCTTACTGCCAGTTACTGCCTTTTCTTGCCAGTCTGTCATGTAGCCAGTAACCTTAAATGAATGTAGATGCTGGTTGACTGAAGATAAATATTCCTAAATATTTCTGGGCTATTTCTCGAATATTGAAGACTGAAACACTGTCTGTCCCGTTGTTGTTTGTTCCTAAAGCCTACTTAAAAGACAAGATAATATGGGAAAAAACATTGTAGGGCAAAGAATGGAAACAGCCTGTCAGCTGTACATTTGTCTACTTTTACACTGAAATATTTGAAGGCTCTTGCTTTCCAGTGGAAACTGTGTGACTTTGGCCTCATTGAAAAGCACAAGGAGAGAAGAGTTGATATGACCAACTATTGCACTGATGTGAATGTGCGGCTAAGTACTACTCAAAATTGACCTGACAGTTTTTTCCAAAGTTGTATGTAGCTTCAATGTAACCAGTAATTGCTCTGATAATATTTAATTATTTTTGTTTTATAAAAATGCCTTTATCTAATCCTCAAATTGGAAATCTTTCACTGAAGTGATAGGTTGATGGTTTCCTACAAAACAAAAATAAACTTCTGCCACTTTGGCTATTTGAAACTAGTGGCTCAGACATAAACGTGAAAAGTATAACTTCAGGTTAATCTTGAGAGATTTAAACCTGTATCCTAAATATGAATAATAATAATAATAATATTGTGATGTTATACCGTAGCTAAACTTCATCACAAGAGACCGATATGGACAACCTGCATGTTTAAAGCTAGGTACTGAAGATTTTTCAGCATAGGTATATAATAAATTACACTGTAATAGACAAGGAGTCGTAACAGTAATATAGATTGGAAGACATCTCTGAAAAAGTCATCTGGCCTGTTCCCCTCCTCTAAGTGAGGCCAGTTTTCATCAGGTTGCTTAGGGTCTTGTCTAGTAAAGTTATGAACATACTCAGCCTGTTGAGGCTGATACAAATAGCAGCTCTGCCTTCCAGCCTCTCAACCAGTCCATACCAGTCCCTACCCTACCAGTTTGGTGTCAGCAACAAACTTGCTTGGAGCACCTTCCACCCCATTGTTCAGGTTGTTCATAAAGATGTTGCATATTATTGGCACTAATATCAATGCCTGTTGATGCTGCTCAACTGTCAGTTGGAGTTTATAATATTGGTCTCAACCTCTTGAGCCTGAAGATGCAGCCGATATTCCACCATCTAATAGTACACTTCTGTGGGCCATAATTAATCGGTTTGGGTTTAAGAATACTACAGGGAGACCAAGCCAAAGGCCATTCTTCAGACTTGAAGGAAACTTTCAAAGTTTCTGGAACTGCTGGTGCAGAAAACCTTAATGTGAGAGCTGTGTGCACTAATACAGCTGAGACATTAAAGTTGCCTATGTGAGGGAAATTGTTTAGGGTTTTCTAGTTTCTCTTTTGTAGTGGGAGTGCTGGAAAACTCTTTCCAAGGCAGAAGGACAAAAGAATAAGTAGTTTGAAAGATGGCAAGAGGTCAGTCCGTCTTGTTGTTCTGTTGTATTGTCTCAGGCAGATGAAGCTATTAATACTTTGAAAGAGGAGTACTAAAATAGATTTTCTGTGGAAAACTTGTAGTTATTTGATATTTGCTATTTAAACAATATTATAAACCCCTAAAACTTTGTAATATTGTAGTGAAGCTGCCCTGAATGGTGAATAATGAGTTGGTACTCTGGCTTCATCCTCCAACTGAATCTACCTTTGCTATCTCATTTCTTGTAGCACTTATTTAGAACTGTCTTCTGCAGGTAATGGGGTTAAAAAGCAATCTCAGGTATTTGTAATAGTGTTTTTAAAAGTAAGTTCTAATATTCATGGCTGTGGAGGAAACAATAACTTCGTGAGTAAATCGCGAAGGCTGAAAAAAGTGAAAGGACGGACAAAGAAGCCCTTTAAAGTTACTACTTCTGAAACCTCAATATTTGGAATTTTCATGTCTTCAAAATGCCTTAATGACTTAGGGATCCTGATTCATTGCAAACCTGAATGCTCAGAACTAATTCCTAAGAGACCCATTTATTGAGCACATCAGGAAGGAAATGATACGAAATCTGTTTTAAGATAAAATTAGGCTTATGTGTTCGTTTCTTTAGAAGAAGGAACAAATTACAGATTGTATGCATTTTAGACTTCCCCGTTTTGACTTTGGTTTGATTATTTCTAGTGAAACTGTGCTGATTCTAGTTCTTAATTTCCAAAGATAAAGTAAATTAGTCTGCAATTTTTTTATTTTTATTTTTCTACTGTAGGTTCAGTAGGCTGAAGAATACTCCCTCTAGAAAGGGAGAGGAGGGCATTTTTAACAAGAAGAATGGGAGATTTCTGTCTAGACTAGGGGCTGTGTATGTCTATAACAACATTTTTCTATCTGTAAGAACTTGCATAAGTTTAATTTTTTTAAAAAAGGGAAAAAAAAGCAGAAAATACAACTCTCCTCCACTAGAGTTCCACAGATGTAGCTTTCTCTGAGGATACAGGAGAGTAAAAACCACAAATGGATTAATTTCCGCATTCATTTATAAACCACCAGAAGTCTTGTGAATTATTTTATAATTTCTCCAGACTTGCATTATGACTTTCCAGCAGCCTGTTTGTGCTTCGAATGTACTGTATCCCAGAAATTACTTTCAAAAGAACCAAGATCAAACAAACAAATAAAAACCAAACCACAAAACCTCCCAAAACAAATAATCCTCCACCTCCTATGTGAGACGAGCAAAAAAACATCCCCCTAAAAACCATCCAGCTCTTGACTACAGCTTACCCTGTTTCAATTTTACTTTAGTCAGCTAGAATATTCATGTGTCCCTGATGGCAACTAATTTTGTTTGAGGAGATCTTTCTGTATACCACTTTAAAAAAAAGTACTGTGTCAAAAATGTAGTTTCTGTATATCCCGTTAAGACCTGGTGGGAAATAGATTACTTTTTTCCAAGGAAAAGTTAAAACAAACCCCATGCCAACTCTAAATTAAATACAATAATATGAATTGATATGTAAAATATTTATTGGCACAAGCTTCTCATGGTTCTTACTTCCTTGCATCTCTGGAGCACAGTTGTGTAAATCCTCCTGTAGCTCCAAGTGTATGGGGGACTTTTGGAAAGGTCACCGTTAAGTGTCCACTTCCACAAAAGTTTGTACTGATTTCTTAAAACTATCTGATTTACCTTTGTTACATATATGCAAACTAGGGTATGTTTTTCTCTGCTAACTTTTTTTATTTTATTTTATTTTTTTTTAAGTTGGAGCTGTGTATTTAAAGACTTCCCAATTGGAAGACTGTAGGTGGATGACTATTTCCCGTGCTTCACAAGGTCATGGGAAATTAAAATAAAAACCACAACCCTGATGTTTTATTTCAGGATTTTACTGTGTTTGATCTGCTTGCATGTTGCTGGGAAGGACTGGATGGAACATTTAAGTCTCCTGTTCCAGGCCTGTAAATGTAATGTACAACTCTGTGGTGTAGTCTCATCATGTAATAACCATGTCATCTTAAATGTAGCTGGGTTTGGTGCCCAATGTAAGAACATCATCCTGGGTGAAGGTAAGCTTAAAAAAACCCAAACCAAAACATACCAAACAACTAACAAACCCTCCAAGAAACAAAACAACACTGTGTCAACTGTAAATTTTGCCTATCTGAGCTCTCAACTCTCACCTTCAAACAAAAATACATGCTAGGCACCTTTGCAAAGTGTGTTATGCAGTATCAACAATGAGATAGCATTGATTTTCTTGATCTGAAGCCTGTGTAGGTAACTAATGTTTTGAACCTTCCTAAGAGACTTTTAAGTAGGTGAGAGACTTGTAGAAGCAGTCTGAGACAGCACTGAGTGTTCCGTGCATGTAGATATTGAATCTGAGTGTAATTAATGTTGGACGGAACCTCAGGAGGTCTTTAATCCAATCTGGTTGCTCAAGGCTTTATCCAGTCAGATGTCAAACACCTCCAAGGATGAAGACAGCACAGCCCCTTTGGGAAACTGTTCCAGTGCTTGACGGTCTTTACAATCAAAGTGTTTTTCCATCTTTTGGTCAGAACCTTTCTTTTACGCCCATTGTCTCCGGCCATGCGCGGCTGCAAAGAGCCTGCCTCTATACTCAGTGGCTGCCTGGGACAACTGCAAAAAAGATGCTTTTGTTTTTTTGGCAGAGGAACAACCTAGGCGTGCTTTACTGAGCAGAAATAAGAGGTGCTACGATGAGGTTTGAGGCACAGAGGCAGGGTAGCTGGGCAGAATGCATACAGCACTCAGATGTCGAAAAAGTGATGTGGAATAACTGCGGTTTGTCTGTATGTCTGGTGTCTAAGCCAAATGCATCAGTGACCCAGAGTGGTAGGCAGAAGCCAAGCAAGCAGCAATTGGGATTTCCCTTCTTTCATTGTTGCTCCTCTGAGCACTTTCTGACCTTGTTAATTCTTTTTATGAGTCATAGCAACCTGTGCAATTCTGACTTGTCTGCTGTAGTTATGGGTATGTATTTTATAAGTTATTTTATGTGCAGAGGGCAGTTTAGTGTTTGTAGGAACATGGGGTATCAATTGAAACCTGTGGTAATCTGGACCGATCTGTTCTCACTGGATGTGCATAAGGTGCATTTAATTGCTTTGTGGAGCTGTAGCTTAATTTTTCTTCTCTGTACACTGGAAAAAAACCCACAAAACCCACACAACAAAAAAACCCACAACTGATTATAGTGGGTCTGATTAAAGAGCCACATAGCTCAGTGTCCTGCTCCTACAATCGCCTTGAACAGCTAGCAAGGAAGAAAGTAGAAATCTTATCAGATATATCTTGTGAAGTATTTTTCTAACTCTTAGAAATTTTCATCTTGAAGACTTGCAGCATCAGATGAAAGTTACCAAATAGATAAATTCATTGTAATTTCTGTCTGCCAAGTACTCGTTCAGTTTTCGCTTGAACCTGTGTAAATTGCTAGTATACAAAAAATCATTGTGCAATGAGGTTTACATTTCTAAGAACCCTTATATATGAGGAACCACCTATTAATGATTTTTATTTCCTCTTCTTCCCTCCAAAAACCCAACGTGATATTTGTTAGCTTCATGTCACGATCCCTGTTCGCTAGTTATTCTAGAGCAAGGCTGCTTAAAAGACATGTTTAGTACATGTTTTCATACTAATGTCTTTTGGTTTTGTTGTTTGTTTGTTTGTGTTTTTTTTTTTTAATATTAACAAGCAGAAAACTGTTATACTATTTTTTTTTAACAAAATAGCTTTTCCTCCCCCTCTTCCCCCCCGCCCCCTTATTTTTTTTTTAAGACCATTTGTTTTTCTGGAGAGGAGTATGAAGCTTTTCAATTTGATATGTTTTCCCTGAATTTAAAAATAGATATATTCTTAAAGATCTTTTGAGCTTACAAAAGATGACATTTATTGCAAAATTTAGGATTTAATTAATGTTGTGGTACCCTGAAGCAGATTATTAAACAAACTTACCTTCAAAAAAGCTCTTGAAACTACAGTGTATTGTGAGTGAGCTCTAAGGACTCTTAGTCTGCTCTCAGAGCTCTTAGAACTAATTTAATCTGCATAGTTCTTCCAAGGTGCAACAAACAGACTAGTCGGTGATGTGAAGTATAATTTCAGTTTCTTCCATAAAAACCCTTTTTTGTCTTTGCGGGTTAAACTAGGAATTATTCATTATTGTTACTGATCAGTTAAGCAATTGCAGAAGCTCCTGCTGCTATGCAGCTTCAGTAGCCATGTTCAGATGCAAAATTAGCCTTTCCTCGTGAAATCGAATAACCAACAGGTATTTTGAGTTGTGACCAACTAGAAGATCCAAATATGATCTGTAAGTACTGATTTTAAATTTTACTACTTAGTAAATGCATTTCATGATTCCCCTGTCAGATACTCCTCTCATATTTCATTAATCTCCATCTACTTGTGTGTTGATGACTGGAAACTACTCGACTTGTTAGAATATGTTTGTACTGTTAAAAACCACAATCTATTATTGTGGTACTGTTGGCAATATCTAAGCTGTACTTACAAACTAACGAAAAATATTTTCATTTATTTCTCAAGTTTTTCGTTAAACACAAATCCTAATGTTAAAAGACATATACTCCCCCTCCCCCACTACACTGTGATATTTTAGGGGATTAATTCATGATGTATTAGTGCAGCTTCCTAATAAACATAGTGTGCAAGTGGAAGAACCATCCTTGCACAGAAGAGAGAAAAATCTGAGTTCTGAAAGCTGGATAAAAGCAGATGATAATGGGAAAAAATTCCACTTAGAGCTGTGAGAAAGTATTTTACAGGCCCTACTTCCCTTTTGCTAATCAGTAACTTTCGATATTGACAAAATACTCGCCCAACAACAGATCCTAGTTCATACAGTCCCTCCGAACTTCAGCCAGAGTCCTGCTATGCAGAACCAATGACGGTGGCAAACCAACCAAACAAAAAAGTCTCTGTAGCTTTTTGTTTGAGATTTAGATCGCTGCACTAAACTATTCATTACTTAAATAGTAACAGTTCAATTTCTCAAATTCATGGGGGAATAAAGAAGTACATTTTAAATTGTACATTTTAAACAGTGGCTCGTATAACGATAACCAAGCTAATTTTCACATTTTAGCTTGTATCCATATACATTTATATGAACTAAAATTTTGGTCACCTGTGTTCTAAGAATGCCTGTAACATGCTTTCCACTTCAGAACCTAGAACTAAAAAGAACTGTATACACAATTTGACTGGAACACACTTTTTCTTTCTCCCTTCTCACACTCAAATTCTGCTGCTCTACTTTCTCTTTGCCATGTGCTCGCCTCTGTTTTTCCGATACAAGTTTTGTCTGTCACACACTCATTTCGGAATCGCTTTGGAAAATTAAGGGCAAGTCCAGTCATCTAGTTATTGCAGATTTAAAGCAATTAATGCTTACTCCAACCCAGCCTGTTCTTTTCCAGGGTTCTTTAAAAGAAATTATCTCATTCTCAGAATTATGGCAAAGCCCAAAAGGCTCTATAAACGTCATCGCATACGCAAGTATGCGCACTGGATACATGATGCGTTCAACAGACAAAAAAAGAGTAAAAGAAAATGGAGATAAAAATAAACCAATGGATGACACAAAATCATGGAGGAAACATTACCAAAAAGTGATTGTTTTCTTCATGTCATGTTATTGACTAAAGTTCTGATGTTCTAGCAGCAAAGGGAACTTAATCTGTTCTAAACTTCCATTTGTTCATTTTATTTACTAGGATAAATAAAGTATAATGATCAATTATGGCAGTAATGAAGTAAAAAACAATAGCTTGTGCACTTGTACATTTAGGAGCTTTTAGTTTGCTTGTTATTAAACCTGTTACAAGTGTTTATCTGAGTAATGTCATCTTCAATCCATTCTTACACCTTTGTTTAGTGAGGTGTCCTGTTAATCAGTTCTCTGCAGATAGCGTCCTAATGGAGAAGAAAATTCACAAAACTATGTGTATAGTTAGCTATCATTACTTATCATCTGTTTTTTTAAATATCAGGACGTTTGTGATCTTTGCTGAAGTTCTGTAACATATTAAGGGACGGCCCCATCTTGAATTTATCCTTCAGTTTAGTCTTTTTGGTCATTTACTCGAACTTCAGTGTATCTACTTTGTTTTTAATTGAAAAAAACCCACAAAACCAACAAACCCCAAAACACAATACTGAAACAAACAATTAAAGGTTTTTACAGGCATGTTTTAAAGGGACAGAACACAGTTTCAGATATATCTTTAGCATTCCATTCTTCCAAAGTGGTACAAAAGCTATTTGTAATATCACTGCTTCAAAACTGAGCTCTGAAACACACAGATTGACCCAAGTGGGATCTCAAAGGAGAATAACAACCCTCAACCTGAATGAATGAGCTGTACGAGCTTATAAAAAGCTGTAGGGATGTCTGTGCTAATCATAGTGGAATAGATAATGAACTGATAGCTTGCAATGTGGAGATTTCAGGCTGCAGATCTGAGTTTCCAGTCTCTCTGAGCCAGCTTGCAGTTAAGTGCTGAAAGCTTTAGGACATACAAACACACAAACAACCTCCAAATCTCTCTAAATAAACGGGACACAAAAAAAAAATATTTGAAGAATCGGAAAGGAAAGCGGCACGGTAGCCGGGATTATTTCATAATAAATAAATACATCAATTGATAAATACATGAATATACCCCTTTCTGATTTCTTGTTTTGATTCTCAAACATTCTCTCACTTTACAAAAAACTGTAAGGTTCTCTAAGAAGTGGTTTCCAGTGCTGAGCTGCTTAGCAACACCTGCGTTCAAATAGCCTCGGGCTACGTTTCACAAAAACTGATCTGGCATCGGAGGAGCCCGGGTTTTTTTGTGACTGAAAGGAAGAAGCAAACCCACAAAATGGGATTATATTAAAACACCCATTTATGTTTTAGACTAAAGAAGACTGTCAGATAATAGGATGCTCCTCAGTTTCTGCCTCAGGCTAAAAATAACTCCTGCATTTTGCTGTAAAAGTCAACTGCCTGAGGTGTCTTTATTTCATGCAAGATAATTACAATGCACATCAACAGGACACAAAATACCTTGATGTGCACTTACTCTACAAGTTTTCTTAATTTTTATTGTATTTCCCTTTTCACAAAGAATTACCTTTAGGGTTTCTATGTCTTTCTAGCCATGGAAGTTCATTAAGAAGTGTGAAGGACTCTGTCCTTTCTCAATTCTTTTGATTAGTAACAAATCAAATTAGTAGAGAGATAGGCCAACCAGGAAATTCTTTCACAGACATGTTAGGGCCAACTAAGCTCTAGCTGTGGCATTATTCAGAAGTATCTGAATGCAGGTCCGTAAATATTTGATTGTCAAGTGCAGGCCCCTAATTTAATTGTCAAGTATGCTCAAGGTGCCCAATTCCAATACACTTCACTGGAAGTTGCTTTAGTAGAGTACTTAGCACACCAAATACATGCTACTTGCTCAAACATTCAGCTGTAGATTCCCAGTTCTGAAAAACGATCACATTTCTGAGTTTACTAGAGTATTTAATATCTTTGTGAAATAAATGTGACTTCTTTGTGAAAGAAGCGCTTAATTAATGTAACATTCCTACGGTCAAACTTCCAACAACACTTTCCTGTTGCCCATGGTAGTAGAAACTTCCCTAACACCCAGTTCTGCTGCTGCTTTATATGTGGAATTTAGCCCGGACCACACTTTTCTAGCTCTCTTCATGTGTGCCAACTATTTGTAAGCCAGCCTGCTATGAACTTCATTATTGACAGGGTGTAAGAAGTCAGGTTAGAGGGAGGGGTACTGGTGTGGGGAACTGAATATGCTGAACGAGATGTGCAAGAGCGGCCTGGCTGGGGTGGGCAGCAGCCTGCCCAGGCAAAGAAGCTTAAAGAATTCAGTGGTCACAGATGCTTGTGCCTGGAGATAGCTCCTGACTGTGATATGAGCTCCACATCAGCTCCTGACTGTGATATCAGCTCCACATCCAGGTTTGAACCAAAATAAATGCCGCTGGTTTGATTTGGAAAGGCCTTGGCTTTGAGTCACCTGTAGGTACAAGGGAGGGCACATTTTCTGTGTGATAGGCAGCCCTTCCAAAGCGGACTTCAGATAGTATGTTCTGTCTGCTCCATTTTTTTTATATATAGGCGAAGCCTTTGTGAAAACAAAGTTTTGCAGTTTACTTGGCTTGTTGTTAGAGAAATCTATACCTTCGAATATTTTGCTTTGAAAAAATGATGTATTTTCTAGTCAGTGTTTTCATGAGTTAGCAGCTGTTGGTAGAGGTTCATTTGAAAAGTGCAATTGTAAGTGAAAGTGAAATTTTCCTGAAAATAAAACCAAATTATTCACCTTATTTTTCACTCTTTTAGGTACTTGATTAAAATTTCAGGTGTCGTACATCACGTCTGTAAGAGGACATTCCCTCAATCAGTTGTAGCTGCAGGTTTTATTTAACAAGAACAATCTCAAAATGGCATGTTCAGTCATGCCTTAACTGTATGACAAACAAAATGCCTGAAGCCGATAGAGATAACAAGCAAATGGGGACTATCTCCTAGCAGAGAGACACTGGCTCATTAAACAATCATGTTCATCCCTGGCATTCCAACCCTTTCTTTTCTTTCTTCCCTCCAAATTCTGGCACTGCCAGACACTGGCAGTAGTATGCACTAGTAATTAAGAGGAGGAGGATGTGAAGCCTATATGCCCAAAAAAGTTCATTTGAGGTAAACATCTATGCTATCAGTACAACATTTCTCATTGATCGTTGAGAGGATTTAATTTGTAGTAAATCTTTTTCCTGAAGTAGAGCAACAAGAAAAAAACCACTTACTGAGGGAAACAAAGAGAGTAACCCATTCAAAGTGCATCTGGCAAGCTTCTATATGAATGTATGTGTGTATGTAATGAAGGAGAGTAGTAGACTGGCTAAAAACTAGAATAATTTTGAAGATTCAGTGTTAAAACTTATTTCTTAAAGACTAGGGGGAACTGTATCTGTGTCTTTGCTTGGCTTCACTTAGCAAATAGATGGGCTTCCTTTTTTGCAGAGGTTGCACTTTTATTTCTGCTTTGTCTCCCCTAACCTGATACTCTATAGTCTCAGTAATTTGGTTTTGACTAATTTGTTTAATAGCCTGTTGGTACCACGCCTACTTCTGTAATCAGTGTATGTTTTATTGTTGTTCATTCTCTGCCATAACATCCAATTTAATTAAATTAGACCTACTGTTTTTACTAGTATGGTAGCCATTGCATTCTTAAATTCACCATGACTCTTAGGTGTATACTTCTAGGGATTTATTTCTTATTTACTGCTTTAGATCTTCATTCTTGGTTTGAGTTTGTAATGTTTATGCAAAACTATACTTGTAGGGGAATTTTTATTGAATCACCTTTTGAAGTTTTAATGGGTTTGTTGGTTTTTCTTTTTTTAAGACTGTGTGCTGAGCACTTTAAAATAAAACATCCTTTCAGACTGTGAATGCGTATTGCATGCCTCGGACTTTTTTTTTGTCTGCAGGTATGTCTGAGGTAGAGCAAAGGTCAAATGTTAACCATCTCCTCAAGTTACGTTTCAGATTAAGAAGACATGAATGTCAGGAATTTGCAGGATTGAGTTTAGTGAGGCCAGTAATGTCAAAGTATTAGTTGAAAATGTGAGTAGGGGGAGAAGGGAATGTGGCAAGAGGGAGGGGGCTATTTTCAAGAGATTTAAATGCATTTTACCCAGAATAGGCAATGTGTTCCAAGGGATTACAGAACTGGCAGTGTTGTGATGAAAAAGCGTGTGTGGATTTTGCTTTTCAGTTAAAAAACAGTTTATTAGTTGCAAAATGGTTTTGTTTTGAACAAAATAAACATTTGCTGTGCTTTGCATTTTGTTGCTCTTACTTCTGCTCAAATGTTTTAACACCTTTGAAAGTCGACAATATAAATAAGTACAAGTGTAATCATTAATGTTTAGGCGTTATTTTATTTTTTTTAATTGGGAAGCTTTTCAACAATGTAGTTGTTTTCTGCTTAAATGCATTTGCTGCTTATAATTTTAATGAGTTTCTAGATGAGTGCTTTTTACTTTCAAGACCCATCCTCTTCTAAAGATGGAACTGCCCTTGGAAGGTGGATTTATTTCTAAGAGCTTTATAAAAACCCTTTATCTCCTGAAGGCTCTTTTTATTGTTCAGAACATAATCCTGCCCTCTGAATATTTATCTGTTGGTCCGAATGTTTTCTACACAGCAGTTGGATTGATTCCCTTAAGTTTCAGGGAACATTGGACTTGAAGGTAGTGCCATGGCACTGAGTTGGTTCTTGCCAAAATATGGCTAGATGTCCGCTGCTGCCATCAGCTGATCTAGAGAGAACTTGTCAGGAATTCAGTTCACACGGTTATGATATATTTAAACTTGCTTCTCTGTTGGAGTGACTGAAGTTGTTTGTTATGTCATTGGCACCAATACCAAAACCTGGACAAAGATAACGAGAAGGAACAATTCCCACCAAACTGTTTTCAAGTATTTGGAAGTAGAACTACAAAGCAAAGTGGAGACTTTTTAATTTATTTTTTTTTTTTTTAAGCTTTAGTTCATACTACAATATACTTAAATGTGCCTGTAATGAGGCAGAATGAATTGTCATTGTCTGCCTACCTATTTCAGACATTTGGCGGCTGCCATAAAAAGTCCCTTGGTAGTAAATAGCGAGGGGTAAAGGTGTTGTGAAGCTTACACAGTGGAAACTGCTGTGCTGTACCTGCTGGTGGAGTACAGTAACAGAAATGGTAATGTCTGCTAGGAAGGTTGAGTGCAATTGGTTTTGAGAACAGAGTAAAATTAAAGTACACTTGAGCTGTGTGCTTTTTTACTTAAGCTTAATTTGAAGGAAGCCTTCATTCCCAAGACAGGCTTTATGAATTTTATTTTATGCTGCTATGATTTGGCCAAAGGTTTTCATTGTTTTTGTCTTTGGTTCCTAATTTTGACAAAATATTTACCAGCAGTTAATTTCTGGCATAGATCTGCCTTTGTCTTTACACCCACTGCTTACCGTAGTATTGACTGCAGGTTTACTTGTTTTCATCAAACAGTCTTCTCCTATCTAAATGGGGCATTTGGGAAAATAAACTAGAGAAGTTACTTTATAATGAAGATACAGTTGGCCTAGTGTGCCTTGTACACCAAATCATTATGAAAATAAGTTAGTTTAATGGCAGTAGGTACCTTTTGGACTTCAATAAATAGTTTTGTAGACAAATCTGAATTCAGTTCATGAAATTCCATAGAACTCATATTTATATTACATTTATTTGTATCCCCTTTCCTCAGAAGTCCTGCTCAGGAACCTAGAAAAGCGGGCTTTCAAAATCAGGGGGGGAAATGGATGTGAAATCATTATTACTGTAGGCTACTGTTAGGGGATAGACTGCTTTAGCTTATTGAATTATTTAAGAAGAATTTCTGGAATCTGTGGCGGAGTCTCTGCTTCAGGAAACCTTGCCAAACAAACTGCCTTAAAATTGTTCAGTTATAGAGCCGGGTCTTATTCACGTGTACTGGGAAGACAGTTGGGCTCATATCCAGTGTACCTTTGCCAGTGGCCTTCATTGGACTTCATCAGTGCCATGCAGAATGAACAGTTAAGGGCTGCACTGTACTGTACTGTATACAAGGAATAGGATCTGTGAAGTATCTACATGAAAAACCTGCATATTGTCTCTTATGTTCAGATTAGCAGGGTTGCTGGGTATATGGGTTGATAGCTTCTTCATTGGGAAAGTAGTGGTAAAAATGAATATTTTGTTGTGGGTTTTTTTTTCCTCTGCAGCTTTTAACCCAGGAGTCCCATTTCTTCTTTTCTGTAAATCAGAATGTTGCCACTCTCAGTAATAATAAAGCTCTTACAGATTCCTTACTGGAAGGCCAAGAAAAGAAGAGAGTCGGTTAATGTGCAACAGAAGGAAATGTAATGTAATCAAATGCATCACCAGAAAACAGCAGAAAATAATTTTTGCGAAAGAGAGAGATTTCTGAATTTGTCAACTTGTTCTAATTTCAGGGAACCATCAGATCACAAATCCATTGGAATCTGACCTCCATTGGATCTGGTGCATTCAGAGCTCCTTGCTCAATATACAGTCTGTGTCATGCAGTGTGTGATACGAGTTGTGACTTGACTCTGTATATATATATGTGTATGTAGACCATAGAGTAAGAGTTGGAAGAGTAAAGCAATAAAGAAACCTTTGGTAGGACAGCTCACTTTTTGGAGGTGAGTAACGTAATAAGCAGATGTTATAGGAAGAAGTACACATCTCTCCAGATAAGGTGTTTGCATTTTATAAACAGTCCCTCTTTCTCCATTCTACTCATGGATAATAGCATATCAGTTGTTTCAAAACCAAAAACTTTGGCTTCTAAAACTTTTCCTTTGTATATTTTAGTAGAAATTTTCTACACATTCTTCTTAACAAATGCATTTGATTACCTGTTTGCTTGGATTTTTTGTTTGTTTGTTTCCAAATGGTTTACTTTTGGGTGTTTTTTTTGGATGCATCTTTGGATTTGTGCCTGAATCCTTCTTTACACGGAGCTTTGAATCACAGAACATTTTGCCTGGATCATCTATGGAAGGAAGTACTAATACCGGCTGTTGCCCAAATGTGGACCCTGAGGTTTCCAGTTTGGGGGAAAGTGGGGGACAGGGCACGAAAAAGAAATCAAACAAGCCCTATAATGCATAGAAATGTTGGCTGAAGGGGGCCTTTGGAAGCCTCAGAGTAGTACTTTCAGCAGCACAGGTCAGGTCAGCCACAGCTTTGTCTTGCTGAGGCTGGAAAACCTCTGAAGATGGAGGTTCTTCTGTCTCTGGGTAGGCTGACCCAGCGCTGTGCTGCCCTCACACTGTTCCCCATGTACAGTTGATGCATTTTGTACCCTTTGGTACATCATCTGCTGCTTCCCAGAGGAACCTGGCTCCATCGTCTTTGTAACCAACCTTGAAATAGTTCCGGGTTGCTATTAAATTACTCCTTGACTTCCTCTTCAGCAGACTATACAAGCCCTTCTTCATGTGCTTTTGCTCTATAGACCCCCTCTAGTTTCTTTTCCTCCAGTTCACTTGCTTCCCTCGTTTCAGAAATTACTCCAGTTTTGGTTTATGCAAGTAAAGGGAGTTTAAGGCATTATTGATTATTTCTGTTGATTCTCCTTGCCCTGGTTGTCAGTGAGCAGAAGCTTATCTGAGCCAAGTTCATTTTTGTTGGTTCTCCTTGCTGGAGTTACTGGTCATCAGAAGCATATCAGAGAGGGTGTGGTTTGGGAGATTTTTAAGAAGAAAGACATAAAGAAAATTACATTGCAACACAGATCATTATTTCTCTGAAGCTAGTTCAAGCTTACATTTTTCTCAGATCCTTTTATTTCCAGATGTTTCAGAGGCCTAGGGAGCTTAATTAAGTAAACTCTTCTTTCAACGATGGAATCAAGATGGATTTACAAAAGATATGTCCAATACAGTAATTTTAAGTAGGAAGTATTTTTTAGGTTGTTCCTCATTCTTTAAACTGAAGCATTTTGATTGCTAACAGAACCGAAAGTATTTCTAGTAACAAAAATAGTCAGTGTTTATTTGGATAGATATGTATTCACATATTTCTAGTATTCTAAAGAATTCTGCTATTGCTTGCAGCAGCCATCTAGGAGACTTATAATCTTGATGAATTATGGCATGCACATATAAATATATCTGTTCTTCAGTTATAGATAGCTGAGGTTTAAATTTGAATGTGAAAACAGTATTAAATGTTTATTCTGACCAGTAGAAAAATATCATAAATCTTCAAGTCCATGCCAATATCTTAATCATTCTGATAGTGTTTGTTTTGATAAAAATTATTTGCCGCCTTCATGCTGATAAGAAAAAATACTTACTCCAGTATTTTAAGAAGCATATTTGTTCTTTCTTAAAGTTTCAATAAATGTTTGGAGATACAATAGGCTGCATAGTGGGTTTTTTTACAGGATGGTTTTGGAAGATGAATAAAGCTACTGTTTGTGAAGCATCACTTAGCTTGATGCTTTCAAGAATGGTGTTTTTTTCCCTGATTTCCTTTCAGAAAGCCAGATTCTGAATTATGTGTCCAAATTTTTTCGTATTATTATCTTCCCTTAATACACAGTATGAATCCTCAAACATTACTTTCCGTTGGCGAAGTTCTTCTTTGTTCCTGGGTTGAAAATAAAGTCCATCCTTTGATTTCGATTTGATTGACACTGATATTAAAATTTTACTTGGGCAATAAAAAAAAGAAATCTGCACTTTGTTATTCAGAGTGCCATGGAATGGCTTGTTCATGAGTAAAGTGCTTGATCTTTGTATAGTCTTGGAGCCCAAAAGCAATTTGGGGAAAGTTCAAAGTAATTTTGTCATCCTAATACTTGTCAGTGTTCTGTTCTTATTTTTTAGTGAAGCATGTGCTAGGGTCCAACAGCTGGCTATTGGGATGCCTAAAAGACTTTGTCTTTGACCATTTGAGGGAGTTTCTCAAGAGACATACTCAGGTGGGCTCTGTCTTCCACTGGTGAATAAATGTGACATCTGTAGTGTAAAATTTGTGGATGGGATAACACTCAATAGTGTTCAATAATAATGTTAGTGATAAAATCCATTGGACTTTATGGCCTTCTGCTCAAATGAGGCTATTGTGTATAGCAAAAGTTGTTTGTTCGGTGGTTTTGTTGGTGGTGGTTTTGTGTTTGGTTGGTTTTTTTTACTGTTTTACTATTAAACTCAAGGTTGTGTGAGAATCCCCAGGAACCAGCCATTTCCCAAGAATGTGACTCCTGGAAGATGGTCTGTTCTGACACGCTGCTTCTGCAGCCGCGATGTGCTGCCCGTCAGAGTAAATTAGAGCACAGCTTATTCATTCTCCTCCTACATCACGGGAGTTGGATTTTGAATACCCATTACTCTTTATTCTTCAGGCTTCATTAATAGTTTCGGACCATGGGTGAAGTTCTAGGTCACTGGCCCCTTCCCCGTTAGTGTTAATGGAGCCTTTTTTAAGTCTACTGGAATGTGAAGAATGAAGTTTTGCTTCCTTTTTTGGGAACTCCTAATTTTTGCCACTTGTATGATTACTTCAAGCTTCTGCATTGCTTTAAGCGATAAAAGAGTAGTTACTACTAATTTATTTACTATGAATAATTGGAATTTACAACACAAAGAAATGACATTTAAGCCTTTGCCTTTCAGGAAACTAATTATCATGTATATGAAGATTCCCCTAAGATGGGAACTGAATGCTGAGAAGATTTGATTTAATGAGACTGTTTTAAGTCTTTTTTTTATGTTAAGGCCCTTTTTTCTTCTGATGCCCTACTGATAGGCTGAGGGGAAAAATCAGATTGGAATGAACAAATAAATTATTTTAAGATAAGCATGTCTCAAATCCTATTAAAAAAAACGGGAATTACATTTGAAATTGAGATGTACAATTCCAGTCCTGAATGCAAAATTATCTTTTCACATGTCAGTTTAAAACTAGCAGCTTCAGCTAGCAAATTTCATAGGATTTACAAAGCCAGATTCTGTAGTGGTTTTGAGAAGTAAAAACAGGTTTAATTTAGTTTAGGAACAGTATTGCAATAAGTACTTTTCACTTACCAAGAAAACCATCACATTATCGTATTAAAATGAACTTTGCATGTTGATGATTATGTTTTTCAAGGAAAAGGATCAGGAGGAATGAGAACGTTCACTTTTTTTGGTGTGTGTGTGACTGTATCCAAGTTACTATCCGTAACCCAGGTTTTGTTCGGCAGCGACTAATTTAAATCCTCCAAGGAATGCACAATATCCTTGCCAAAGGGTTTCACACAGCAATTGAAAGCTGTGTTTCAAAATAGGCATGCTTTACAAATACTTCAATTAAAATTTTGTCTTTAAGAATAGACCATAATAGCGCATGTGCTTTGTGGCAAATAGAGGTAAATGTTTAGTCTGCACTGTTGAATGAGTTTTTGCTCAGCATGCTCCGCTTTGCCAGTGGGGCAGCTCAGTGGAGGGTGGCATTTGAAGAAAACCACAAATTAAAGCACTGTAGGAGTGTAATAAGTAAAACAAACTCTTGGATTGATTAAAAAGAAAAAAAAAATTACAATTCCTGTCTCTTTTTTAAAAAGATTACAGACAAGTAATGTATCAAAGCCGGTGCAGTCAGGTAAATCCCCAGTGTTTCCAACACTTGGCTCCACACACAGATGGGTGGTTCAAGCAGTGGCTTTCAGATCTTTCCTCTGACAGTTCACAGCAGCATCTGTTACTGACAACTGTGACCACTACGGGTCAGGTTGCACCTGTCCTGCTTCCAGTAGAAGTTCCATTCTTCTGCCAGAGAGATCCGCAAGAGGCCGACCGCTTTAGGCTTGGGGTTATGGTGCCATCAGCTGCAATGGTGTTAATACTGGTTTTTGTGCCTCTCACTTGCCTTTCTCACTTAAGGTAGAGTTACTAATAGTGGGTATGCTGCTAGTGCATTACAATGCAAAATAAGCAGTTTGTTTCAAATACTCGGTTTTGATACCTTAAATGAATCCTTACATTTCAGAGGTCTGGTAGCACGGTCGTGGCTGTGTGCTGCATTTCCTTTGGATCTTGTCTCACTTAAATGTGCTGATTTTTTTCTCAAACAATTATTTGGTCATAACCTAAGTCATGTAGTTTTATCATCTTGGTTAGAATGGTGTTATTATGCTACACCGAAGAGTGCTTGCCATTAAGAGTACATGTTCAAGATGTTTTCTGCCTGTTGGAGACAGGAATAAGTATTCATGTCAGAAGAGGGTTTTCCAGGGAACTACTTCATCTCCAGTAAGGATAAACATTTGGAAATGAGCACGTCACTTGCACTCAAAGCAGTTGACCAGAGTGGTTTCTGGTCTAGTAATACTGATTTCTAAGAAACCATGTAATACTGGAGAAGAATTTGAGTATAAAATTTTGATTAAAATCATTAATAAGAAAGCAAATCCAGGAGCATAAATCTAGATTAGCAGAGGGTAGCTGGATAGATGTCAGTTCCGTGTAAATTAGTAGTGGTTCTGTTTTATTTAATTCTCTTGACTAATGAACAGGCAGTGTAATTTACGAGGTTGTTTTGGTTTTTTTTCCTAGGATTTTGCCTGGATCTTTGAGACCTTCATCACAGAAGTCTCTCTTAGGCTTCTTGTGAATAGCTTGTGTTAATAGTAAGGCAGAGATTGTAAGAAGGTTAGTAATTTTGACTGAACAAGTAGGGAAAATGGACATGGGTCACAGTTTCTTCAGTAGATAGGATAGAGGATGACTAGTAGTAATTTAAGTTAATACTATGATGCAGACAATTGGATAAGGTCAAGAGGGGAAAAACATAGTTTAAGATCTGATATTCTGTGCTTAAAAAAAAGTCTGTGCATTGAAATGGCATAAGAGCAGTTGTCCTCATTCAGGGAAACTTTCCAACTATCCCAGCATCCTTTCTTGGCAGCGGTGAGTAGGAATGTGTTCGAGAGCAAAGCAGACATAGAACAAACTTTCTTTTTTTTTGATACTGTTACCTTCCCAGATTAGAGCAATGGTCAGTTTAGGGAGTTCTTGGTGCATGTGCTCATGTCTTCTCATGAGGAACCAGAGTGCTGCAGCCCCAGAAATGCTGGATGATGCCGTGGGGGAGTTGCTCGGCTTCATATGCTCGCTTCTCCCAGTTCGCTTTGCAACTACAGTTGGTTTCTGTGGGGTGTGTGCATGAACGTTGGTGGCAAGAAATATGTTCTTGGTGCAATTTGTTATCCCTATTTGTTATATGTGAAACTTTTCCTCGCACAGTTTACTGTTATAAAATCCTGGAAAAGAAGGCTGCAGGGGACCTTGAAGAATCATCTGGTTGTCATCTTGTTCACCAAGATCCTTGTACCTCTGTTATCCCTGACACGTATCTGACATTGGTGTGTTGTTGAAGATCTCCAGTAATGGAAACTGCTTTTTCGGCAGACGGCTGTATGCCCCTTTTTTTTGTGTGAGACTTTTTGTTTGTTGTTTTTTGTGTAATGTTACTGTTGTTTTTGCAACAAAATCTTACTATGTTTAGTGAGATGCATAAGTGAATCAGTCTGCATCTTATTTGCAAGGTGATTTTTTGCTCTCACTGACCCAATAAGTTGTTTATAATGTTAACTGGATTTTTGGGAGAAAGCCTTTCTCACAGCATTTCATATCAGTGGTGAATGACTGTGAAAGCCTTTGTAGGTGTTTGATATGACAATTTATAGATGTACTTATGTCTTCCTTCCTCTCTACACATTTTTAAAAGTCTTCAAACACAAACCATAAACTGAAAAGCAGCTACAGGAGAGCATCAGAGCCTTTTATTACCCCAAATCCAGTTAATTAGATACTCCATTATATACAAATAAAGATAGCCAAATGTTAACCTAGCTGTTTCACATTTTCAGATTCACAGCCAGGAAAGTTCCTAGAGCCAGACTGCTATTTCAAGCGCAAACTACTACAGCTGAATTAACAATGCCTTCTTTTTATCTTATTACAAATCCATGTCAGAAGTATATGAAAAAAAATCATGGAAGTGTGAATGAAGCTCTAATAGTTTTAAGAAAAATGAGTTCCATTTAAAAAAATGTGGAACATTTTACTTGAAGGAATAATAAGAGAATACCAAAACCCTTGTACATAGGACATAGTGTAGCAGCTGTGTTATGATATTTGTGGTCTTGATTTCAACTGATATCTCTTCCTAAAATTACTTGCATATGTTGGCAGGAGAAATCACTAATGTCAGGAATGCTACATATACAAGGTATACATACACATATTTTAATGACATTTTTGCATATCTGTGCCAAGAGAGGGGTAATTCGATACAGGACTTAGGCCAGGTCTATGGGTTCCTGTCCTTGTGCCGTCCCTATTGTGTGTGGACATCTGTTTTTATAGTAGAAGTGGCAGATCTGAAAATAACATTTTTGGGTTTTGATGAATTAATTTACAGTGGGATCAATTCCTGTACAGGTAAACATTGTGCCGGGACAGAAAAATGCGCAGTGCAAGGCTCCAGGATGAGCAGAAGATGACACAAGGCTATTTGAGCAGTCTATAGATAATTCTGGGTTCATGTTGTTTGTGGTGGAAAAGCCAAGTTGAGACATCCAGCTTGTCTCTTCATCCTGCTTATTTATATTTATGTTTCCGTTTACTTTTTTCAGTTCCAATGGCCCATCTGCATGTGGAGCCAAGCTGGAGAAAGGAGCATGTTAAGCCACTATCCATGACTCTCAATAGGCCTTTTTACCCAAGGAATTATAACATGGGGCTGTATCTTTATGTGGCACGCTGGTGAAACTTCCAACGTGTGGATGGATGAGCTCTGCAGAAGTCCTCTTGTTGCTACTCCCAGTGATAGCAACTGTGCAAATTACTGGGGGAAAGCTGTTCTGTAGTCCATGCAACCTGCAGGTTAAAGAAATCACCGTGGCCAAGTGTCAGATCTCTGAACTCTGAATCAACAGTTTGGTTCCTCTCAGAAGTAGAGAGTGTTTACTGTTATCAGGGACATATCCCAAAACAGTTAATGATGTTCCACATTAGTATGTGCTTTAGGTGAATACTTCGGTATTTCTCTGGTTTGAATTTCTGAGGTTTTAATTTTGTGAGAGCTTAACCTTTTCCACGTCAGGGCTGCTTTGGATCCTTGCTTTTTACCTGCCTTGCCTATGTGGCCTCTGGCACTCACTTGATCCTTTAGTTAGCTAGACCAATGTGTTAGCTAAGACTGTTCACTTTTTGTAGGGTTAGCTTTCTGCTGGTAAGTTACCTCCCTGTGCCAGGGAGGTGTTGCAGGGGGCTAGTGAGTGCCCATGGGCAGGAGTGCGAAAAGGGAGGGCTGGGGTATGACTGAATGGGAACAGGGTGATTTAAACTGTTGTGGAGCCCCAGCCCTTTGTGTGTCATGTTAAATTTGTTAGGAATCCTGGGGGAGCGAGAACAGTCTTGTTTTCTTGGCTGGAAAAAGCAATTGCAGGGGGGCATGTGAAAATAAAAAATAGGAAGTAAAAATAAAATCAAAGCAAGGCAGAGTTATTTCAGTGTCTGAATAAAGTTTGGCTCAATTTTGGGGTGAAGGTTCAGTTCTGATTCTATCTAGAGTAGTTTCCTTTCTTTAAATTGTCTGGTGCCCTCATACAGTTAGTCATAGATATGCAGAGAGACTTTTTACTTCCACGTTGTTTTTATGGTATTTGAGAGACTTTTGGATTCCTTACTCTTCCAAATCTACAGGCAAGAATCCTGTGGCGGGGAGGGGAAGAGTTTAAAATTGTTCTTGGACAAAAAGTAATGTGTATGTAAAGCCTTCTGCTAATTTTTGTATCTTGTAGCACAGGTGCTAAGAGGTTAATAGCTAGCCTGGCACTCCTATTGTGTCAAGAGATTTTTTCTTTTCTAACCTAAAGCAATGTTAATTTCCATTTAAGGAAGAATGTCTGCAGGAGCCAGTGGTATTTACTAACTGCGCCTGTGAAAACATTCCTTTTCACCCTCAGATGCTCACTCAGCCTTCTGTTTTCCAAGTGACGTGATTACAGGCTTTAGCTTGCAGTCTGAGAAATTAAAAGCACGTTTTAATAACGTGAACAGCAGAGTTCTCAGTTCTGACTCTGCCTCGGATACTTCCTCGCTTACGTTCCCCTGGCTTGGATTGGTGTACAAGTGTAGCAATGGCTGAGGGGTTTATGTTTTTGGTGGTTTTGTTCGTGGTTTTGTTGTTGGTTTATTTATTATTCTTGTTTACAACATGAAGTCCCCTACTGGAGCATCATTTTACCTTTGTCATTAAGATTCTTAAACCCAGATTTTGTTCTTGATTTAAAGTATCATTTGATTGTGACTGGTTATTGCAGGGAATGGATTGAGCTCTGAACCCCATCTGCAGTGTTGTCAGCTGATGCTAATTCCTCTCCTTGTCCTCTTCGGTCAGAGTGAAAGGCTGTGGGGTTGGACACATGAATGGCTCAGGGCTGCTCCATGGTAACGCTGTGAATGCTTCTACCCTGTGGTACCTACAGGACATGTACAATTGTTTGCCTTTCTTTCACAGGGGGATGGTAAAGCTTGAATTACCTTGTGTCTACCACAATTTGGTGACCAGAAAGCAACACATATGAACAGCTACCGTGGAGAAGATGATGCACATTAACTGTGTACCAGTCTTAACCTCATGCTCTCTTTATACTCAGTAGAAAACAGGGGGGGAGGGGTATCAAAAGGGGTATCGGGGCCCGTTTATCTGGTACTTCAGCAAAGGAGACCCTTGCCAGTGCAATGTTTTGGGTCTGGAGCTTAGAGTAGATCCATGTCAGCATGTAACAACATTTCCTGAGCACCTTTGATGGGTGGATTTCTAAATACTTCAAAAAAGAGGACTGTACCCTTTATTCATATTTTACAGTTGGGAAATGCATGTTACAGTTCTTTTGAATGGAGAAAACAACTGGTTTGTAAGCTGACATCTTAAGGATTTGCTTGAGCTGTCTGGGCTGAAATGGTAGATCTGTTGACATGCAAAGAACTTCTCAGTAGTTGCAGACCTGGCCGAGACTTACACTGTGTTGTACGCAAGTAACTGTATAACTAAAAAAACCTTAAAACTGTCACTCAACAATTTTAAAAAAAAAATCAGCCTATGAAAAATTACTTTTTTCTGCACTTATTAATATAAGGTTTGTATTTAGGCTGGTATTTTCCCTGCTTTATTTATTCCTGCCTTATTCTGTTTTGATTTGCTGTAGAAATACCATAGCTCTCTTATGCTGTGTGTTACAATACTGCAGGCTTCCAGTGAGTGCAGTTGTTTTGACCCAGCCATATGACGTGTCTCATCACGATCCTATACTACATTGCCTCACACCTAGATGGATTTAGGTTTGTGTTCGTGCATGTTCTGCTGTGTTCTGAGGTCACCATATGCAAATACTACTGCTGTGCTAAGGTACTTGAACCCGCTGGTACTGTTGTGTGGGCTTAAAGTCAGCACATGAAATGTTCCTGAGCGGTGGAGTCTTGTCTGTCTGCATGCTTCCATCCCAAAGTCCTCATTTTCCTTATCTTCTGGCAGAGAAATATGTCCAGCTCTGTTTTAGATCCAGTAATCAAAATGTAAAGATTTGGGGTGAGTGCTGCAAGGGAAATTAGACAGATCACTCCTGACAGTGACAGAAAGACCACAGAAAAGTATGATGTTTGGTTTTCCTTCTCAGACTGATCCAAGCAGATGTGTTCTTTGCTTGCTTGCTTATTTTTGCTGCTGTAATCTCAGTTTACTTGGGTAGCTCCCTCTCACCAGGCATCAGCTTCGTGTTCTTTCTTCGATCCTTTCCCACAGCTATTTTTGTCTCCCACACTTTCTCCTCCTCACTAGTAGGTCAATCCTATAGTTCCCTCAGTTCCTCGCAGAGCCTTTGAATGGGAAGAGTCAAACACCCGCTGAGCTGGTTCAGGGCTGGATATGCAGCGCTGACTGCTCAGGTGGAAGGGTAAGGGCCTGCTTTGTCCAGCCTTTGAGTTACTGTGGCAGCTAATCTGCATCTTTCACTTGCAGTAAACCCGAATTAAGAAACACCACGCTTGTGCAACTTTCATATTTAAAGATACTACTTTGTTATCAAACGTTATTTATTGCTGTCTAGAACACACTACCGCTGCCCCCCTCGCTCCCCCCATCACTAGTGATTTCTTGAAAATAAGGGGACAAAAGAACTGTGATTTCTGAGCACCCTTTCCATAAGAAGGAGGCGTACAAAGGCTGGTGACAGAAGACTGTCATGCTGTTAAGACATGGGATTGCACTTTGAGAACCTGGACTGGATTTCCATCAGGAGCCTTGGACATTGATACAAGCATTTATTAAAAATTAAGCATTGGCAGAGCTCCTGAGGAAGAGGCCTTCCTTCCAAATACAGAGCTAAAGGGTGAACCAGCTAAACAGCATTGTCTCTAGGATTAATTTCTAGGTGTAAGGTGTTCTCCCAATAAATAATTACAATATTGACTGCAGCAGCAGCTTTAAATTTTTTTGATCTTATCTGGGTATTGCCATCCTGCAGGCTTTAGTACGACAAATGTGCTTTGTCTGCCGCATGGCTTCGTTCAGTACTGTCTATTCCTGACACCAGTTCTGAGGTCTTCAAAAGTGCTTATTTATTGCCTTGAAAGTCAAATTCAGCAGTTTTTGTCCAGATATGTGCCTGTCCTGTTTAAGGTGCTCTCCCTTTCTGCCCCACAGCTGAGTGTAGAGTCCTCATATCTGTCTGGTTAGAACAGCTATTTATATTAAGACTCAAAAGAAACAGCTGGGGGAGCAGAAAACTTGGTTGGTATTTTTACCAGCTTTTCTATGGATTTAGAAGATCCCAAACGAGAAATGCAGTACAACTCTCAAAGAGCATTGTGCCGAAGTTTTCTTTTTCCTTTGGAACTGGTTCTGGGTCTATTGTTGTGGCTTGTCCATGCTCACTTGGTTGTCAGCAGCCTCTTTGGCTTTGTTTAGTTTGACCAATCCCACACCCACCGTGTGTAAACACTGGGTGAGAGTCAGTTGGGTAGAAAAATGAAAAATGACAATTAGCCCATTAAGCAAGAAAGCAGAAACCTATGAAGGCACTCTACTACATTAAAAAAAAAAATGCAACCACATTTTACATAAACCTTGATATTCAGACAATATAAATTGCTACAAACTGCATGCTTGGGAGGATAGGGTAGTCAGAAAGACAGTACACTGATTAACGTTTGCTCTCCTGTCAGAACATTCCTCAAATACTGATCTCATCTTAATTTCTTTTTAGAAGTACCCTAGATATACTAGGGAAGAAGACAGGAATTAGACGCGTTCTATATTACATGGTCACATTAAGAGGAAAACTTCTGTTTTGAGAATAGTGTGCTTATCTTCTCCAAGATTTGTTTATCTCCATGTTCTTCTTGGTTTAAAGAGAAGGGTGCTTAATCTCTATGGTCTTTATCTGCCTGACAATATATCTTTCTCTCTTTTGAAATGTTGTTTCTGTTTGCAGTGGAGGTCAAAATGATGGTGGTTACAGACATTTTAATTTCATTATCTAACTGTTCTTTGAGTGGCTTTTGTTCAGGCGTTGTTCCCAGTGGGTAAACTACTGTCCTTTCAGACAGATTACATGGTCTCTAATACTTGTATCTCCCAGAATCCTATCTAATACAGGAGCAAGTTTTATAGGAAAAATCATGTGGAAGGGTGTCAAGTCTGTAAGCTATAGCTTGTTTTCTGTACATCCAGGATGAGTGCTCTTTTTCTGCTATTGCAATCTGTGATTGTTCTTTTCTAACAGGTACGACATGATGCAAACTGAGAAATATTTTTCCTGTGAACAGTGCAAATATCCTCAACAATTCTCTCTTTTTCTTCCTGGTTGAAAGAAGCAAACTTTGTTTTGTCAGTTTCCTTCTCAGTCACTGGTTTGCGATCTCTATATTAGGTAGGATGCATCAAATCAGAATGTTAATTAGGAGGCTAAGGAGGTGGGTTTGGTGAGTGACTCTGCTTTAGAGCACTTTTTTTTTTTTCTTCTGTAGTTTGTGTGCTTTTTTGGGAACATTGCTATAACTTTTAGATTTGTACATTCAATGTCTTTAGTGATTTCTGTGTGCAGAGTGTAGTCTTCATTAACTCTATGCCAGATGTAAACCTTTAGCAGGAGAGGGAAAAGATGAGTTGTCACTAGCAGAATTTGATTAGAGCATAAAGGTAAGAAGAGCAGTGTGCAAAATTCCAAAAAGGAGGGGGATGTTTAATTTCACACTTCAGTGTATAGAGCTGTGCTGTATCTTAAGTCTGAGCCCTGTAGTTCTGGAAGTCGGGGGGCAGGAGCTGCCTGGGGCTCATACCAAGAGCAAGAAGAGGATTTGGCTGCTTTTCTCTTAGCCCCTTTATTTGCTGTTGTTTTTTGTTTTCTTCTTAAGAGCAGGACATTGGCACTTCTTTTGCATGAGTCATTAGTACATTCATGTTATAATATACTGGCATCAGCAGTTTGACTTCTTCGCATAAGGATCTTCGGTTCTGCTGTACTTCGGTTCTCAGATACTGATCAATCTGAAAAGGGTCTAAGATGCGAACTTTCAATGTAGTATTAAATAGTTTGGCGCTTCATTCTGATAGCTTACGTTTTTCTCTTTTCTAGAAGGGTTTTAATAATGCTAGATAGCTTGTCTTTTGCAGTTTCTCTTGTATCCCTGGCGCTTTATTCTGTGACTTTAATATTAATGTCACACACTGAGTAGTTAAATTGAGCATTTCCACCAATCATTCTTGACAAGCCTTGTGATAAAGGATTTCTTCGCGATTAGTTTAAGTTAAACATTTGACTTTTGAACTCATTCTTGTGGTATGTTTGAAGACAGTGGTGGCCAAACAGTGTATTTTGCTGAATAACAAACTGCAAACATAGCTGCTTTTTGTTATTATAATGGAGGGATAATTGACATTCTGGTGCTGATGTAGCTGATGTTTTACTTGAAGCTTTAAAAGAATTCAAAATACTTTGTTATTTTGCTCTAATACAGACAAGTATGTTGATTTATTTTTGTTTTGTTTTTTTTTTTTTTTCTAAAACCATTTCTAAGTGGCTTTTAAGACTGCAGATTGTATTCGCTCTGAAATACCATTGAGTGTACAAAGCAGGCACTTGTAAATTCTCCTTATGGGTGAGCAGAGGATAGAATTCAAACAAAATGTAAATGTGACTTAAAATCACGAATGCTCTGAGCTCTGTAGAGCAGGATGTGCATCTCACTGATCTGTAAGATGCTCGTCTTTTTGGTTTGCTTTGTCGGCAGCGTGGTCAAGGATGAGCGCGTCCGATGGCTGCAGTCAGCTGTGCCCTGGCCCACCTGCTGGTCACTGACCCGTTGCTGCATTCGAGTCTCCTTTGATCTTGGATACCAAAGATTCCTGCCTTTATTCTTATTTTGGGTGGAAAATCCATGGTCTTGATCACACTAATTGTTGATGTTGGACCACTCCATTTGGATCGGTAGACTTTCAAAAGTGCACAAAGATCATTCAGATAACGTGTTTGAGTTCAGAATCCTTTTTTGGACTATCTTAATGTGAGAACTAAGGTCAAGTATTCTTAAAAAAATAAAATCTTTTCCTGGGTAATTTATATCAATAAAAAATAAATAAATAAACCCTGTTTATAGGCTTTAGATAGTTCCTATGAATAACATTAGCTCTTTTCATCTCTGTAAGGATGTTTTTCAACTTGTAAGGAACAGCAGTTAGGGAAGCTAAACCTGTTGAAACGCTTGCATAGTGAAAAAGATGCGATTTTTCCAATTATACTGTTGTTCTATAAAAGATTATATAACTCTAAACCCATTTTACTTAAATATTTTGGGTACTGTCTGGACATTGTAATAAAACTGTGTTTGAAAAATATGATTATAATGCTGAAGGGGAAAGGTAATATAATCTCAAATAGTTGAGATTTATGATTTTTGCTTGGTTTTGCTGTGTATTATATAAGGTGATGACAATAAGGTTTGATATTGTGCAAAGAGGTATGAGGATGGTACTTAGCAGATATCAGAGTTGTGCATGGTAAAGCAAGGACGTATTTGATTCTCAGTGCTCTAGTAAGAAGAATGATTATAAAGAAATTACGTGTAAAATAGTCATCTTTTTATGTGCAGTTAACTTTTCCAAGCTTTTTTGAATGGTCAGCTGAAGGAAATATAGTGTTTATTCCCAAAATGTATTTTGTTGTAGTCAATTACTTGGTTACATTTTTTTTTTTTTTCAGAGTTAAAACCAAAATTCTTATATATTGTCTTGTGAAGCTTTTTGGGAATTGTTTACATTTAATAGGAACCTTTGCACTTTTTCAGTATTTTGACATGAACTTTTACTAAACACAGAAAATACCATTGCAGTATTTTTTTTTAGCTTTTCTTTTTAATTGTTCAAAGTCATTTTGGGGCAATGGAAAAAAGCCTGGATTTGTTTCCTCTCCTAGCTTGTTAGCATGATTAAGAAGCTAAAAAAAATGTTCAGATAACTGATGGTGTTTGTGTTGTAGAGATTCTGTTTATTGCCCAATGTCGAGTTCAACATGGGTTTATTGAGAGTATGTGTCTGCTTGCACATCTCGCTGTACTAGTTAAATATGTTATTATCTCAAGTGCTCATCCTGCTGATGTAGCGCAAGCATCCATGGAGTTCTGCGAAACAAATAGTTTGAATGGGCTTGCATCTAGTTTGGGCAAAATCGACTGGGCTAATTAATAGTGCTGAGACTAACCTGCCTGACCTTTCGTGACATGAACTGAGAAGCTCTGAGATGTGTGCTCGGCCAGCAGAGCCACAAGGAAGAGCAGGTTGGTGCTGGAAGGGGGATGGGGATAGTGACATTTTGACTTGGCACTATTTCGTGTGGTGAGAGCAGCTTGTGTGCACTCAGAAACTGATGTCTTGCATGTAGGAATACAGCTTGTTTTCATGGAAAAGACAATCCATCCCCAGTTTTTGTTTGTTCTTAGCAATGCACAATTGTTTATAGGAAGCAAACCAGTGAATAATTAGAAATGTTGTTTGTATGATGTCTCTTTAAACTGGGGACTGGTAGTGTGATGGAATGCAGGGATGTCTTTGTGGCTGTTTCCTTCATCTGTCTGATTCTTTTGAAAGCATCTTATTCTGCTTGTGTTTTCCATACTAGAGGTTTACAGAAAAATGTTTATACTACAGCTTCAAACATTTACTGAAATGCTAGAAAACCTAAAGAATTTCTGTGGATTCCTTATATTAAGATCAGATGTGGGAATGTCACATTGAATATCTGCTGTACAAAACTCAGATGATTTTAATGGAAAATAAGAATCCAAAGTGGTATGTGCCTAGCAGCAAAATAAAGAAGCAGGGGGAAGGGAATGGACAGAGAGAATTATATAATGGGTCAGAATTGCAACTCGGTGGTAACAAGTACATTTCTCTGCTGTGCTGACAGCCAAAGTAATTACTCCGTTTATGTCTTTTTCAATGATATAAAACTAGTTTCTGAAGTAAACGTAGTATTTGAGAAGAGCCTGCAATGCGAGCAACACAGTAATCCATCTGATTGAAATGTCCTGTGGGCTCGGGCAGTTTCACCCGCAGGGCAGTTTAAACAAAAATATTTTTTAAAGTGTGTGACAACACTTAATACAGTTTTAATTTTTCAATAATAACTAATCTGTCAACCAAAAGTTGCTTTAGTTGATTTTTATTATTCTAAAAGTTACATGGACTATAAAGAGCATTAAGATTAGCAGTCTAACTGAAGCTGATGGAGAAGTACATAAGGAAAACATTGAATGTAAAGTATTATGAAAGCTTATTTCATCATGTTTTCCCTGTTAAGGCTAATGGTTATTGAAACAAAATAACTCTAGAAAAAGTAGTAAAATGTTAAAATTCTGTAATTATTATCATGTCACCTTGTGCTCAGCAGGCGTTTCATGGTCATTGTTTAAATTAGTGTGTGAATATGTGCATGTCTGTATGGAAGGCTGAGAGGGGATCTTATCAGTGCTTACAAATATCTCAATGGTGGGTGTCAAGAGGATGGGACCAGACTCCTTTCAGTGTTGCCCAACGATAGGATGAGGGGCAGCAGGCACAGACTGAAGCACAGGAGGTTCCATCTGAATATGAGGAGAAATTTCTTCACAGTGAGGGTGACAGAGCACTGGAACAGGCTGCCCAGAGGGGTTGTGGAGTCTCCTTCTCTGGAGACATTCAAAACCCACCTGGACACATTCCTGTGTGATCTGCTCTGGTGAACCTGCTTTATTTAGCAGGTAGATTGGACTAGATGATCTCCAGAGATCCCTTCCAACCCAACCATTCTGTGATTCTGTGAAGGGGAACATAACCTTTGTGTTTGGCAAACCAGGGAAGGTCCTTGACAGTGACTGGTGATCTGCTTGGACCTTCCCGAGAAGAAGGGAAAGGGCAGAAGGGGCATCGCTGGTAAATCCTAACTGAAAATTCTTAGTTTAAAATTTTGTGGCTGGAAATTTTGTGTCAGATGATGACATATTGTTCCTGTCCAAAATATGTAAGAGAATAGTTAGTAGCAGGTGATCTTAGGTTGTGGAGTCTCCTACTCTGGAGACATTCAAAACCCGCCTGGACACGTTTCTGTGTAACCTCATCTAGTTGTTCCCGCTCCGGCAGGGGGATTGGACTAGGTGATCTTTTGAGGTCCCTTCCAATCCCTAGCATTCTATGATTCTATGATCTTAAATTGAAAGAGAGCATTCTTCCTCACAGATGTAATTGTGTATTCAGAGAAAAATATTTCAGTGGAGTGCTGGTGGTCTCTGGGAAGCTGATGGGAAGTATGTATCTAGAGAAGGAGACCATTTTTGAAGAAAGGTGCACTTGTCTACTTAGTTGCTACAAAGATTTTTTTTTTTCTGTCTACAGTATTGTAATATGAGATTTATGCTTCTCCTTAAAGAATGTTGTTACTTCAACATGCAAAACTTCTTTGAGGTGTGTGAAGATTACTGGTGTCTTCTGTCTCCAGGCACTTTTCTCCTACACTTATTAAAGGCTGCTCTTTCAAACTCATGTCAAAACTGTCTTGTTCCTTGGAGTTTATCTGGGATCTCTGTTCTCTTACATGAACAACCTGGAGGCTGGAAGAACAATCCAAAAGTTTTCCTGGTTTTCTAACACAGTATCATTCTTCATCTGCATGACGTTAGTGATACTTTTTTGCGATACCTTCTGTGAGCCTCATAGTTCTTTCTGAAGAAGACTGATTTTGTAAGAGCTGAAGATCACACCATTTCTTTTTGCAGTAGTGGCTCATTATTTCTTATTTTGTCACGTCAGAATGCATTACTAGGATAATGTAATAAATTATGATACAGACATAAGTTTGTTTTACCAAAATTTTTAAGCTCTACAGTTTGTAAAAGGTAGAGGATGTTGATTTGAAGTTCATTTCTTAGAATGTGTTGTGACAGTGTTTTTTAAAGACTCTGATAAAAATGGATCTGAGAGAACCAATTTAACTATTTATCTCTAGTTATTTTATTTGAAAAGACCACATATTGAAAGTGGTTTTGAATGTATAATGATTCAGCTGTAATAATCTTTCAAGTAAGCCTTTTCTTATGGATATTAGTAGACAGGTCTATATCGGTTACAGTAAAATGTTGGTTAGAAGTAGACTGGTGAAATCACATTAGTATTCTGCTATGAGTGCTACTGTAGAGAATTTAAATAGCCTTTATTCAAGTTCACTTTATTATGTTCACTTTTGGAAACATACACCTTCCCAGTTTGTCAGCTTCCTAGCACTTCTATCACCATAGTGTTTGCTTTGGAGCAGGTAAAATTAGTTTTTTACATACTAGTGCTATTTTTAGCTAGTAAATAACACTGGGTTTCTTTTTAAAAAATACTTCATTCTAGCATTGTCATTATATACTTTTGATGAGTTTTGTGTCTGCTGGATAAGGTGATGTTGGAGATTGTCAATATCTAGGCCTCCAAACAGTGATTTTTGGTTTTGTGCATTAGAAACTTCCATTGAAATAATTTGACATTCACCTTTGTTTGCTTGCAGCCTTGTCTGTTTCTCAAGGTATTGCACATTAACCTAGAAGCTTTTTCTGATGACTTAGAACGGTTAGTTCCCCAGGTTTTTGTAACAAGGTGTAACACACCTCTTTTTAATCACAGAATCACAGAATCACAGAATCGACTGGGTTGGAAAAGACCTCAGAGATCATCGAGTCCAACCCTTGGTCCAACTCTAGTCCGTTTACTAGATCATGGCACTAAGTGCCATGTCCAATCTCAGTTTAAAAACCTCTAGGGATGGCAAGTCCACCACCTCCCTGGGCAGGCCATTCCAGTGCCTGATCACTCTCTCTGTAAAGAATTTCTTTCTAATATCCAGCCTAAATTTCCCCTGGTAGAGTTTAAGCCCGTGCCCCCTTGTCCTATTGCTAACTGCCTGGGAGAAGAGACCAAATGCAGTGCTGGCAAACAGTTTGTGATGTTTTGATCAGATTTTTTTTTGGAGCTTCATGGCTGCTTCATGTGAGGCTTCTAAACATGAGATTGTGGGGATTTTTTTCTTTCTATAAATTTGTATACGTTAAGCTAATAGACCTATTTAGACGTAGTTGTCTTAGTCCAAAGCTGGTTGAGTCCTCACATTTCTACCCCGGCCTCAGTGTGGCTTTGAGCTAGAACAGAGGCAGAGTTACTGATTTTTATTTATTTACTTCCTTACTTTCCCTGTCTCTCACCTGTCAGCAGTCAGTGATTTAGAAACTCCGTCCTTTTGAATCAAGTATTTCAGCAAATGTAATACAAAACGTGTTGAAGAGCTAAAATGTTATGTATAAGTGTTATTGTTAGTAATTAATGACTGCCCAACTAATTTAAAAATGACTTATTTTTGATGGTGAATTTTCAAAGACAAAACCAAAACCAAGGATGGGTGATTGAGACTGACACTTGAATCTCAGCCAATGCCACTGTGTCCAAAATGGTCAGCTGTTGATGGAAGTATATAATTAACTCTTTTTTTTTTTTCCTTTTCTGTGCTTCCTCAAAATCTCTTATGTAGGGGTAAAATTTTTGCTCATGGTAAATGTGATTGTAGAGTCATTCCAATGGAAGGACTCGGGTATAATTCAGGCTTCTGTTCACGGCAGGATTAGCACTGAACTCGGACAACGCTGCCAGAAGCTTTGTCAAGTTGGATCTTGATTAGATTTTTTCTTATTTTGTGGTTAAGAAAAAGTAATTGATTGTCAAACTTTATTCTTATATTGGAGATATAAATATCCATGGGAAGAAAAGCGTTTAAGCATTGAATTCAGCTTTTCTGAAATATGAAATTATTCTTTGAAAAAATGCACTGATGTGTGAATTCTGTGAAATACGGGAAGCCTGTAAAGCAATATACGAAGACTGTTTTGTAACTGAATATTTTTGGTTTTAGAGCCTTGACGAGTATGAAGATGATGAAGCAGGGCAGAAGGAGCGGAAGAAAGAGGATGCTATTACCCAACAGAATACAATACAAAATGAGAGTTCCAGTGCAGATACCCCTGGCTCATACTTACTACAGGTGAGATCGTAACACTTGTTAATTTTGATATTTTACTCAGTTTTAAAACTCATACCGCTGCCTTCTTTGTACTCCTCCTTAACAGTAGATCATATGCTATATTGAAACAAACATGAAGTTCGGGAGCTGTCATGTTACTAAAAACAGAGTATGAGGTTCCAGTCCTCAAACTCAACACTACTGAGGGCCAGTTTTATTTCTGAAGGGCCTTTGAAGGCAACAGTGTTGATGTTCACCATAGAACTTTTCATTTGATGACAAAAAGAGAAACCTGGAGATTCAAGTGAAAAATACTCACAGGTTTAGAATATTCAGTTAATTGGAGGTAGACTTTTCAAATCAGGACCCTATTTCCTAATTCAATTTATTGTCAATTAAAAAAACCTTCTAATTACTGATTCTGGGATTGAGATAGACATGCACACTCTTAGGGAATACACCCCTTGCCACTGTGTCACCTCTTCTCCATTTTTTTTTGTTTTCCAGTCCCCTCGCCACAGGTTACACTCAGTCCTGCAGCCTCAGCTCTATCAAAACATTACAGTTACGCCCAATACAGGCCTCTTGTGTCCTGTACTACCCCTGGCAAATGTTCTGTCTTCTCCCTTTTGTGGCCTTAGTCTCTTTAGCCAGTCTTGTTTCTCCTCCTCTTCTGTTAACTAACAGCATATGCAAACCCAGCTGTACACACTGAGGCCATCCAGCTTTGCCTGGTGACTCCAACAGAGGCACTTGGACATATATAGGGAGAAAAATATATGAACAGAGCAAGCACATGGTGGTAGTTTTCAAACCACCCATAACCAGAGGGGACATTGCTGAATTTAGTAAGTCAGGATGTGCTTTCCTTCTAAAATTTTGCCTGCTCTTTCATACGCTCATGGATGCATTTGGCATTCAGAAGAGTCTATGGCAAAGAAGTCTACAGCTTAATCACCTGGAATGTGAAGAACAGTCTCCTTTTGCTTAAGCTGAACCTGTCCCTTGCCATCTGTTCCATGTGATTTCACCAAGGTGTCCCAGTGCAAGACATGGGGAACAACTGCTTAGTCTGTATGTGACCAAGTGCCACAGAGGGAGCACGACCCCTCTCAGCTGCCTCTTCTCTAGGCTGAATAATCCTGTTTTATTTAGTTGTTGCTTGTACAGGAAGTATTCAGTAACATTCTGTACTTTTTCCAGTTTGACTATATTTTCATTTGGGATCAGGAAACAGAACTGAAGAGTTCAGTACAGCATACAATTGCAGAATGGTTTAACGATTTTGTTTTGTTTTGTTCTTTGTCTCTTTCCTGACAATTCCTGGTATCTGCCTGTTTGTCTGCTGAGTTTACTATTGTTGTTGTGTGTCTAACTTAACATTTTTGAGTTATCTGTGAGCGATCATAACAAGCTCAGAGGCTGATGCATATGTAAATTTAGAAGCGTGTTTACCCTTTTGTCTACTTTGTGCTTAGGTACACTAAATTTCATCTCCTGTTTCACCTCTCAGCCACTCCCAACAGAGAAATCCCGCATGTTTTCACAGTTGACCCTCATCCTTTCTGTTTTGAACAGCATCGTTGGACACCTCCTTCCCGACAATATAGAAAAGCACAGGTCCCAAACAGGTTCCTGTGGAACTCTTTTGGGTGCTCCATCCACTGCAAGAGCTGATCATCAGAGCCCACCATTATTTCTTCTCTTCACCAGTGATTTATTCATGGAAGGACATTGGCTCTTATTCCAGTGTGGCTTAATTTCTTTAAGAGGCTTTGAGGAGTGACTTTTTGAAACTCAGTAGGCTGCCAACCAGCTTTTCTTCTGGACACTTTTTCATTTTAAAAGCTGTATTGGATTTGTGGAGTCTAACTGTTTTATAAATGCTCTGGTGATTCTTCCACACTATTATCATATTTGCTCACTTATTCCCCAGTTATTTTAGACCTACTAGCACCACTTTATTCAGTATAAATATCAAGCTTACTGGTCTATAGTTTCTCATCTACTGTAGAATCTTCTTAAAGATAGTGATTAAGTTAACTGCTAGTATTAGGGCAGTTTTAAGTGGGAGATTATATACAACCTTGAGTAGTTTAGCTGTTATGTTTTTCAGTAACATCAATAATTCCTTCAAAGCTCAAGGAGTAAATACCTTCTTATTCTGGCAACTAGCTTTTTTTTTTTTTTTTCTCCATGTTGTTCATTTGTTTTAAAGTTCTACCAGCACTTCTGTTCGAAACAGACCTTTGAGTCTTCCGTGAAGAAGTGCTCTGATGTGAGACTCTTACCATGATTTTCCATTATGAACACCAGCAAAAATATTTCTGCAGAGAAACTGTCTCCTTTGAGCACACTGCCTCGTATAACTTGATCTATTGTCTTTGCAGATTCTTTGCCAGGATTCCTCATTCTGAAATGTTTTTATGCTTTTTCCAAGTTGTTTGTTAGACTCTCTTATTGTATTCACTCCGTTTTCAATTCTTCAACTAATATTCTGAAAGTTGTCACTTTTAGTTTCCCCTAGTGGTATTATTACATAAAGCTTTGGCTGTATTCCCGTGCCCCGTTCTTTTAATCCATATTTTCTATTCTTCTCGACAAACAACCTCAGTTTCTATTTACCAGGCTGTCTGTATTAATTGTGTCCCACATCGTTCCAAGTTTGTCACCTCCATATTCCAACAGGCAGTACTACTTTGTTGACAGAGCACAGCAGGGGCGGCCTGTCTCTGACAATACAGAAGAGAGTCCCAGGCCTCAGATCTGGCAAAGACCCAGGATGGCACATGTACAGAACAGATGGAACCTTAGAAAGTTGTAGCTGCTAAGACTTAATCGGTTTATTACTGACTCTGTCAACTCGCTTTTTATTAGAAGACTTACAACTTGCCCAATTTGAACAGAATTTGACAGCAGTGTTATTTCGGCTTTGATGACTTAGTTTCCTTTTGAGTCTGCTTTGTGCAACAGTTAAGCCTAATTCTGTTCTTAAAAGTAGAATTTATGTTTTAGATTTAAGAATTCAGTCAATTCCAGTTGCTATTGACCAATATCTATGTTAGTTCTACCTACTCAGCAAAATATATTTCTGTAGTTGTAGATGTGTTCACTGATTTGTCCATTCTATAATTACTGTAACAATTATAGGGGAAACAAGACAATATTTACCTAATATATGATGGATAAATATGTTGCTGAATAGTGTTTGGTTTCCAACCTTCAACCTGGTTCTTCAGTTCTGTTTCAACAATGTCAGAAGTTGCTGTTATCCTTGCCACGAGCAAAATGCACAGATTTTGAAAACTCTGGCTGGATTTAAAGTCCTTGATCCAAAGCACAGAGATATCTGATTTGTTTAAAATAGATCTAAAAATACACCAGTTGTGATAGAAGTAGAACTAATGGCTGAAATCAGCATCTCCGTTTTTTTATAATGGAGATGTGGAGGTTGACAGGTCTGGCAACACTATAAACATCAAAAAACAATCACAATCAGAACTGTTACTTAACATCAGCAAAAGACAGCGTGGAAAGCCCCACCTCTCCAGGTGAATCAACAATAAATCCACTCCCAAACACAAAACAAATGTTACATCTGGCTCTGATTTCCTTGCCTGGTTTTTCTCTTATTTTTAATGCTTCAATTCAGTGATTCTCAGCTTGGGGGTCGCTGTGCTGTGGACTACTCACTGATGTGTACAGGGATGCAGACTAAGAGTAATAAGTTACATGAAATGAAGTTTAGAACTCTTACAAATAAGCTAAACATTTGTAATGCTAATGACAATCATAGTTAATGTTACTCCTTTAAAGTTACCTATGTTACTATTTTAGGAATCCGTGGAGTCTAGCAATTACAAAAATCTAGCTCTTTCTTAGTAGCAATTGTAAAATTGAAAATACTGCAAAAACTATCTGATAGCAATGGCTTTCTTGCAATGGGACAGAAATTATACTATGCACAAGGTAATGAACTTCATCTCTTTTCGTAATTGAAGATGATGTTAACAGGCACTTGGTATAAAGATAACATGCATCAAAAACCTGCAAGATTTGGCTAGAAAAATGATTAACTTCCTGATGATTTTTCTAAGTCTCTTAGAAGACTGGCTGAATTCCAGAAAATACGCTAATACTCAAACAATACGTATATACAAGGCCTGACATTTTTGCATCAAAGAATCCGGATTGTGCCAATTCCATGGTCACCTGCCTCCTGGAACTCAGTTGTTTGGGGAATATTTTAGGAGACTAGATGCACAAATATGTGTCCTCAGTGTAGTCCTGTGGTGGGAAGGGTTAATATGACTTCATCATCACAGAAGTGAGATCTGAGTGTGATACCATCATGTAGTGCCTGTGAATGCTACTTGTCGTGCTATGCACTGTATGAACACATTGCAGAAAACGTCATCAGTTGTGAGCAGTTTGACATTTAAGTGTAAGATGTGGGAATAGTTGAGTAAATGTGTATTGGCAAAAGCAGCAAGAAACAATAAGGTATTTGAGATCTTCAGTTATTTTTGGCATTGACATGGGCTAAAATTAGACGTGCTGAATCCTTTTGTCTCCCTGGCAAACCTGCACCAGGCGTGTCAGAATGATTTTTGCTACTAAGATAACTTAGAAATAGGGGGCAATTAGAGAGAGTGCGAGATACCAGTTTTTGTGCCTGTGAGTACGAAAAAGGAAAACTGAGTCACGTAGATAATGAGGTTCAACATTTGTGAACTAAATACTCTGAATCCTTCAAGTGAAAGGTAATGATTTATAAAAATGTGAATGATTTACAGTATCCTGCTGTAAAATGGGAATGCTGATCTTTCTTATTGTCACACAGTAGCAAAATTTGTCCAATGTATTTCTTAATTCCAAGTGAAGACACTGCAGATAACCGTCGCAGTTACCAAGACCTTTCATGTCTGGAATGACTGCTGAAGATCTCTGTGGTCATCTGCTAGAAACCTGATTTAGAATTTGTATTGCTGGCATGAAACTGGTTGGGGAATTTTGCCTCTCAGGCATTCTAAAGCCTGGGACCCCCAGTGGGAGACATGACTCACTCTTCTTGTTAAACCACGCCGACTGTTTTGCTGTACCTGAGTATTGCGTAGTGCAGCAAAGCCCAGGACCTCATTTAAGAGCCATGCACACTAGTTAGAAATTGTGATCGTCTCGTTCCAGCCATTAATTTGTTTTGTCTATGCAGCTGAAATGGGCGTTTCTTGGAGTCCACACATTGCTCTTAGATTGTGCAGCAACAAGAAATTCAAGAAATGCTGATGTTGAATCTTACATCTTCATCTGGTGGTATAATTATAAAATCGTGCTGCAGCAGATTGGGTTCACCGTAGTTAACTTCATTAGTGAATAGGTTAGATGGCTGGTGAAGTAATCTAAACTTGATTTATTAGCATGACCGTTTAGTTATGACTTGTGCATGTAGTCCTAAGTCATCCAAGAGCCTGTGAGAATTGAAGGAAAACCACATCTGATCTTTTTTTAACCTTTTGTTCTAAAAGACTTAACGTTTCACCAGAACATCGCAGACATTTTCTAAGAAGAACACGGTCCAAAGATACTCCCACAGAAGTGCTCTGGTGTGATTCCGATTTCTTAAATACCATCTTTTACTTTAGATGTGGCCCAACACATTGGAATTTTCAGAAGAAGTGATATACATCAGTGTTACAAAGCTGTAAATGTTTAATAGAGGCACCTTACAAGCTCTGCTGAAAGCAGTAAATAAAATAAAGTTAGGGAATAAAAGTTTCTAGTGACTTCTTAGCTGTGTGACAAAGTGCAAGGAATGCAAGGAACTGAAGTATTACATGTATCTCCATTAGGAAACACGGCTGAAAACCTGCCTGACACAACCTTCCCCAGAGTTCTGTGCTTCAATCTTATGCCAAGAAGATGCTGCCAAATAAGCTTCTCAACTCGCATTGCAGTTTGTGCCTGTCTATTATGCATTTCCCGGCTTTTTATTTTGTGCAGCAGTGTAATGTCACACAGCATCGTTTTGCAATTAGTCTCATTATCCAAAGTATGTGGTCATGGCATTTATATCTATTCATACCTGACCACAGCTTTTGAAAGATGTTTTGCTTCTAGGTTTCAGGTGGTTGTTGCGAAGGAGAACTCTGTACATGCATTCAAGAGTAGTAATTCATCTTGTCTAAGTATATTGTCATGATACTGCTTGGTGTTAATTTCTGTCCATAGAGAGAATGCAGGTGTGGTACAGGGCATGCCCAGATGTATCAAGGCATGTGTTTTATTTTATAGGCTATATTTCTTCAGATATTAGGCCAAGGATTATTTTTTGTAACAACATGATTATAATATTAGTATTATTTTAAGAAGTCAGTAAATAAAATGTGATTGAAACACTAACATATGTAAATTAGGAGGAACTGTGTTTGAATACATTAGGTTATATGTAATTCTGCCAAATCAGGTTGTGGGACTCTGGTATTTGACAGTTGATTACCAGAGAATGTTCATCTTGGGTTTTCTATCTCCAGATCTACTTCACAGAGATGGTATGAAAAGTCATTAGTATTCACAAAGCACTTAAACAATGAGTGAATGCAGTAGAGAGGCTCATGAGGAAATCTTATTGTATGTCTAAAAATGTTGCGTAAAAATGGGTTGAAAAGTATTCAAATTCAATCTTGTTTAAGTATTAAGAGGTCACTTAATTTTTAAAATCCATTTGCATCTAAAGTCAGTCTTGTATGTGCAGCATTTTTAAAGTGACATCAGTTGCAGGGAATTTGCTGCCCTGTACAGTTCATGACAAGAACCAGGTGCGTCATATGTTTAACTGCCATGGTTGGTAGGGCTTGGGATACCCAAACAATCCCAGTAATCTGTGTAAGGAAAACAGGAGCACAGAAATTCCATCTTTCAATGATCACATACGATCAGGCCATCACTCAAGTAGTTTGTAGCAATATGGGGGTGTATTCTGAGCAGTTCAGGTTTGTTAATAGCAGTAAGTAAGGCATGGTGGTCGCTTTGTGAGAAACAAGCAAACACAAATTACTCAACACTACTCACTGAGTGCTCTTTGTGTTTCACCTAAGAGATCCTGTGGAAAAAGACATCGTGTGTTGGCGTCAGGAAAGGCAGTATCGTCATGCATGTAGTTGTAAGAATCTGAATGAAAGTTACTTAAGTCAACAGTGTTCTGACTCGTTCTGAACTGGTTGACTTTGCAGCTTTGGTTTTCTTTACATGCCTTTTGTCTGTATTACTGGACACTGAAAAAGAAACAAAACCAAAACAACCAAAAAAACAAAAACAATTTAATTAATCCTCAAGGTAACTTCTCTGAGTTTAGGAGTAGTAATGTTGTGTGGTGGTCTTGTCTGGTATGACTGGAGCCTTTAAAGACATTGGATGAGTTATTTTGCAAAACTGAGATTGCTAGTTTTTAGTTAAATCGTGTGTGTGCTTTTTAATAGAAACTTGAGTTTTGAAACAGCGGAGTCTGGATTTCTCAGCAGAACGGGCTATGTAACAGAGATCGTTGTTGCAGCGTAGGTTTCCCTGCCAAAATCCTTCTCCTCTCATGTGAACAAATTTAGTGTATGTGTGCCTACGTGTAGTGCTGCTGATCCGTGTGCCATCAGTGGGTTTTACATTCCCAAAGGATCTGCACATGCTCAGCAATCCGATTGAACTGTGTTGCATGTGCACTATCTAATACTGCTGCTTTCAGAAAGTGCTTACAAGTGAAATCAGGGTCCCCTTTGTCCCTAAGAAGTCAGGGAGCTGAGAGGCGGCAGCGACTCGTGTGAGGCCGAAGGCAAAGCGGGTGGCTCTCAACTGGCCACAGCCAGATGAAGGTGTTTGGCCAGGGTGGTGTAGCCTTGAGGATGCAGGTTGGGCATCCCTGTTTGGAGACATCTGACCGCCGCTCTTGTAGGGAAGTACGAATATGTGTTTATCAACATTTTTCTTCATCATAGCTGATCAAAAAGAGAAATCTTTCAGCTTGTTTGTGGAAGGCACCATTTGCGTTCAGTGCCTGATCATTGTCAGCATAAATTTGATTACCTTTGGCAAGCAGACTTTACATTTCTTAGAAAGAAATGCAACATGGTGAACATTTTTAATGTCTGTGTTCAGTAAAGTTTAATTTAGTGGATTAGTGGTTTAATCTTAACATTTTGTTTAAGGAATGCATTTCACCCCCAGTAAATAGAGTTAAATGTACCCAATGAAGTCTCTCATAATTGAATACTGGGTTTTGTGTGCCTGTGTCACAGGACCTGCATGAAAACTGAGAGTGAATCAAGCCTGTGTCTGTGAAGGCAAGGTGGTGTGGAGGTTTCTTACTCCTGCTTTAGGTTCACAATTGTCCCTGGGAACTGCGGGGGCTTCACCACAGCTGCTTCTTCAAGTCTTTTCTAAGTCTTGTGCAGACCAAGTAGGAAGCAAAGTCTTTAAGTTATTTCTTCCTTGTAGTTTTTCTCAAGTTTGGTTGTGATCCTTTCATTAGGATTTTACTTTTTAGGGGCTTTGTTTACTTTTCTTCTGTGATTTTTTTTTTTTTAAATCTACAGATGTTTCTGCAATGTTCTCAGGCTGGATGTGCAGGCTTTTGTTTTGTTGTTGCCCTGTTTGTTTCTGTCCCTGTTCAGTTCATGAATCTGTGCTCCAGAATTCCATAAACTGGGGCATTAGCTGGTTTGGAGCCTTTATATGGCCATAAGGAATAGGAAACAGTTTCTCAAACTCCCAGCTAATGTTTTGAGCAGTCAGCAGGGGCCTCCTGTGAAAGAATTCATTTTCTTTCCCACATGCTTTCTCTTTTCGACTGGCATCCCTTTTTAACTCAGCTGACTTGAATGCTGGTTTGAGAAGATTGTTTTACCTCTGAAAGAGTCAAGATGGAAATTCTGTTCAGCTGTCAAAAATGACGATGTCTAAGTGGGTATCTCCTCCCAGTCTTCTCTTAAAATTTCTTGGGGGGAAAAAAAAGTGGTCAGTAGAGTATAATGATACATTGTAGCTGAGGTTTCTGTGGGGACAAGAGTACTCAGGTAAACGCAAATTTATTGAAAAAGGAAGGACTACCTGCCATATCTGCTTGTACAGATAGATGACACAGCCTGACTGATATCAAACGCTTGTGTAAGGTATGTTGATACTTCTGACTCCCACACTTTCCTGCAGTTTTATTGTAGAGAGAGACTTTTAATTCTGTTTTCATGCTAGGAACAAGTCGGACGCCTAGATAATGAAGTTGTAAGTACATGCCGAGTGTGTACAGTGGGGGAGGACGCTTTTTGGCAAGAAACTACATGGGCCAAGGGAGTCCCTGCTGAATGAATGTCCTTGTACAAGGTGGAGGGGGAAGACCGCTTGCTCACTATCGCAGAAAGATGAGCAGAAATTTATACAGCTCTGCAGAAGTAGACATAGCAATAGTTGTCAAACATTTTTAAAACATGGGTCATGCATTTGTGTTATTTATACTAAGTTAGAGAGTATCGTGTTGGTAGTTACTCAGATGCGCTTCTGCCTTTAGAAGCTGCGTATTCCGGTTCCGCAGTGATGTGAGAATGGCGGGGGGGAGCCTGCTTCTCTACATCCTTGTAGTGTGGTGTAATAAATGTGATGGCTCAGGAGGGAGGAGGCATCTGGAATTCAGAGTTGTTTGGTGGAGACACTCTGACTAAGTTTATACTGCTAAAAAGAGCAAGACCTGGGTGTGAGCTCAACTGCTGCACTGCTGATAGAGCCTATGGCTTAATTATTAGCAAGGTTTTCTGGCATGGTTTTGGTTCATGCTACCTAGCGCTCTCCTGTATCATACCTGGGGACTGTTTGAGGAATAAAGTGCCAGGAACCAGTCCTTGCATGTCACAGCATCAGGTTTGGCTGCCTGCGTAGTGCTACAAGGACATTACTAGCCTTTGCTAGCTCAGAAACAGCTCCATGCCCTTAATCAACACGCTGAGGTGTGCAGCACAGACCTCAGTTTCACGCTATGAAAACACCGCTTGGGGCTGTAGTTCAGCCCTTGCATTATTTCAGATACTTTTGAACGGGGAGGAACCTACAGATTGTTATTTCTCGGGGACACCACATGGAGGAGACTCACTGTCAAGTCCTTCAGAGTATGGATGTGGCAACCGTTGCGTGGCTTTGGAGCCACGGCGTAGGCTCTGGTTTGTCTGCCTCCATTTACTCCTTTTTTAGAAGAATCTGTCAGGCCCATTCTGCTGGTAAACACACTGACAAGGACCTCCTCTTTTCTTGGAACCAGCACCTAGTAGAGATGGGCAGGATCGTTCATTCTTTTGAACTGGTTCCACTGAAGAAGCTGGTCTTATCTCTAGTTGTGTTTCTAGTACATAGTGTGCAAACCACTGTGTGGACATGTCAACAAGCAGCTTGATGCTCTGAGGTGAAGTTGAAAAAGTTAACATGCTCTGTAAAATTTAAGACAAATCTCATAAAAAATAACTTTGGGAAATTGAATTTTGGCTGTTTGTATGTCTGGACACAGGGTACTGTGTTGTGAAGGGTCTATGCACATAGCTCCGTGCAGGACTTTATATTTACCATTGCTATAAAGTGCTTTCAGCAAGGTCTGTTCATGTTTCCACCCTCATCATCTCTGCTGTGGGTCTCATATAACGACTTAGCTCTTCTGTGACTAGATCCTAGAATCATAGATTCATTAGGTTGGAAAAGATGCTTAAGAACTGACACTACTCTCATAATTTCTCTGAGTTATAGAGGTTTATGTGCATCTGAATTTTGTCTTTTTTTAAAATGTTCTCCTGTTTCAGCATCAAATTGTGTGTCTTAGATCCCATGCTTTTTGCTTATTTCCTGGAGGTATTCCTCAGGCGATGTATTGATTCTTTGTATTTTCTTTTTTTCTTCTTTTATTTTTTTTTTAACGAGTGACTGACACACTGAATTTCAGAGCTTTGTGCAAATATTTCTAGGTTCCCTTTCTTTTCAAGGATTTAGAAAGCCTGTATTTTCAGTTTGTGACTATTCAGCACTGATCCATGGAGGTCATATGTTGGATATAATCAGTGTCTTTCTGATCATTTTTCCAGCTCTGCTCAGTCAGTGAGTCACCTGAGATCTAGTCAGGCTCTGTCAGCCTTATCTAATCAGCTCCTTCATAGTTTCTGTTCTGGGTGCCTGCCTGCTTGTCCTGAACTCTTGCTCTGGCTCTTTGGTGTCAAGTATTGCTTGGATATAGAGAGCTACTGAATAAAGAAAAAAAAGCCCTGCTTATATGCTTTAGTGAGTATTTCCAGTTCCCTTATTTTTGGAGCTTTTTTCTTCTTGATTATACTTGGCTTCCCTGTCAATTACTTGTTTTACCTGCAGGTATTTCTTTATTTTTTTCCTCTCACGCAATGTCCTTGATAGGTTGCTTCATAGGTAGGAATTGAGGATACTTAATCTTCCTCTTAGACATCTGATTGGATTCCCTGGTCTTGCAGTGTTTCTCCATGGCCTCCTGGCTCTATGTAAACAGGGAGATGAGTCATAACTCCTTTGGCTTTGCAGGAATAATACGTATTGCTTGCACCCGGGCGTTCTAACACGTCTGTGTTAGTTCTTGTTTGAAGTCCTCATTACTTACATATTAATTAAAGGTAGTAGATCAGGCTGTAATAAAACAAGGTTAAGGTTCACTTAAGTAAGTAAACGGAATTAAGGACACTTAAGTTTTCCCTGACTTAAATTTGTTTTTCCAATATGTTGAGTGTGTGTGTGTCCCCTTTTGGGCACCCTATAGTTTTATAGTTTTACTTCAGTCACATGACTATGTTTATCAATCAACATGTAAACTATATGCTGCAATCTAACAGGAGAAGATATATAAAAATATTCGTATGTAAGTGTGTAATATATTTACTAGAAATATAACGTCCCTCTAACCTTAACCGTTCTGTAAGTCTGTGTTATTGACATCTGTTCTAAAGGTAATTAAGAGGTACTGGTGAATTATAAGAACTGATAAACTTTTAAGTCCTCTATTGGTTTGTATAAAAATGCAAATAGGTTTGTAAACCATATTAACTGAGAATTAGCCCAAAGGGTTATGCATTAGATATTTAGTTCATACTGGCTTTTTTAGGGAAAGAACCACCATGAACTTACATGTTTTGATGTTTTTCTTTATATGAAACTTTCATGCCTTTGCAACTATGGAATTATGTAAGGGCAGATTTAAAAAACAAAACCTTATGTTAAGGTTTTTAAATTATATTAACATGTTATGCAATAAATCTGACCTAAAGTACCACAGTTTAATAACTGGTGTGCTAATATATTTGGGTTTTCTCTTCATAACTGGACAAACAATTAATAGTTGGAATAGCTGAATTTTATCCTATGAAGCAATTAGAGACAAAGAATGTGTGTACTACGCAGTATTTTTGGGAACATGCTGCACATGTATTTGAGTAGGTCAGGACACAATTAACATCTTTTTGGCAGAGTTGGGTATCGCTGCCCGTGCTGGGGACACTCGGTGCCTTTGGGCCATGCTGCCGCACACCTGGGCCGGGCTCTGCGGGGCTGGGCCCCCACGGGCTGCCCCACAAGCACATCTGGGTCACTCTGCAGGAGCCAGTGCTCACAGGTACCCTTGGATCCTAGCGGATTTTGAGAAGAGGCATTATTTGCGTGGTTGTGTTCATTGTTCCTAATTTCTAGAAAAGCAACACCAGCACATGAACAGACTTGGCGCACAAGTGTGTTGGGTGTGCAGTTCTTCATTGAGGCTGTGCTCTGTCAGGTAAAGAGAACTGCAGTGTCTTCACCTGGGACATCATTCATCCACAGTCCAGAAACACACAGACATCACAGAGAATTATGTGTTTTCAGATTTCCCTTTTGAATAAAGAAATTGAATAGCTTTTCTCCCCAAAGGGTTGCATAGCCAAGGGGTAGATGAGACTGCCTGGAACCTGTTTGAGGTGAGTGTATTTCATATGGGGTGCAGCAAAAGCGCCTGGGAAATTCAAAGTCAGTGTAGAGAACTAGTAACTTGTGGTGCTGTCCTAATTTATTTGTAGGTTACTCTACGACTGCAGAGGTGTGTACTCTTTGGATCTTCCATTTGGTTGGTCAGTTGGTCTGTCTGTCTCTTTCCTTCCCTTCTACCCCCTGCTGATGCTCTATCAGATTAATGTACTTATTGAACTGATATTTTCTCTTACATCTTCCTTCCTAAAGAAAGCATCATTCTTCTATAGACTGTAATGTCATTCCCTTTCAATTTCTATTAATGCCTACGTGAATCAATCAGCCAGTATTTCAGATATTAACCTTAAATATCCTCTGTGCAGCACTGGTAAAGAAACTGTATCTTCCTTTTCCCCATCACTTTTTTTTTTTGGTCTTGCTTGTCTACATCAACTGCTTCACACAAAGAGGTTGTTCTGTATTAGATGTTCATGTGCCACAATATCAAAATAGTTCTGGCAATTGAATTTTAACCTCCAGAATATAGGAATGTCTCTTTCCTACTCAAAGGTTTGTTAAGTGTTATTCATTATGGTGTGTTTTAGAAAGATCGGTTGGATGTAAATTAAACAAGGCACTTTTAAAATGTGTTGATTCTAACTAGAAAAAGTACAAATCAAAGGAGGATCATAATATAAAAAAAAATGTCAGGCTATTTAGAACAGTAGGTCAGCTTTTGTTTTTGTTAACCTTACCAGGTTCCTGTTTCAGTTTATTTTGTAACTGATTAATAGGTGGTGGTAACTTCATGCTTTCTTAATAGTTTTAGAAAGCAAAGCTCATTTTTAGAATGTCTGCTTTTAAAATAGATTTATTGTGTGAGTAAAGAGTGTTTAAGGTCATCTCAGGAAAAAATAAAATGTAATGAATCTCGGAAATAGACGTAAAATCTTGGCAGCTAGGAGAATTAAGGGGAGGTGAAGGAGCCTGGGGTGGTTTTGTATGTGAAGTATTCTGCCCAAGCAGAGATCTAGAAAGTGCCCAGCTACAAGGGGTGCAAGTATCTGAGTGACACAATTGCTGCTTTAAGCTTACTGAAAGCACCTTAAAGTGCTTCAGGAAAGAATGGTTTCTGTGCAAATAATGAATGGAGATTTTTTTTCCCCTGAGCGGTGAAAGCATTTCCATTCAAAGTTGAATTTGTGTTGAATTCCATGGGAAACATCTTTAGAAACATTTGAGGGTTTAGAGCCAGGAATGGAAGGTAAATTGTGTCACCATGACTCTATTGCTCATGAAAGATGCTTTCTTTTGGGGGAATTTTGGTGGGAAGGGGAAGAAGTGTATCTCATTTTCTTTCTCCTGCTTTTCATATCTGCAGTTATTCTTGGTTTATATTAGGATCAGATTACCTTGCAGTTGTCAGGCATTCCGATGTTATCTCACTTTAATATCTGAATGAAACTTTGTGTTGCAGAAGATACTTAACTGCTGTTTCCAAGGAAATGGCAACGTAAAGTTGTACTGTAGTTAATCAAGATGTGACTCATGAAGGAGATTGGAGTTAACTTCATTGGCTAGATGAAGAATCTACCTGTTCCTTGATATGGAACAAGGCAAGAAACGCCAGCAATAATGCTGCTTCTTCCATGCAGTGAAGCTCTATCTGCTCACATCTTGAAGAACATACAGGAAACTTTGTAAGGAGCCCATATTTGGATTGCACTGGAGAAGAGAAATTGTTCTGAGGGCCCAATTTCAGTCAAAATTAGTCATAATTTGCACTAGTATATAGTCAAATTCTAAAACACTGTATGTATTCTGCATGCCAGTATATAGACTCGCGTACCCTAGCAGCCTGGTTTGATCCAGGCAATTTGCTTTAATTATTTGCAAAACTTTTAAGTAGTCTTTCAGAGGATTCCAGTGAACCATTTTTATAGTCCAGCTGAGTCCAGAGTTTGTACATGTTTTAAAACAATGTTTGTTAGTGCATTTTAACTATCGGATTTGTAATGGTAGGGTCGGTTTAACATCTGGAAATCTTTGTCAGGCCCTTGTAAACACAAGCAATTCTATTTATTTAAAGCCTGATCACCAGCTTGTTTATGTAATCTCTGTATTGGCCAGATGAGCAGGAGCAGAGAGGGGAGTTAGCAAAATTGCTTACATCCTACCTAGTTTGACAGAAATGTAATTGGCAGTAAATGGTTTCATTAATAGCAATGGTCTCAGCTGCCTTTTTTCCCCCTTGCACATTCTCTTGTGCAACAGGTGTGTGTGTGTTAGGCTTGTGGTGCATCAGATGAAAGAGCTCGTGTGGAATGAGACAAATCTTTGCTTTTTCCTCGGTTATTTTCACTCAGATCACACCCTGTTGTGCATTAGTATGTGGCTGCAGAAACACTTTTGTAGACATGACGAAAAGGGAGCGTGACCAGTTTTCTGGAGCAGTGCTGACATATGTCAGTCTGCAGTGTTCTTGAACTCCCAGTTGAGATGGAGCAAGACCAAGACTACTTGAGTATATAGTTTATTGGCAGTAGTATATCCTGTAACAAGGTAATGAAAACTGCCAGAGATCACATGCAAGAAATAAAAGTAATGTTAAAGCTGTGTTTTGAATACTGTATAATAGAAACGAGTGTCTGATTTCAACCCTGGATGAAGAACTGATGTTGTTAGATTACTTTGGCAGCAATATTTTTTCACCAGTATGAAGGAAACTATTAGCATAATTGTTGTGGGTCACTTCTTTGCTGATTGCTTTTCTGTTCAGGATTTCCACAGACAGTAAAGTTAATTCATTTTTTAAAGGGAGACGTTCAAATAAACTAAACTCTTCATTGCTCATAAGCAATTATTTTGACAAATCATTCATTTTATATTGCTGACTAGATATTTTAAATGGGGGTTAAAACTTGAAGTTTAAAAATATTAAAGAATTTAAGCAAGATTTGTAAATTGGTATTTGTGTACATGTCTAATCATCTACTTTTAGGTTAATTCTTTGCAGAACAGGTATCTCACTCCTTTTTCCTTGCCCTTCTTTTTCTGCCAGCCTCTTCTCCAAAAGTAGTGGAGGGGACAAGACCTTAAATTATAAGAGATGTTTGCCTCATTTTAAGAGCTTTTGAATAGTTTGAAATCTTAGATTCATTTTTGTTTAACAGACAGGTAATACTGTTGATAGTATGAGTACATATGTTCCTGTTCCTGGTAACTTTTGGATAAATTACAAAACATAAGTTTCATAACATGAAAACAGAGATAAATAATATATTTCCCTGGTGCTTGTATTGACACTTAAAAGAATGATTGGTTTGCATTTAAATTAGACATTCTAGAATAATAAAAGTCACAGTTTACCAAATCTGCAGTATTAATTTGCGTCTTAGAGGAAATTGTTTTTATGCCTCAGATGTGTATTTTTAACTTTTTGTTCATAGATAAGCTACAAAAATAAAACCCACTAATATTTGCTGTAACATCAGTACCAAAAGGGCTACTTAATTGAGTTTTATAGTTTTAACAGCTCTTTGTAGCAATTGAGAGTATTTGCCATGTACTTTGTCCCTGAGCATTTGTTTCCCTTCCCAGCTTTCTTTTTTCTGAAGCACTGTTTTTTCTGCCAAACTTTTAAAGGTCTCTTGTTGAGGTAAATATACAAGTCTTATGTATACAAATTGCTTTACAGCTTATATTTGCATTCACTTATATGAAAAGGGTTTTGGCAAATTTGAGGGTGTAGGGTGCATATGTTGCATCCTTTGGTGTCTAGAGTAGAAAACAAGCATCCAAGATCCAGAGATTTCTTTGTACAAGGGTATGTGTGTTTCACTAGACTCCATTGTCACATGCAGATTCTGTCTTTTTTGTGAATTCTGCCTTTCACTGTAAGCCTGGCCGTAACCTCAAGGCTTTAGCATTTTCCTGAAAAAGAAGCTTTTTAAAAAATAAGAGCTGAGGAAGCTTAGAGCTCAGAGTTCCTGTGTTATTGGTAAGAGTTGTATCTACAGTTAGGTGAAATTTTGACACAGTCACTTATGTGTCTCTATTTCTCCATCCAAGCTTAAAAAGAGGGTAGAACCACTTGTCCATGGCTAATGGGACAACAGGAGGTTTCTGAGACCATCACCACCAAGAGCTGTGACTGATGTTACTGATACAACATTTCAGTTTTCATATACAATGAACATTTATCTTAACGTATTAGATTAAACTACTTGAATCTATTCACATACCTCAGAGTCAAATCACCTTGTCACAGAATCACGGAATGTTAGGGATTGGAAGGCACCTCGAAAGATCATCTAGTCCAATCCCCCTGCCGGAGCAGGAACACTTAGATGAGGTTACACAGGAATGTGTCCAAGCAGGTTTTTAATGTCTCCAGAGTAGGAGACTCCACAACCTCCCTGGGCAGCCTGTTCCAGTGCTCTGTCACCCTCACTGAGAAGAAGTTTCTTCTCAAATTTAGATGGAACCTCCTGTGTTCCAGTTTATACCCATTGCCCTTTGTTTTACCATTGGTTGTTACCAAGAAGAGCCTGGCTCCATCCTCATGACACTCACCCTTTACATATTTATAAACATGAATGAGGTCGCCCCTCAGTCTCCTCCAAGCTAAAGAGCCCCAGCTTCTTCAGCCTTTCCTCATAGGGAGATGCTCCATTCCCTTTATCATCTTCGTGGCTCTGCACTGGACTCTCTCCAGCAGTTCCCTGTCCTTGAACTGAGGGGCCCAGAGCTGGACACAATATTCCAGACGTGGTCTCCGCTGAAGCTACCAGGTGCTGTGTATGTGTTCGCTTAAATTCACGAAGCAGAGAGAAGAGTGCAGATGGAAACACCACACAAGCAGAGCAGAAGCACAGAATCGTTAAGGCTGGAAGGGATCTTGGGAAGTCTCTAGTCCAACCCTTGCAGGCAAAGCAGGGTCAACTCCAGCAAATTGCTCAGGATTGTGGACAGTTGGGTTTTTATTATCTCCATGGATAAAAATTCCATAACTTCTCGAGGCAACCTGTCGCAGTGTTTCATCTCACAGCAATAAAGTATTATGTTTAAGTTGAATTTCCTATATTTCAGATTCTGTCCATTGCCTCTCATCCATTCTCCGGACTCAATGGAGTATGACTCCGTCTTTTTTACACCATCGCGTGTTTATACACATTGGCAAGATACCTCCGGAGCATTCTCTTCTCCAGGCTGAACTCCAGAATTCCCAACACTCTCGTTTTCCCCTCATGTGTTAGATGCTCCAAACCTTTAATCATCTATGTGGCCCATTGCTGGAGCCTCTCCAATGTCTTTCTCATACTGAGAAGCCCAGTACTGGACCCAGCACTCCACCTCTGTGTCCAGGGCTGAGCAGAGAGGAAGGACCACCTCCCTTGGCCTGCTGACAGTGCATCCTGAGGATGCCATTGGCTTTCTTTGCTGCAAGGGCACACTTCATGTTCAACCTGGTGTCTACCAGGACCACCACGTCCTTTTCTGCACAGCAGCTTTCCAACTGGTCCACAACGTGTACTGATGCTTGGGGTTGTTCCTCCCCAGGTGCTAGACTTTGTATTTCCCTTTTTTTGAACTTCATGAGGTCTCTGTTAATAGATCTTCCAGCCTGTTAGTGTCCCTCTGCATGGCACCCCAGCTGTCTGATGATGTATTATTAACTGCTCATCCAAGTTCTCTGCAGTCTACAAGCTTGCTGGGGGTGGACTTTGTCCCATCATTTGGGTCATTAATGAAGATGTTAAATAGTGCTGCCCCCTGTATCAACCATTGCAAAGTGACTTGTGTCCAACTGGACTTCGTGCTGCTGTTCATAACCCTTTGGGCCTGGTAGTCCAGTCACAGTTCACTTACCTGGTCCATATTTCAGCAATTGACCTGTCCATATGTTATGTGGGAAGCTGTTGAAAGCCTTGTTAAAATTGAGATAAACATCATCTGCTCTCCCTTCATCCACTGAGCCAGTCATCTCGTCATAGAAGGTTGTCAGGTCAGTCAGGCAGGATTTCCCCTTCATATATCCATGGTGATATCACCACCTTGTCCTTCAGGATTTGGGACTGAGGTAAGGACTGGCCTGTAGTTCCCTGGATTCTACTTGAAGACAGGAGTGACCTGTACTTGCTCCTGGTCCTCAGAAACACACCCTACCGCCACGACCTTTTAAAGATAATGTACGCTTACTAAACTTTAAAAATAGCATTGGTACCATTTAAAATTCTGTTTCCTTGCCTTTTTAGAGGTGAAATTAGGTTGCTGTTTCATAGCTTTGAGTTGCTACTTTTCCAATGCTGTCATCAGTGATAAAATAGTTATCAGTGTTAAAACAGTAATTTTACACCACTCTGTGGGTTTCTTTAAATAATTCCCATGACCTAACTTTGTTGAATATTGTTTCTCTGCTTATATTACGGAAAGGGTAGCACATATTGCAGAGTTTGAAAATGCTTCATAAAATAAAATGCACTTTAAGATCAAGTTTTGTTTCTGTCATACAAATATTTTTGTCGGCTTTATTTTCTGTAATAGAATAATAGTCTTTTTATCCTATTTTTCTAGCTGATTTATTTACTTACAAAGACATAAATGCACTGATCAGGGAAGGTGGAGCAATATTTTGCACAGTTTTCAGAGTGGATGGAATTTCTCTTGTATCTTGTTTTGAGAACTTGTTCTGTTGCCTGCAGTTAGTGTCACCAGTAGACAGAATTTCATGCTTTCCTGGTGTGTGGTTTTGTGTTGTTGTTTTTGTCCTTTTTTTTTGTTCTATTTTTTTTTTTTCCTTCCAGTGAAGGAATTGTTCAGTTCATTAACGTTTACCTAATACTTGCTGATGCTAGGGAGAGTTTTGACTATGACTAATAAAATAATTGGGTTGTGTTTTTCTTACCACATCCTGAAAAATGTTTGTGGACTTACTCTGTCTAATCTTAGCCATCATTTACCAGTTGAAACATGTCTTAATTGTTCTGTGTGATCAGGCTGCTATTGGGAAGCTGCAAGCATAACATTATTGATGGATATATACTCTTTCAGGTTTTCTCATTGGTACGTAATGCGTCGATGCTTTTTTCATGGATTGTGTAGCAATAAATGAGCCCTTTTCCCCACACTTCTTTTTGTTTCCATTTCTATCTTTACAGAGCTAGAGTAAAAATGTAATGTGTTTTTTTTTTTCAAATTTAAAATCAAGCAAACAAAAAAACCTGAACAAAATGTCATGTTAGTGAAAATATCCTACTGCATTGTGAGAATCTGAAAAGTAATGAAATACTTTACTTTAAAGTAGAAAAAAATATGGCGAGACTTACAGTCTGCAAGTAATTCTTGTATGTATCTTTGAAGGGCTAGATGCACAGCTCTTGCACTGCTGAACTGGTATTTAAAATCTGTACTCTTGCTTAAAATGTGTTCTCTTTCTCACAATTTCAGTTTTCAAATAGCAATCAAAGCAGATGCAGAGGATTCTTTTAAGTTTGTTGTCAGAATGTATAAAGCCTCTGCGGGTGCTTAGAAAGCAATGATCTAAAAATTGACTTACCATAGCTTGACATGTCACTGTCTGACATTTGAGTGCATGCAACATCCCCCTACCAGACCTCTTGACAGCACAAGCCAGGACGAGACCACTTCAGTTAGCCCGAGAGGAACCGAGGTGAGCCAGGTTGCAACATCAGGGTTAGCATGGCGAAGAGCATCACTGTAGTTACTGTGACCCAGCCGATGCGTAATAAATTGACTTGGTCTCAACCCTGACTATTTTCTGGCTTCAGTTTTCGTTCTGTCCGGGACAGTGGTGGCACTGGAGAATCACAACAGTTTTGCTCTGCTGCCCTTGGGCAAGCAGATGAGCAGCTGCCAGAGTGCACAGGCATGTTCCCTGTTTGCAGTGGCAGTGATGGTGTATTGACAATGGGGTGTTTTGGTAAGGTGCGCGTTCTGGATGCTGAGTGCCCAGTACGTGCATCCAGTTTTAAGAGGTAACTGGAGGCTGGTGTTCAATAATAATAACACGGTGACAATAATCCTGCTATTCTATTCCTGACAGCAAACTAGTGCAAAACTGAGTTGTACAACAGCTTTTTGGGGCACGGGCCTCCTGCTCTTAACTGCAGGCTTCATTTTCCGTGGAGTGAGAAAATATTTAGGAAGTACAAATACAATAAAAATGTTAATTAGTTTTTCCTTTCTGTTTCTTTTAGGACTCCTCCAGGATGGTTTCAAGCAGGTATAAAAGGTATGAGATCTTTGTACACAACACATTCCTTTATGTATATAGTTCTGCCAGAAATAAAGCTGATTAAATGAGTGCTTTTTGTAGAGGCCATCATATTGATACTGTAGATTTTGGGGTAAGGACTTGAGAGATGCAGCAAACTTAACCAAACCCTTTTGTTATGTTACAATTTTAAAATAAATTCAGCTATTATTTTGCTGGGTCTTACTAGTGCAGAACAGTTTCCTAAACAAATGTTTAACTTGACTGCACGTTACCTAGGAGCTAGTAGTTTCACCATTGATTTGTGAACTGCTTTCTTGTGAACTTTAATACAGGAAGATAATTTTGTTGCTCTCCACAGTAACATTAAAAGAAATTGCTATAGTTTTGTCATACTACTGTCCCAGTTGTAGGGGATGCTGCCCACATGTAGCAGGTCCTGTTTGTTATTTGTCTTTGAGTCAAGTGTTACCCTGGTCGTGACTCAAGTTCTTCCATCAGAAAAATATTTCAGAAGCTGTTTATGCACCTGACCAGTATGTGAAATCTTTGCCGATGTGGAATTAATATGGACACAGCTATCACAATTATTAGGAAAATGTGATGGTAACCTGAAGTCTAAAATATATTAACTGAAGCAAGGTATTTGCGTAAATGTATTTTTATTTGATACATTAATGTATTCTCTTTTAGATATCCTTTACTCAGATCAAATGTGTAGGTGGTTAATTCATCTGTATACGTATATTCTGGCTGCAGAAGTAAGTGCAAAGAGTACCTACAATTATGTAGTCTTCACTGGTGTCTTTTCCACCCCTCAGACTTGTTCACCGATAGAGTCATAGAATGGTTTGGGTTGGAAGGGGCCTTCAAATATCATCTAGTCCAGGTGTGTCAAACTAATTTTCGCTAGGGGCCACATCAGTCTTGCGGCTGAATGTGACTTTAGGACTGTATGAATGTAATAATTCCCACATTACTATAGTCCTAAAATTACATTCAGCCCTTTGAAGGCAACCGCAGGGCTGATGTGTCCCCTGGTGAAAATCAGCTCGACACCTCTGGGCTGGTCCAACCCCCCTGCCATGTGCAGGAACATCTTTCACTAGCCCAGGTTGCTCAAAGCCCCTTCCAGCCTGGCCTTGAACACTTCCAGGGATGGAACATCCACAGCTTCTCTGGGCAGCCTGTTCCAGTGCCTCACCACCCTAATTGTAAAAAAGTAATATCCTATCCTGTCATACCTTAGATTTCTTAGCATGGTGCCATGGTTTATATTTGTATTCTTGGGTTCTCATAAACCTAGTTGAGTGATGCTTTTTGTTGCTGTAGGTTTGGGTTTTTTTCAATCACTTAGTCATTGCAGAATGGGTGGACTTACTGCCACAATCTTAACAACTGTATAATTTCATGATTACTTTCTTATTAGTCAAACACATTTTAGTTCAGTCTCTACTTCCTCAGTCGCTGTGCAGAGTTTTGTTGCTGTTTTTATTTGCCAGATACTTAGTGGTGTGTGTCATAGTGCTTTGTGGCTTTTCATAAACCTTATCTTTAGTCTGTTCATGTGTTGTGTATACTCACTCACTTGCACTTACTGGGGTGGTAATAAATAGTAGTTTGGACAATCACATTCTTAGCTTATTTGAAAATTGACTAATTATTCTGGTTAATGTTGCAAAAATAGGAAACTCCAAACCTAGTAAATGCTAAAATAAGACTTGTTTGTGCAGTCTTTGTTCAGTCAGCTTTAGTTATTATATATGTGGGTTGTTCATTCTTTTGTTTGTCAGCTTTCCCCCTCAGGACTGACATCACATTCAGAAGGAATCTGACTTGCTGTAAGCTGCTGTTCAATATTTTGTTATGTATGTTGTCATCTATCCTACTCATTGTATAGTCTTCAAAGCTCGTGTTGAAAACAAAGGATTATTTTCCTGTGAAGGCAGCACAGTGCCCAGTGCTCACAAAGACTCAGTGCGTTTTATTCTAACTGTACCTCCATGAACTATACAATGTCAACTGTGATTAGAGTTAACAGTATCTATTGATTTTTCCTCTATATTTGAAAATTTCTACCTCTCCTGAAGTCATTCTTCAGGTAAGAGTGCTTGCACAAAGGATGTCTCCCAGTGGCTTCGCTTTCTGGTATGCATGGCAAAGGAGTCAAGACCAGAGTCCTCTTCTGTTAGGACAAGGTTTGGCTTGTTGGCCTCTTCCAACATCTGCAGTAAGGGAAGGTATTACAGAAAGCAGCCTCCTCTACAGTAATTCTGGTTCAGATCACTCAGATCTCCCTTAAGTCCCAAAGACAGTAGCAGTCCTTTGGAAACCGAAAATGCTGTTCTGTGATTACACCTAGAGCTGGAATGTGAATGCCAAAAGGCTGCATTGAGACCATAAGCTGCGTGAAGGCTCAGATATGTTCTCCTTAATGTGCTTGTAAGAGTTTTGGGTGTGCTCCCTTAGGTTTTCAAAGCCAACTGAGAGCGAAGCATGTTCTCCCATAGGAACAACCCCTTTGAGATCCCATTTGAAACTGTTATTTGTGTTTCTCTGACAACAGGTGGTCAGTACTTTGTGGGTGGGGAAGAAGGTGTTATAGGCAAATGACAGTAAAAGTTGAAAAGATGTTTTTCTACAGTCTTGGGCTCTGTTATAGACTCCCTCCCCCATAGAAAGAATGCATTATTTTCAGGACATTTTCCTCCATCTTTACTGCTCTTGCTGCTTCTCTTTTGCCTTCTCCTACTTCCCCAGTTGTTCCTCATCGGAAGTGACATTTCTTAATCTCAGCTTTTTTCTTCACTTCACTGGTTTCCATTTCCTAGCCCAGTTGAATGCCCTTTCCTCTCTCTCCCCCTTTCTCTTGCATGCTTGCATCCTTATATTTAACCACCGAGGTTCTAGTCTTCTCTTTGTTATTCTGATTTCTTGTTTTGTTGTTGTTTTTTTTTTTTTTCTTTTTTTTTTTTTTCTGTTTTGTCTTCATCTTCCCTTCTGACTTGTAAATCCTGGGTTACTGATGCCATCCCTGCCTTCCAGTACCTGCCCTTTCCCTTCCCATATCACTATTTTCATGTCTACACTGAGATACCCAGCCTCCTGGACCTAACAATACAAGAGAGACTTAAGAGCTGAGAAGGAGGATCTGTGCTCTGTGTTCTCATGGAATCACTGTTCTCTCAATATATCCAGGGAATTGCACAGATTTTACCTCCTACTTAATCAAACACACTGGCTACTTTGCTTTATATGGACGCAGCAGTCCATGATTAAACATTTATGTGGCATTGCCGAGAAACCCATTTCACTGAGTGTCCATTGACTGGAAGACATGTTTACAAATGAACTCTGCTGGCTGCTGTTGTGTTATTCTACTTCTGTTCTGGCTGACTTGGACAAGCTGAGCCTGTATCCTTGTCCAGTAAAGTAAATACAAGTTTGGGATGAGGATCTTAGCTGAGAATTGCATTCTGTCTTCTGAATTTACTTCAAAAATTTCCATGCTTACACCCCAAAAGTTTGTGGAGGAGTTTCTTTGTAGTTTCATGATCGACTGCATTAAATGTTTTTAAAAGATGGTTCTGTTGTGGTCTGGAGTGGTACTGTGAGATCTATTAAAAGCATGACCAGAATCTTCAAGGTCGTGCTGACATGAAGGGCACAGGACATGTTCATGAGAGTATTTGGGAGCTGTGATCAGCCATCTGTGCTGACTGTGAGCTTCATATGTTTAAAAGGTGCAGGTGTCCTTCAGCTATAACAGCCCTTATCAACTTCCTCATCTCTCATTTTTCTCTAAGCTTTGCTTAATGTGATACACCTCATGTTGGCCATTCCAAACTGCTGTTACTGTGGTTGGGTCTACCAGTTTTTGCTCTGCTTTGTTAGTAGTTATTTTAAAGCAAAAAGCACATTGCCATTATTAAGAATGGTTTTCTCATTCAGGCCTGATGCTATCAGCATAGTTGGTGTCATCACTGATTTCTCAAATGACAATGGCAAAGGGTATTCTGTTGATTGAAATATTTGTGTATAATCTACATGAATACATGAATGATGCTGCTTTTGTGCTCTGTTTGCAAGTAACAGTGAAGCAGGACATAGGAATATTTTTATAAGCACAAAGAATTTGTTTTGGCAGCTTATTTTTAGGACTATCCTACTAGCTTTTGAACCTATTTAGCTTCTTTTTCTAGAAATGTCTTAAAATGAAAAGAAAATCTCGCAAATCAGGATTTAAAATAACTGAGAAGATTTTTGCATGGTTCAGGGATCAGACAGATCAGGCCGGATCAGTTTATAGAAAGAGTTAGATTAAAATCTCATAGTGGTTCAGGGGTGTGTTCTCGTTATAAGTTTATTAGCGGAAATGAATAAAATATTGTATGGGTTTATGGCTTCCAGACAAAATCAGAGTTTTTTTTCCCTTCTTTTAGGTTAGTACAGCACACTAATATGGAACCCAATAGGTAGAGACCCCTGCCCACTAATTCTAAAAGACTGCATTGTATCAGAGTTGAAAAATAGAAGAGGAAGAAGAGACCACTAGAAGAGAAGTTATCCTGCGTCAGGGCACTCAATGGAGCTGCTCTGAAGGAGATACTGGAGCGCTACTGAAATTCTCTTGCTCAGTGTTTCTAGATTTCTACAAAGCTTAAACTGTAACAATTTACATTCCATCAGACTAACCTTGGTCTCGCTAATTCCAAAAAAATACCACTGCACAATACTGTTTCGTAGCGCTATGCACAGACTTGCCTGCTCGCCTGTGTTTGGGAGTTTTGCGGCGAGGGGTGGCTGTGCAAGCATTGCCTCATCTGGCTTGTTCCATTAGGACCAATGCTTTGCAGATAGGGACACTTAAGTTAGATAGGGGTCACTCAGGGTGCTTTTCTTGACTTCTGTATCCCCTTTTCAGCCAATGGTGATGTTGTGGGAAGGCATAAACACCTAGGGTTTATTTCTGCAGAAGTTTTTGGTGGTGTAAGCTGAGCCAGCTGCAGTGCTTCACTGTCCCTTGTAGCAGTGCTCCTGCAGCTGGACAGGGTGATGCTTCAGGAGAAGGGGAAATGGCCTCAAGTTGCACCAGGGAAAGTTCAGTTTGGATATTAGGAAACATTTCTTCACAGCAAGGGTTGTCAGGCATTGGAACAGGCTGCCCAGGCAAGTGATGGTGTCACCATCCCTGGAGGTGTTTAAAAAGTGTATAGATGAGGCTCTTAGGGACGTGGTTTAGTGCTAGTTTAAGTTATGGTTGGACTTGATGATCTTAAGGTTCTTTTCCAACCAAAATGATTCTATGATTCAGGGAGCTGCTGTGGCTGGAAGCCGATGACTTCCTTATGCTACTTTCCTGGATTGCTGTGTCAGCTCCTCGAACAGTTTCTTACACAGTCACCTGAAGGCCAGAGCCAGGATAAGTGGAGGAGGCTGGGAATGGGCGGCTCTAGAGAAGACAAGACTGCCTTTCCTTAGCTCAGCTCTGAAAGCCACAGGCTCAGCTTAAGCAGTCCAAACTAACAGAAGCCCAATATAGTCTTTAGAAATATTGCCTTTTGCTCATTTGAAGGTGTTAGCAACTGAATGGATTGCAATGGCATAATTATTTAGAAATTTCCGAATCAAGTATAGTTACAAGATTCTGGAAGTAAAAATAAATGTGTTGTAGTTGAAATCAATGCAATCTGGTTTTGACTGGGTGATTTTAATTGGATGAAATTCTCTTTGGACAGTGCTTCTGGAAGACATTGAGAGAACCAAAGAGGCATTGGAAATAGCAAAAGTTATTCTGCTTTTCTGAAACATTGCTATTAAACCTGCCCCTGAGTGAATAACTGATTTTATTTTAAAGAAAATGACTAGAACAACATTCTGAAACAAAACTTTTGTTTCTATGTAAGAGCAGTCAATCTGTGATATGGGTTGATTTTGCTGTGTGATTTTTGTTGAAGTACAGCCAGAAAACCTTTTAAAAGAGGTCTTCTTAAGTTCCAAAAGTGTTTTCTGTTTTCAGCATTCCAATTAAAAGTAAGCTAGTGGAACAGCAGGTTGAGTTTGTTGAACATGTGGTTGAACATGCCTTCTTGAAGCAGCAGTGAGGGATGTTTCTGTACCCCCACATTCTCATTTGCTACTCTCCGGGTGGGCACTCTGATCCAGTGTACCTATGGCAACAAATACAATCTCACATACTCTTGTTGAAAAATAATTTTTAAAATACTGTTTCCTGCAGCCTGTGGGCAGATGTTTCAACTGCAAGTGTTGAAACAGTCATGTGCCTGCTAAAATGTGGAGTAAGTTTTGACTTGCATTCTTGAGCAGTGACTCTACATTTTTTCAGCTTGCAGACCCCCATCATTTTTCTTCTGGTGCTAATGACAGCTTTTACCCAATGTACATCTACGGACAATAGATTTTCTTTCCTTTCCTACCTTTTGTGAGATTCCAGCAATTTCAAGTTGCAAGTATTTGTAAACCTTTGTTCAGGTAGGAGGTGTAGGAAGCAACGTTTTGGTTGTAGTCTCAAACTAAATGTGTTCTGCTGTCACATATATGCAATTTTCCTGCCCTTCCCCAAAAGAAAGCACAAACTCAGTTTGTTTTCTCTTCAGTTTGGACATAACTGTCATTATTAGTAGTACTATATATATATATATATAAAATTAACAGGTTTATCTCCATAGAGAGATCTTGGGGCTGGCTGATAGATATTTTCTCTTAGACACCAAGTTCAGTGATACTGTTATTCTAGATAAGTTTTCTTTCTTTTTTAATGCTCACAAACTGTCATTGTATCTGAAGGCTAAAATTCCATGCTGTGTGAAAGATACTTCTACCATGTCTCAGATGGTACCATTTTTGCTTTTGTTGTATATTGGACATTGGTTATAACAGCCAAAATAGTGAACTTTGTATCTGTCACATTTCTTGTGTTAGGTTACAAACTAATATCCCCTTAAATGTTTTCTTAAATCTCGTTTCCTAGAAGTCTTCATGATTTGTCCCTTGTACTTGCTGATACTGAAAAGGAATCTGCTTCATTAAGGTCTGCTCCCCAGTTGAAGAGAATAGGAGATTTTTGAGTGTTAGTTTCAGGGAAAATGCAGAAAATGTGTTAATTTTCAGTATTAATGAAATACCCTTCCTATCTTGGTATTATTTCTTCTAATTTTCATGTAGGAGCATCTGCCAGTATCAATCACGGGAGCTGAGCTGAGATACTCCAGTATATTGGCAAAAGAGTTCATTTTTGAGTGATGAAAAATTGTGACTTTCTTGTGTGGTCTATCCTTGTGATATTAATAGCACAAACCAACACATTTTGCAGAATGCCAAATAACCTAGAACTTTAATAGTTAAACTAAAATATTCCTCTTATGTTGTTTTGCAACATGCATATCCGGTCCTCTAAATGTTTTTAAAAAAAACCTTCTAGATGAAGAATAAACAGTGCTAAATATGGTAATAATGTTAAGCTACAAAATTCCTTACAATTGTGTCAGTATGCCTTGGAAACTTCACACATACTGGAGCAAAACAGTATTTATATCCATGAAAAGATATCCTTTTGCCAGATACTCCTGCTTTTGATTTGCATTGTATCCATCTAGATTTGCACATTGTCCCCAGGGGTTTTCTAGAGTTATGAAATGTTAAATGGACACATTAATCATATTCTCTTCTGTGTTGTAGGAATACTCATAGTGCTTTTCGTTCTTTTCCTAAGTGCTCTAGAAAACCATCGTATACGTATTTTCAGCTACATGATTTCACAGAGTCACAGACTGGTTGAGGTTGGAAGGGACCTCTGAAGGGCTTCTTGTCCAACCCTCCCTGCTCAGGCAGGACCACCTAGACCCAGTTGCCCAGGACCATGTCCACATGCCTTTTGAATGTCACTATTCGAGTTCTCCTCGTAAAGACTGAACAAGGGTTCTTTTTTTTGCCATTTGTGGGGATTTTTTGTTTGTTTGGGGTTCTGTTTGTTTGATTTTTATTTATTTGGTGTGGTTTTGTGGGGTTTTTTTGTTTGGTTTTGCTTTGTTTTTTTCTGTCTTGGGCAGTGTAGCTGTATTTTTTCAAAGTCAAATAAGTGTGCTTTTGGTGGATCGGGGAGTGAAAGATCTGTATCTCTCTGCCCAGTCCCAGGGCACTCTGTTCTGCTACCCTTGATTATTAATTGGATTCTACATAGAAGGTAAATAACATTGCTATTGGGAAGAAAATAGCTATGGGAAGAACACTGTTAAATCTGTGACCTTGAAAATGCTTGACTTGTAATATGTATTTTTAAAATAGCACGGTTTTGTACATAGCTATCACAATGGAGAACCCATAAGCTTTTAAAAAACTAGTTTAGGTGCCTTTGCAGTGCTTATCTGTTAAGATTCCATTGCAGTGATTTTTAAGGAACAGACACATGATCTAAAGCAAAAAGAAATACATCAGCAGTTAATGAAGGAATGCCTACCAACTGAGCTGTGACAACCTGCTGTGTATAAGTTCTGAAGTAAAATATTGGGAAATGGCATAAAATTAATATGTTGGGCTGCATCACTTTCTTACTTTGACTTCCAGTTCCTTACAGGCCATATCCATAGTTCCTGCAATGTCAGTGGACACATGTAAGCTTCTTACAGTTTGGACATGTGCTTGTTTTTCATCCTTTATGTTTTCATCAGCTTAAAAAGGTGCTTGGTTTAAACTCTGCAGTGGTACGTCATTTTTTTTAAATGGAATTGTTTAGCTTGGTTTCTAATGTGCACAGTTCATACTTTATGATAGCATAAGTCTGTCTTGAGAGTCGATTACCTATGTCATGAGAGCTGCATTATCCAAGTATTCGACTCCTGGAGGGAGTGAATTTGGTGAGTTCTCAACAACACAAGAGCTGTGAAATAAGTTCTTTGCAGTTTATTAGACTGACCTATTGGGTGCTTTGGAAAGCACTTGTTGTTACTTCTATCGTCTTCATGTTGTTAAATGTGTAAATAGGCTTCTGCTTTGCTCTTTGCCTTTATAGCACAGCTAATGCACCAGAAGACGATGCTCCAACTAGATATTCCCGAACAGAGAGGACAACCTACAGCAGATACAGCAGGGATGCAAATTCTTCTGGCGGTTCTTTACCAAGTAATGCTTTGGAAAAGAGGGTTGAAGAACTTGAAAGGGTAAGTACCATCTAACACCTACTTGCCACACATCTGAAATGAAGTCCCTTTGAAACCCCATGGAGAAATTAGCAAGTAAAAGGTATAGAAATGATGCTAAATGGTTGAAGTACAGATAGGTATGCCAATAAAAATGTATAGAGTCAGACTGAGAAGAAAGTGAACTTTCTAATCACAAATGTTTAGTTTTCATTTGGTATATAACTGAGAAATAGTTAAGGTAAAGATAATACCTTTAGAGAGCCAGCTGTGATCTGTGTATTTCTCATGTATACCTCATGACACAAAGGGCAAATAACTTGGGGAAGGAGGGGCTCACTACCTATTGAGAAAATTAGCAAGCCTGCTTCTAATCTCCTTCTTGCTTAGGATTTTTTAATGTACTGAAGTATAAAAGTTAATTGCTATCCAGATGTTTATTAAAGTTTTAAACATTTAAAGTACATATTTAAAAGAAAGTTTTCATTACACCAGACATTCTTCATACAGACAATTTTGAAAGAGTGTAATAATGTTAAAGCTGAGATTTTCACCTAAAACAGCATTTTGCTAAATAGAGTCATCTGTGTAATCTATTGCTGGCTTATCTGTCTTCTTTGAAGTGGATTTTTGTGGATAACTTGCCAAATATTCTTGCATTCATATGGATGAGAGTTACTAAGTAAACACAATATGAATAGATCTTTTTTTTAAAGGCTGAAAATAAAGTGTATTTTGTAGAAATTAGTATTTTTTTTCAGACTGGGGAAACCTGATTTGAGTGATATGCACCATAATTCTCACTTCCAAATCAGCTTCCTTCTGAAATAATTTAACTGCCAGTGACACAGAAAATAGAGGAAGATTTAAAGGTTTTATTTCAGTATCCTGAACCCTCATGTACTGAATTCCTACTGGACATCTTTATTTTTTCTCATATTCAGGCCCACAGATCTAACAGTGAGGCTTCATTCCTTGTTAACAGTAATAGACCCCCCAGCATCCCAAAAAAGCCAAATCAAACACAACACCAGCACTGTCCTACCAAAAAAAAAAAAAAAGGCGAGTAATCCTCCTAATATAACAGATTTGGAACCTGATACTTCACATTTATTTACTTATATTTTGGGCTTCTATCCAATTTTGGGTTCATGCTTAAGTTAAATATTAATTAAAATATATCTGGACTCAGAGATACCAAACTGGTTTGCTGTGGGTAAATATTTTCTTAGACATGATTCTTAAGCTCCTTAAAATGTAAGGGCTTGAAGATGTGGAATTACAGGTAAGCAGTGTGTGGGGGTTTTTCTTCTTTGTTTGTTTTAAATGCTAATAGCTTTAAACTGTCTCTTAAAAGCAAAAATTACATTTCAAACTTCATTGCATATTCTGGTTTTAGGAACTTGCAAAGGAGAGACAGGAAAATGCGAGATTAATGAAGATGACACAGGATAAAGAGGAACTAATTGGAAAGCTGAAGGAGGAGATTGATTTATTAAACAGAGTAAGCACATACTTTCTTTTATGGTGCTGTATGTAAGAGGAGATAAAATCTCTGCATTCTCTGTGCTCTTTTTCAGGTGCCTGCATCCACTGAGCAAGGTCAGAAGAAATTAAATGTGGGGTTTTTTTGTGTTTGTTTAACTGTTCAAAAGGCATGCCAATAGCTTATATCTTTTACAGGTGACTTGTTTGTCATGGTTAACTTCTGTAAGTTGCGTGTTATTGGAATACCTGGATTTCTTGTTGCTTTAAGTGTTCGTAGAACCAGATTATAAAAGCAAGACTTCTGCATTGCCTCTTCTTTTCCAATTCAGTACGTAGCATTCCAGGAAATAATAAAGTTGGGGTTTTGACAGTTTTCTCAAGAAATTGTTACTTAGGACTTTTGTTAGACAAAATAATTATAGATTTAATTTCATTGTAGTGAGCTTTTAATTACTGATAATAGTGTAGATGATATTAGAAAGTTTCAAAATAAGTGCTTTATATTCTGACACATATTCTTATACTCTTTGTTGTTGATCCCCAGGTAAAGGCAGAAGATGACAGGGCAGGAGACTTGGGCAAGCATCCCTCAGGGGAGGTGTGTAGGCAGGAGAAGAGGGGGCAGGAGAGTGAGACATGCTTAGGAATGGGACAGCATGAGAAGTCTTAAAGTTGATAGAAGATTGTGATTTTAAGTCCCAGTTTTAAGGGCAATCTGGAATCTGGAGGGATAAGTGACCTCATCTTGCACTTACTGGCTGAGATGCAGAGCCTGGCTGTACTAGGGAAATGTGCTTCTGCTGGTCCAGTGCAGGTATTCCCATAAAAATTCAGAAAAAGACAAAAAATCAGAACTGGCTTTTGTGAATACTGGAGTGAAGGGAGGCAATAACTCTATGTGCCTAGTGACAAACTGTCATTTGTACTATTCATGTATAGCAAAGGAGGACGCCAAAACTTTGCAAACTAATATAGGGGACTAAAGTAGCTGAGATTATTCTGAAACAGCTTTTGTTTTGTTTTGTTTTGTTTTTTTAATAAAGAAAGTTGGAAGTTAATTCATAGGGCAAATGAAGTCTTGTCTGTTTTGGAGAGATTTCTGTTTTAATCTCATAATTGGTCTTTATGCTGTTCTTCCATTCTGCAAAGAATCTGTCACATCTAAGCCGATAACCTTATTACAGTCAAGGCAAGTGTTCATTCCTTCTACATAATGGATGGCAAAGCTACTTAATACTGCTGGTCACACCTGACTTCCTGACTCAGAGGTCAGAAAGAACAGATCAAAAGTACCTAAATCACTGACAGCTTGTTTTTTAGGACCATGACTATTTGTAAGATTTGCTGTTCCAGAAACAAATTTAGGGTTTTTTTCTGCTTTGTTTCAAGTTTGATGTCCTAAATTAAATCCCTCAAGCATCTGACTAGAAACCATCTTTCAATGTTTGCAGTGAAGTCAAGCAGTGCCTGTGCCTTGCCTTTGTTGAAGTATGATGGCAATTTCTGCTTGTTGCACAGAAAGAAAACATAAACAGAGTATAGTCCTTCCAAAAAATTCTTTACTATAAAATGACTAAAATGGTACTGTTCCATGACATGCACAAAGCCAATTTATTGGTGGTCGATAAGTAACCTCTCTTAATGTTTTCTTTTTTTTTTTTCTCCATCAAGTCAGCATTTATCGTGGCTATAACATTGTCTGTTAGCTTAATTGCAGTGCAGGTTACTTGTGTTTGCATCCCTTGGGGTTTTCCTAATGTTGAAATGGCTGCCTTTTGACTTTATGACCAGCCTAATAGTTTGTATTGCAAAAGTTTGAACCCATGTCTCAAGTAACGCTTCCATTGAAACAGATGCAGTTTTACTTTCTTTTTTAATAGCTCTTGGATTTATGACTGCTTCTATATTGGCTATCCATGTGGATTTAGAAAGAGGAAAGATTTAGAATATTAAGCTACAGAAACACTGCATCATTCTCATGGTGGAAGTTAACAGGGTAATCCTGTTTGCCTAAGGTTCACTGTCGTAACTGAGATCACGAGAACCAGCACTTGGGCATCCATCTGTTCTTCTTGGAATGTTACTCTGTAGACTTGGCATCAGTTGTGATCTTGTGCTGAGGTAAAAGGATGTCCCGAGGAATAAACTTTATTTAGTGAGCTAATGAAGAGATATTTTTAAAAGGTTCTGCTGGTAGGTAACCTAAATAGTGGTCTTTAAATTTGACCACCTACGCGTTCGAGGTGTTCCTCCATCTTTTCTGTTAATCAACATATGCAGTTATTGCATGTTAGGTTGCACAGACATGGAAAGAATTTCAAGTCAAAGAGTCTAAATAACTTTTTAAAATGCCATTTCATTGCATAGCTTCTGACTGCTCAGCCCTCATATTTAAAGAAACGCTCTTTCTAGAAGTTTCAGCCAGTTCATAACCATGGATGTGTATCCTTCATGGGCAGGGATCTTGTGTTATATTTGAAAAACTCTTTTTCCAAGAATCCTGAAACTTCTTGGCAGACTTTTTGTCCTTTTAAGTAAATATGTCTATTTAATTTAACAATATAATTTTACTTAAATCAGTCAGTACATCACAAAGACACTTGAAGAGCATGAACTGCATTTATATTGAGAAACAGAAAAGGCTTTCTGCCATAAATGACATTCTTTCGCTCCAGTACATTAGCCACTAAAAGTATGTCTACCACATTTTTTTGAAAGAAAGGGGTAATTGCTTCATAAAAACCTCAAGTGTCTGAAGGGAAAGGCATCTCAAGACATTTAAATATTTGTAGGCTAAGTTCAACTGTCGACTAGTTTACACTTGGTCATCTCTGACCTCACTAAGATGTCATTTTAGTTAAATGGGTGTTTGGAGAGAATCTGTCAGTGAGGATTTACGATCCAGTTAGTGTCAGTTGTGTAGTTGCTGGTTCCTTTGGTATGTGAAGGCCAAGCTTTCCTGCTGTTGCATGTTTTTTACTAATAAGCATGAATTAGTGTTGCAATTTTGAATAAGAAACTTTAAATCTCAGAGTGGCAAAAAACACCTGCATCTCTCCGTCCATTGTTTCTGCAGATATTTAAACTGCAGTAGATATTTTTCCTGGCTCATAGTCAAGGAACTTTTACTTGTAATAATCTTTGGAATGTTATTTTTGTAGCTTAAACATCTCACAAACTTAATATTTTGAGTAAATTACAGGTATTTTAAGCAGAAGGTTTTTAGGTAAGCTTTAATTGATGCATCTGATGGCTAGGTTTAATAACAAGTTCAAACACAGTATTATAAATGCTGAAGTAAAAAAAATAACATTTTATTGAAAAAGTGTTGTCCCTTCCATCTGATTATTTATCTGAACTGCACAAGAAAGAAAATCGAGTGTGTTTCATACAGTTACATAGTAAACTGTATTTATAGTAGCTATCCCCCAAAACTTTTCATGTTTAGATGTTTAAGTCACTTGTATCTGTTATGTCGGAGTGGTCAAATGCTTTTCCTGGAAGTCATTCATCCTGTGGTGCAGCATTACATCTGTGAGGCAAAGAGGAATTTCTGCTGGCGATTTCTTGATTCCCCGTTAGAAAACCAACAGAATAATTGCAAATTATTGCAATTCTGGATTCTGGCTTGGCAAACTGAAGAGGCTTTTGAAGATCATTGTATTGATTAAACACAACAGCTCTAGCGTGCACTTCTGGAATGGCCCCACTAGAAAGAAACGAGACAGGAGGCTCTTTATGTCAAACACTTTCGAAGAACTTGAAAGAACAAGAGAGAGAATATATTTTCTCTACTGTTTTATGTTTAATCCAGCATGGCAACAGTAGGGTTTTCCACACTCAAGGGCATCTAAGATCAGTAACGAGATTCCTGGTTCTTCCTCTTCTGCCTCCCTTTCATTTTCCTCCTTAAAAGTGCTGTCATTGAGGTCACTCTTCTGTTTCTTCATTTTTTCATTCTCATTCTGTTTCTTTGATGGGTTTTTTGGTACAGTAACATTATTTTTACTGAAGTATTGCTTATATTAAGCAGCCAATTTGACTGGTTTCCACTTTAAAAGCTTGAAAAGATTTGGTAGGAAGTGAAGAAGTGCAATGGAAACTGGGTAAATATGGTAACTGGTGGAAAAGGGATAGACATTTGGGGTGGGAGCAATCTATTTTAAACACCCATTATTACTGTGTGTGCTATCTGTTCTTTCAGTAGCAGTTTAGACAAAGGTTCCAAAATGCCTGTTCAGGCACTACTTTCTCTCACAAATTTGATACTCGATTTAACACACAAAGCAGGTTGTCTTGCAGTAATAAGCAGTGATGTGTGTATGTGAGTGGGACACTTGCGGACAAGCAGAGTCTGGGGAGCAGAAGCACTAACTGACTAATATCATCTCCGTATATGCCAAAAAATAATCACACGCATCCTATTTTGGTTTCTTAATGCATTAATTCCTGCTGTAGCTTCAGTTTTGATTATGTTTCCATTTAAAGGTGCTTGTACATGTGAATATAACATTAATATTTTGTAATTACAGTAACACTTGGAAAAAGTCTGGTTTAACAGATTAAAGAGTAGCTACTGTGACACTAATTCTTCCCAACTTCTTCACTTCAGAGCTGAGATTCTAAATTCCCGTTGCACCTAATTGAGAGTTTGTATTTATGGCCTGTATTTATGGCTTTTTCCTTTCACAGGACCTAGATGATATAGAAGATGAAAATGAACAATTGAAGCAAGAAAATAAAACCCTCTTAAAAGTTGTTGGACAGCTGACAAGGTAGAAGATTCAAGCCTCAATGAGGAAAGATTTAAAAACTACTGATTGAACATTAAGGTCAATATAGTAATACTTCCTGTGTTGCAGTATGTTATAATAACTGTGTTTATATTTATTGTTAGGAAACGAGATGAATGTTTATTTTCATAGTATTTTCTTCTTCATTCAATGAAATGGCATCAAATCTGGGGTATATTTTTAGCTTGCTTTTCATGTAAGAATAATGAAAATTTTGGACATATTTTGGAATATTACATTCAAAAATATTTGGGTTTTCTATCTTCAGGCTACATCTGGATAAATTACAGTAATTTAAAATTCATAGCACCAAGGTCACTTTCAGTCCACATGGGTGTATATTTTTTAAATGAATGGGAGCAATACGTATAAGCTTTGTTTACACAGATCCAAAATATATATTTTGGTAAAAATTTCATTTTTGTTTAAGCAGCTGTAAAGTGGATGCCTTATTACTGATGTATAACATTTTGCAGATTGATTCCTTGCTCTGAAACTCTTGTACATTGAGGTTTTTTATCGTATCTGAAAGACTGACAGTAGTAGAGAGTAGCTTTCTTTTTTCTGTATAACAGTATTCTGGCAGGAAGCAGAGATTTTATTAAAAAAAAAAAAAGAAAAAAAAAAGAAAAAAAAAGACAAAACCAAAAAACAATAAACCACCTGTGGTATCAGCATTAATAAGTTCTTAGAATCATCTTGAAGTTGTGCACTGCAGTTTATTTTAAAGCTGAAATGCAAGTTTGCTGTCAGACAGGAAGTTTGTTTGCTGTGTTGAGAATTCAAAAAAAGCCTGGAGCTTTCATTTTAGCAAAGACAGGTTTGCAATACTCTTCTACTTAAGTTGTCACCTTGAAATTTGTAGTGATCATAACCAATCTGAGGGTTTCCATGTTTTCATTTTTTAAGCTGGGTGAAAATGTCTGTATATAATGGAGTGCAGAGGCACACAAGTGATTCATACCCTTTTGAAACATCAAATGATTTAAGAAAACCTTTTATCCTTGATTTTAAACTAACAAGTTGTTTAAAAAGTGTCTGTTTAGATGCTACAATGCAGTTATGGCTGTGTACTGATTCTTCTATAACACGATAGTAGGCAGAGTTTTCGGTTTACATTGACCACAGACAATTCTCTTCTTAAAATTCTAGTTAGACTGACATTTCCTGTACTTTATTTTGTCTTAGTACAGCTCATTTTTCATTCCTGATCAGAATAAATGTCATTTGAGTCAGGACACTAAAAATGAAGACACTTTGAAGAGTCCAGGCTTTTTCTTAACCATTTTGAAGTTTGGTGTCAGAAAGTTGCATGCATATAGTTTTTGTTAACTTAAAACTTCAAAGCAACTTCAATATATAGTAACAATCACCTTTTCAGATTTGCTAATTGTTTTCATAATGTGTATTTAACCACTGTAAGAGTTTCTTAAATTTAAAATCCAGGTATTCCTGTTAATGCCTTGGATTGTTTTGGATCTAGGATAGGTTCTTTTGCATTTGTGTATTCTAATGAGGAGGAACTTCTCAAAGCTTCAAAGTATTCTTCAAGACTTCTATTCCAGGATGCCTTAATGTTTTCCTTCACAGTGGATGAGAAACCATGGGAGACCATTTAAAACCTTTACTCAGGGGTATAAATGGTATGGGGGGGGGTGTGTAGGCCCTTCAACTATGATATACACCAATTAATATTGCCTTTAATATCATTATAACAGTATGAAGTCCCTTAATTTATCAGTGTCATGGAATTAAAAATTGGAAGCAATAAAAAATCAGTTGAGATGTATGTCTTCTAAATAAATATGAAATTTTCTCTGGAAGCAAATCTGATTTCCTTCTCTGTGTACTAGGTAGGAACATACACACTGATTTATGGCATGGAATGTCAAACATACCGAAGCATCATTAAGGAGTTAATGCAGAATACACACATACACACATATATTGATATGAAGTTGTAAATGAGATATTTCATAAACTGTATTTCACAAAAGATTTCAAACCAAAGAACAATAACAACAAAGAACATAAACAAGAATTACTTGCCTTCGTAGTACCTCTTCTTGGTTTGCATATGTCTTGACTTAAATTTAGCAGCGCTAAGGCCATCCAGCTGACAGGAATATTTGGCAGAAGTACTTCTGATACTCCACCTTGAAGGGGTGTTGGCAAGTGAAGTTTCCAAATATTTGAAACCAGTAACGGCTCAGGCAGAACATGTGAACAAAGGAGCTGTTGGGAACTCACAGATAAAGTACCTCAGGGCATTATTGTTGTGTATTATATATAAATGTAAAACTCTCCATGGTTTTAAAAATTACCATAAATTGTATGTTGAAGCATAACACTTCTGCTGACAGTCTGGAAGATTTAGATGGCTTTTTGGAAAAAAGTATGTCAGTAACAATTCATTATCACATTATCAGGCTCTTAGGAGAAGTTTAGTAGTTTCTAGGAAAAATGATGTGTTACATACAATGTTAATAATTGTCTAGTCAGTTACTTGCCATTATCATTTCATTTCAGGAGAGTACTCTTAGAGTCAAGCTCAAACCTAGAATAAATTTTTATCCTAGGTGATCTGAAGGTGTTAAATTTCCTATTTACCAGCAATTCACTAACCCATGTCCACATCCTTGCCAGTCCAACGCACTGATTGTTCTCAACTGTGTGATTTAAAAGTGGGGAGAATGCTGGAAGTGGGAACCCTCCTCACTTGGAAAGGCTAGATGAGTCCTGAATGAATCTGGGTATTAACGTACCTAGGCTTAATCAATGTACTAGGGCTTGTGGGGGGTGTTAGTATGGAATATTAACTGTATAGACAAGTCTCTTGGAGATTTCCAGACATTCATGTCTTAAAAGTCAAGCTGAACCACTTAGGTCTAGCATCTCTGTTTCTGAGTCACTTGGGTCATCTAGGAAATCTGAACAGAAAAGTACTCCCATTGACTAGAGCAAAAAGGGCATCCTTTTTTTCAAAATACTTTAATAACGAGCAGCACGATTCTTGTTTTGATAATGCACAATGATACTCCTGTTACAGTCACATACTGTTGTATAGAAAACGTATACTACATCCAGAGCTGAAGGTTAAAATTGTGCAGAAATATTTTTATAATTGATAATATACACTAATTTTTGTGGCATTTGTTCCCTAAAGAAGTTCGACCATATAAAAATGCTGGTGATTTTTACAAGGAAATTCAAAATGGTTCATTTTTAATTTTTTAACAAAGTTGCCATGTTGAAGTTCAGTGTTACTTAATGTATATATTAACGGAAAGACTCCCGTCTGTGTTGGCAAATGAGAGGTTTTTTCTGTCTTTAAAGCGAAAATGTCTTGGTTAATTACCAGATTTGTGTTTACATCTTCGGAGATTAATTATTTCTGTGTTAGATTGGCTCTGAGTTTGAGAGGTGGAGTGAGAAAAGAGGGTAACAAGAAATAAATCAATAATGTCCAAAGTAGCGAGTATAACCTAATGATTTTTGATTATTTTTTTTTAATTCAGTTGTACTGAGAATTACCTGTGGGAAGATTTGTGATTGGTATAAGCACTACAAATATATAGGGGTTTTAGTATGTTGGAAACAACTGATTAACCTACATCAAAGCTCTTTTCAACTTGTCTGGTATCGTTACAGCTTGGAGACTTGCTACTGTAAGAGAGACCAAAGGGAATATTGGAGATCAAATTACTTCTTAACATTTTGCTAGGAGAGCAGTTAGAGTGACTCCAGCTATTTTATGGTTTTCTGTAAGTTCTTTGTGAATATTTCCAGCTTGAATTGAAACAAATCAGTATTAGTAGCCAAAAGGAAAGCTAATTATTGAGAAACAAATACATGAGCAATAACTATGGATGCCATTGACATATGACTGAGTGCCAGTATTTCTTGGGCTCAGACCCTTTATGAAGATGTCAGTTGAATCGGTCCACTTGCATCAGTATTAGTGAAAAACATCTAACATTATTAATAAGAAACAAATACTTTAGTTGGAGAAAATACCATTGCAAGCCATGACTTAGTACAATTTAAAAAATTATGCTGGTGCATGTAGCTGCTGAGACTGAGGGGCTAAGGATTATACTTTAAAGTTTTGTTAAAAATGAAACAAATGACTTCTGGATCTTGTCGTGTAATTTGATAGAGAAGTTCACTACAGAAGAAGTTCACTACAGATCTGTTCCATGCCAATCATTCTGGTGTCAATACATGCAGAAGGTATTGACACTAGTGTTTCTAGAAGTATTTCTTATTCTGTTATTAAACATTTCTTTAGGACTACTTTATATATCCAGGACAAAAAAGGACTTTGATATCTATTTTAGCAGCATTCATGATCTTCCAAGTATGTTGACGTACTGTAGCAGATCTCTGTCTACCGTTTCTCCTCGTACTGTAGCAGATGTACATTACCTTGTTAATTTAATCTTTTTGCCTTTATTTCTGGATTTCTGGTGTAACTGTTCTTGTTCAGGGCTAGTTGTGATTTTTTTCTGTTCTGGAAAAGTTATGATAGTTGAGTTTTCCACTGAAAATAGTCTCATAATGTGGAGTCTTTTTAAAAAAATATCCATTTTATGCATTTAGAAAGTTGAAGCATCATTAAGCTATAAATAACTAGATACCCGTTTTAGTTTTGAACATTGACTAGTTGTGATATTGTTTGTGATATCAGATTTAAAATGATGTTGAGATTCTTACTGTTGCAGGTAAAAGATACGTGTTTAATCTAACAATAAAGACTGTGTGCCTTTGTCCAAATAAAACAGAAGTATTTTTAATCCAGGCTGGCTACTTATTGTGTTTTAAAGATAATTAATATTGTCCTACTAACTGCTAGAATTATTTTTACGTTGAGTTTCAGTTCTTTAAGTGTGCCTGTGTTTGCACACACACAAGAGAGAAATCTGCGTATTTTCACCACACTAATTGTCTGCTTTGGGAATGTAGCGAGTATCCTCCCATGAATTAGATGGAAATGACCTTTGCCTGTACTTCAAAGCTCAAGTACAGCCCTTCTCGGGAAAATGTACCGAAAGATGTTACAGTGCTACTTCTACAAATGAAGTGACTTCAGAATAGATTTGATTGCTGAAATTTCTATATGAATGCATGTTCTCTTCTCCTGCGCAGGCAGAATCATTAAAGGCGACCTGCAGGCTACATGTAATGAAAACAAGTGGATCCTCGGTAAATACCAGTGAGATAATAACTCTTTAAGAAAACAACTCAAAACATAAATACCATAAGAAACCAGGCACTGAACACCATGATACCATTATGGATAAGGATGCTATGAGCATTTGCACTTGGTAAATTTTAAAATTTTAGGTGAATTCAGTTTAGGACTATTACTCCTACAACTGACTTCCTTTATGAAAGCCCTGTGGCTGTCAGACCTTGTTTTGAAATACAAAAGTCTGTCCTTCAGTTTTTGCCTTTGGCATTTTAGGTTGTTCAGTCTTGCTGGGAAATTTCAGCCCAGTACAGAAGTGCCTGGTCCATGCTCCTCCTGTAGTCTCTGAACTTGCTGTACAAAATACACCTGATCTTAGCACTTGTTCTGTTTTCCTGTGGATGTTCTAATTTTTCTTTCATAGCACGTCTCTTCCTTTCTCTTTTGTAATTTTTGTATCTTGTTTTCCTTGTTCTTCTAGAACCTTCAAGTGGTACCTATACAGTGTAACAATGTCCATGAAACTATTCTTTGCTGGATTTTTCCCTTTCTTATACAGACCTCAAATATTTGTATGAGAAAATTTTCTCATTTGGTGAAGAATTACACTGTGGAATGTACTGCAGCTGCAAGTTGTTCTGGGACACCAAGAACTTACCACGGTTTTGAGAGAGACTGAATATTGATGTGGATATTGAGGTGATCCAATGGCCTAGTTATACCATAAAAATTTCTGTTAGTCTCCCACTGGTAGAAATGAGAAGGAAACCTTGTAGGAATATCACATGCGAGAGTGATGTTGACTTATGGACAGCATTTGGGCAGGAGCAAACAACAGGGATATATCTTTCTGATGTGTATCTAACAGTCCCAAATTGCACAATTCTCTATGGAGATCTCATGGGTTTCCACTAACACCTCCGGGTTGGCAGCCGAGAGCTTCCAGCCCAGTGGTGACAACCCTTTGGGTGCGGGAACTGATGCTCCCATTTCCCTTGGCGACCCTGGAGCAGCAAGGTCTCATTCCACAGCCTGTAGCCAGAGTCTCTCTTGCTGGTGTCTCAGTAGGGATTTCTGTTTAAGCAAAACTGACTGGCAACTTCTGGATTCACTCAAGACATTTGAAGTAATATTAAGCATTTTACATGTATTTAGTATTTTATTATGAAAGGGGTGGAGTCTTCTATACCATGTAAAGAATCAGTGCTTCAGTTTCTTGGGCAACGTCAAGTCCCTTAGGCCTTTTCTTGAAGTGAAAGTTGCGGCCTCCAGTGAAGACTTTTTAATCTTAACACCTTTAAATTGGGCTCATTTTACAGTCTGATGGGGGTACCTACAAACTCAAAACCTCCAGGCCTTCTTTTAACAGACACTAGAAGATAAATGTCTTTGGAAAAGTTCTAGGAGCAGATTTGAGGGTTAAGGGCTTTATGATCAAAAGAAATCTCTTAAGTCCTTGTTCTCCTGGTTAAAGAAAATCTGACTAAAATGACAAAACCCAGCAGTGTCTCTGAGGGACCAGCTTGGTAGTTACTAATGGGCTTCTGGGGAACACAATAGTCCCTGCACACTGAAGTCCTGAAAGTTGCTTAATATAGCAAAGATTAACAGCAGAGTTCTAGAAATGTCTGACTTACATTTTCTACTGGTTTGGGCCAAACTGTGCAAAACGTGGTTAGTATGTAGTGATGGGATTGTAGTGGATGTTGTGAATGTGAGTAAGAAAAGTGAGATTCTCTTTCTGTTTTGTTCATATTTTAGCCTTTCTTCAAGAAGTGTGTCAGTGATGTTAATTGCTGAGAGATTTAACAGTGAACTTTGGCAATAATTGCATAAGTTTTAGAATCTTTGAGGTAAAAGCTGCCATCCTCATTATGCTTAATTAATGCCTTTGACTTACAGGTATTTGTTACGCGGTAAAGATCTGTTACAGATAACAAAAGATAAAAGCCCTATCGATATTGCAGAGATAATAATCCACGTCTATGCTGATTTTCAATCAATATGCTATAAATTTTAAAGAATATTAAATAGCATAGGTATCAAACTTTGTTTTGATATCTGGAATTTCTTTAATAAGGGAGGTAATGAAAATATATGCTTGTTTGGTGCTACTGATCTGCCTTTGGTAAACAGAAATACTATTGAAGATGAACTGGTTCTATAATTGATCTTCTTGTTGTTGACTTCTTGAGGTGTTACAGCTAACTAATTCCATGCTTTCTAAAATAGCAAAAAGATGCACTTATAATTTGGTGACAGCAAAAATGAGAACTTCATCTCTGCATAGTCTTTTAGGGAGAGGAACTGAAGCAATTTTTATGGCTTTCCCCTGATGAAGTGACCTGAAGGTATTTAGGTATTATGGGCTCATTCAATAAGCCATTGCGTATCTCATGCAACAAAGCAGCTTTAACTCCTGTCCTTCCCTTGTACCAGGGTATTTTCTAAGAACCCAAAGCATAACTTAAAAGAAAAACAGTGCTTTTCTGTTGCACAAGATTCTATTTGAAAAAACTGCAACTTGATAATTGGCATCTTGACACTGTCTGGAAATCAGGTTTTGTAGTCTGAGAGCCTTTGGAATGAAATCTTTGTTTTTTCTCTCCCTCAGAAATGTTAATCTCTGCTTTTGCCTGGAGGCTCGTTACAACAATGATGCATTTTGGAGTTTAAAATTTTGATTGCAACAGTGTAAGTGTGGTTACAGCCAGCTACCAAATATATTTAATGGGTGGGGACAATAAAACCACTGAAGCTTTGCAAGTTGAGACTCTCTAGAAATAACTCTCATATTTCTCTGTGAAGCAATTATATAGAAAATGCTAATTGTTCCCAACTGAATCACTCTTTCTTCCCATTTAACTGCTTCTGCTCACTATAGTTTTGTCATAAAATATCACTTAAAACCTCCTGTAATTGTATTACTCTGGCTTTCTATGAGAAAAAACTGACCATTTATAATTTACACTCTCCAGATTCTAGGATTTATGAAGGTGACTGAAGACAGGGAGAAAAATATGAGAAAATACCTGGGTTGAGACTGTGCAGGATGGAATATCAGGGAGAGTAATAAGTGTGTCAGGGTGAAGAAAATCTATGTTTTGTCCAACACTGTTTTCACAGTTTTCAACAAGAAAAGGATAACAAGCCGAATTAATTTATTTTATAAGGAACTAAAAATGATTCTGGTTATCACAGCAATATACTGTTTTTACGAGAAAAATGTGATCTCCAGCCCTTTATTTGCTTTGCACAAATACTTAAAAACATGGAAAATCCACAGAACATTGTGGATCGCAAACTGGCTGAAGGAAAGAAGCCAGAGAGTTGTGGTCAATGGTGCGGAGTCTAGTTGGAGGCCAGTATCTAGTGCAGTGCCTCAAGGGTCAGTATTGGGGCCGGTATTATTCAATATATTCATCAATTATTTGGATGAGGGAATAGAGTGCACTGTCAGCAAGTTTGCTGATGACACCCAGCTTGGACAAGGAGTGGCTGACACACCAGAAGGCTGTGCTGCCATCCAGCGAGACCTGGACAGGCTGGAGAGTTGGGCGGGCAAAAATTTAATTAAATATAACAAGGGCAAGTGTAGAGCCTTACATCTGGGCAGGAACAACCCCAGGTTCCAGTATAAGTTGGGGAATGGCCTATTAGAGAACAGCATAGGGGAAAGGGACCTGGGGCTCCTGGTGGACAGCAGGATGACCATGAGCCAGCACTGTGTCCTTGTGGCCAAGAGGGCCAATGGCATCCTGGGGTGTATTAGGAGGGCAGTGGTTAGTAGGTCAAGAGAGGTTCTCCTTCCCCTCTACTCTGCCCTGGTGAGACCACATCTGGAATATTGTGTTCAGTTCTGGGCCCCCCAGTTCAAAAAGGACAGGGAACTGCTGGAGAGAGTCCAGCACAGGGCAACAAAGATGATTAAGGGAGTGGAGCATCTCCCTTATGAGGAAAGGCTGAGGGAGCTGGGGCTCTTTAGCTTGGAGGAGACTGAGGGGTGACCTTATTAATGTTTATAAATATATAAAGGGTGAGTGTCACGAGGATGGAGCCAGGCTCTTCTCGGTGGCAACCAACAGTAGGACAAGGGGTAATGGGCTCAAACTGGAACACAAGAGGTTCCACTTAAATTTGAGAAGAAACTTCTTCTCAGTGAGGGTGACAGAGCACTGGAACAGGCTGCCCAGGGGGGTTATGGAGTCTCCTCTGGAGACATTCAAACCCTGCCTGGACACATTCCTGTGTAACCTCATCTAGATGTTCCTGCTCCGGCAGGGGGGTTGGACTAGATGGTCTTTCAAGGTCCCTTCCAATCCCTGTCATTCTGTGATTCTGTGAAAGAGAAGACTTTCCACACTTGAAGAAATCCAAATTCCTGTTTAAAATCACAGCTTCGATCGTATCTCTCCTAGAGCGTGGTAGGCTGTAGATGAGTAGGCAAAAATTTTGGACGTTGCTTTTCAAATATTGCATCATTTGTGGTACTACTGCGGTAACGTCAGTTAGTATATTTGATGATTTTGGGGATGTGTCAGGCTTGCCCCAGGCATTAACATCTCTAGCGGAAATGTGATAAAGCCGATTCTCAGGATATGGTGGGAGCCCCTTTTTACTGAGTTAAGTCATTAAGTATATTTAAATGTAATTCACTATGCCTGTCTGGTCTAAAGTGGTGGTGCTTGTATGAATTTTTAAAAACACTTAAAATTATTACAAATCTGTATATCACAGGGTTATGTTTACAAGGTTAGAGTGATATTTTAGAACTGAAAACCTTTGTATTGAGGTGCTTCCGTACATCCATTTAAATAGCTTTACTTGCTTGAAATATTAACTGTTTTGTTACAAGAGATGCTAACTAGAATTAGCAGTTTGCTGCTGGTGTAATGATGCATCATTTTTTAATACTAAAAATTTTAAGCCAAAAATTGGTGGCTTTAAATTCATGTTCCTGCAAGAAGTGCAGTGCTAATTAAGTATATTATAAGTAATACCTAAAACTACTTAAAAATTAAGTAAAAGAAAACATTGTTTACATTTTCCTACTTTACTATTCAGTAACATTAATTACTCACTTTCTTCATCTGTTTCACTGAGAATTCATATGTTTTGTTTTGATCGATCGGCATGGAAAAGGATACTCCTCTGGCTGCACTTAATTGTAAAAGCCCAGAACTGGGTAAGGATCTCAAAAGAGGTGCTTTTTATTTATATTTCTTATTTATCAGTCTTATAAAGCAGCTGTTGCAGTTCTGTAAGCATGCTCTCCACTGAGGAACTCTCTGCATAGGAATCACATCCTTTTTGTTTGGCAACCTGTCCATTGAGTTTACACGACTTTTTTAATGCTGTTAATATTGTAGCTGAGGCAGCTGAGAGCAGAAAGAATCGCTCTGGCTTCCTTCTGTGGGAGTGGATTCCGATATTTGGAAACTGTTCCTGGCAATAACTGGGTAACTTACTCCACCAGTAGAAGAAATTGGATTGTGATTTGGGATTTGTAATAAGAAGTGCAAATGTTCAGTGGTTCAGAGGCAGCGGTGGCCGGCGGGTGTTCACAGGGACCTCCGTAGCGCAGAGTAATACACTGTCCTGAATTTTGGTAACAGAGATCCACAGGGAGGTTGTAAACTGGATGTAAGGTCAGATGAGAGGTCCAAGAGTTATTCAAAGTAGAAACTAAACTCCTGTTTCCAAAAGTGTGTTGCTGAAATGGATGGATAAAGCTGACATCTTTGGCTTTCTGTTCTGTAGGTAAGTGAAGATGTGGATGGACTTCTCAGGTGTTTTGCTTTTGTGCTTCTATCTAATCTATAGGTAAAGAAAAACTCAAGCTTTTCAGGTCTGTCACTTCAGCTATCCTTTTTTCTTAACAGTGTTGAATTAGTTCTTTTGACACTTCAAACAAAGACAAGTAGATCTCATCTGACTCCTTCAGTAGATGGTAGATGAGTGTAATTGTCTTTTTTTCTTCGTCTAATTTTATTCTGTCATCTCGTACCTTATTGATACCTGTTGAGATTTTTAGTGCTTAAGATGAAATATAGTTCAGTTTACTTTCTAGATCTAAGGAAGGTTATCCCAACAGATTACTATTTACCTCTGCACTTGGAATGTTCTGTGTATTTCACTCATTTTCTAATGCCACGGAGGCAAAACCACTTAGCTGGCGGGTACAGGAAATGCCTCTGTCGATGCTGCCAAATACTCAACATTTGGATCTATTAGCAATCTTTTCTGGCCCCATGCTGCAGCCAGAGCTGTGTGATTGCAGAAAGTAAACAACTGAAGTACCTATGCAGGGAGCTACAGCTATAGGTAAGCACTTAGTGTATGGTTTTTTTCCTCTCTGGGGCCATGCACTAGATGAATCGCTGTGCTGCCCACTAAGCTGCTGCAGCCAGACAGCTGAACCGACATATTTCGGGGCAGTATCATTAACCGAGTGCTGATACGAAAAGCCACCCGACAGGATGAATCAGCTTCCATTTATTTGCAAATTGGCAAAATGTCATGTTCCTCCTCTGCTCTTCCTTTGTTAACATTTTTACCCGTTTTTCTCGCCGCTCTTTTGCAAATAACAGCGTGTCCCGATACCGAGAAACAGGAAGGTTTTAGAGCAAAGTCACCTAGTGGTTTATCAGCTGCCTTGTGCAGGACCGCGGCACTCAGACGCAGGATGCAGTTTACTAGGCGTTGGCACCAAGAAGAATTTTTCCTCCTTGTAACCTGGCAAGGCGCCATATCTCCTCACCAAAGAGACTGAAACAAAACATATTTCTCCTCATCAGTATGCAAGAATTAAAATAATAAACCGTTTAGAGATCTTGGCAAGCGTTACTTTGGATTTTAATGAACTTTAGTCAGCTCTTAAGTAATAATTAAATCACTTTGAATAAAGCATCCGAATTTGAAATCATGGGCAGAACTCTTTTGCCCCTGTTTTGTCCCCTGCATTGCATTACGTTATTTAGCTTGTTAGGCATTCTTGGTGCTTGCAAGAAGAGATAAAATGACGCTCTGAAGAATATTTCTTGTGGTGCTTATGAAATCAGATCTCTGTAAAACAATATCCCAATGAGCACAGAATATAACTAAATATTAGGCCTATTTCCAAAATAGAAAAGGAAACGCTCTTGTTAAGCACAAGCTCCGAGTGAGTCATGTTCTGCCTGGTGAGTCGCAAAGACTGAGTACGTGTGTACATTTTTTATGGACGTGGCTCTGGGATTTCAACCCTGGGGTGGGCCGCTGCAAGGCCGGGAAAAACAGGCCTCTGCTTCAAATTCAGTGTCACCCAGTCGGGGACAAGGCTGGGTGTTTTATTTTTTCACGTTTCTGACTACGCTTTTTATGCTGGTCGACTTCATTGCAGGTCTGCTACAGTATATTGTTTTGTTTGTGTGTCAAGAGCGAGAGTTTAGGGTGTGTCGGCGAGAGATGGGGAGGCAAGCAAAGGTCAGGCCGGATGGCAGGTAGGGACCGAGGCGCTGGTACGCACACCTGCATGGAGTGTATTTGTACGAGATGATGGTATTTGGCTTGGGAGGGGAAAAGGCAATGCTGTTTGGTTGATACGTTGGCATGGGAATAGTTATCACAGTAGCTAGGCTGTGCTGAACCTGTGGAAAACATTATCATTTAAAAACAAGTCCTTATGCGTACCAATTTTGTCTTCCCTTTTATTTCTCTGGTGCGACAGAGCGATGGGGTGCAGAGGAAGCAGAAAGGGGCAGAGAGTGGGGTCAGAGAGCGGGACGTTGCAGACAGGCTGTGAAACAAAGGCGGGAGGAGGGTGGCTGGAGCCCTCTTGCCAGCAGACAGCCTGTCCCAGCGCTCAGCAAAATAACAGCAGTCAACCAGAAAGGCATCCAGACTATGGGCTGTGAAAGGTGAGAGCCGGGAGGTTCTTCCTTTTCAGGCAGATAAGCTTTTAAAGGCTACAGCTTTTGTCAGTTTTCAGCTGATTAAAAATAAAAACTATATATATATATATATATATATATATATATACACACACACAAAGATGCATATATATACATACGCTATTGTTAAGCCTATATAATTTTTGGCGAAGGTCGCAGTAGAAGGCTTGAAACTTATTACATATTTTCAGATATATTTTGAAAGTGTATTTGGCACATGTAATTGAAAAAATATTTATCCTTTTACTGCGTATCACTGAGTCAAACTCCCCGCAGGCGATGAAGGTGGCTCAGCAGAAGCGAGCTGTGAGCAGCAGCTGTGAGTGTGTGTGTACTGTGTGACTCTTTGGGGCTCTCCTTGGAATCGCCATGTGGGTACATCCCTGCTCCTGGCTGAGTGAGACTGCTGTGGTGGAGCTGTAGAGAAAGCTGGGAGTCCACAAACCCTGCAAGAACCAGCCAGATTTTACAGGGCAGTTGATGCAGAACAGAGTGGTTATGGTGGGATTTTGCACTGAATAAGGAGGGAACTTGACTATGAGTAACAGCAGTAAGGACAGAACACCACAAACTCCACAGACCAGTGTCACTACCAGGAGTAACCTGTTCTTTGAATCACAGCAAAGTAAGAGTAGGGTCTGCGAGGGAAACTAAAGGATAGCACGGGATGGTCTTACTGTGGAGTGGTTTCTGTGCTCCGTGTTTAAAACAAACAAACAACAAACCAACCAACCTGGGCAGCATCTAGTCCTTTGAAAAGATTCTTCAAAAGGAAGGAGAAATGCCACGATGCCACTCATAGCACCAGGTGCATTTAAAGCCAGCAGAGCTTACCTTTCTTAGCTCTCATCTGCTGTAGAAGGATTCTGATTGTATTTAAGAGATTTTATTTTTCTGTAAAGGGAATAGATCTCTTAGTGTAAGGTTTTCCACAAGAACTCCTCAACTCTGAAGTTTTCTGTGTTTTATAACTCATGTTTAGTATTCAAAAGAACTAATATTTTAGCTGTCTAGATGCTGTAAGCACATCTCATTCCTTTCCCTTTCAAGTGAAATGTTAGGGAAAGGATTTGAAAAAGTTATTTATTAGAAGGGGAGAGGTGGATTTGACGATCATTGCTAAGACTGTGGTTTAATGGGTTTTAGTGTTATTGGAGAGCTGGATATTTTGGAAAACATGCCCAGAACTTTGGATGGCCATTCTAGAATCTGTTTTTAATATATTTCTAAATTAGGAATCAAAACCAGATGCAACACAAGATTAATTAGTCTCCATGTACTTTCCCTTGTCACCATGCAGTCCTCCTGTGAGAGCTGTATGCCAGAGAGCCAGGAAGAGGGCAGTCTCACCACAAGTAATTTCATTGTACAAGAACAAAAACTAATTCCCAAGTTTCCTCCCAGATATAACCATGTTAAATAGAGGATCTGTTCAGGATTGCATAATTCCTTCTGTAGCTATTACAGAAAATGCTTACATGGAAAAGCAACAGTAGGAAAGCATCTGTGTTTCTAGCTTGTCTCTCTATTAGGTTTTCTTTCCTTTTCTGGTAATTTAAGACAGATACAACTGTACAATCCATTTTTCTCTTCAGTACATTTTTTTCTCATTTGTTTTTTTCCCCCCAAGTGAAATGAGTAGAGTCAGCTTGACAGAGCCAGCCAGCTTTCTGTAGATGAAGGACATGTGATTTGTGGCCCACAGTTGGGAAACCACAGGTATTAAGTTGTTTATGAGATCTGCGTCTGCAAGCACGGTGACTAGAGAAGGATGTCAGGCCCAGGAGGGACCAGGCTGGATGCAGCGATGAAGAGTAGGGGAGAGAAAAATCCCATAGCTTGCTTGACCACAGGCTGCTCAAATCACTCAAACTGGTTGAAACACCAACCTCTCTGGACAATTAATGGTGTCTTTCTGATAACTCTCTTTGCCCTGTTCTCTGACTTGCTGCTGAGGACACGGGATCTCTATCCAGTTTATTACTGGGTTGTGTACATGCTAGATTATATACAACAGATGCTATGAACTCCATCCTAAACCAGCATTTTTGTTTTCAGTAGCCTAGTTACTCTTTAGATAAGAGATATTTAGATCTCTCCATCAAGACCTTCCCATCAGCTGTTTAGTTCTTGAGGCGGCTGCCTCTCAGAGACCTGGCCTGCAGCCTCTGCTGGGCTGGGCTTGGTTGGGGCTGCTCTGAGCTGGACTCAAGGTACAAATACTGCAGGGCAAGGGGGAAAGGCTGGGATCAAAAAATCACAGTGTGGGAAGCAGCCAGCTGGGGAATTAAATCAGAAGCCCGTTCAGCAATCTGCCCTTTCAGGAGAAAGCAGACTAGATGGCTTTCTGAGCTTTCTGAGGGAGCCAGAGCAGAGGCCTGGGCAAGGAAAAAGAAGAAAAGCTGGTGGCAAACTGCTGCCTTGCATGTAAGGTATCACATTTTCCTCCTCCTCCGGTAAGTCTGAAAGGGACGTATCTAAATGGGGGGGTGACGTGAAAAGCCCCTGTCCTGCAGAAAGGGAAAAGGGATCCAGCAGACCCCTGTGACTGCCCTTGGGACAAGGTAAGGGAGAAGGGGAGCTGTGTGCTGGGCGTGAAGGGATTCCCTACCCTGACACACGGTAAGAGAATAAGATGCCTGGTGACATCCAGATGTCCAGCTCTGTTTGTAGTGAGGCTCTTCATTTGAATTCTCAATCTGAAATGGGACAGGAAGGCTTGTTTTGTTGGAGGCCAGGTCATTTCACAAGGCCTGAAGAGGCCAGAATATCGCAAATGAAAACTTGTGGAGACTCTCAGAATCACTGAGTCCAACCATAACCTAGCACTAAACCATGTCCCTAAGAACCTCATCTAAACACCTTTATAGAACTACTAGAGCTATGTAAAAAGTAGCAAAACAAAACCAGTAACAACAAAAAACCCCAAACCTAAAGGAGCTTAATGCTATCTTCATTAAAAGGTAGCAGACTGCTTTTTAATTGAGGGACTTGGTAAGTTTTTCTCAGAAGGAAGAGGTGGGGCTCGTTGTTTTGCCCAGATGATGACTCAAGTGCCAATTTAATTCAAAGGGGAATACAAATTAATCATCTGCCTTTCCTCCTATACAGAACGTTTTAATGTCATTTCATTTCACAGAATACAGTTCATAAAATAAACTTGAGCAGTTCTACCTAGCTCTTAGAAGCGGAGCCTGAAGGTGTGCGAGGACACCACATGTGGCTCTCCCAGCCTCCGGATTCCTCAGGAGCCGGAGTTTGGATGAAGTCACGTCTCTTGGCCGATCTGTTTACTGTCTCCCATTTTCAACATTCTTCTCTTGACCTGCAGTGTTAGTTATGAACTCCCATTACGAATTCCAGTCCTGCAGGTCAGTAGATGGAGTAAAGATTTTAAATAATTCCAGGCTGGTTTGGCATGGGGCAGATAGGGGTGCGTGGTTGAATCCGACTCAAGTTAGGTGTGGTTTATCTTGATTTTACTCAACTGAAGTGAAACAAAATGACAAGAAATATAAAGTTAATCAACTTCTGAGAGGTATGGACAGCGTGTGCCAAAATTACAGCTACAGGAAGCTAAAACATTAATGAAATTGCAGTATTGGAGCTGCTTCTGTTCTAGACCTTAAAGTGAACAGTCCTCTCCCAGGCAATTGAATTAGTATACACTTGTAAATAACTTCCAGTAACTATTACTTATTTGTAAGGCTGTGAACATTTTAAATACAGTAATTTCTTACTGTAAGCTTGGCTTTATTTGTGTTTTTAATGCTGGAGATAGAACCCCCACCCTGCCTTTTGCTGAAGGCTGGGACAGCAAAATGTTCTGTCCTGGGGAAATGAAAAAGGTCACTGGTTCTTCCTTTGAAATCCAGACTGTTCTGTTTCTTGGTTTTATGTGAACCTGAACCACATGGGGATTGCCAGCTAGAAGGCGAAACAGTTCCATCACATAGTCTCAAATCTATAGGGTATTACGCCTGATAAAGCACTAGTGATTCTTGTTGTTTCTGCAGGACCATTTATTATTAAAAAAGGAAAAGAAAAAGGAAAAGGAAAAGAAAAAGAAAAAAAAAGAAACAGGAAAAGAAAAATAAAGAAAAAGAAAAAGAAAAAGAAAAAGAAAAAGAAAAAGAAAAAGAAAAAGAAAAAGAAAAAGAAAAAGAAAAAGAAAAAGAAAGACTTGCAATCCAGCATCTGAAAGTTGGCAGATTACATTAGTTCAGAATGTCTTCAGACGGATGACTAGTTGCTGCTTGCCTAGCACTAGCCACAGGACAGAAATGAATCCACAGAGGTGGGTTGTTATTGCCCCATTTGTCATCCCAGTACTCAGTAAAGATTATGGATGGGTATAAGGAAATGGAAAAGAAGTAATAAAAATCTACTGGAGTAAAATCTTTTGTAGTGAGAGCAAAAGCCAAAGAGTCGATAAGCACTGTAATCTTAAATGTCATAAACCTTTAGGTCTGCAATATACTGAGCTCAGTTCTATTCTTAGTAATCAATATCTTCCCTTGAGTACCCTGAAAGGGAACCTGTGGAAAGAGAAAGTGCAACAGTCAAGCACAATTCACTCTGTTTTCTTGAATAAAACAGTTCTAATTAATTGCATTGGAGCCTCTTCAGTCATTATGGGCTTTGTAGTCTAATACACTAATTTTAGCTTCAGGAAGTTGTTGTAGCACGTATCAAACATGTCGTGCTTGTTCCCAGAGTTGTGCATGTGTATACCCCAACACATAGGCAGGTGTGTTGGTTTGAAGCATTCAAGTCTTAGTCGAATTGCTCTTCTGAAGCATTACGTGAACTAGTAAGAAGAGATGAGAAAGGTATTTTTACTTTTAATTTTGAGATTTTACAGCATCTATTTTCCCACATTGGCATTTTCCTTGAGGACAAAGTACTGACACAGTATTAGCAGTGACATCTGTGCCCGTCAAATGCTTTTCAGCTGAGTGTTTATTTCTGTGGGTTTGGCTTATTCAGGCATCGCCCCCGCTCACGCTCCGTGCCTGACATCTTCTGGTGGCATTTCCATACTACACAGTAGCCTGTATGGCAACTAATGAGGGCCTTAGAGCTTAATACAAAACAAAAAACCACAAACCACCATAACTGCTTCTATGAAATGGTCATACTAAGGTTTCATAACCGTCAAAATGGTCTTTGTTGTCCCCTTCTTCATCAACTTACCTGCATATGCAAAATGTCACATAAATTCTGTGTTTGCGGTTATTCCTGCTTCCAAGTGCCTCTTGCAGAATTCTTGATTTTGCTGTCGTTTTTTAAAAAAGGGCAGGATGTGTGTGTGTGTGAGCATTTTTTTAAAACATATCAAATATGTAAGGTGCATTTAAACTGTACTGTGAAGTCTAATGAATTTTTTAAATGCATTTGGCGTCTGACTTGCAGCATTGGGACTTCTGTCACGTAGCAGCAAAGCCTCATAACAGTACAGGTTTTAGACTCTCATAAATTTCATTTCCTTAAGCAAAGCATAAAGCAATGATGTTTTCTTGGATGCTAGACGACTGCCTCTTGTATTTCCCAGGAATTTACTGAGCTGCTGTGCGTATGTGTGCGAAGCGGTGGGAAGATAGGTATGTGTTTAATTTAAAAGAAGCTGATGGTTTTGTTTACAGGAATTACATTCAAGTCCTTCATCTCCGTTCCTCTCTGCATTCCTTTCATTCAGAGGCTCAGACTGTTTACATGGTCCGCTTCCCTGGCGTTATGCTAAACCCTGGAAAGAAAGACGATTTTCTCCAGAGAAGTCTGCTTGGGAAACTCCCCCCAAATGAATGGTCTGTGTGGAGAGCTGGTGGGAATTTAAAGCCTGAAACCCTTGGCATTAGCGTGAGGAGTTTGGCAGCAGTCCCAAAAGGAGGGCTGCTGCCCCTGCTCCAGATGCCTGCTTACTTCTTAAGGTGGTCAAGGATGTGGCATGCTTGGGCTTGGGACATACCGTCACCAGTTACTAGCTGTGCTAGTTCCTCGAATTTGTTTAAACAAAACCTTTGTGAACACCTTCTCCTCCCAACTCTGACTTCTCAAGCAGGCAGGCCCTGCCAGAGCTTTGTGTGGTTCCCTCCTTCTCCATCAACACCACCACTGTCCCACTACATGGCCTCCAAAGAGGAGGTTTCGGGTCTGCTTGCACCATCCTTCAAGAACTTTCCCTAGATTGTATGTATACAAGTGAGATATCTAAGCTCATGTTCTTCCTTTAGGGCACCACTGATTTTTCGGTGCTCCCTTGGCATGCCTTAGCCTGTGTGGACAGAGCGACAGAGCTGAACGTTACAAGATGGTGTCCATTTCTTGGTGTTAATGTGGTCTTCAGAGCTCCAGATGTGGTAGAAGCTGAAGTACCTTTCTCAGCGATTTCCACATCATGTCAAAAATCTCATGACCTTTTTCCCTTACTGTCTGCCTTCCAGAAAAGTCCTCAAATGCCTTGTGAAGATTGTTCAGAACATGTCTGTCTCCTGCTCCTCAGACAAGACCCTGAAATGAAAATAATGAGTCAACAGATTCGTGGGTGAGCATTTCAAAGCACCTCAGCTGCTTTCACTTGTTTTGTGCTGACTCTGGTTTGAGTACAGCCCACAAAGCATTAAAAGCATTGGCCCTAAAATCCAAAGCTGAAATAATGCCTTCACCTACTAAAAAGGATAATCCAGCTCCTCTCTCTTCCTGTTATTCTGATGTGGTTTTGATCAAACTGACATGACCAGCACTTAGTGAGGCTTTACGCCTCTTGCCACAGTCTGACATGACATGAACTTGAAATTAAGAGAGCAGGCTGTGCTAAAACACAGAACGGGGCCGGCGCTGAGAGGAGTTCCTGAACTGCTTCTCTGTCTCTTCAGAGATAAGTGCAGGGATAACACTTTGTACTGTGCGGGGCCAACTTGCCAGAGAGCAGCTTTGGTTGGTTTGGGAGAGATCTATTGTGAAACTGGCATTAAACTGAGGTGCCCACCTACAAGGTGTCTGCATGAGCACTGGGTGCTTGAACCCCCAGTGCAGTCTCTGCAGCTCAGTGAGTGATGCTGCTCCCTAATGCACCCACCCGGTGCCCCCTGCGTGAAATATTGCTGTTTCATTGACTAAATCTCTGCTGTCTGTACTTGGAATTAAGCATCAGGTACACTTGTAGACACCTGTATGTGGAGATCGATAGCCAGACATCTTAAGCCAAATCCCCAACCTCATTACAAAGTGGTCTTGATTTTGCAGCATCCAGAAGTACCAGTGTTTTTTTTTAAAGACAGTATATTCCAAATCGCCTTCCTTGAAAAATCATTTCAGTTCTGTGCAGCCAGTAGGTAGCCCTGTGAGAAATCCAGCCCTCTTCTGTTGTATGGAAACCAGATTTAGAAACCAATTGGTAAATATAATTTAAGTATTCTTATTAATTATTTAATACCTTTAAAAACATTCATAACTACAGCCTCCGGACACATAAAACCATGCCAGTTCGGCTCCAGCACTAACCTTAGAACTGGAGATTTTCCTGAGGGATGGAATACATTAATTTCTATCAGAACATTCAACAGGGTACTGAGCAGGTTAAAAAAATCTTTCTCCTTCTTTATGAAAAATGAATCTGTGGTCTGGCAGTTTCCATGGCTGCATATGTGGATATATAGGAAATACATTTCCTTTCATTTTTTTTTTTTTGCATGCTGTATTTTACAGGTTTTTGTCTGTTTGTTTGGTTGGTTTTGTATATTTATGACTAGGTAGAAGGAAGAAATACAGCAAGGTGTAGGTGCCTTTCAAGTTGAAAAAGAATGAGAAATGGTCTAAGTCCTCTCTAACCATTGACTGATTCTGAAGACCCACATCTTTTACACATCTGCCAGGTTCAGAAACTCTGCACAGCCCCGCAGTTTGCGCACCTGTTCACTCTCTGCTTTCCTCATCTTCCACAAAGTGGAGCTACAGCTGCACTAAGAGAAAGGGATGTGGAAAAACGACTGAAGCATAAAGAAATAATATTCTGCACTGAAAAAAAGTTGAAGCTTGACAGCTGAAAGTGAAGGAGAGATAATCCATCAATCTAGCTTTGCAGTGCTCTAGACCCAGAAATCATAGAGGCTTCTCATCTTAATCCATCTTGAGTGAGTGATGAAGTATGTGTACTGCTTGCACGTGGCGTACCCTTTCTTTACCTTGGCACAAATTTTACTGGGGGGTGGTAGGATGTGTTTCTTGTGGGAGACAATGGCTGTTTTCTAAATAAGCGGCTTCCTTTAGGGGCAGAAATGCGTGGAAGCACGTCCCACACCACTGAGTAGCGGTGAGTAGTTACTGCTGTGACTCCTCACAAGATACTGCACAAGCAGCTTTGTGAAATCTCTAAAAACTCTTCAGTGGTGCTTTGTGGCTGAGTGAGAGTGTCCAGATGTTCTTCAGGTCTGGACCAAAACTCTAATCACTGCTGCAGCCCTGCGTTGCTGACCTGAGGTCAAACAACTGGCATTCAATTTCTGCTTGCAGAAGAAGAGTAATGCTGCTTACCAACTCATTACCGAAATAATTATTTTGATATAATGGTCAAGGTTAATACAGCACACTGAAAAAAAACAAATAGTTCCTAATTAAAGAATTAATGGTATTGTTAATATACAACTCCTGTTAATATATAAATGCCTACAAAACTCTCTTCCTCAAATTCTCAAGGAGAATTACACACATGGGAGCAGGGGTAGCAGAAAAGTGAAGTAAATTACATAAGATTCCTTGGAAAAAGAGCGAGTCAGGAGTAAAACCTGATCATCACAATGAAGCATTCTGCCAGTCAGGTCAGCAATTACTTAATTAGCTCCTAAGCACACGAAAGGTTCAATTAATTAGGATAGTGAGGCTGATAGAAAAAACTAGCTGCAGCTGTGGTTGGGATCAGAGAAGGTTTGGGAAATGTAGCCTTAGACTGTAGAGCAGAGAAGACCATACAGGATACATCCAGCTGCGGGGTACACATAAAGGCAGCATTTTACTCAGTTTTTATTGACAAAATCAGCACTGAAGATGGATCAGCCGTGTCTGTGCATGAACTGGTGCTCACTGATGTGAAGGTGAGAAGCTTGGGGAGGTTAAGCTGGCAGGTGAGAGATGGTGGCTGCTGGGGTCACGGGACTGGTGGGACTAATGCTGGACATCCCTGAAGTGCAGATACTTTTTGGCTCCTTGCTGCTATGTTTACCAGTAAATCTCTGACCTGACACCCTTTTGTACCTTTTACGCCAGGTAGGGAGGAGGAAGGGGATGGAAAAGGAGCTGGTGCAAAATCCAGTTCTGCCCCTCGGCAGGACCCTCCTCGTTTCACCCTGCAGTTCTGGTGGAGCAGGAGGCCTGGCCTTATGTCTTTGCTACATGCCCTGCGCTTACTAAACACAGGAAAACTGCTCGCCTGTATCCAGAAACTCAGCAAAAAACTCACTGCTCCCTGTAAGTCCCTGATTTCTGTTACTACATGTAAGGCTAACAGTGAACTGCGTTCTCCAGACAGTTTCCAGGCGCCCTGTGTTAGGAGTCAGTTATTTCATGGCATTAGCCGGATTAGTACTTTCCACAGCGCAGGGATATTTTCCCCCCGATTTGTACCCTGTGGCTGGGTTACCTGCCATGCAATGAATTGTGTAGCGTGGCCAGGAACAGACCGTGTTGCTGCTAATAGGACCAAGTGAGCTCCATGGATAACTGTTTTAGATAATTACCAGGATCAAATGTTTTCATATGTTCTAAGCAGTTTAGATGAAAAGGATACAAATCTTGCAGGATTTTGAAAATGATCTAGCTCTGCCAAGTCACATCAGAGTAAGTGGCTGTTCTACAATGTGGGAAATATATTGTTAATGAGGTGATTAGGAAGTGGCATTAATCTTCTCTCCTTTTTTTTTTTTTTAATTTTATTTAAGAAGAGTATGGCAATCTTTAAGGATGTGAAAATCCAGATAGCTTTTGACTAAGATGATTTGGCTGATGATAATATGATTGTTTAGCAGATTGTGTCAATGTTACTTTCAGATTTGTAATGTTTAAAGCTAGGGATCTTGTGGCTTTTAAATTTGAATAGCTAGCATTGGCAATTCGGTAGTGCCCAGGTGCCCAAATTGTGAACCATAAACCTGTGTGCTGCCGACCACAGGAAAAGAAGTCCAACGTGGCAACAATGGGAGTATGAATGAAGTAGGGAAGTGCGGTATATGCCCTGTGACACACTCAGCAAGGAACGGTGCGTTGCTGCTTATGTGTGAAGGAGACCTACTCTCTTCTGAGGTGCTGAGGAACACTGTGTGCCAGTGCATGTTTGTATTTAACAGCTGCTAGTCAAGGAACGTGCTGCGCAATTGTGTGGGGACATGAAATATTCTGTCGTGAAGGAGCTCCTCATCTGTCCTTGAACATATCAAGAGTGTGAGAGGATTTATGGAGCTGTCACCCAGGAGATAATGAATGCACACACATACGAAAGAAAGTGAAGACACTATAAAACCATTTGCCTGGCTAGCAGGGAAATGGAGGAGTTCCCTGACATTTAATGCTTTTAACTTGCTTATTCTTTCAATGCATTTTAAAATCTTGATTCCAGTGAGGTTGGTTTTCATTTCAACTGTATTGACATTCTGTTTAATGTTTGCTGTCTACTCTATAGCAGGTAAATTTTGCTTTTTAAGATAACTGCGAGTGGGAATGGGATAGTGGTGCAACCATGTTTGCTCCCTGTGAGGTGCCTTCAAGAGAGAACATGAGTTGGCCCAAGCCAGCTCAAGAGCAGAGACAGTCAGTCCTCTTAGCGTGTGATCAGAGGAGATGTATTCATGCTGCCAACTTCAAACAAGGCTGGGAGGAGACTGGCTGAGGGTAATGTGCAGTTCATATTGATTATTCGACTACCTTGGGTATAATGAGATGGGCTTGAACCACAGCACTGGGCAGAGAGAGTGTTCGCTCTCTCTCAGGGAAAGGGCTACCAGAGATTTGATGAAGGCACTGGAGATGATAAAAGTCAAAGTAGGAACTGACTTAGAATTTCTGGTGCGGGGTGGCGGGGAAAAACAGCCCTCTGTGACACCCAGTCCATCACATTTCTTCTCCATCAAAAGTGCTACTATGCTTTGAAGTGCTGGTATGACTCAGCATAGCTAATAAGGTATAGAATAACTTCATGAAAAAAGTGTATTTTACACTGCACATGTACAGAAGGGTATTATACTGTGGGAAGCGATTAAATATTGTAGCACCTTTGTAATTTAACTTAAATAGGTATTAATTGGTTGCAAAGGGTTTTGCAGCTTGGTGTTTTCCCCTGATCACCACGCTCCTAAGAGATTGTGAGCCACCAGTTGTCACACAGTGGTTGAATAAACTTCACAAAGGACAGAAAGTTGGCGAAGCACAAGTGGAGCGGGGAAAGCATGAGAAGAATCAACAACCGAACAGCTTGTGCTCAGCTGGATTAGGGAGCACGGTAAACACAACATAAACAGTAGCAAACGTAGGATCAAAAGTTTAGTTAGAGGAGATCTTGTGGCTCTATTGACATAACAGTGACGCAGAGAAAGACAAAACCATGTAAGACCATAGGCAGTATGGTGGGAGACAAAGATTTGCTCCCCTGATCTGCCAGTGATTGCTTTTTCTTCCTGCATTTTTTTACCAATTTATTTCTCTGTGTTATCTATACTTTTAAAACTGTCAGCTGATGAAGCTTGCTTGTTTTTCTTGCTTGCTGTTGTTGCATTACTAATTACTGCAGATTTAATTATGGTCACGGTGCTCAAACCTTTCAGGCAGCTATTAGTTTGTGTTAAATCCGAGGAGTGAGCGTGAACCAGCTCTGCTCCTGACTGACATGTGAGTCTTTGTGTGGGGAAAAAGGCACTTTTTGGGAGCATTCAGAAAAGCAGCAGTGATAACCTGAATCTTCTTGGGTTTTTATTCTGGAGCCTTGGAAGGCTCAAACAAAGATAGTATGTGGCTTCGGTAGGACTCATCTTTGCTGTGATACAAATCTGTAGCTAGATACTATATTTTTTTATAGTATGGTAGAAGTCTGTTGCTAGGGTATATATTTATTAATTTGCTCCACATTTATTTTTCTGCTAATTTATATAATCTCCATAAGCGTCTTACGTTTCCCTCAAGATTTGCTTATTTTAGATTTACTTCTCACAACTTCTTCCCGCCAAGGACTCACTCAATTCCTTTTTATACCAGTGTTCGAGGTACACAGACTTACCTGATGCAGGTGCCACAGAGAAATTCTTACTCCATACCAGATCATACGAAAGCTTTTAATGGGTTAGTGTTTTCCAACAGGTAATTTTCAAGGCTTAGTTTGATCTTTGAAAAGCACTTTGAGGCATTTGCGTGGATCGTGCTGTATCTCAGTGGCGTTACTCACTGTAATGGAGAAATGCCTTTACTGAGGTCAGGAAGCATCCTGGCATCGGCACACAGTGCTGCGCTGGGACACCTGGACATATTCTGCGGATGTATGAAGTGTGTCTACAACTTAACATATACCAAATAACATATATGAAGTCTAAATATGTATATGAGGATAGTAATTTGAACACCCTTTGTGTTTCATCATAAGCTTTCATTGTGTTGTTGGAGATTACTGACAAGCCAAATCTATTTTTCTGTCAGCAATTCCTGTACAAAAACGTTCTGCCTTTATTTTCCTTAATGGTTCGACTAGCTCTCCTACCTTCTCTTCTTATTTGAGATCATCTTTACATACATTTTTGTACTACTGCTCACAAATCTCTCCAGAATACTTGGGTGATAAATATCATTTGAGTTGAAGTGCCTGTCTGGGCACTTGATTCTCAATATATGAAGTTAGAGATGGCCTCATAATTTAGATCTGTTTCAGCTGAAACGATTTTACGCTATAGATAAATTGTGTCAACTCATCTGTTTTCTAGATCGTTAATAAATATTCATCTGCAACAATTAACCACTTAGCACTCCACCCCTTAATCTTACACTATGTTGGAATTTGACCATTTCATCTTCATTTAATCCAGGAAAAGGACTCTTATCAGTCACTCTGATTACTTAATTTCCTTGATAGCCTTCCATCAGGGCTGTTGTGGATCAATCAGTGTCAGATCATGGTGTATGGTTGGAGAGGAGTGAGTGAAACAAGGCATTGAAGCCAATTAAACAATTTAGCTGCTTATTATTAACTTCGAAGAGTTGGCTTAGAAATTCTTAACTGAGTTAAACATTAGAGGCAACCTTGTATTTGAAAGAAAGAAAATCTATGAAAGTCATTTTGACTGTGAATGTCACAGAAACTCTCTCTCAAAAAAAAAGTTTAATAATATTGCCAGTTTCATGAAGGAAAAAAGAATCAAACACATATTCAGCAGGATGTGAGTTAGTGAAGCCTCAGAGTCTGTCTTTCACCAAAACAAGTGGATGATCATGTCTCTGAGTGTGAAATAATTGACTTCAGCGTTGCATTCCAGGTTCCAACCTGTCAGGCTTTCAGTCAGGATTTACTGCCTGATTTCCTTCTCCTTGTGATGAATGATCCAAGGGAGAAGACAAATACAACCCAATGTGGAGCTCTTCAGTGACAGATCCACATCAGGGTTTTGGAACAACCTCTTGGTGCCAGTAGGCACCACTGCTTCTTATGAAAGAGTCATGAAGTCTTCTAGGCTAACGTACAAGTATGTGAACACAATGAATACAAGGAGAGAACTGTCCCTGGGTTCTGGGAGAATGTGAGCAAAATTAGGGAGGTTTGTGCAGGATTGTGGGATAATCTTGATTAGTGGAACAAAGAATATTTTGCTGCTTTTGTGCATTGTTCTTTTGTTTATGAGGAAAAACTGATGTTTGGTCTATTTGGTGTAAAACATCAGTGCAACGCCTACTTCATGCTTTCCTTGCTGTAAGTAATAAGAGAGTGTACAAAGATATGAAATGGTTGACAGAAATTAAATGAGAGCTGTCAAACTGATGAGACTGGTTCTGTCAGAAAATGAAAATCTATTCTTTTGGTGGAAATGGCGGTTCAAAATCTCATAGAACAAAAAGTCCATGCTCCCTGACCCCTCCACCTTCACCCCCAAAGCCTGGAAGAACTGTCTCCACTTCCCAGCCTATTTGGCCTTTCCATAAGCTCCATTGAGGATGTCTAGCTCAGTCCCTAGTTCGTAAACTTTCTATGTTGAATACAGCATAATCTTAAAATAAAGCTCTTTGTATGGCTCTTGTGTCTGAAAATATTGGTGCAGGTGTCAGTCAGTACCGTATAGAAGTAAATTCTTCCCTGTACTAGTTCGTCGCATACTTTTGAAGCTACTTTTTAGTGCAATATTCAAAGCATTCTCTGTATTGAATATAAAAGAATTTACTGCATATAAGGTAAATGTAACTAAGACTGGGGAGAAAGTTCTTGTATGTATAGAAACCCCTTTTTCCATGCTTTAATGCTTGGATGAGTAATAGTGTCTGAACTGACACTGAAAATCAGGACATGAATTTGGTAGATGTGTGTTTTGAAAAACAGCTCAGTATGTGTGTAAGAAACTGAACTGGCAGCCTGGAGTGAAAATGCTAATGCATAAATAAATAAGGGAATTGACTGTTAGAGTAATCAGAAAATATAATGTTCTAATTCTTGCTTTGCATAACTAACAGGCAATTAACTTTCATTGACTCATGATGGGAAAAGTGATCGAGAGACGTAGATCCTTTGCTTTGGTAACAGTCTGTCAGTTGGGAAGAATGTTTTTCTTGACAGTTGATTAGGGGTTAAATGAGCTGAATAAAATTGGTAATTTTTGCTGCTTTTCCCACTTAGTGTAACAGCTATTATATGAAGCATTTTTTTCCTTACATTAGTTGTAACGACTGCCTTTAACTGATTAGCCCTGTTGGAAGAACTGGTTTTGATTGACAAAGATATCATTTTGGTATTCTCAGGGTCCGCAAAAATGGCTGGTGCGTATAGAACCTGGATCAAGGTGTTTTTATTTATTGACTTTGATAGATTTGGTTCTGCTCTTAAGCAAAATGCCCTTCTTGGGGAATTACATGCTTGGTCTGATCATGCGACAGGTTAGGTGGTGAAGAAGGGAGTAGAAGCATCTCATACTTCCATAGCATGGTTCCAGTGTGTATCCATGGGGAACTACGCTGCCCCCCAGGAGCGTTACCGCAGCTCCTACAGACCAAGCAGGTGTCACCTCCTAGCAGAGCTGGAAAGCCGCAGACACAGGCTCTGTCGTTCACAGATTTGGAAAAGTAACTTACAGTGAGCTTTTTGACTCTGAGTAAGGACTTGGGTAAGCAACGGCTGTAGTTAAACTGGTGCGTATCAGTTCCAAAAGGAACGAGAAATATTTCTTCTCAGACTGGGGAAAAAAGCAAGGGAAGGGGAGGCAGGGGAGGGAATTGCTGTGGAAAATGGTTACATAACATAAACAAGGCTACAGGTCTGGGATTTTTTTTTGGGGGGGGGGGGGGTGGGCAGGGTTGAGCTGTTTCTCTTCATAGACTCAAGAACTTAAACTGATAGCACAATGTTTTTCAACCATTTTTCGTTTGTGGATTCACTTCCTCCCACGCATTTGCCTCCCCCTCGACCCTCTACAATTCTATCTCTTATTTAACAATCTTTAGTCTACACGAGGCTTCATTTTATGGCCAGCTTAGAAGTGGCTCTTGATTGTAGGTTAAAATATACCATCTCTCTCCAAATGAAAACTTCAATCACAGCTCTAATGCAACTGGCTTGAAAAGTAATGATGCGTAGGTAACTACTTGGAGATTTTGTTGTGGTATAGAAACAAGTTCACGATTTGATAGAGAATGATGTTTTTGGAGGCAAATAATCAGGCTCTTGGGAAAACAAGGTAATAGTTCTTCATCTGCAATAGATAGGGAGAATTCATCTACTGGAGCTGTGCTGGCTGTGACTCTTACAGCGGACCACATGGTTGAAAGCAGGATTTTCATAGCCCCTCAAAAAAGTGTTGTGCTATTACACTTTGAAGTTTATGATTGTGCTGAAGTCCTAGAGTGAAATGTGTTTTCAAAAGCTGAGATCAAAAGAGAAATGCTAGAACATCAACAGGAAATAAAACATTTTTATTGAATATCTGTGTAATATGTATGTTATTTTAACGACAATTGGAAAACTCTACTGTGGGAAGTCACTACACAAAGTGAAACAAAATATAAACCACCTCATCAAAAATGAAGGTAAAATACGGCTAAAGTTGTCAGCTCGTGGGCCACGAGCGATATGGCAGGATAAAACACCCCAAACATTTCTACAAGATACAGAGAAAACCCACACAGAGAAACACTCAAGCAGGCAGTAAATATACACAAAGGCAACTAGGATCTTTCTACAGCATCAGATTCTAATACTTCACACAGCTTTGTCAGAAAGGTACATGTGGCTTCTTTGAGGATGAAAATGTCATCTCGGTCACGTGGCAGGTTCAGTCTCTGACAATCATTGTACCTTACAAACCAGTTCTAGGGTGACGTTCAGTCTGGCAGTGTAGGAAGAGATAGCATTAAGAAAACCTTACCACAAGGAGTCAGTCCTGGCAGTTTGAACCTGCAGCTATCCTGGATGAACAACTGAAAGTTGGAGACCATGAAGCTCTTATGCTGGAAAGCTGACTGTCTACTTCTGCTCTTTGGTGGGGTTTGGTCCTTAAAGTTAAGATTTTAAAGTATTCCAGCTTGATGCTTTGCATGTATGCGCCTGTTTCTATCAGAAAATGTCTCACTTGTGTTTTTTCCGTGTTTCATGTAAAAAAGAAAGAAAACGGGTCTTGCTATTCTCCCTTTTGGAGGTGGGGAGAGATCCAGGCTTTTATTCTCTTCCCGATTCTTTGCTGCCTCTTTTAACTCGAATGTACTGAAAATGGTGCTTGGCCATCACTGCACTGACCTCTCAGGCTGTCACAGCTCTCCAAGGAGCGAAGCCGTGAGGGAGGCTGTGGAATTTAGTTTTCAGTACACAGTTCTCCGATTACATTCATCTTTGTTCTTCGTTTTCAGTCATTTCTTTTGGGTACAATGGATAAGAACATTAATGGTGAACTTCTCAAGCCGCCCTCCAAAAGGTATAGCATTTCCACATTTCTGGGGTAGTCTGCATTGCTGAAAATAAATGAACTCTTCAAAGCATTATAAATATATTCACAGCTTGGAAAAATAAGTGAGAGGCCTCGAAGGACGGTACATGAGATAGAAGTGATGCCCTAAATGACTTGATGAGATGGTACAAGCTGGGATGACGTGCTGGCTAGCCATAAGGTGACTATCTACAGTAAAGCGGCGGGAGGGGGGGTAAGGGCCAGGGAGGTTGGACATGTAGAGTATTGCACAGGGCTTGACAAAATGCTGCGTGGTCAACCCATTCAATATAGCATCCTTGTCTCCTGCATAGCTCTCCAGTTCTAAATTGGTCCATCGTAACTAGAACTGCTTGTGCTACGCGTTCCTTCGGCAGTGCAGTAGAAGGGAATGGCAGTATTATTACAATATCACTACGGAATAAATTGATTGCTATCCACTGAGAAAACTACATTTCTAAGCACACACGGCAGTCACAGTGATACACAGAGCAGTCTTTCAAGACTCTTATGGAATGACTAATAGCTTCATAATAGTGCCATTTACTACATAATAACATTGAAAACATTTAAAAACTCCTCCTGAAACGAGCATCTAGTATACAGAAGAGGTTGCTTCAGTTTTCTAGAACTTGTTCTTTGTTTTCACTTATTTTTTAAAGGACAAATTAAAACTTAAGTATAAATAGTATATAAAAGGTCACTAGCTGTTCTCTTTTGGCTTACTTTGAAGTGCATTTAGAACTATGGCTAAATTTTGTCATCTTCTGATGGGATTACAATACTGTCTGTTTACCATGAAACTATTTTGTATAATAAACCCACACGGCTGTGTCTAAAAAATATTCTGCATTCCTTCTAATCTGAGTTAGTATAATAAAATATTTTGTTACAAAGTCTAATGTGCAAACTCATTATAATGTAAATCGTGGATGGAATTCACAGTATGCAAATTTTGTATAAAGGTGATAACGGAGAGCTACTCTTGTTTTTCATGTTTTCGTGGCAGCATTTTGCTACTGCTGCATCTCCCCCCTTCCCTCCCGCCCCTCCCTGCACAACCTTGGCAATGGTCTCTTACTTTGTATGTTCAATGAAATCGTTGCCTCCTACAGAAATGCTTCCTCAACTTTCAATCGAAAGCCGTTTCTGTCTGTCGTGTGTTTGCTTTGGAATATATACACAAAAATTGTATCCTGTCTTCTGGCTACATCTCCTTGAGGATCAGATCATGCTAAGTTGCCTGTGAAAGAAGTCTACCCCGTTGGATTTGCCCCTCCAAGATTCACTGTGGACGCGTAGCGTGTTATTAGGATGGTCCAGTTGAAAGCTCAGATTTAAGTTGTCCTTTAAGATGTCAGTGTAACACTACTAGTGCCTTACAAGTTGGAATTTTTGTGTTTGTTTTTTTTTTTTTTTTTCTGGAATGCAGACGATACAATAGTTACCCTATAATATATTATCAGCTCTCCTATATCTCAGTCAATTTACATAATTTAAAATAGAACATCTTATTAAAAACATCTAGATATACACAGATTAGGAAACGCTTACAACATACAAATACACAAACTAGAAATAAATTCTCAGCATACTGGTGTATATATACAACTGTGTGATACAATAAATAATTTCTGTCATGCTCTATCTACACATCATATTGCTTAAAAGAAGAGTAGATCTGGGGGGGCAGTGGTGAAATGAAGCGCCTTTAGAGGGCTCTCTACATTTAAATTTGTGCAAATTAAAAAGGGAACTGAAAAGTACAACTGATCTGTGTCAGGAACACGTGGCTGGAAATGAAAGGACCCATATTACAGAGGTATTTACAAATACTGGCTAAAGAGCACTATGTGGGCAAATGCAGAAAGGCTTCTTCTTCTTCTTCTTTTTCTTCTTTATAATTTTTAATTTAATTTAATTTACTTCTTGACTGCCAGCATGGCATCTACCTCCTCCTCGGGCTGTAAGGTGTGCCACTGTGCGATGGGCCGCCGAGGGTTGGCCAGCATGTCTGACCAGTGCCGCAGCTCCGCTCCGGTGCTGTTGTAGCCCACAAAGACTTTCCCGATGGCATCGTTCTTGCCAATCTTGTCATAGTCCAAAACAGTCACAACAATTTGCACTTTCTACAACGAGACAGAGAAAGGCCAGTGACAATAAGGGGAAGGTGGGCAGGGATGAAGCTTGGGACAGACAATGACAACGGAGACTTCATGAAAGGGGTAAGTGTGTGACAAGCCAGAGCAGGTTCCCCCAGCGAGAAGCAAATTCAAACTTTTGTCTTTTTGCTTCTTGTGAACCTTCCAAATAAAAGTTCGTAATCTCCCCGTTAACGTGAAACTTGCCCCTTTTAATCAAAGAGCTTCATATGAGAACCGAGGTTGATTTTTTTTTCCATTAACAGATTAACAACCTATGGATTTTTTTGTTGTTTCATTGAAGACCCAGACTGCTAGAAGTCTGTAGGGCTAAAAGCGAGATCTCAAGGTAAGCTAAGTAAAAAAGTAGTGCAATTTAAAACACCTTTATCATTTAAGTAAATAAGTAAAAATCATGTGAAATTCAGAAATGGCTCTACCCCAAGTTACCATCTGCAATGTCGTACTATATTCTATTAATTGCTTTTCTGCTTTTAAACAACTCTTATGCATCCATCCAGCATGCTAATCAGTTATTTTCAGATGAATTCAGAAGATAGCCCTTATGGTTACTATACACATATACACACACACATACTCATCTGTGTGTGGGTGTGCTTGTGCACATGTGTAAGTATGTGTGTATATGCTATATATTTATAAAGGAGCCTAGAAAAGTGGCTCAGGGGAGCTGCAGAGAAGTATAAACCCCACCGTCTTGGACTCTGACACAGCGGTGCCGCCTGGGACCGAGCCGGTGTTGGAGCTGCCGCTTCTGCTATGGGAACAGTGACCTCTGGCAAACAGGGTTAAACTACTCCCACCAAACTGGCCTGAGCCCACCTGTCACAGCTCATAGACAATTTTCTATTCACTTAGGCTGGGGCACACTGGGAGGTGACGCTCAAGCCAGGCATTTGCGTATGTATTTGCGTGCACATGCCCACATCCCTCTCCATGGGGTCATTAATATTTGTTGAAAGAACACAAACACGTTATTCCTTCAGAGTGGTGTTCTCCCCCAACAGCACCTAAGACATTAACAGCCTTGGGCTGATTTTACTAAACTGTAAATGCTTCTCCTTTAGGGAGCTTGATTTTTAAAGATGAACATACAGTTCTTTTGCTTATTCCTTTCTATCTCATGGTAAATACACACAGCCCCTTATTCCACTGTGAGTTTCCTGAATCGGAGGAAGAAATGCCCTGAAACACATTTCTTCCAGAAAAATCTTTGATTCTCAAGTATCACATTTTTAAATTTAAGGTTTTAAATATATGTACAATCTGTATTTCTTACTACAATGATTAATTTCAGTGCTTGTAGCAGGATCATCTTTTACATGTAACTGACTCTTTTAAGCATATCTGCAAGACCAGGCTCATGAGGTCTATTTTCCAGAGTCCATTCCCTTACAAGATTGTACAATTCACTGAGCCAGAGAAAAAGATGATTCCAACAGGCACTAAAGTATTTATATAGTTGCTGATGACAAGAGTGTACATCAAACTCAAGACTCTCTCTCCCCCGAGCACTCACGATAAAAGACAATATCCTAAAGCAAGTATTTCTAGATGCCAAATGAAGTTTCAGTGTTGCTGTTTGCAATATACTCACTTTTAATGTTCATGCTACCTCCCCAAATGAACATTTATGTTTTAGATGCATGGTATAATCACAGATATAAAAAGTAAGCAGAAGACTATAATTTTATGATACAAAAAAAGTTGCCTGCTGTACCTAGAAGCTTGGGGGCTAGTTACTTTGGATTATATTTTTTTTTTTGTATTAATCATAAGACAACAATGAGCATTGTAAACAAAAGGTGGTTTCCCTCCTCTATAAAGATGTAAGAACAAGTAGCTCAGATGGTTAACTCTGAGGTGATTTTGACCTCATGGTCTCTCGCTTGAACCTACAGAGCAATGTAAGCATCTCTTTGCCTTCATAGCATGTATTAAAAGAACAGCTGAACTGCAAAAGCCAACAGGTGCTAGTAGAAAGCACCAGCTCTGCTAATAAACAGGCATCCTTTGGGCTGATAAGGCCTGGAGACCTTGCTGCCTACAGAGGTGTTCTGGCTTTAAAGTGGCAAAACGTGCTTGATCTGCCTGTAGCAATAGTATTTGACTTCCCAGCAGTGTTCTCCCATTACCCTTAAAGACATAACTTTCTTTCCTTTAAGAGCCACAATCCATAGTCACTATTAAATTGTTGAAAATGTTAATGATATTTGGCCCAATTTAAATTACATAGATATACTGCTATAGAGGTGCTTTCCTTCCATGAGCTCTCCTCTATTCACTCTCCAACAATCATGAAATTTTTATAACCATTATTTGCCTGTGAAAGTTTGCTTCATGACTTTTTGTAAGAGCTACCCAAAAGTCACAGGGATTCTTACCATATTAAGTCTAAGTAACATTTAAAATGTGTTTTTCTAATGATGAAATCACTTCTAAATGAAGCCTTTTATAACTCCAAAATACATTGGCATATGGTCAAAGACCACAATTACAGATTTTAAGTAGTGGTTATATACTAAATTAAATAGCTATAAACTAATTCTAATAGACTTATTAAAAAAGTGCAAAATATTAAACTGCTAAACTGCAATACTTTTCAAAAGGTCTATATCCACCTTATAAAACTGACAAGATTAGAAGGTAAAATGGCCAAGTACCTACAGAATACACCTCATTGTACCAAAGCTCAGATCTGATGGCTTGGAGGTGCCCATTCCAGTTCCCCAGTCCTGTCCCTATTTGGAAATCAAGACATTTGTTGCCTAAATTGCCAGAGAGGCTCAATTTGCTTGATCTTTTTATGTTTCCTTTTTTTTTTCCTCTGGGTCTTTGATGCCTGTTATGAGATTCTCCACAACCAGCTTTCATTAATATCAAGGGGAATTAGACCTCACTGGGTTTCCTGCTTTTTGTCCACAGACACCTGTACATGCCACGGGGCATGAAGAAACTCCTGAATGTGCTACTCATGCACCCAAGTCACTATTCCTAGTGCCTCACCTTGTCTAGTTTCATTATCTTTGTCGGCACCAAGTCAATAAAAACCAAGCACACAGCTTCAGTTGAAATGTATGCCGTAACTCCTGGGCTTCTCTACAGTACAGCTGCTATCAAAATCCAAGACACAGAGTCTCAAAAACCCATACCATGCTCTCATCTAATCAAGAGGTGTCTGTGTGTCCCTATTGCCTGGGAGTTTTCTCTGGCAATGTCTTCTGGCACTAAATTTGGTTCATGCTATTTAAACCCTCACAGTAGCAAGGCACTTAAGTCCTACCTAGTCCTCTCTTACAAGCCACAAAAGGATGTGTTCCCAGGCTGGTTTATTTATGGTCTTTCCAACTGGGAGGCCCCTGAAAGTACACTTTCCACACTCATCTCCACCCAGGAAAGCTACCATCTTGCTTAACATCTCCACGGTCACAGAGCTCCGTGGGGCACATGGGAAGCCACCACACAGTTCTTTTCTCTCCCGAGGATATTTAAACCAATATGTCTTGCCCTCCCAGAAAATGCTCCAACAAGTGAGCAAAAGAACAACATGTTTAACATAACAGCTTAAAAGAAATGGAGAAGGCCTGTACCAACCAATCTTTATGTGGTTTGCATTACCTGGATCAGACCAGAGACCAAAGCCTCCCAATTTCCAAGCAAACCACCCAACTAACAAGTGATGTTATGCTCTGTGGCCACTCATATACTTATTATTTATGCAGAAATGATGTTGCACTCCCAACACAAGCCATAGGCACAGGCGACAAGAGCACTTGCTAAAGACACTGAAGATACAGGTTCAAATTCACTTAGGGAGAGGAGTGAATTGGATGTGGGTTTCCCGCATGCCTCCTGGGATGGTTAAGAAGACCTTCTCTCTCGTGAGGAAAGGTTAGTTAACATCAGAAGATGTTAAATCTCACTCTTGTGAGTGGGAGATGATTTGCCTCCCAGTAGCCCAAAGGTAGGTAACTGAGTCCCTGAAAAAATGACATGAGTTATGTGTCTTACTTTAGAGGAATGCAGCAGTACTTTCAACAAACAGGACTGATAAATGCACAGGGAACACAAATGTGACTGATGATGCTAATTTATTATTTCAAATAATTTGGGGAAAATTACTATGTATGCCTTTTCTTTTATCCCTATACTTTTTTTTTTTTCTTTCTGGCACATTCCTTCACCATCTCCCTGTGGATTTTTCTTTTTTTCAGAATCCATTTCTGTTAACAGAAAATGTCAGTTATCTATTTCTCACTGATGAATCAAAGCTTCATAAGTACTGTGCATTTTATCATTTCCCTCTTGAAGCAGTCACACTCATCTAATGTAGCACAGGGCTGGCACCTAGGTGCTAATGAAGGCATGCACACGTGATAATTAACAAGATTCCTTTTAAATATTTATAAGGACTGAGAAATGGAATGCAGAGGGAAGCCAAAACACTGTTTGACATTACCTGAATTTGCTCGAATGGTACTTCAAAGCTGAAAGACTCATTGTAGTAGGGATTCAGAGTGTTCTTTTTAATTGTAGTCTTTTTCTTCTTCAGCCTCTTACCGTTCTGCATCAGATGGATCTTCACATAGGGATCTAAGTAATCAAGAGAAGAAGCAGAGCTAAGAAGGGAAGTTCAGTGTGTTAGCTACAGATTTTAATCCTGCAAATTTAAGGCTCAATGAAAAAAGAAGAAAAACCTTTAGCAACAAACAGCTTGTTGTTAAACAAAATCCTAATTTCCATTATAGAAAAACTCCTGTATGATTACAAAGTGCTCCTGCTGGAAAGATGTACAAAACCCTTACTGCTTTATCTCCTTAACCATGCAAGGGAGGGGTAAATTCACACCTAACTTTGTTCCATAGCTCGTTAAGCATCCTGGAAACGTTTTTACTTTAACATTTTTTATTTACTGCCAACAGCATGGCAGGAGAGGGTTTTAACCTTTAAATACCAGTCTTCTACCTTACCTTACCTCTACCTTAGATCCAGCTACCATAAGGTGTAGGCCATGGTACAGTATAAATTATGAATTGTTTTTGCTACTCTGTTGAATTCTCATTGCTATTTTGTGTTACTTCTGATGGCTAAGGGACAGAACTGATCTGGTACCTAATCAGGTATTCCTTGCGCAAGCAAAACTCTCATGAATGTTACTACTATGAAGTGGCATCTCAGTGGTTATACTTTCAAAGGGAATTTTGCATGTATAAAAGAATAGCATTATCAGTCTATAATCTGTCTCAAGAGCCGTGTTTCCACTTAGAATCCTAGAATCATAGAACAGTTTGGGTTGGAAGGGACCTTCAAAGCTCACCCAGTCCGTCCCCACAGCAATGAGCAGGCACATCTTCAACTAGATCAGGTTGCTCAGAGCCCCGTCCAGCCTGGTCTGGAATGTTTCCAGGGATGGGCCATCTACCCCCTCTCTGCGCAACCTGTGCCGGTGTTTCACCAAACCCATTGTAAAAAATATCTTCCTCATGTCCAACCTGAATCTCCCCTCTTGTAGTTTAAAAACTTTACCCCTTGTCCTGTCATAGCACGCCCTTCTAAAAAAGTCTGTCCCAATCCTTCTTATAGGCTCCTTTTAATTACTGAAAGTACTTTAAAAGTTCATTAGAGAATGAACTAGCAGTTGTTCTTTCATGTTGGTGTTATTTAGCAGTACCTTCACCTGAGCTCAGCTGTTTTTCTGTCTAGGCCTAATGTGAAACACCATTTGAAGCATTTCAAGCTCATCCTTTTCAACAACCTGTATGGTACTGTCACCAAAATTTGGCTAGGTACCTCCCTTGGCTTTAGGCAGCCAAACTGTGATGTAGGTCAAGGCAAGCCTTCCCTCCAGGACGAAGAGTCCGCCAGCCACAAGTCATCTGTGGCATAAACTAAGAGAGCCTGAACGCAAACTGTCAAAGGGAAGGGCTTTTTCTTTCCCTCCTGAGAAGAAGAATGGCAAATTAACACAGAAATTAAATACTATCACTATGAGCAAGCCATGCTTTATGATTTTGCAATGAAATTCATGCTTGGAGTGTCTGAGAAGAGCAGCATTCCATTACAGTCAAAATATACATTGCTGTGGAAGATCTAGGAGTTTGGGGCAGTTAAGTTACTGGAGTGACATACTCACAGTCTACAGTTCCTCTGAAGGGAGCAGAATTTGGTAGTGGACTCTTCAAGCCAGAAGACATGGGTAGGTATAATAAGACCCAACGACTATGAGAAGCAACTAGACAAATTTTAACTTAGAAATAGGCGAGTACTTCAGTAGGAAGACTATAGAAACAGCTGGAGTGGCTTCTCAGTATTTGTGGTGAACTCTGTTACGGGGGGGTTAAGATTCCTTCTTCGTCAAAAGACTCAAGTTCAAATAGAAATTGAATCTGGGTAGGTTTATGCTCAAGGCTAGACAGGGGACTGCAAGGGTTCCTTTTGGTTGCACAATGTATGAATTAAGGAGCATCATGTGAAGAGCAGAAATGCTAGCGAAAAGGCAACAGAGTTCTAGCTCTTTTGGAATATACAGTTCAGCATCACTGCACACAGGGTTTTGAAGGTGGAAACCTGGTACATCTGGACTCCTTCAACATTAGCTCATACTTGAGAGCAGCTAATCTGCCTTATTACTTTTGCTGAGGCTCTATGATGAACGCACAGTTACAAAATGACATTTTAGGTATAACTAATAAATAGTAAGAAAGGTCAGTAGTCAAGGAGCCAGTGGTAGTGTATTAAGATATGAAAATGAGATAAGGTGCTGTTAAAATACAATCTGAGTAACTAGAGTGAGCTGGGATGCTAAACAGTGCAGTAATACATTATTTTTAAGAGGATTAGAACTGAGGTATTATTAAAATAAATGCAGTTGATGTAAGTCAATCCTTTGCTGACCTGTGCTTGTGCACAGGCAATATACAGAGATTTGCTGATTATTTATACCCCCATAAGGAACTGTATAGTAATGATTTATATAGCAATGCAGATATATTCCTATTTTGATAAACATTCCATATTTTGGAGAAAAATATTTTTAACCTAGAATTCAAGTGTACGTGAATGCTCAGGGTCCACATGTATAGTCACTTTAAGTGATTCCCTTCTATTGACTTTCTAGGTTTTCTACCTTCATGCTGGTATTAGAGCAAAATCTGACCCTGGATAACTCATGGCCACGAGACAAGGCCCAGAAGCTAGGTTTCTGTGGTTTCTTTTTCATGTCCTGATCAGCTTGTTGTGTTTGTCTGTCTGGGGATTTGAGTTAGGCTCAGACAAATGCCAGGTTTTTAGTAGGAAAGATCCCAGTGGTACCAGATTGACACGGTAGTGCAGAACTGTCATAGAATCATAGAATCATGTGGCAGAGGTCTCAAATGGAGCACAGAAGAGGACATTTTATATGGAATAATATCCTAATTGTTTTAATCCAAGGTAAAGTTGTCATGCCACAACAAATACAAATTTAATATCACCTAACTGAAATCATGTACCTTCTTTTCTAGTTTCAGAGGAAGGTATTAAATAAGTTTACTGATCACAAACCCACTGCAAATCAGAACTGAGTGTCCATCTCAAGTAAGTGGATGTGCCATTACAGACTCTAAGTTTCTTCTCATTAGATTGTACATTCACTTCCTGTTTCTTGAAGTGCCCTGGTTTTACCTAGTTCTCCCCTCTCTTCATTCTTCTGTGCCTCATATATGGCCTGCTCCACCACTGCATTATCTTCAGTTACACTCTCCCATATCCCATGACATTATCCTTAAATCCCTCAGTTCTCCTGTAATCTGTTTGCTTGTGATCTACACAGACAACTCGATTCCCAAGCACAGACTTTCTTGTGACTTCATGAATAAATCTCTGAAAAAGACAGATTTTGTTCCACCAAATAAGAGAAGCTAAACTGCTTGGAGTCAATTATTAGAAGAAGAGAAGATAATAAAAAAGAAAGCAGAACCTCTGGGAAGTGCCAGTCTCCAGTGATTTTTCCGAGATAAGGTTTAGTGCTAATGGAAACATCTCTTCTCTCTACTTGCAACATAACCTCAGTGCTGGCACCATTACTCATGCTGAGTAATACTTTAATATGTAAATAGTCTCACTGAATAAGTGAGACCAGTAAGGATGACAAAACTGTTATTACAGCCCAGCAATGATAAATTATCTGTTAAGTGCATTACTGGGCATAAAGGGCAGAATTCTTTCAACCAAGCAGAATTGTCTGTATCTGACGCCAATGATAATAAATAAGCATTTCTCTTGACGTATTCTGGATAGTTACCTCATTCTGGAGTAAATATCTGTCTTTGGTCAAATAAATAGCACCCCTAAATATTTATTTCTCTACACTGATACAAGACAGCCTATTCGCATTCACATAAGCAGTTACATGAAAGAAATTTTGAGTTAGAAGAGGTGAACACTGCTCTGTTTTTTCCTCCAGTTTTATTCTTTTCAAGCAAACAAGGATTTAGATCCACATTACATCCACAGGTACCTGTGGATGGACCTTGCCCATCCACCCATCCATCTGTAAGAAGGGATGTTGCATCCAGAGCACTATGAATGTCCCTCTGCGAAAGGGGACAGAATAGTTCTGTGTCCCTTGCTTAAGAATTCATGTTAAGCAACGTGTGGGATTAAATAAAATTCTGCTATTTATTCCCTCATTAACGGTCTAGCCATGAATACTAAAGAGATGCAAAATTCATAACTAATTGTGCATTGTAGATTTTACAACAACATCTCAAGGGAGGCAAGCTGAACAGCTTTAAAAGCACTGGGGGACTAGCTGACACATTTTGTTTTCCTGAAGCTTGCAGTAAGATGCCAATACATTATTTAAAGGATAACAGAAATGGTATGTAATAGCAGGTCTTTTGGACTGTGAGGCACATATGTACAATTAGAAGCCCCGTAAAATAATGACTAGTTCATCATCATCATCTCGTAGACAAGATGCACTTAATTATTAGAGGTTTTAGAAAAGCAAATTTACAGCTGAAAACACTACAGCTCAAGAAAATTGTGGCTAATGACAATATCTGAGGAAAAAGCAGAACTTGAGAATGACTACTTGTCAGTGGATTTTAAGATGAAAAATTTTTTATAGGGATCAGTAGTTAATGAAAAATCTTTTTTCACCTTGGTAGGAGAAAATTCAGCACACAAGTTTCCAGCTGTATGGATCTTCACCAGAAAAGCGTCAACACAGTACTCAACTTGGAACGGTTTTACTACAATGGTTTATTCTGAATGCAAACATAAGGATGGTGCCGATCTTTGACAAATATTTGCAAGGCTTCTGTAATCTCATCAAAATATGAAAAGCAAGTGCCTCAAAAATCGACATTTGAAAAATGATACAGGGGTAATGCTGGACTTGACTGGGTGTGCAATTAGAGTCCTGAGCCTGCGTGCGGGGGACACCTAAGGGTTTAAAAAAAAGTATCCCACACAGCTCTGAGTGGTGGGATCAGAGAAAACCCTCTACAAGCCTTGAGTAATCATTAATATGATTAATAGGAAAAAAACTGAACCAGAACAAATTAGTTACAGATACAGCTGAATAAAGTTTCATATGACAAAACACAGTAATAAAAAGATGTTCTCAACTCAAATGTAGGAACCGAGAAGAAACACAGTGCCAGAATTGCCTCCAGTTGTATTTTTGTCTTAAAAATGTTCGGGATAACTGAGTGCTAATTAGCACACGTTTTTTCCCCATCAGAAGAAAATTTATGCCAAACCCATGCCAAAGGACACATCACTGACATTTAGAGCAAAGGTGTCAGCAAACAGTGAAGTTTCTATTCCAGGAAGCAGAATGAATTCTTGAAGAGCTCAACAATTGATTCAATAACTGAAGAAAACCAGGTTTGGAAATGCAGACATATAAATGGCTCTGAAAACACACTCAGGACCGAGGTAACTTGCAGGGTGGATCTTGAGTTCTGTGCTAAAGAACCACAATCACTCGCATCCTGCAGCAGCACAGTGGGGTGGGAAGCTGAGGAAAGGCCAAGCCAGCGCTGTGGACTGGAGCAGAGGCAGCTCTAAACTCAATATTGCACCCTTAACCTGTTCCTCTTCCACACAAACCTCCTTCAGACAAAGTTTTTTTTGGCTTTCAGAAGCGGCAGCAGGAAGAACAGCAATTTTATCCAGCAAACAACTTTATTTTCTATAGAGCCTGTGCTGGGGATGAAGGCCTGCGTGCTTGCGGCCACCATGGCTGCGCGATGGAAAGCAGCAGGACTCTGCTCTCGGGGCAGGACAGGATGAACTTTCCTGAGAGTTCCCACAGATCTGCTGATTTTTCCCAAGGATCACGGGAAATGCTCCCTCCGTGGGGCATATAAGCCCTTCTCTCCCAAGAGAGGGATGATTCACATTGATGCCTGTGGCGTCCAGGCCATGGGTAATTTGCCCTGACTTTTTTTCTTCTATTTATTTGTGTATGGATGGAGATGGGATAATTAAAGTCTCTGAAATAATGAGTTTAAAGTGATATTGTGCCTGGATTGTCTAAACTAGTATTTTTCAGATGAATGGAAAGCTTCGAACAGGAAGGAAAGCCGGAGGGGTGGGAAATGTGTTATCTGGGGAAGAAACAATATAAGGTATTATACAATTACCAAGGAGTACAAGTGCTATGGTACAGTCTAGATTGCAGAGAAATTATAGTTTACATTCATTGACGCAAGCTGTTGGGCCATCTACCTTCCTCCACAAATGAGCAAATTGAAGTTGGAACATTATTTTTAAGGAGCAGCTGATGTCTCAAGGGGAATATTGGAAAACATTCTCATTAGAAACAATTCTCTTGGCATAAAATATAGGGTTGGTGGTTTTTTTCTTATCGCATTTCCTTGAAAACAGGATTGCTGACTTTTTTTTTCTTTTTTCTAAAGTTAATTTGCTACATAATGCCCAGTCCTCAGCTAATGTTCATATTTAGCTACTTGAGAGCTGATCATAGTTTCCATAACCCCACTGGGCTGTACATTACTTGATGTTATGGGCCAAATCTTTAGCTGCAGTCAGTACTTGATCAATAGACAAGGGAAAGGTGGGTGGCAAAAGTATTTGCTGTAGGTTCATGTGTAGCATCTATACCAGCTCTGATCCCAGCAAAACACTTCCAAAAATCACTTTAATAAGTGGGCTGAGGATTAAATGGTGAGCCTGGGAGATTCTCCCAACACCAGCCAGTAGGGCACTGGCCATGAATGGAGTTGAGAAGTTCCAAGCAGCCCAAATGGGCTGCCAGAGTGGCCCTGATAGCTGCAAATAGTTGAAAGGACTCATATTACACTTGCTAATGTCTATCTGTGTCCAACAGGTGGACTGCTCCACATGCACACATTGCCCATTGGGCCCTTCCTTGCTCGTATTATGTCATGGTGTAACTTTGGATTACATTTTCCCACCAGCATCTTTAAAAGAAGATGCTGTGAGGCTGGGTAATTTATAAACTAAAGCATTTGTGATTTCATGTTCAATAACAGGAATAATCCATTTATAGAGGGGAAGAAGGGTTGGTATTTATAAAAACTAACAATAGGCTGTCTATAATGAAAAAAGTTACACGGAGAATGTAGTAAAGTGGTCTCAAAATAACAACTCTTCACTGTTGTGCAGTTAGATGAATTTCGAGTTGCTATTGAAATGCTGAATTCAGAGAACCAGGGAGCCTTGCAATGAAGGACGTGCTGTTAAAACCGACAGCAAGCCAATGATTTCTTCATTGGAGAATCCAAACTGAGGTTGCTAAACATGTAGAACTGACAGTGGAAACAGAAATGTGTGGCCTAAGGGCTATTCAGCCAACACTTGAGTCTGCAATTCCACCCACAGCGCTTCCAACTGGAACATAACAACAAATGTTACAGCACCAGATGGGGAAAGTAGAAGAAAACTGAAAAAAAGAGAAGCTAAAATTCTTATTTAAAACCAGCGCAAATTAGTGCATATGAGCTTATGATTAAGTTTACCGCCAGAGCAAAGGCAGCTGATCTGTCTCTCTTGCATCCAAGCAGTTCATTTCAGCATAGTTACACACAAAGCAAAACAAAGTGTTTTATAAAGCGCAACACATGTGGGTTGAACCAACAGGAAAATGCACCTTGAGTTTTGGCTGTGGGTAAACACAGAATGCGCTTGTGGAAAAGCAAAGCAAGTCAACCAAGCACTTCGTAAATGTGATTACATGGAAACAATGAGCATCGAAGCAGTAAACCTTGCTCCCCTGTATTTGCACCAAAAAGGGAGGAACTGACTGCTCATGAAGCTTGAATGTAGCTAGGAGTGGGAGACAGAGGATGGGATATTAAAATTTTAACATACAGGAGAAGGGCACCTGCAATCTTACATAAGAAACAACAAAATAAAAAAGCATATTGTAACATGTCATGTTTGTATACAAACAGAAAGAGTACAGTAGCAACTAAGATGGGGGAGGCATTACCATCAAATGGTAGAAAGATATTAATTGGGGCTGCTGATACAGGCAGATTCTCCAGCACAGGAATTCAGACAAAACCATAGCAAACTGGCAATACTTCAGGCAGACAATTCCATCAGAATACTGAGTTTGAATTAATGTAATGCCTTTTGATGATATAGGAAAAAAACCACAAACCCTAAATTTATATTTATTAGATTGGTGGTACTGAAAATGCCAGAAGATAATACACAGAGGCTTAGAGAGATTCAAAATACTGTCCTCAAGTGAACTGGGGAGGAGGAAGGAGGGAATACAGATTGACTGAGGAATCATGACAGGCAGAAGAGCAGAAAGAGAAACAGAAGCGCATAATATAGGAAAACCCAAAAAACTCAAGGTTAAGGAGCAGACCATGTGGGATGTTTTAGCAGAAAACAACAGGAGCAGGGTACATAATGATGTATCACACTGGACTGTTGGCAAGTACCTTGAAGTCTTCCAGACCTGAGCTGGCTATCTAATAAGGCCACGTAAAGAGTGGTAGCAACATCTGAGGAGGAGGTCAGAACCACCCTATCTCACTCTGAGGCACATGGTGCCACAATTAAAAATTCAGGCTGAAAAAGTGAGAACATGAGGAGCATCAGGTGGCAAAGGCTGGGCCAGACAACTGGGTGCAGAGTTGCCTCAACACACCTGGAAAAGTGTGATGGAGAGGAATTACACTTCACCTTTTCCGGTCTCTACTGTTTTCCTACAGCTGTGCCAGTTTAGGGGATTTGGGGTTTATCTACTTTGTTTTACAAAACAAAGCAATTAAACACTGGCTTTTTCTCTCCACCGCTCTTTTGCTGATAGCCAAGAGGTTAAACTGCTAATTGCTGATTTAGGAAATGCTCTTCAGACCACTCTGTTGGTTGAAGGGATCTGAACCTACATTTCCCACCTCTTGAGACAGTGAGAAAAGGTTATAAGACATGAGAAACAGGTTCTCGGTCTGCTTTGCTGAGAAGAAAGTTGTATTTTTTGTGCTCCTTTCAATGACTCAGTGGAGCGAAGGCTGGTGCCAGGTCTCCTTTCTTGGAGTGCCCTTGCCCACCTTGTTTGGACCTCTGTTCTTGCAGATATCTACTCCATATAGGTATTTGCCTGGATCCTTGATTCCTGGATGATGGTGAAAAGGCAATTGCTTGAGGAATCCCAGTAGGTGATGCTGCTGGGTGGTAGTGCAACTATCAAGATTTTAGCAGACTTAACTGAAAGAAACCCCAGGGCATTTACAAATATTGGTTAGTCAAGAATTTCTATTTGCACGGCGATGTTTCTCTGTGCTTCCAGGCTTTAATAGCAGGGATGACCATCCCAAGGAAAGTTGCTGTGCCACACAAAGACAAGGGCGAGGACACACACACCCAAAAATAACTGGAGAAAGCAAAAAAAGGGATTTCTTTCATGTAGTGAAAGGCTGTACTCATAGAAAGAACTGACTGAAAGGAAGTAATGCCGGTCAGAAATAAGTATAGATGATACCTATTCCAAAAAGAATATTTTGCCATGACCAAGCACCGAGACACTTCTACTTAGGACAAACATGGGGACTGTGGTGTGGTAGGGAACAACATTCCATGCCCACTTTCTTTCTCTGGAAACAGTTGACACATTTTGTTTTCCCTTCATATACTGCTGACTGATAACAAAGATATTCCTCTTTTGGTTACTCCCCTTCCCTCCCCTCAAAATATCCACTCATCACAAAAACCCCCAAACCAAATTCCAGTAGCTGTGAGGCAAAACAAGTCCTAATCTCAAACCACATTGGAGTGAGTGGCAGTATTTATTCAAAGGAATTACTCAACCCTGAAACACAGATAAACTCTATTAAAACCAAAACTGGTCTAACCAGTGTATCAGCAATTTACTCTAGTAAGAACATACATTTACTGCTACAGACTCTTCATGTCAGCATTGCCACAGTAAGGTTTTATAGCTTGACTGCACATCAGCACAGTATTACTGTGTCGTGATTGTCTTCACGTGGAAAAAAGCTAATATACCCTGCTCAAGGGTAATCTGCATCCTCTCCCACAGAGGGTTAGAAGGAACACGGAAGAAGACAAAGGCAGTGACAAAGGCTGCCTCACATCAAAACCACTGAACTATCATATTGTTTACACATGAGAGTTTTTTTCAAATGCAGCGAATGCAGTTATGAGTGTAAATTCCATATCCTCACAGTCCAAAGTAACATTACTTTGGATAGGTGAGTTGGAAGGAAAAACAGAGGATAGCAAAAACAGAAAAGTAAAGCAGCAGGGTGTTCTACCTACATGTGACAGAAAGGGCAGGGAACACCCAATTTAAATGAGACACCAGAAAAATGCAAACCAATACGCTGCAAAATAATTCTGATGCTTTAAATCAAAACCTATTGCTTCTACTTTATAAACTGCTTTTCTCATTCAGGTAAGCTTTCGGTCTTAGTCAACGTGGAAGAGACCTGTTTTTTGATTCAGATGATTAAACTAGAAATAGCACTGAGAGCAAAAGCTGCAGGAATGCTGCAGTACAGAAGGAATTAGAAAAATCTCACAACATCGGTGACTACCAGTAAGGCCGCCTGATCCGAGCTCTTCACAGCTGAGAAAGCAACCTTAGTTATGCTTCATCAAGGCTGGTATTTATTTTAAGATCATACTAAGACATTCAAACTACATCTCATTCATCAGTGGCCGCATGTAAAGGGAGTCCATCAGCACCCAGTTTTCAGTCTCAATTTGAAATAATACTCCTAGTACTTTCTCTACCTGAGAAGTTTATACTTATATAAATATCAGTTCTCATTCTGTTTTCATTATTTTTCTGTTAAGATTTGAGCTTTAAGGAAAACATGTAAATGGAAGGAGGGAGCTAGATGATTGCAGTCTTGCTTTTTGCCTACAAACATACATTCAGAATTACTTGAAGAAAATACTTCACAGCTCTCTTTCTCCCCCTCTCTCCTGCTTCCCAACACACCCAGTCTCTGTTAAGCAGGATTTTGAAAACTATTTTGGGCATTCATATATGATAATTGAGACACGTAATTTTAATGTGATCAAAGTCTTTACTACCTCAACACATACACCACCAACCCCATATATGAAACCTAAAGCAAGCCATGATACAGTTGATTATATTTGTGCAAGAACTGTATCTGCTCAGGGAGTGAAAGGGGCCATTCTGGATAGCGTTTCCCAATTTTGTTGGGAAGACTGCTTTTGTTTTGCTCTAAATTTAAACACAGTAAGTAAAAGAAGATCAAAAGCAGATTTGCTTGGGATGGGCAACATCATCTCAATCTCGGCATGAGAAGTTACAACGTAGGCTAAATTTATCAGCAGTTTCAACTGAGTTCGGCTAAGTTATGTCTGTTTTTCAAAAATGACAGCTGAGTGAAAACCTATTTTGCAGTATGACAAAAAAATAGTTTTGAAAAGCCCGAAGGTCAGATTTTTAACTCGGGTACTTGCAGAAGAATGGCTGGGAGGCTGCACGCATTCCTGTCAATTCCACATAATGAGAAGCAGTGACCTGAAACTTAAGGCAAATTTTTACTTGGGCAACAGTAACATCTAGGTTATGGCCACTGAAGAGCTACAGAAGTGCTAAAGTCCTTGACAGAACAAGCAATCTACCTTGTTTGTTTACCCCAGATAAGTTACAAGAAACAACAAGACGAGGAGGTACTTAAGGGCCAACATCCAAGGTAGACTAAAGAACAAGTGTTCAAGGCCAACGGCATCTCCAGCAAGAACATTTTGCTGCTGAGAACATTATTCCTGCTATAAGACAAGAGAACAGACAACTTGACAAATGGCGCTATTAGGTGAAAGATGGAAGTATTTCTGATAACACGACCAATAGCTCATGACCCAACCTACCCAAATTCTTCTTCAAAGTCTGCCAGTCATTTAATGGCACAAATTGATATTTGACTGACAAGTTCGCCACTTACTGTACACCACTTTAGCTTAAAAGGCAGTCAAATGCAATACAACCTATCAGAAATCCAAAGGTACATGATAGTTTTCAGCTTGGATGCCTGCTACAAATTTTTATAGCAGATATCCAATTTGGTACAAAAATAGTGGAGCAATCTGATCTTGTGCTTCACTGACAAACCAGATTGAATCTGGGCAGCTCAGCATATTTCCATGTGCTACTCCATTGAAACAAGACCTTGATGTAGTCTAGTCAAGGAATCATGACCTGTAATAAAATCAAATAACCCAACAATCCAAAAAGCACATATAAATTTCAGAAACTATATTCAGAGAATATAAATAATTTCAGGGAAACTAAGCTCAAAAAGCAATACTCTTTTCAAGTAATGTTAGCAAAATTTAGAATAGATTTTCAAAGGTATTTAGTATTCAAACTCTAGATAGGTCCATTTTCAAATGCCTCACTCCTGTTAAATGTCACTGGTAAGAATGTGAAGAAATTGCCCTGGAATCCCAGGCTGCTTCTTTCCTCTAGAAATTCCTACTGAACATTTTTCTGCACGAGTTAGTACCTAGGTGACAATAGGTTTGTTTGGTGGTTTTTTTCATTTGGCTGTGAACAATGAGAGTGAAGGCAGCCACTCATCAGCAACAAGAAATAATTTAAATTCTTTTTGCTTAATGTGCATGCCAGTAAGGACAATCAACAAGCAATAATATTAAATCCGCGGATTTCAGAAGGACAAAAAATTCCCCTTTCAGAGATGAAGATCACAAATGTTACAAAGCATGACCTGAGGAGAACTGAGGTTTTAATTAAAAAAAAGCCAGGTTCGCAAACAATAAACCTCCCTTTCTGAGACCCGAGAGAGAGAGAGAGAGAGAGAGTCAGGGAGAAAGAGAGGGAGTGCCTTCGGTTAGCTTGCCATTAGCACAAAGGAAAACAACTGCAGGGCTTAGGGAGGATTTAGCTTTAACAAATGCTTATCACAAAGTCATGTCACTACACAGTATTGTTCTGTATTTGGAATGAAATTAATTTCCAACTCCATATTAACCTTTTAGGGACCCTGCTTGGTGGAGGAATTTAATCCTTTGGATTTTGGTGTTTCACCAGCAAGGGCCATTTCTAGATTTGGTGAGTTTGACAACCTGAAGAACACTTTATTAAAAGGAAAAAAAAATAAATAGAAAATCAGTTTCTGTCCATAATGGACAGCAGAGATTTCAGAGCACTGAAAAGTTGAGTGCGTTGAAACATAGGTAAGAAAAACAAAATAAAAGGGGAAATACTAATTCCCATAATGCATTATCCCTCTGTGCTGATCCACTCATACTGCAGCAACATGCTTCAAGCCATGCACTAGTATAATAAAACATTTATTGTGATGGAGTAGGTGTTTTCAAAACTTACTGAAAAATACATTTTCTGATGTGACCAAGAAAGAACATTCAGCTGGGTAACAATCTGTAGCCTTACCATAAAGTAAGACAAAAGCGGTGATTTAGAAAGCAGTGAAAGCAGGAATTTCAGCGCTTGTGGGGAAGCCCATTTTCCCGTCTTTATTAGTCTTAGTGCAACAACCGCCTTTGTTGGTCTCTGCAGGACTCTTTCCCCGCTGCATTCCAGGAGCTGAGAGAGAGAAGCCCTCTGGAAGTCAGACAAAATCTGCTGTTGCTACCATATTAGGAATTAAAGCGAGCAGCAAAAGCCCCTTGCTGAGCAGAGAGAAATCAACAGGGAACGCGTTTGCCTCCAAGCCAAATGAGCAAAGCAAAGTGATTGAGGAAACAAAATAAATAATAATTAAAAAACAAATCCCAGGCAGTAGGACTGACTGCTTCTTTATCTCTTTTCAGTTTTATCGTGCTTCCTACTGAAGTGTAGCTGGAAAGTAGATTTGAAGATACAAGCAAACCCTGTTCCTTACATTTCTTGCTGTGGAGTGAAATAATCCCAAGATACATATCAATGATCAGCTTCAAATGTTTTTAACACATTCTTTTTGGCTGGAAAGCCATCATTATACTGCAGTGGAGCCAGTGTAAATTGCTCTCACTCTATTTACACAAATTTCAGTTTATAGCCAATCTGGCCCTTCCACCAAGATTTCCACTAATCACAGATGTAGTCACTCTTTCACTGGTGATCAGCTTGTAGAAGGAAATCTCACCTGAAGTACAAGCTTTGCTAATGATTCAGCTCTTTGTGCGTGGAGGCACAACACAGGACTTGCTAATACACCTCTGCATATGTACATGGATGTACTTTGGGCGATCTTTATTAAAGAGGGTCTGTAAGATAACTATTCATTATGCCATTGGTGAAAGGATGCGATTCCACGCAGATGTAATTCAAATCTATAGGTTTTGTATCTGCTGTGCATGAATAAGGGCCAGATCTGCAAGGCACATCAGTGCACAGCCTGTAAAATATGGGTAAGTCTTTACTCCTATTAAGTGGCATTTGGGAGTCCAAACTTAGTGCTATGAACTCCTGGCTCTACTCTCAGCATTGCAGGTGCTGTGAGGTGGTGGATGCTCACAAGGTGCAGATGCTTCAGATCATAGAATCACAGAATGGTTGGGGTTGGAAGGGACCTCTGGAGATCATCTAGTCCAACCCACCTGCTAAAGGAGCTTCAACTAGATCACACAGGAACATGTCCAGGTGGGTTTTGAATGTCTCCAGAGAAGGAGACTCCACAACCTCCCTGAGCAGCCTGTTCCAGGGCTCTGTCACCCTCAAACTAAAGAAGTTTCTCCTCATGTTCAGATGGAACCTCTTGTGCTTCACTCTGTGCCTGCTGCCCCTCACCCTATCGTTGGATAGACTCCACTGAAAGGAGTCTGGTCCCATTCTCCTGACACCCACCCTTGAGATATTTATAAACCATCCCAACAGAGAGGAAGGACTGCTGGGGTTTGGTGTCTTGACCCATGAACCAGTCCCACATATCTGGCGATGTGCCATGTCCCCTCCTGCTACTCAGCAGCTCCCAGCACAACCATTCCACCTCCTCTCAAAACACATAAGTACGCACCCAACAGCATGCCTAACAAAATCAAGGTATAGGTGAGGTTTCGGTTTCTGTGCTGAAATCCAGATGAGCTTTGTTTTTAGCACCTGTTATTCCACAGAAAGAAAACAGTGTAGAGAGTAAGAAAAAATAGGGAGATGGATACATTGTTGAGCAACAACAGTATTTCAGCCTCAGTAACCTTGCATGTCACTTGCGATGGTTGCCTTTGGTTGAAATGGGTAGGGAACTGTCATATCCACCCATTAGGCTCCCATGGCATCCCTTGTCTCATACAACCAAAATTAATGAGGTGGTTTCCTCACAGAATTTTATTCAAAGGGTTGTAAAGATAGCGGCAAAAATCATATTTTGCCCATGTAAATATTGCCACCTCTTCTGAGAGGAGAGGTGGTTTATGAAAGGTGGTAGACTAACAACAAAAGAGAAGATTGTATGTTTGTCTTGTATTTGTTCAGGGGAAGAAAATCAGCAGGATGCTGTCAACCAGCATGTTGTCTTGGTATAAAAATAAGCAATAGATGAAGGAATGCAGAAATAGGATGGTAGTCATGGCTTTCTATAGCTTTTGAGACAAGAATAAAGCTGCAGTTTCCTAATTATAAAGCGCTCACCCTCTAGCGTAGTGATTTAATTGTTATGTTTTCTCCTGTCTTGCTAAGGTGTTGTAGTTGCACGCTGTTGTCAGCTCCAAGCACGCTGATTTCCTGAAATCCAGTGTTAACTATGCAAATATCCATAAACTACAGGAACACTAGCAATTAAAAACTGCATAATACAGTTGAAGTTGCGTCAAGATGCTCCTATCCACTCCCTAAAAAATCAAAGGTCATGACACCAAGCAGTGGTGGAAGATGACAAACATACCTTTGCAAGGTGTCACACCATTAAGCACTGGTCACTAGTGGGAGCATGGAAACTGGGCTCCCCCCTGGGGCGTGGGACAGTTCTCTGCTTAAAGCTGAATTCAGGCTGATTCACCCTAAAAGGTGATGTGGTGGCACCTAGAGGATCAAACTAGAAAACAGCCTACAACCACCTTCCTTCTAATTTGAGTTCATTCTTCCTTTTTAGCCGGAGTGATGAAGGAAGTTACATTCTGTTTTCTCTTTTATGTTTGTGGCTGATAAAAAAAGCTGGTGTGCTGGGTGGGAATTAAGGGCAATATGGAACTGTGAGGTTGGAAGCCCTGCTCCCTTCCATTCCAGGTTATGGGACTTGTATCTATACCACTGATTGAAAAGGGACACACAGGGCAGAGTACAGAAGACTCAACTTCATATTAAGTTCACTAGTTTTTCCTTCGTAAGACAGTTACTACATACTTTGTCACAGATATTGCTCACCTACAGAGGAGTATTGTTCAATTAAGAGTTAATATCTCACACAATTATTGCAGCAAAAGTTGCAGATTGAAAAGAAAAACAGTGAAAAATATATGAAAAATATAACTTTCATTCTGCTACAATATTCTGTCAGCTAACTTTTCTCCAAATCGGGTAGAACATAAGCTCTTGCTGGCACACATTTGGTATCTCGATTAGATTTTGACAAAATAAAGGCTTCAAGTGCCTTTAAAGCTTTAAAGTAAAGTCTATTACACAAATTTGCCTACAACACGTTATGCATGACACCACAGCATTTCAGATTTATTTTTCATAGCATCTGTCTCATTCTAGCCATAGCAAATTCCAGACAGGGCTGTAAGCAAAACCCACAGAAGCTTTTCAAAGGCTCTGTATTTTCCTGCTTCTCCTGGAATTATCAGTGCCTTTGTTTCATAAACTTTTGAACTTGCCATAAACATGTCAAAGTATTGTCCTTCACCCAACCCCAGACTGTGAAAATACAGTAGAATACAAAAAGACTTGACATTTATTAAAAAAAAAATACCCATATACCCCAACTTGATATGTTTTACTTTTTTGTAAGTAAAGAGGTGACTTTGCCAACCATTTCTAAAGGATTAAAAAGCCTGCTGTGTCATCTCATATATCTTCGTTCAGTTTCTAATGCAGCCAGAGAGCACAAAGGCTGAGAGAAAACCTTTTATCATTCGCAGTTATCGACTGGGCCAGAATACAGTATTAGGTACCTTAGAAACTTTCAGCTAAAACTTCTTTGCTTTGAAAAATGGCTGATCTCCTAAGTGAAGGAGAGCAAGCAGCCTAACTTCAAAAAGTTTGTTATTATTATCCAGAAACCTAACACATTTTAGGAAAAAAAATTATTGGGGGCACTTAAAATAATCATCTATTTCCTACTAGATTGTTACAATAGCTCAAAAGTTTTTGAATGTTCTAAATCACTTTGTACACCAGGATGAGAGTTACTTTGGGAGAGTTTTAGTTGCCTCAAATGGTAAGGTCTTTTATTTAAGAATATATATATCAGAAGGCAAAACCAATTTAAAAAATAGTTGCTTCAAAAAGAGTGAAAGTTAGTGCTTTGTCCTGAGGCTCTTATCCAAAATGCAGCTTATCTTAATGTTACAGGTTTATAGCAAAACGTAGGCAGAATCCTTTCCTCCTGACAGCCTCTTGCAACTGTCAGTGCATCGTGGCATCCACAAACTGTAAAGTCACAGGTAAAGGCTGATATGAAACACCAGAGTAATGCCCCAAACTAGGTGCCAAGATCTCTGCAAGATAATAATATAAAATTCTATACTTTCATAAACAAATTTGTAACTTTTATATATATATATATATATACACATATATAAAAATGTATTTTAAAAATCTTTCTACTTGCTTATGATTCCTGGGGTTAGCTTTGCTTTTGCATCTGTCTTCTCTTTCATTAGGGATCAAAATTCAGACCTTATTCTAAGTCATCAGCCTATTTTCTGACCAGAAATAACCCCCCGAGGAACTCTGTCATTGATATTTATACCAGAAATCAGCTCCTTTAAGTACTATTTCATTAGAGAAGTAAGACTGCAAAATCTACTGTATGGAAACTTTAAGAATATTCACTGCTGCTAACTCTTGTGTTTTTATCACAGTCCATGAGATAGAGTATATTTCTCAAAGCCTTAGTTTCTCAGCATTATGTTATGATGAGAGATTCTCAGCTTGCATTTCAAGCAAAAATAATTTCTCTAATCCTAATGGCCAGTAATAAAAGTCTGAAAGCATAGAATCCAAAGCTTCCAATCAGGAGGAATTTATTTATTGCTACTCAAAATGCATTTCTTTTTAAGCCAAGAGCAAGAATTTTGAGAACTTCGGTTTGGCAATATCGCTACTGTCCTCTGCCTTCAAACAGCATGCTCTAAAACTGAGCTATTTGTGACCTTTTTCCTTATGTTTTCTCTCAGTTCCCATTTCAACCACTGTCGACATGCAGTGATAAAAGCTTTAAAAGCATCGTCAGAAAGGCCTTTTACCGGTAGTTTTGCCTGACATTTCTCCCAGGAAATTTTCAGAACTGAGTCGGAATCAGTCAAAATAAAGTCTTCAGAAAATTCTTGTTGGTGTCCTCCTTGGAACTAGGATGGTGGCATCGCTAACATACTGGACTGGGTAAAACATCAAAACAGACACGGGAAAGCACCAGAACTGTACTGACTGACTCGCTATCAGTTCAGCATGAACTCATCCATACAGGTATTTTCACCATTTTGATAAATATTTTTCTAACTACTGTAGCTTTTGTTGCAGTGTTTTTACTGTTGGGAGAAGATTTATCGCTATGTTTCCTATAGCCCTCTCCCAGCCTTAAGTGTGATAGAAAGCTCCCTTCTCAATTATTATTTAGGTTTCCTCCTGAGAAGAACATAAAGGAATTTATAGGACCAATCAGACAAACGTAGGGTTTTGAAGTGCTGGACATACAAAACCCTCCCTGCAGTTTCCACAACAAAATAGCTGTGCCACGTCATTCTCAGATGGTGCCTGTTTATTTTGCTTTGGTTTTGTCAAAAAAATCAAACTTTGAGCTCTGGAAAGCATGAAAGAAGGGTGTCACGCAAGAGGGATGGACACAGAAGAGCAACAGGTCGGTACGTGATCGGTGGCTCCTCGGACAGCTGGTCTCACATGGTCATGAGGAGACCAGCACCTGAGTCACGCTCTTCCTCTGAATCACTTGGAAAAAATCTGTCCTTCTCTGCTGCTTACAAATGGAGATAAGGGGCAAAAAAAAAGGCTCTGTCTATAGCTTAACTGTTATCCTGAAGATTCCTGACTTGTCTGGTATCCCTCATCCTGACGTGCAGTGCTCGTGGGAACTCTGCATTTTATCATGCTCAATTGCCAGGTTTCTTGCCCAGGTTTGTTAACACAGATTAAAGATTTGGATCACTTTAACCACAATTCCCCTTTCTCTTTATGTCCTGACTGTAGAAGGTAACTATTTCACATCTGTTTATGACGTGCCCTAAAAAATTTGATCCATCTCTTAAAGAGACTTCAAAGTAGGGAGCAGTAAATATCCAGATCATCATTTTATTGTCTTGATTCATAGCACAGCACAGCTGACTTCCATGGATAGTTGCCCACGACTGTAACCTGAATCCAGACATCTCCTTCCAGAATTCAGTGCACAAGCTCCCTTATTGTTGACTTTTCATTGGATTTTATTCGCACATGTAAAAGAAAAGCGGGAACACTGCAACCAGCCAATCTGATCTGTAGCACACACACGTGTTATTTCACCAAATGGTTACTTCATCAAGGTAGTATTTTCCGGCCAAGCTAAAGGAGATCATTAGAAAGACATCAAACCAGACTTACGGGCTTCAGGCTGCTTTGTTAGCTCATATTCTTGGTCTTTAAGTTGCTTTCACATGAAATCTCCTGGGATCACTCTCTTATCACTTATCAATTATCCCCATTGCTCTGAGGTGCTTTGTTAGATTTTAAAGAAATCCAGCAAACTCAAAAACCTCTTAATAGTTATGAGGGTCTCTGAAATGTATGTAGTCTTTTATTTCTTCATGTATTGATTCTGGTAGTTTCAGTTTATGTGGCAGCATTCTCTAATGACTTGGTTTTCACTGTTTCATGTTAAGAACTGAAAATAGCATAGTAACACAACTATTGCACAATACAAAAAAATGATTTAGTAGTTGACAGCAATTATATAGTTGAGCTACATTACATAAAGCAACACCTTACAGAAGTATTTAAACTCATTACAATCATGTCACCACAGCTTCAGCTTTGTACAATGACTGTCCTGAATATATTCAGCTTTGTTTAAAGAAGGTAAAATCTGTCTTTCACCTGTTGACTGCCATAACTTTTTCAAAATACTAATTAGGAGAGGAATTGGAAAAGTTCTCTCTGTCTTCGTGGTGCTCTATAGGTCTTCCAAAGGATTACATGAAAACATGATTTAAGTCCTGGGAAAGGTAATCAAATACAATTGGAAGCACCCATTCATATGCAGGCACAGAGTCAATAAAATCAGTAGACTGGTTTCAAATGTGACATTTCTTAAGAAGTGCAAGAGACAAGCTAGCTAGTCTTCACATCATCATTCCATCTAGAACTTTTAACATTTAAAGGGGCCATGGAGTTGAGTGCCACAACCTGTTTAGCCCTAAATTAAAAAAAAAACAAACCAACCAGAGTGAGAGAAACAGAAAGAAGGGGTAAGGAAGGAGCATTGAATCTAATGGTTAAGAAGTTTACCTGAAGGGTGGGTGAAAGGGGTTAAAGCCCTTCCTCCAGTGAGTATTTAGTTATTTATAAGAGTGGAATAATTTGGGCACAGTTACATTCTAGTAGCTAATTACCTAGTGTTGAGGAGACTCCCCTGGGAAGGAGGAGATTTGGTTCCCTGTTCCAAATGGAATTTACACTCCCCAAATGCCAAGTTTGAAAATCCTCTTGGCTGTGTTTCTCCCAGGAGGAGAATCCTTGGTACTCTCAAGTTTTGAGGAATTTAAAAGAGTTCTGAGGAACTCTGAGCCTAAAACTAGCCTTTTTCTTTTTTCTAAACTGTTGTCTTGATCTCCTAGACACTTCTGTAAACATTATTTTCATGCTGTTCTCTCCTACAATGGAAATAAAAAATTCCTTTTCACAGGCAGTGTTTGACAGTCCTCCTCTGGCACGATAATATAACTCTGTGTGTTGCACAAACAAGGCATCCCAGATTGGATTTACTGGCAGTTAAAAATGCTGCATCCAAAAACTTAGATATACTGAGAAATAAGGATTGGCCGAGTCTGCTGCAGACAGAGCAAGTGCAAGGGCAGCGCGCAAGAGGTGAGTCAGTGGGATTTGTGTTTGACTAAGAGCTCTGCGTGACACACATCAAGTAAAGGCAGGCACAATTATCGCATTTATGGCCATGGAAACACAATTCCCCAGCTAGTGCTCAATAGACAAAGGCAGCTGATCGGTGAAAATTATGTGGCGCACCGCCGCAAAAGAAGAATAAGGACCACATTGTGTTACATATTTAGATGCTCGCCAGCACCCTGCTAGGTCCCGATCCCAGGCTCGGTCCCTGTGCCACAAAACCAATCGTACTGCCCAAAGCCGCCTTTGAAGCAACCCCAGTGAGAAAATGGTGAGAAACTGATTCTAACAAAGCAAAGAGACAAGGAGGCACGTCAGACGACATCAGATAATTTAAAACTGCGCACGGCTCCCTGCTAGAATAAATGGGCACATCACTGTCATCATTGGTGAAATTTTATCTGTTCAGATAAGCAGAGAATTAGGCCAATAATGCCCTACCAGACTGAATTATGTAACTACTTATCTGTAAAGGTTACCTTTGTTTTCTTTATAATGGAATTATCTCCACAAAAACAGTTATTTAGCCACTTAGTTATAAAACCATGTAGGAACACCACAATTTCTATCTTCAGTTTATGATTGTCTTTCATTAATTCCAATAGTGCTATATAATGATAATGAATCACAACAGGGGCACTGCTTCAGATATTGTAGCACAGTATATCCACCAGACTAGAACAACTACCTGCTGCATTAGGATAATTCTGACATGCTTTATCTTTTTTTTTTCCCATTATTTTTTTTGTTCCCTGTTTATTTTCTCTCCTCTCAGCTTCCTAATCTAAGCAAAAACAATGATAATATTTTCGTCTTTGATAAATTCCATAGTGACATCTTAATTTATTTTCGAATTGGTCTGCCTGTTTCAATTGAGATCAATAGTCAAGTCCACTAGACATATCAAGACCAGCAAGCGAAAAGGCGTACTTGTCAAGACTTGAAAAGTTGACCCTAACCACACCATCCAACATTTAAAATATCAGTAACAGCCCTTGAACAAGCAACATGACATATTCAGTTGTTCAAAATAATGGGATTACCTTTTTTTTAGGCCTGATCTCACTGCTTTGCATCTTGCTAAATTGTTTACATCTGTGCTGAATGAGTATAGAACCATGCCTTTACAGTCTGGTAGCACCCTGCACTATCTTTCACACACAGCTACACGACTGAACAAGTCTTTTGTTGAACTAGAAAATCAGGTTCATGCTCATCTCTCAACCGATTCCCTAATAAAGATTTTTCCATCTTGCAATCTGAACTTCAATTTAAGGACTAAGGAGAGATGAAAACTGTATTTTCCCCGTCATGAGAATCTGTCTTGTTCAGACCTAAAAATCACCAAAACATATGTTAGGGATGTACTGTCTTCATTTGTATGTGAATAACTTTTTACTTGTTCCTTCTTTGTTTCTCTCTTGAGGGAAGACAGTCCATGTCCCCTGCTGGCATCTAAACCCCCTACCTGATCTTGCACCAGGGAAGTCATTTACTGTTGCGATTGTAACCTCTTTTTTGCAATCTACTGCTCAGTCATATTAAGCTTGACAGATACTGCACACACTTTTCAGACCCTTACAGCATCAGCTTCAAGTCCATAATAAGGCTGCTTAAGTCTAAATCCAAAAGGATACAAACTACAGATATATATCTCTTTCAGTATGTAAGATACACTGCAAAGGCACACTGTGCATAGATAAAGGCATTCTGCCTGTGTTTACTGTTGTAGGTATTTTTTTGAAATTTTACGGCATCTCGAATTTTGTAAAGGAATCTGCTAATGTAGTACTGACTGGATTACACAATGACCGAATTTTCTTAGCACATAATCTATCAGAAATAATGCTTATATGACTATGTTCATAAAATGCTAACTTAATAGAATATGTTCTATGAACATTGTTTGCCTCTCTTCAATTTCAGTACTTAAGGATGTTGAAATGGAAGTTTATCATAATGTTCAAAATGGCCCTTGCTCTTAGCAGAAACAAGTTAAAAAAGACTAATGGTTGTTTTCTATACTTTCACAGTATTTGGTTACAACAAAATGAGCATTTTCATAGTGATGAAACACCGGCACAGGTTGCCCAGAGGGGTGGTAGATGCCCCATCCCTGGAGACATTCCAGGCCAGGCTGGACGGGGCTCTGAGCAACCTGATCTAGTTGAAGATGTGTCTGCTCATTGCAGTGGGTTGGACTAGGTGACCTTGGAAGGTCCCTTCCAATCCAAAGTATTCAATGATTCTATGGCCATTTAAAATACTTCAGTGGGGCAGAGTATGATAATATTTTTGCAATGTTTAAAATACTTGTTAGTTCATGGGGGTTCTCAACGCCAGAGCACATTAGTCAAAAGGCTCTTGTCATCTCGGTTGTTCAGCTGCCCTGCTCTGAACTCCAGGTACCTGCTGTACACAGGCTCAGGTTGTTGCCTTGCATTTTCCAACATATTTCGCACTCCCAGGCAGGCAGCCGAGGGTCTGCTTGGCACAACAAGCAGAGCAGCCTGAACAAAAGGAATCCCCATCTCTTTTCTAATCTCTTGTCTCTTAATCACGTAATAATATGAAATAGTTATTCTCAATACTCTGAGGTTAAGATTGCAATAATTCTAAAAGAGGAAGTCTTTCTCTTCTCTTGGAAATCTTACCAATGTATAGAAAATAATGAAAAGAGCCCATTTTAACTGCTGGCCATCTTGTTGATATACATGTTAGAACTAATGACCTGTGGATCTTGCCTTTTTATATTTTTTTTTCCTTTTTAAATTACTAGCACCAAGCTCTCAAGTTTTCCTCATACAAGGCTAGAAAAAATGCTTTTCCCTTGTTTTCAAGATCCTTCTTTTGCTGCATATGAGTAGCTGGAACAATGCTCTGCTCGAACTGATGTTCAGAAATTGGCTTGGTGGCTCATTTTGAGACCAACACAATCTTAGAAAGAGATTGCAAGTATTTTAGCGCTAGTCATTCATATACAGAATTGTCTTTTTCATCAGGTGTCTCTGAATAAGTTTCATTGTCCGTGCACGTACAGAGTAAGAGATAACCTGGCCCCAAACAGCCAGCAATACAGATACAGCCTAAAACTATAAATGTTATATGTATATACCTTTTCCATCTCACAGGCTACAATCAGAATATCAGTTTAGATAATTTCTTGGAAAACATTCATCAATATGCAATTTCTTCCTCAGTGGTGGAATAAATAAAATCTAGCAATTAGCAACACCCCACCACAAGTGAAAGAGGTAGGTAGAAATAACAAATTTGAGGTAAGCAATCCTCTTCCTTTAAACCAAACCTGAAAATTCATACCGTATTTTTTCATGTGATTGATACTTGAGCTAGCACAGCAATATTTACATGACATAAAAGTCAGAATTTACTCACAGCTGGAGGCTAGTATTCACAACACTGCTAGTTTACCATCATAAACTCTCTTTACACAGTCTAACTGAGTTGAAGCCTGATCCATGACCAAGACTACTGTGCACAAATAAACAGTAACAACACGATTGCTGTATTAAAGAATTATAGGTTGAACTGTCAGGATAATGTCAACTACTATTGCATTACAGATTTTTTTTTTTTTGTATGAGGAAGACAAGATGTTTTTATTTTGCATTCTTGAGCAAAAGCATTCATTAGCATCTCTCAGAGTTATGCTTAGCTTAATCCAAGTTGGGCATCGATATCTGTATTTCAAACTGCCCATAAATCACTCTTTGAAGATAAGCATAGGTTGTTAAAAGAGAACAGTCAAACAATATTTCAGAATTTTGGCACTGAACTCTCTTTATAGAAACAAAATAATACAAATATTGCCTGCATAAGTCAGGAGAATGTCATTTGAGTGTCTGAGATAAAAAAATAACACATTTCTTTCACACATGCCATGAAAACAGAATAAACATGATAAAGGTATTTGTCACTCTTCCAATTCTGTGATGATACTGTATAGTGGGGTACATTAAACTAGCACTATAAAAGGTGGATATAAAGTTCTTCAAGTCTTCAAAATAAAAGTATTTTTATGTAAAAATTTTGCTTTATTCTTTCATTCACAAGGTAATTTGTAAAGTTATAAAAATAGTATTCATCTAAAACAACTGTTTGTGTATAAGCTGGCATCATTATTGGTGAAGCTATAAAAATAAGAAAAGGAGGAAAACATGCAAAAAGCATTACAAAAATGGTTTGCACAAATTTTCACAAAGCATGCCACCTAGCCAAAATAGATGAGAAAGCATTTGCAATTACTGGCAATAAGCAATGGTTTTCTTAGTACCTATAAATACCTAAAGTCAGCCACAGTGCAAGTTTCTATCAGGTGCAAGTTACCGTTGCTCAGAGAAATACAGTAGCCTTCCATTATAAACCTAATATTACACTGAGCTATGAAGCAGTTTTGTTTTCACTCCCTCCAACCCCATCCTGTTGTTTAGCATACAAGAGGCAACCATTTGGAACTGTTTTTTTGATGCTGGATGATGGTACAACTTATGAGCCCCAAGAATCCATGAAGCAGTGACATACTTTGGATTTCTGAACATAAAACTTGACACAAATCTCATGTATGTCTTATAGTGCTCTGGTAATATAGTCATAGTCTTCATTTTTTTGATCCTATGTCAGATGTTTCCAGCTGTTATGCTAAAATACTGTCAGTCCTTGACAAAACTCTGCATCCATGTATATTAACTTAATGTATACATATAGTTTTCTCATAAACATGCATAAATACATATATTTATCCCATAGACCTTACAGGACTGGCTGTATATGATGCAGAATGTTAATTCCATATTGTACAGGGGGAATGTTTATTCGTTTCTTCCAGAATGTCTTGGTTACAGGAACTACAAATTATTCTGCTTTGGAAACAGTGTGGGAGTGAGGGAGGATGACACCTGTTCAGCACCACTCCTGCATTACTCCCACGCAAGGGATTTGCATAGTAATAGAAAAGCATTTTTGCAGGTTTTTATTTACTACATAAATAGCTGTACACTATAGATTATTGACCATAGCACTGAGCATAGCAAAGTGGAACCCACGATTCTGCTCCTGTCTTCATTTGTCGTAACTATGAATTACAGCTGCAGTCCTTCTAGCATTATTTTTCTACCATACTCTTTTATGTTTACTGCCATTATTATTACCACAACAACAGGTATGCATCTATATACATTTTCCTAAAAGTCTTAACACATTAAATAATGAAATGATCAGCTTCACGACATTGTTCCTATTACCTACATGAAGTTGTATGTATTCTCAAGTACCCATGACAGACCAAAACACTGTCCCAGCAGTGCAAATTTCCTTAGATTTATCTGGCATGATTCAGTGACATTCAGCCAACTGAAAACTTTTTGAAAATGTTTTCTAGTCATTTGGCTAGGTGCCTGTTTGGCTGATGCCCTTTCCCACTCCCGGGTGATTCATCTCTTCCTACCTCGGAGAATCAATTCAGTGGAAATTGCCCTTGCTTTTCTATAGCAAAGAGACAGGACTGCAACCGATTTCTCTAGAAAATGCTAACCCAGTTTACACGATTTCAGAAAGTAGTGGAACTATCTACTCTTAAAAGGATATAGTTATTTTAAATCTCAACTTACCCTAAGGCAAAGGACTCCCTCCCCAAAATAAATGGCTGTCTTGCATACTCAGATCAATAGCCTTCCAGCTCAAACCAGTTAAGGGCTTTAGACAGGACTATGGCTTTGCAGAATAAAATTAAAACAGAAGAGCTAGAAAGCCATTCTGCAGTTTGGGGAGTGTCTGCATCGAACCCTTCAGGAAATCCATGGCTCAACAGCCTGGACTGCAAGGGCTTCTCTATGTGTCCTCCAGGAGGAGAGTGGGGCAAGTGCTGCAGGAGCTGCCCACCATCCTTCTTGTTATTAGTTTTCCTGTGGCCTTACAAAGCTCCTCTTATTGCCTGACTACAACCACATTCATCCTGTGACCGCAAGGTTTTCCATCCACAGCTTGCGAACAGATAGGAAGGGGATACCAGCTCTTTGGTCGTGTGGTGAGCATATTTTCAGTTGCACGATGGGAGAAAGATTGGAGAATTTAAGCCCTGCTGTGCTCCCATACCAGGTGAATAGTTCCTCATTGCTGCTTTAAATTACAGACTTCAAGCTTTTTGGAAGAGGTGAGAATATGCGAAAGCTGCAATGCAGTTATTTCTTAGTTTCCCATCTATTTTTGTATTTCACTTTCTAAATTATTCTGTTACATAAAATGAACTTATACCCACCCACTATTCAGGATCCTTAATTTCATATCTTTCTGGCCCGCCCCCCCCCAGTTATTACTAAATTTTCTCTCAACATAGTTGTGTCATTTTTTTGTAACTTTGGACTATTTTGTTTTGGGGAACTTGAAATACATCATTAATCTTGTGAGTCATTTCAGTTCTCTCTAAAGCTTTCCTATATTATCCATTTTACCCAGCTTAAATGTTTTGACTGATTTCAAAGAGTTAACAACTAAGAGCTTGTACTGCTGCACAAAGTATTCTTTTCCATACATGTGCATCAGTTTGCTCCATGCTTCACATAACTAATAACACACATCAAAAAATCTATGGATTTGAGATTAATGCGAGCAATCCATTTATGTAATCCAATCAATCTGTTTATGCTTAAATATGCTTGTACATTGTTATGGCATTTGGGTACCTCCCATGACTAAAATCTAGCACTAAATTAATGACACCCATAGAGAATTGTCAGGTCCCAATTACTTGTGTGCTGCTGCTGTCGCTAAACTGAGTAAATAGCCCGTCTGTGTTGCAGTACAGACAGTGGAGATGATGTATTGTAATGCAGATCCCAGTTCTGTGGCATTAGCATAGCAGCTGAGTGTATGAAGTGTTTATACTGTGCTAACTTAAAAGAATCAGCTTCATTCCCATGTAATACACAACTAATAATTACATTGAAAAACCTCCAATTAAAACCCCATCTGAAAGCTTTTCAGACCTGCAGAAGCCCAAACAAGGAATGGTCAATGTCAAGCAAAAATTAAATTAAAAAGAATTTGATAAAAACCTTAATTAAAAGTGTGTCAGAACAAATACACCTCACTTTATGTCCTGAAGCCCATTAAATTTCAATATGACAATGTGCCACTGGGTATGAATGTCAGAGATTCGGTGCTGCTAGAGATTCAGTGCTGCTTTTCCCAAAGCCCTTCCTTGGCCTGAAAATTTCCCCTTTTGCACCCTGTTTCTGCAGCCAGAAGGAAAAGAAAACTTCTCTCTGAAACACCCAGGACCACAGGCAGCCTCTGGGAGGTGGCAGCGAACAGGCACAGGTATTACTTATTCCCAGCTCCCGATATACAGAATGTGCTATCCGTACCACTTGCATCAGCTGTCAGCTTCTGTGCAGCTGGCAAAGATAAACAGCAATAATAAAACTGGCCTTCAGTCCTGTCCAAGTTCAGATTCAATGTGCACACGAGCAACCAACCGTAGCCAGCTAAACACCGAAACTGGCTCTGGTTCTGCCCCAAATAGTTAGGAGCAACCTTCACCTCAACCACCAACAACCAGGACAACTCCAACCTGTCCTGAAAAGAGTGGATATGACACCTTCTCCTCCCCCAAAAGAGTAACAGAATAAATCCCTGCAAAATTCTCCACAAATTTTCCCCTTACCAATAAATAAAGTTTCTTACCTCAGCCTAGTCTTAGATGGGAGACACTTTTTCAGACCTGTATTTTGTCTACTGAGGAGGAAGACAGAGTAGCATAGAACCTAACTGCAAAATATATGCTGCAAAAATCTTCATCCACGAGAGCCACAAAGCAAAAAAAAAAGGCAATCAAAGAGAAGATTATTTTTCATTTTATTCAACTATTGTTCAAAGTTAATAGACTAACACAATTGAAAATCACTGCCATTTCCATACAGAGGCATTTTTTGCAAACTGAAGGGGTATCTTGATATTTTTTCAATAACAAGATGTTGAATAATACAGTTGCCTATTATAAAAACCTACCAGAGACAGAATCTCCAAACCAATGGCAAATCCCTCTGAGAAGAAACCCAAAAATCATTATAGCACTATATAATTACTTTATGATTTTATCAGTGCATGTGTCAGCAGGAGCAAGAAAGAGACTGCTCTTCACAGAGACAATTCGATCACAACAAGGCTTACAAAGATATTAATGTAAAAGCTTCTCATTGTCTGAAAATCCTTTGCCATGGCAACTTAAAATCGGCTGCCTCCAAGTGATTTTAAAGCTTAACCATCCCTCCTAACCCTTGAGCTTCAGACCTGGTATTTCAACCACAACTATTAAATCTTCCAAACAGGTGTATACATTATCTCTACACAGACCTGCATGATGAGCACGTCCAGTTACCCTACAGGGATAAGTAATCATTTCAGTTCTCACGCGTGGCTGAAATTATGGTATCAAGAATCCTGCATTCAAATCACTCAAAGTCTTGCACACACACTCCCAGAATGGCTGGGGTGCTGAGATGGTTTTTGCATTACAATGAAGCTGCTTTTCACCAAACTGTATTTTTGTGCTGCTTTGCACTTGCTGACAGCATTGATCCTCTTATCATCTTCAAGGATATCTGATAAGAATTATCTGATTCAATGGGAACTGGAGACAGTTTCAGCTACAGATGTACCAGAATTTGCTTTGAAATCTACAGATGCTCCTACATTCAGTCAGTCTGACTGAATACACAGATAAGTTGAAAAAAAATCTGTTACAAATTTGAACCAGAGAATTGTGTGCCTCAATTTCTGTGAATACCAAAAAAAAAAGCAGAGTACATTTTCAGCTGTGAGTTTTCAAACTGTGTTGTGCTAACAGTTCTCAGGCTTGTGTTCCATGTAAACAAGTTAACCCGCCTGAGAAAATACCCAACTCTATGCATTGCATAAGGACTGCTTACCATTTCTTCATCCATTATATCCCTGATTCATGTTCAAGTGATGGCAAGGAAGAAGAATATTTAAAATTCTGCTACATGGCTTTGGGGACTTACATTATTACTACCACAGAAGCACTCAGAGACTCCTTTTCAGTTGGACATTGGCTCTATATGATAAGAATCACTCCCGTCCCACCCTGAAGATGATATGAGTGCAAACAAAGGCATGAAGAAACACTCTCCAAGGTCAAATTTAGCAAAATACCTTTACACATGGTCAAACAAGAAGTTACTAGCAAATCTGGGAACAGTAGTTAGCCTTAAGGTTCAACGTAGCATTTAGGTGTGCCAGAACAACATTGGTACATCTTGGGTACCAAAAAGAGTAAATGTAAAAAGACCTTATATACGCCTGAGAGAGGACATAGCTGTCAGTTTTCTGGAAAAATAATAATATTTTCCTAAGTGTCCAAAATCCCATCACTGCACCTTTCACAGATCATGTTCATTTGGTTTCCCAACATGCAGAGATACCCTCACCCTCCTAAACATTTAGGACATGGAAAACTGCACACTACCAATCCCTTTGGGTTGCACCCTGTTGGGCTCAGCTCTTGCTTAGCACAGAGACAGACTGAGGAGTTGCGACTGAGATCTGCACGAAGCACAGCCTTCGTGTGCTTGGGAAAAGAGAAAAAAAAAAAATCTACCTGTTTCTGGAAAAAGAGAAGGTCATTCTGAAAACTGAGTTTTTGCGAGGAGAATGTGCACCAGGGAATCAGGGAACCCCGGTCCTGTTCCTGCACGACATGAGGGAATTTAATCCTCTACCTCCTCTGAACACTTCCCATCCACCAGGGTATACTCTCAGCTGGTGGTTGGGCAATTAAACCCCTTTCTCAAATCTCAACACAACTAAAAGAAATAAAGGCTCCTGGGACAAGAAGGATGTCTGGTAGGAAACCACTTTGCAAACCACTGGTAAGGACACTCAGGCAGATGAGGACAGATGAAGAAGGTCTCTAGTTTATGAGATTTTACTTTGCTGGGATCATACAAGTATTTTACATCAGGAAGTTAAGAGTTAAAGCCCACCCACAAGTGGAACCAGAAAGTAAGATTTCTCCAAAGGTTCAGAGCAGAAGCTGCTAATAAATTAGTCAGGTTCCCATGCAACCCGTATCTCCACTGCCTCATGCAACTGCATTTGCAGAGCCATACTAATGTTTAGAGATTCCCTAAGAAATGCTAGAGGTACTTCTCAGACAAATGCAGTCCAACTTTTTCTCTTTTGGTTTTGTTTTGATGCCTGAGCAAGTTAAGCGTACTTACTAGTCTAGGCTCTCATTTAACTATTTTTATCACCTAGCCCTATGTGGTTCATTGACATCCAGGAATCAGTTTTTGGACAAAAGACCTCAAGGAAATGTGCAACATGCACATTTTTCTTCTGAGTGCTCTTTTTCAAATTTGGCTGTCCAAGTCACCTGATAGATGGTTAAATTCACATGCATTCTGTCATCTCCCTGTTGACTGCACATCTAAGAGACTCAGGTAAACATTAAATTAAGCCTTAAAATATCTATGAAGCCTTAAGTATTAGAAAGTTTTTTTTTTAATTTAAGACCTCTTATTAATTGGAAAAAAACCCCAACACATTAACAGCTTCTCTGTGCTGTCAGAGCTGTGTAAAAGATTTTTGATAAAACTGAGACACCAACCTTCTGCTGTTCAGTGTATCAAGGCTTGGCCTTGAACTGCCGATTTAGTGGAAATTTGGTCACTGTGACTGACTGAATCAGAAAAAGTTGATAAAAATACAGTTTATAATGTATTTAAAACCCTAAGTATGATGAGATTTTCAAAAGTTGATAGCTAAGCACCTTTCAGAGAACTACTGAAAATCCCATCTGACTTATAATTCTGTATCTCAAGATAACCAAATTAATTTAAAAATGTGGTCACCATGCTCCTGTTTTTAAAAAACACTGTAAAATTATCCATTTGACTTAGCAATTTTCTTCCACTGCTAAGTGCAAAATTGTTTGTATATGGTTATTCATATTGTCTATTAAAAATCATCTGCCTCATAAGAATAACTGCATGCCATAGTTTTGCATATGCAAGAGGACAAATCAATGGTCTATGGTTAGAAGAGGAAGAAACCAAAAACTCCTGTCACCCACTGGAGTTCAAATTAATGAATTGTCCTTATTTGAAATAAAATTAGCAGAAGTAGTTCCTGATCACTTTAGTAAGGCTTGTCTTGCCCTTCATTGCATTTAATTTTTTTGTATGTTATCTGTTGAGCTTCCAGAGTAGAACTGGAGGTTTGATATCAGCATATGCAGTCAAATCTGTCGATGTCAAATTTGAAAATATACATTTGACCCAATTTTAATGCTTCATCTTACCAGGACTTTGGAGAGGAAAAGGCAAGCTTTATGCGGATTTAGCGTGGCTATTCAAAAGCTTGTGCTGTTCTACCGTGGTTTGTGTTTTATTACTATTGGCAAAACCATGATTGTGACTGTGTTATCTTCACCGGTCTTTGGTGATGCACATATGGCAATTCCCTGTGTCTTTTTTATGAACCACAAAGTTCTGCCTTCTTGGCAGCTTGCATGCAATTTCTTTCAAATACTTTTCACTGTAACTAGGTGTTTGGGTTTTTTTTCCACCTTGCTGAGTATCTTTATTTATCATGCTAACCTGATTAAGTCATTAAGTGATTTACTATTGCTTATATACCCTGTTTCTTTCATTCTGATTAGTTTGTGAGACGTGCTTTAATTGCTGCACTTTTTCTCTTTAATATCATTTAGGAATATGTGCTATCTAGACTATTTTATTATCCCCATATAAAATTCACATAGAAATTGTTGACAAGAAATAAAAAACCACAGACAACGTTCCTCATTTCCTAGAGGCAAAAAGGTGGCATTCATTTCTACACAAGCAGAACAAACATCCAGACAACACAGATTACTCCAACAACAGTCAAAGCCTTTATTAATTGTGGCCATGTAGATATTTAAACAAAACTGCATCAAAAGAACCTCCAAAATCTCAATTCTATCACGCCTTACACGATGAAATAAAAACTTAATCTGGTGGAAATCAGTGGGACAATCTGAAAACGTCTTATTGGTATGTTGTGGAATGGCAGAATCTAACTCTGGGTGTTACAGGCAGTTTTCACTTCTGAAGATATGTATGCAATTTGGCAGACAGAAGTGAAAATAAACATTCAGTGTACATGGAAAGATAAAACTGGCAGATGGAGAAGATGGCTTTTATGCTTCTGAGAATAAATAAAAATTAACAGAGAAAAACAGAGGTAAAAAAAATACATGAATGTTTTGCATTTGACCAGAATGTTATATTTCAATGAAACGATACTAGAATGAATACCGAACGCTGTTGCACCATATGGATGCTTGGACCTCTGCCGGAAAAATGGCATCATCTGTCCTTTTACCAGGAAAAGGACTGTAATGCTGGGTGTTACAGGGAGGCTACCATTCTTTTCAATATCCCAGATGCTATCCTTACTAGCAAGACATTTCTCAGTCCAGTAGGATTAGTAATGGTCCCAAGATGGCACTGGTAACCAAGTCTGACCCAAAGATACTGAAGGACTGTTTAATTACTGTGTCATACTTCAGAAACCCAGGGCAGTGACATAAAATTTGATCACCCTTAATGAGGAACTATCATTAATCATATTCAGAAGCAGCTTAGAGCTCTTCTTTCTTCTCTTTGGTTAAAATATAACATTATTAACAAACTTTCAGACAAGAAATCCAAGCTCCTCCATGTTTCTCATGAAGCTGAGTATAATAACTTTGTTTTGTCTACAGATGGCAGTACTATCGATTTACTTATTTCACCCTGTTATCAAACTCATGACATAAACAGCACTCAGAACACGCGCTTATATAATGCACCTCATTTAGTATGCCTGATTGCTATAATATAAGTCAAACAAACAAAAAACGCCCATTCCCCTGGGGTTCTTCACATTTGAAGCAGATTTCATGGAAACTTAACTCAGTTTCAGGAATATAATTGAACTAACAATCTGTTCTCTCAGACAGGATGTCCCCTGCTTGGTACTACGCAGGGCTGGACAGATGCCAAAGCAGATTTGAATGTAGCTCAAAGCGCTCATGAAAAATGACGGGGCTTTTCTAAAAGCAAGTTGTGTGTGCTGGATAGGTCAGGCAGCAGCACTCTGGCTGATGCTAGTCTTTCCTTCCATTTAACCTGTCAGGATTCAAATACGCTGGAATTGTAAACAAGGAGAAAATACAACAAACAGCACGTAAACAAGAAAAGCCAAAGTGCGCATCCTGTGAATGCTCTGCAAACCTGTATGCAAATGCACAGTAATGGAAAGCTTGGGGACTGTACTCTTTGCTGAAGGATGGTGCCAACAGCACCAAATTCTGTTTTCTAAAATCAGGGTATGCCTTAGGTTATTCAGATTCAGGGTTTCCTGTGCATGGAAAGCAATTAAAACTAGGGAGGAATTAATGGAATGAATTGAAGCGGCTATCTAAATTTAAAAAAAAATATATTAATTTGCTTTTTCCAGAGATGAGAAAGAAGGCAAAATCAAACCATACAACAAAAAAATGAGAATAGATTTATATATGAATCATCAAAACATGTTTGTCACTGGATTTTCAGTAAAACAAAGTACTTTTTTTTCTTTTAGTTTGAGTTTCCAAGGAAACACCTTGTAGGTAATCATTCTGTCTTCTTTGTGTGCAAGTACCAGCCAGGTGACTGACTGCCTGCTTTCCATACCTTTTTATTGTATTGGCCAGTGTCAATCAAACTTGACAGGACTGCATGCCTCTCAAGGATATTAAATCCCTACAAGCTTTGTGAAAGTAGGCAACAAGCTGGGACAGAGAGAGCCTACTAAGTATCCCTACATGAGGTGAAAGCTGCAACATGGTCTCACCTCTTATTACACACCATAAAATACACGTGTGAAAGAGATATTATGGATGTTCAAACTGTGGAAAAAAGTTTCAATTGAAGCAGGTATTTTCTTAGACATCAGAATACCTAGTCACACTCTGAAATTTAAAGGAAATCATGTCTTATAATTTCACGGCTCACAGAACTATATTTTAGCTTACTAGAGGACTACTCGTGGCCTTGGGCTTTTGCCAACTCTTAATGCAATGGAACATTTCATCAGTGCAAAACCCACCTTAATGCTGAAAAGCTGTCATGTCCATATCCCCTGTTGCCTCATGGAACCTGAAGCTGAGGACCATTATACCTAGACACTTCAGCAATTGGTATTTCATCATATTCTAGACATACTATTATAGTTACACAAAGGAAAGTGTGCACTGGTGTATGTGGAAGATGTGCTTGTCTGAATAATTTCATTTATAAACAAATGATTGTCTATGCTTTGGTGTGGATTCTCTTATACTCCTCCATTTTGTTGCGAGAAGAATTCAGACCCTGAGCAAAAAGACACAATCCATGCCCAGATTAGACAAAAGCAAAATCTCTCTCATACTTGAGTCTATTTCTTAACTAATTCAGGTCAAAGAACTCAATCAATTTAGGAAATCACTTGCACTCCTGCAGGGACTACCAGACACACTGACTGAGCAGAGGAGCAGATGGAAAGATTGTTCTTGTCAAGTGCTTGCTTTCCAACCAGAAGCCAGACAGTAACTTCCTTAAGTAGATGTTCCTGAGCAATGGGGCACTACTGATAGTCTCCAGGAATGGCTGAGACAGCCCCTAACTTCCACCATCCACAAAGGACTTTGGTCCGATACCCTTTAAGCTTGCTTAATGCCACTGGAAGTGACTTTGAATGACAACAGTAGAAAAATCTCTCCCAGAAATACCTTTGCTCCCATAGCTTTCCAGATCCTGATCCCAAATTCCTTATTTGTAATGTACCATGCACTTCTTTTTAATTAAACATTGCCCCCCACTATTTTTTATCCATGAGGGAGCAGCCTGAATTAACTTAGCTCCCAACCAGGAGAAACAATTTGCAGCACAAGACTTGCTGATGCTCTCACATCCTTACATAAGCATTTCTTCACATCCCACATAGCCAGGGCTCCTGAACTTAAAAAACCCATTATGTTGCATGCTCTCATAATTGCCACTTTTAGCATCCCTCAGATGTTGACAAGCATGTGATGGTTTGCTGATGGGAAGCAACTGATATAGCTGAGTGTTTCCACTCAGCTCCTGGAACTTGCTACAGGAATGCATCCCCTCACAATGATGTTGTAAGGAGACTGGCCCTGGAGACAGCTGTACTGCAAAGATTTCTGGAGAGGCTCAAACAGAATTTAAGATGCTTTCTCACTAGAGCTCAATCAGGAAATTATCATAGTCTCTTCACTGGGAAGGTAGATTTAACCTGCAGACCTGTATATGTAAATGTTCTGTGATGCCACTGGGAATCTGATGAGAAGGAGGTCCCACGAATTTGACTTGATAGCTGAGATTAAACAGAACCCCTTAGTTCTCTGACCTGAAGCAATTCCTACAGAGAGGCTGCTGAGCTGCAGAGATTACATTTGGATCCCCAAATCCTCATGTGTCACTGCTCACAGGACAAGAATTAGAATTTGGTTCTGCCTACTATTAGATCATGCACAGTTTTAGAATGTATATCAGCATCTTTATTGGTTTTCTACAAACTCAAATCTGAGAGAGATGATGCTGTAACAAAGCTCACAACACAGAGTTTACAAATCCTTTCTGCTTTCACAAGAAAAAGTAGAAAACAGCTGAGCTTTGCAGTGGGTGGGATTCTTTATGACAGATTTCCTTTCAGGCATGTTTTGCAAGAAGAGCTCTAAATGTTACCCATTGCACATTGGTCAATTGTGTTACATAACATTTGAATTTCGCAGACAAATAAAGAAGTTTGTCTGTTGGCACATATACTGGACAGATGCTATGTGATCTGTGCTTTGTATCTTTTCTTAAGGAGAGAATTTTACTATTCAGTAATTATTACATTAATATCTAATGTGATGGGATGCAGCAAAAAACCCCTGAACATAAATTACTTTGATTTAAAGAGAGCAAAAAATGTTGCTATTTGTAAACTTGAAGACGGCTCAGCAGAAACAAAAGGAATTCATGGGGGGAATGAGCAACAGCATATTAATCATCAAGACAGAAAAAAGCTTAATGAACACAAGAGGAAGAAAAACTTAATCTTCTCCTATAGACTAGAGTCACTACAGTAACAACCCTAAAATGTCAGGAGATGTTCCCTTCGTATTACTGGTTTTACTATTGCATTAGGTTGGTGATCGATGCATCAATTGAAAGAAACTCATCTGGCACCATCTTATCCATAAGACTGGTATAATGGAGGAAAACCCCCCACAGTTTTTAGTTTAAAACCAATCATATTGTTAAGGGAGAAAAGGAAAGACCAGATTCTTCTCTTCAGCTTTGTAAAACAATTGCTTAGCACCTTAGCAGTTCTAAATAGACTAAACATCTAAATAAAGGTGTTGCTTGTGTAGGTACATCACTCCTATCCAGCCTGGTCTTCCCATACATCTGAAAGTTTCACAGAAGTGACACATACACAGGGGAAAAGTTGCATTTCTGCAACTTTTCCACCTTGTCGGCAGGTAATTTGCAGCTAATCAACCATCTACCCCACCTGTGACTGATTCAGCTAGAACAAGGTGGCTCTAAGGCAGCATGCCCTATTCTGGGGGAAGAAATAGGGCCCAAATGTTGGTTTCTCTGCCTCATTGATGGCATCATGGAAGTAAAGTGAAGGATAAAATTTTTGGAAAGACAATTCCAGTGAGATTCATAGGCTCAATGGGAATAACTGAATGTTGGCACCTCAGTCTCAATCAGCAACTAGATTATATTTATTACCTGTTACCTCAAGAAAAGTAATGGAACCTTTTTGGAGAACTGTGTCCATAGAAGAGAAGACAGGACTTCCGCCTTCAGTTAGAAAAGTTTTGGAAAATAAATTTTGGAATTGGCAATAGGAAAACTTCTTTTCCATTTCTGTTGAATGATAAGCATCTCACAGCTGCCAGTGGAGAGCTTCAGTGGCCAAATGTGTGAACTGATTTGAATAACTACCCATAAAGCATAGGTGCAAAGTAATTATACCAACGAAGAACTGGAAACACCCATTTTCCTATACCTTCTTACACTGAGGTATACATTTTCTCTGTTGTCACAGACCCATTTTCAGCACAGTGTACTAGAGGAGATGTGCAGTTCCCTCCTCACTATACAAACTCTGTTCTCTTCAGGGATGATTGAGAATCAGGATTGAGGGTCTAATTTGTGATGTGTTTCTTTCCGTTGAGATGTGCACACAAAGGAGTTACACATTGGAAACATTCAGGAGGCCTATAAGAAGTAATCACATGAAGATCTAGCAGAAATTAATAATCTTCCTTGCCCACATGGGATTAATCAAAAAATGGATGTGAGATTTAAAGTAATATAAAATCTCAAATTTAAAGTTGTTTCTCTTTCTTCAGAAAGTCCTACAAACTTCAGCAAACCGCAGCCACATTAACAGCACTAATAAAATGCTCATCATGCTGTCTTGAAAACCTGTATGACTTTATACGGTCCTGAAAAGGAAATCCCCTCAACTATATTTTGCTCACTTTCTGTGGACATTTAATCACTGATTTAACTGTATTTATAGAGATGAAAAAAGACTTTTTCTTTTTGAGTTCATATTTGAATTTTTTTCTTCAAACCCATTAAATGAAAAGACATAGGCTGCAATTTTCAGAGAGTAAAAATAAATTTAATTTACTTGTAAGAGAACTGACTAATTTCCCTAAGGACTCCAGGATCTATCTACAGTATTTCTACATACATTTTACAGCCACTCACATTGCTATGAAATTCTTGGAGAGCTTGAAAACCTAAAGTATTAACTATCTCATTTTCATATAAGTAATTAACACACATATCTTCACACTTGCTTTGGGACTGCATAACTGAATAAAAACATACTTTAATTTAATCAAGAAGAAGCACGCATGCAAACACATACAAAATGCATTATTTAGAAGTGGCTATTCAAATAAAAGAATAAGAAGTCTTCCTGCTCTCTATTTTGGGGAAGGGATGGTGAGGGAAAAATCAACAGCAATGCCAGAAAATTGTGACTATTGGCTGGCAAAGTCCACACAGCTGGATGCTGATCATTTGGTCGGTGTGCACGATTAAGGAGATGTACACATACTATAAGGTTTCTCTCCTTTCTCATATCAAGAAGCTGTTCAAACACCTCCTGAGCTGAGGTGCTTTTTCGGCACAGTGTTTGTCCTAAGGTTTCTCAGTGCAATGCCTACAGGCTTTGTACAATTTCACTGGTAATCAACAGGCACAATTTCTTTTTTTCCTCTGTTTCAGCACAGGAGGAGAAAAAGAGCAGAATAATTTGACTCTATTTCTTTGTAGGAATTGTCATATTTGATGGTTCATTTAATACAATATATTATTGTGTGCAATAGCCTGTAACATATTATTCAGTGGAAATTGTGTATTTACTCCAAAATGGACAATCACCTGACAGCTTCTTCGTAAGACTCTCTAAAATGCCTTGGAGTGTGAGAGTCTATGTATCCTTTAACAAGGCTTCTATGATGAATATACTGCAATTCAAAATACACTTTGATTTTGGAATTGCCTCCTTCAGCTTTTAACTTGAGGAAGAAGGTGGTTTGATGTCGAAGGCTTGAGTTGGGATTAGAAGAAACAAGTCCCTAAGATCATATTTATTCCTTGAAAGAGGACCATTTCAGACAACCCCCCCACTCTCCACTGTCCAGTCTTAGGGAAGATGTCAGCAACAAGAATATTCTCCCAGGTAGCAGAAAAAAAATTTAGCATGATGGGGATTTGGTGGCTGATCCCATCACCACTGTAAGGAGCCCACGGTGAATTTACTGTGATGCTGCAAGACCGCTTTGCAAGTGCTAGAGAAATGTATTGCTGCAGCCACCTACTGTTGGAACTTCTGCTAGTGTATTACAGTAGATATACTGAGATATGGGATGTTGTAGAAATCCTCAGAGTAAGTAGAAATCTTAAAATATTTGTTGGTACTGTTCTCTCTTGGTTTCTTCAGGATTAGGCTAGTTGTAAATGCAGCTGTTGTGGTGGTGTTTGTTGTTCATTTTTACTATTGTCTTTTAATGCGCTGTTTTCCCTTAATATTCACTGAGTTATGCTTACAATATAGCTTATAGCAGGACCATGGTATATTTCTCTTCCCATAATATTGCATTTGTGTTAGCTAGCTTTTAAGGTTTCTTATGTTTTAATGAAGTTATTAAACTGAATGCCCTGCATAATTCATGAGCATTCACTGTCTTCAAAGAGCTGGTCTCTAAACAACTTTTAATTTTTCAATTATTTTCTAAGACATTCAACCAGCCTTTTGATTTTGAATGCAATATTTAAAATAAATGTCTAATTGTATAAAACTAGCTTTGTTTCTGCTTTAGTACCATTTGGTCCCCAGAGATGGTTCTGATTTATAGTATTTGCTTGGCAGATACAAAGAAGTGCTGTGTATTTTCTATTTATAACTCATAAATATTGAGATTAGCTTTCACACATAATGGACAGGATTATAGGCTGCTTTCTCTTCACGGCTGAAGCTGCAGCTTTCTGCAGAAGGAAGAGCACAGAGATCCAATGACATTCCTCTCCTTGCAGTTCTTCCTAAGCATTAATTTGGCATAAACAGGTATAGTTTAGGGTCTGCTACAATATTTGCTACTTGGCAACAGTTCCTAAGGCAATACCTGAGCCCATGCCAGCTATGGCATCTGAAATACTGGCTCTGACTGGGGGGTGTGGTGAGGTGCAGCAGTGCTGAGGAGATAAGCAGAGGGTACATTGCTTGCTACTGGAATAGATTCCTGGTAATTAGATTCACTAAAAGCTAAGCATACTAAAATAATACACAGAGAACAAACCACATTAGCTTTCAAAGATTTTTAGAAGGAATAAACCATACGGAAATTAATCCTGAAATGATGATAAGCTATGTTAAGCCTTACACTTACTATCAGATACTAAGAGAAGACTTTTTGATACAAAACAGTATTTATGCCAAAGGGTCTGGGTAGCCAAACACCCATAACAACAGTCTGTCCAGGTGCCAGCACCAGCCTCTTCTGCAGATTCTCTCTGCAGATTGAGAGGGAAAAGGCTTTTCAGTGTATTCAGGTAACTTATTTCAATGATTGGCTTGGCCAAAGCAGGGAAAGCTGTTGGAAGTTGAAATGAAAGCTTTTATTTCATGAACAAAAATGAATACAAATGGAGGGCACAACTAAATAGAGGGAAATCTATAGAATTGCCTGCATAAACACGTATTAATATTGGGAATCTTCCTATGTAATAAAAAGAAGGAACATATTTATTGCACAGACCACATTTTAGCTGCTAGTCAGATATGTTGAGGTTTAAACAACAATTTTTTTCTTTAGAAAATAAGTAAAAACAACAAATACAAAACAAGATGAAAATTAATTTAGATTAAAGTTTCATACTAATTTAAATCCATCTAGGAAATCACTACCACTTTGATTTAAATGAATATCTCACAGGGGAGCTGCAGATAATTCTTGCCCTCTTTCTCAAGCAGAAGGGATTGCAAACTTGAATAAAGTATCATAATTCATAGACAGCCCTCATGAACTGAACGGCATTGCTGAACTGTATCATGCCCTTATCAAGGAATTAGTCAGACTATGTCTCTATGGCCTGTTTGGAGAGATTAAACTGTAAACTGGTTTTGAAATCTTGCAATTTTGCAAATCACCTAAATGAAATAAGAAACCAAAACAAAACCAAAGGAAAACAAACAACAAAACCAAAACAACTACACAGTGACTTGGGAGTCTAAGTTCCCTTGATTTGCTGTAAGACCTAAGCTTCTAAGTCTCGTAGACATTTGGAGTGAAGGATACCTATAAAGCCATGTAACCAGAGTTTACCAAATTCAGACAAATAAAAATAATCTCTTTAGAGCTTACATGCCTACATGTCACCTGCCAGATGTCATATTCATTAAAAATGCATTTGAATATAATTTAAATAATTAAAATGCCATTTAAAAACAAGCATAATTGTTTGCCAGAGGCCCTTGCTCACCAGAAGTAATAATTTCCACTGGTTGTGGCGACTTGATGAGCTCAGGCTGAACAGTTCCAGTGTGTGAGCCAAGGTTTGCTTTAGCCCCAGCCTGATGTTGCAATTAAGTTTAAGACCTGGGAGTTTATTGCTCAGATGGGTGATCTGGTTTTGTTACAAAGAGTCTAATGAATTTGATGATTAGTCTGTTGTCTTTTATTGCCTGTTTCTGAAGTAATTTGCGCTTGGCTTTTGACTGCTAATAAAATTTATGGAAAAGTTCAAAATGCTGGAGATAGAGGCTTTCTTTTTTTTTTTTTTTTTTCAACTGTAGTAACCACTGATTAGGATTTATGTGCTGACTGGCAGGATTAAGGTTTCACCAGCAGAAGCCCTGCAGAAATGCTAGGAAAGGTGGTACTCTCAATCTACTTTGACTGGTCTCTTGCTTTTGACGGGTGCTTTTGTAACTGGGCTCTCTAGCTGCACAACAAAAAGACACATGATAAAAATCAACCATGTTTTTAATTCTGATTTACCACAATTATGGATCTCATAAATTTTTAAATAGAAGCTTGGAAGACTACTGAGCCACAGTGCCTGGTTCTTTGTATTCACAGAATGACAGAATGTCAGGGATTGGAAGGGACCTCGAAAGATCATCTAGTCCAATCCCCCTGACGGCGCAGGAACACCCAGATGAGGTTACACAGGAATGTGTCCAGGTGGGTTTTGAATGTCTCCAGAGCCTGTTCCAGTGCTCCGTCACCGTCACTGACAAGTTTCTTCCCAAAATTAAATGGAACCTCCTGTGTTCCAGTTTATACCCATTGCCCCTTGTCCTATCATTGGTTGTCACCGAGAAGAGCCTGGCTCCATCCTCATGACACTCACCCTTTACATATTTACAAACATTAATGAGGTCACCCCTCAGTCTCTTCCAAACTAAAGAGCCCCAGCTCCCTCAGCCTTTCCTCATAAGGGAGATGCTCCACTCCCTTAATCATCTTTGTTGCCCTGTGCTGGACTCTCTCCAGCAGTTCCCTGTCCTTCTGGAACTGAGGGGCCCAGAGCTGGACACAATATTCCAGATGTGGTCTCACCAGGGCAGAGTAGAGGGGAAGGAGAACCTCTCTCGACCTACTAACCACCCCCCTTCTAATACACCCCAGGACTAAAGATAACATAAACACCAAAGCTTTCCACATTGCTGAGGTGCAAAGGTAGAGCAGATATTTGCTAGTAGCAGTAATACTCAAGATGCGGAGAGAAGCAGCCAGAAGGAAACCACAAGGTCGCCTGTCGCGGTGCTGCGAACACTTGACGATGCCAGAGCTCCTGTGGGAGCCAGGGCCCTGTTCCTCCTTTCTGCAAGGCAGATCAGCTCCCCAGAGAGGCACAGAGGCTGGGTGCAAGAGAAAGCAGAGCCCTTTCCAAATGCCTGTCTTCTGCTTTTCCAGCATCTTCTCCAAAATCGGAGAGAACAACAAAAAGACATATTCTAAACTCAAAAGCAGATCCTTTCTGCCTATTTTTGACAAACTTCTAAGATTTTTTTTCTCCTGTGACAACTATGTAATTTTCACCTCTTGCTAATGGCTTTCCCTTGGTGACAGTAAGTGCTGTTGAGTATATAGGTAACATCCAGTTGGAGATCACATTTGATTGTTAACATTTTCCCACCTCCACTGCAGTGCAAAACTTTCAGTTTTGCAAGATGAAAAGCCATTTTAGTATCTAGAGAAAATAATAAAACTAGTGGGGAAAGCATTCGCTAATTGAGATAAAATCCTTCCACCTTCATTACCACTTAGCAATACTGTACTTTGAGAGTAGGTATTATTTAGTGTGAATAATGACAACAGAAGCTCAGTTTGATTTAAAAAGTTATTTCTGCATAATTTATTCAAAAGATAAATTCCCTAATGGAAGATACTGGATCCACTTTAAACCAACATTATTTCATCTATAATTACTGCCTCAGAAACACCGTACAAACTGCTATTTATCACTGTCAGTGACTTTTGAATTCCTGCTACAACCATGGTATCCCATCGGGTTTGTTTGTCTCTGAGAGAACATGATGTTTCTAGTTTGGCATGGCCCTAAAAAAAGGAGAACAAAACCTGTCATCCCCTAGAAAAATATTTAAGTGAGAGTAAGCCCATTCATTTTGTTATAGTTATTTCCAACACAATGCATTATATTTTCCATCTGAAGTTTGTAGGTGGTCTTCAGTTCATTAGTGCTTTCCTTGACCCTTTCTTTTTTTATGAGTTGAGTACCCATTATCCATCACATTTCTCACAATGCTTGGAAAAGAATATAGATGCTCTAGCTCATAGAGCTACACTTCAGTCAAACACCCCCACGTCTCCTCATTATGAGAACCTAATCTTTCACTAGCAAACAATTAGGAAGTAAATATTCTTAAGAACATTAATTTGCAATTGGTTCAGTACAAGCATTAAGGAAAATATTAGTGTTGCATCCTAATCTTGTGTCCATTTTATACAAGGAAAACCCAGACTTGATTCAGGTAATGACTACAACAATATTTTGATGCCTTTTATTTTATTATCTCTGTTGCTGTACAGTGGAAGACTTTAGAAGCAATTAAAAGAAAAGATAACTGGTTACTGGTAAGAGACTTTGTTCCCTTGAACTTTGTGAAGCTCCTCCTGTTACTGTTCATCAAAAGTGGCAAACAAAACCTTCAAGCTTGCTTTTAGCAGGTCCCCATTTCTCTGTGTATTTGGGATAAAACTCTTACCTTGTGCTAAGTTTATAAGAAAATAAAAACCAAAACCATTTTTCTTGTCAGCAATATTGGTGATAATATCATCTGTGTGTTAAGGACAGCTGTAAAAGCCTTCAGTTCTAGAGTTGCGCTAGAAATATCCTCATTCTCAATGGTCAGTAGAAACTGCCTCTTTTAAACAGAGGGTATATAAAATAAAATTATCCTGAAAAGACCTTTCCTTATAAAGCATCTTGTTATTTAATTTGCTCTTAGCTAATTGGCTATTTAGACAGTAATTGGTGTCCAAGAATCAGAGACAGAGCAGAGAACAGAAGCCTACGCAGAGCTCCACCAGGTCCCTGGGACACGGCCTCGATGCCACGTGTGCTAGCTGCACCCTCCCTTACAGATGGCGTACATCACCTCACTCACGGCGTGTACGGCCTCACTATCAGCAAAGACCACGAGGACTATTTGTAGGTACTGAGTGTGTTGGAAATATGAACCTCACTGACTACCACAAGTACAAGATTGTCATTTTGATTGCTGGTGCACCCACCAAAGCAGAGCACTCCCAACTCTGCACATGGGAGCAACGACACCCGAGACCTTCAAATGTAGAAACAATTATCCTAGCACCTCAACCAGCAGCCAGTACGGTGACCTGTGGCAAGTTCCTCTATTATGTATTATCAGTAACATTGCAGGGAAATACTCACATTTAGTGAGATTAAACAGACAATAGGGATTGTAGTGAGATTTTTTTCTCTTGCCTGAATAGTCTGTATTTATCTCCAGGCAACAGGAGAGAAGGAAAGCACAGAAAGCTTGCAATGTCATCTGACTGTTTAACTCTTCAGACCTCGTCTTGGAGCAGAATGCGACATATAATGAAATTCCTTTTTTTAAGCTAGAATGAGTTCTGATACGCTCAGCCACACCCTAACTTTCAGAGAACACAAGCCATATTTTTCAGACAGTGAACAAGAGCCCTTACCTGCTCAACCAAGAGATCTCCAAGAGAAAATGAGTTGATTTTCTGCCTCTACAAGCCTGCAAAATCTACAAACAGATTTTCATGCACATACCTGATAGTCCACCGACATCCATCTTCTTCAGGTTCTTTGCCTCCAGAATGACTACAGTCAGCTTGCCAGCAGTAGGCACATAACGAAGGGAGAAGCAGATATCACCCAGTTTTTCTTGCTGTGAAAGCAAACAAGACATGGTGTTATATTTTAATAATTTTTTGTACCTTTTAAAAATGTAAATTTGAAAGCCCCACAGAAAATCAACAGGATTATACCTCAAACTCCTCCTGTTAAACAAAACATTTAAATGAAGAATATGAGATATGTGCCACAAGTTGCCCAGCTTAAATACTTGATAGCCTCAAATCTGCTGCAGCAACTGGAGTCCACAACAGCTGCCCTGTACGGAGCCAAATGACAAGATCTGTGATGGCTGCAAAGTACATTATACTACTCAGCATTTCACCCCTGACAATCGGGGTGCCACAAATACTGTTTGCCCTTTAAACCAAGACGTGACTGTATTTTCTTTTCTTCCAGGTTGTGTTCCAGTGGAAATCGCGTGCATACACAACTACTAGACTGTTTTCCGTGGAACAGTAATATGGATGTCTCTCACCACACTTTGTCAGAAAAGCAAACAGTATAAAACTCACAAAGCACAAAACATCCAGTATAAAAAAGGACTTCTCTCTCATCTGACAGGTACAAAAGGAAAAAAAAAACAAGGGAAGATACAGGCTGGCAAAGCTCACTGTGCATCCCTCCCTCACATCAGGAATGGCTAGAAGGATATTTGGTTTTGCATTCAGCCTTGCCTATCATCTGGGATCCTACCAAACACAACTTTTTGCAATTCATTGCTTAGTAGTTTCCTAACAGTCCTGGCAAAGAGGGAAGGGTTGAATTATGTTCAGAATTACAGGAACTTTGTTATAAAAGGAGGAGCAACAGACTTGAATTTGCAGATGAGAGAAAGAGAAGAGTGGAGTACTGCTCAGAAAGGATCACTAGGTTGACCAGAACTGCTTTCCTCCTTCCTTTCAGGCACAATAGTATCTCTAGGGGGGGTAACTATGTTGCTTTTGAGGCAAGAAGAATGAGATTACACTGAATAGTCCAATAAAGCATTTCAGATAGCAGTGTTATTCTTTCAAAGACACTAGTTCTTACGGCACGTGTGATTCCACAATTTATTTTGGCAGTAGAATATAAAGTACGTTTCTATCAAGATATATTGCTTTGGTTCCAGTGATTTGTTAGAATAAATTGGAAGGTTTGTTGTTGAAAAATTTTGAGGGTGTATCCAAGCTTTTCATTAAGATACTAGGTAATTTTTGCAAAACTTGTGCACCTTTTCCCCAGACCACAAATGCAAAAGGGAGATGGCAATTTACCAGGTTCAAATTGCTAAGAAGAAAAGGCAAAGTCACAACCCGACCTAAAGAGCTGGGGGAACACTTCCGAGAGCAACTGCTCACATATTCATGGATGTAGTGGGTATGTCCTAGATAAAAGATAGCCGATGTCCTAAGCACTTTTAAAAGGAATCAAAATGTTCCTTTCCAGCTGGAAGCTCAAATTTCCAAGACATTTAAGAGAAACTGAACTTCATCTCTTAAACCAAATTTCCAGCATCAGTGGCAGTTCTTCACTTAATAGCTCTTACACACCATCACTTTTTATCCAGGTTTGGATAAGCATCTGCAGTATATCTGAGGGATGCATGACAGATACTCGGCTATACTTCAGAGTTTACATCTTACTCTCCTATCGAAAGGTGCATGGGCTTGTCTCAGAAGACTTCCTTGGGGATGCAGGATTCTGCTTATGTTGTTCCAAGCAAAAGCCTGAGGCAGTATATATGGCATCACGTAGTTAACGTTCCTTTTGATTTTTGAGCACTTAGAAACTGCAATAATAATGTAATATCTAGAAAGTGACAGACTCTGAATTGATTATTACAGGTTGGGAACGAGGCCCAGGGACTGTAATGGATAATTTCCTGCAAAACATCAGCTCAGAGATCACCAGCGGTCAGAAAACATGCAGAACAAACATAAAGCTATGTGTAATTAGGGAATGCTCAGAAGGAACACAACAAAACAGCTCATGACGTTAAATGTATGCATCATATACAAAAACTCTGTCAGAATGCAAACGTGCCAGTATCTTGGAAACTTACGGTGCCCTCCTCATCTCAAAAAGGATAAGGTAGAACTGGGAAAGATTGCAAGAAAAGCATCAGGAATGATCAAAGGTATGACACAGCTTCTGCAGAAGGAACAGCTAAGTAGATTAGGACTCTAGGCTGAAAAGGGGCTGGATGGGGAGCAGTATCTTAGAGACCTTGATATGACCCAGGAAAGCTATAATAATGTTATGACCTTGCTCAGAAGAAGAGATCCTATCAGAAAATTTACATTTTTAACTCACACCTAGAATAACCACAGACCACACTGCTGTGGAAGGACACAATTACTATTCCTCCCTGTCTGCATATACTGTTATGAATCCCAGCATACATTCTGACCATGGAGATATGGATTTCAGCCATGTGATCTGCACATCTCATTTGGAGCTCTAACTGAGCCTGCAACGGCATGGTGACAGCACAACATGGTGACAGCACAACACGCTCCAGTTCCCCTGACGTTCAGTTTTGAAAGTCTGTATTGACTAGGCTAGCAGTGAAGTTGACCTATCACTTGCAGCTTGTTCAGAATGGAAGAAGTCAATTGCTTATTGATTTGTGTTATCATGATCACAGCTCACCCAGTCACCCGCTCTTTTCTGCAGTTGCTGTTCTATTATATGGTAGACCTGGTTTAAATTAGCTTGGTTGATTCATGGGGCTCTGAGTAAGACCGAAAGCTCATTTTAGTCCCTCATCTTAGAGACCTTTGTACTCATGTATCACCCAACATTGAGGGGCTCTGCCCTCACTCCTAGATTCACTAGGCAGAGCTTTGGTTGTAGCAGCATGGGTATTTGTATTCCTCAGAAATGTACCTCATTGACAAACTATCTGAACTTCTATTTTGGAAGGTACTTTTAAGTCAATACCATGCTTCTAATGGTTCTGTTGATAGGATTTTAGATTTTTTTTTAATTTTTTGGTTGTTTGTACTTGTGTTGAGACTAGAGTGTGCTTAGTAAGCATAAAATTGTGTTAGAATTGCTGTTTCTTATCAGAGTACTTCAGCAGAGGCCGGAAGAGGTACTTTACAAACACAGTTATTGCCACGGAGACCATCACCTCTCACCAGTCCTTCTCCATCTGTAATCATGTTATGCCTCTGTGCAAATACTGCAATTGTCTACACAGAAGAGTAATTTTATGAGAGCATTTAATGCATTTTCAACCTCTTTTAATGTGTTTTTAGCTGCAGGAAGCACGTAGAAGGAGTCAGCACCATGTAAACAGCCAGTTTTCCATAGATCACCAGCAATCCATGGGAAATGACAGCAGATGATAGGCTCATTCCAGTGAATAACTTGAAGAAAAAGCATAAGTACCTCCTTAAATGCCTACAGAATCACATTTAGTACTTTTTGTTGTTATTAAGATCTGTATTAACTGCATTTCTTCAATATTTCTTGTACTTTTAACATCTTCTCTTTGCATGACTGCCACGAGTTTTCTATTCCTAACTTTTTATTTCTTTCTTTTTTTAAATTTTAAAATATTTGTTAGGCAAAATACTTCAAGTGGCAGCACTGCAATGAAGCAAAAAAAAGCAATCACTAGAGGTGTGGTTTGCAGGAGATAATTACAAACCCCTGCAGGGCTATGAGGTACAGATGAGTGCTTCTGGTGTGGTGATTATCTCATGGAGGTGCCTTATTGTTATTATGAATTTCTTTCAGCCCTAGGTATAAATAATTTATGTTAGTAAATTACTTTGACGGAAACTGTAAGTTAGTGTTAGAAACTTCCAACTGGGAGGTTCATAGACATTAACCTATTCCTGTATAATGCCTAAACAGCAATCAAAAGACTCTCTCCATCTAAGCAACTCCATAACTTCATTACATTTAAAGAGGACGCAACGAAGCAGAACATAAATGACACAGACAGAGCTGGTAACACTCCTTCAGCTTAGAAAAGGCTATTCTAAGTCTTGTTGTGAACCTGGACTTTGGAGAGATGACTCCAAGCAGCTCCTGCCTGTCTCATGTTTCTTCTTGTATTTGTCAGCAGTCACTTCTGCCTTGACAGCACACTCTCCTAAGGAGCTACATAGAAAAATGCTATTTATGCAGATTACTCTCATTTGCACTGCAGAATCTCTAACAGCAATATCTGTCTTCTTAATATAAACATTCTCCACATTTTTGTGGAAGATATTGCAAGAAAGTCGATGCTTGCAGCTCTGTTGGTAAAACAATACCAAAATAATGAGCCATAGCACCATATGCTTTTTCCTAATTGGATCTCCAAAATGTAAACACAGTGAGGAGGGTTTCCAACTTCAATACCTGGTTTTGATTGTGGATATTTGCATAAGCCAGAGAGAAAAACAATAGGATGTGGTTTCCACAAATCAGATTTTCAACTGAGACTCAAAATGTTCATTGTGGTTTCCATACCACCCAAAATGTTTTAAAACTCTGTGGAGAAAACAGGAACAGCATAAAGGTGGTTATAAGCCAAATCAGAGCCTCTCAAATCCAGGAAACCTGGGTAAACTGTAATGACAGAATCTCTAATCCTAGTTGCCATATCCACAGGCTTCAGACAGTTTTGAGGCAATCATACTCGGTCTACACATGGAGATCTCAAATCCAACAAATTCCTTTTCTTGGCCTGCAAACCATGAAAATACACTAAGCCACAAAGCTGTCACAATAACACTATTAGCAGCATCACATGGATGCAGAAATAGATGACACAGGCCACAACTTCAATTAAGCCACCATAGCACGTGGGCAGAATTAGTAACCCATATGCATAGCTGAGATCTATAACTGGGAAAATATTGTTCCTCCACACCCCTAGGACAAACAGAGATCATACTGGGAAAAGAAAATACTGGTTTGTTTGGCTCCCTCCCTTTTTTTTTTCTTTAAACCTGAAATTGTATTGCCACAGCAGCTGTCCTTAACATCACCAGTTTCAAAGACACTGAATTTTTACAAATACATGGTTAAAGAGCAAAGCAGAACACTTCAAACCTGCATAAGGTACAATTACGAAACAAAGACAATATTTTTCTCTTATGGTTGCAAATCAGGGACCAGATGACCCCACAATATGCAGACGATTCTGCCACAATTAGGCAAAGGAGTGGGAAGTGATCAAGAAGCTCTTAAAACTCAGTTTGCATAAATAGTCTAGAAATAGATGGTACAGCAGGGAAAGATAAAGGAGAACCGGAAAGAGAAAGAAAAGCTGGAGCTAATGTGTCAGCTCATTATTACAACACTTTTGGAGACTATCACATGAATATGTATGCACACTAAGTACCACTGTACCCCAAAGTCAATGAACTACTTTTGAGATAAAGTAGCGAGAGTGAACAGGAGAGGCAGAGTTCTTTTCAATCAAAAGGCTGATTACAGAAGTAGCTATTTCAGACTTGCAAAATGTTAACTGTAAACCCAGTCAATATAAACTTACGGATTTTAACGGCTAAACCATTAATCTGACAAGCAGAGTAATTCCTTTGCTGTCTAAAATAATTTCATGCCCATGAATGGAGCAGCCAGACGTTTATAAAGCTAGCAGTAAATAGGTACTAAATGCCTCTGGAGAGAAGGAAGAACCTTCTTCATAACTGTACATACCGCACTTTTGAAAAGAATATTTTAAAACAATAGAATATGAACAGATAATGCCCTACTGTGTATCTCCTTACTCAGGGATCAGTCTTTATTAGAAGAAATAACCCACTTGTCTTACAAAATGGAAGTACAAAGCATCTGTGATTAAAAGCCTCTCCTGTGTTTGCTTTTGCTAACATTATTTCAGAAGCGTTTTCATAGGTTACACCCTCTTCAAATGTGCAAACCTGGCCATAAAAGGAAGCTCCTGTTAATGTAAAGTGTTCCTTTGCAAGCTACATAACAAGTAAATTAAGAAGCATAGCAGACTGAAATAGGTTACAGCAGGAGATCTCGGAAGAAACAGAAGCTTCTTGAGGCAAAGATCCAGAGGGCTCGTTTTGGATGCTGTAAAAAAGGGAATAGCAGTGACAACAGATTGAAGAAGAGATGGAAAGGAGACTGATGCTAGGTGAACAGAGAACAGAAATAGAAGCAAAGGTCCATGAGGTAAGTTTTAAAAGGGAGAAGTTTTAGGGTAGACAGGGAACAATCTTTCAAATGAAGTGAATTATTAAAGTTATCAGGAGGTGGTATCTGTAGGGATAAAGTAACAGTATAAAGTAGGAGTGAGGAAGAGCCAAAAGAAGCCGTTTAATTGCACATTCCTTTTGACTGATTTTCCTACTACAGTCCTACTCTCTGACTCTTTTGTGATACAACTTCTGTATGCCAGCACTACTTTTTACCTTTGCTTAAAGGGAACAGACCTGGCAGGATCTTTCTGTGGAAATAAAATCTACCTTTTTTTTCCCCCCTCCTCTGAACAGCACTACTTGACATAGAAATTCTTCACAAATCTCTGTCCTCTTATTGCAATATATATATAGAAAGTTAGTACATCGCGTTTCTTTTAACTGCCCTAATTATGTAATATTCTCCAATGCAATGGTAAATCAGACTTGAAAGCAAGTTGGGCAATAATTTGAACCATTCAATGTTATTAAAAGATTAACAAGTCAGGTTTTGTCAGCTTCCTCCTTTTAGTCCTCTTCATTACCTTTTTAACTGTTTCGAGAAAGCACTTCTATTATTTCTTTCCAAAAAGCAGAGGAAATGGAAAGAGAAAACACTGTTATTATTAGTAGAAAATGACACTTCACGGTCATCAGTTTAAAAGCATTACAATCAGCTGCCTCTGGCAAAATGAAAAACGCTGTGGCTGAAGGCACTTGAAATCAAAGATTAGCAGAAACAGCCTATTTGATTTCCAAACAAGGGACCACGGTACCAAACATACAGAGTTCTTAATTAAAACAGGAAGAAAATGAATTTCTTAAATAAATGAGAAAGGGAGGAATGAATTAAAAGAAACACATACGCCCAAACATCATAGCTTGGTTTTCTGTAACTCTTTGCCTACCCATAAATGCTTGCAGCCGGCTGCTCTGCTTTAATGATTGAATCTCGCTCTATTTTGCCACTTGGCTTCTCCTCAGCTCCTGCCTGATCGTATTTCTAAATGTCACTCACGTTTATGCAGGCCAGTGCACAAAACAAAATTAATTTAACTGAATGTCACATTAACATTATTACTTTTGACAGCATGGAAAACTTATTAACTATAGCATGTCACAAGGCTAGTTGTCTAGTGAGTAGTCTAAGTACAACATTGAAAGGAAATGTAATACACTTGAAAGGTTTTCTTTGGCTTATCAAACACCGTGAGAAGTCAAATCACAAAGCTTTTCTATAATTATTAGAATATTGTAAGTGCATTGCAGTCATTTTGCAGAAAATCCCTGTCCTCCTGTGACAGAGGAGGCCACAGTACAGTACCCTTACTTGATTTGAAAACATTTCCTGTAGTAAGTATGGCACCTTAAGACTTAGTTAATGTAGCTTCTACTACCAAGAGCATCTTAGCTTCTAAAAGCAACTGACCCAAAACTTTAGCTTATGGATTGAAATTACAGTATATATCAAAAAATATACAGGATCAGTAAACAGCAGAAAACTGTAATTAAGAATCAAATCAGTTACTGGTTTCTTACTTGTGAGATGTATAACTGGATGAGTTGGTGTATTAAAAAACCTGTCATGAACAGAATCCTTGCAACAATGACCACACATTATCGATCAATGAAAGACAGAACAAATAGATTAAAGAAACCAGTAGGTGGGAATGACTGGCATGATGGAATGAGTAATCCCCTACAGCTGCTGGTAAATTCTGCTGAAATTAAACAGCTCGAGGGAAAAACTATCAGGTGAAATCAGGGCCTTCATTACTGAAGCTAGACAATATATTTCTATTTGATCTGCAAGAACCACAAAGAGAAATTAAGCGGAATTTGTGGATTATCTTTGTAGCCAGCAATCTTCTTCCCTTTCCTCTCTATCTAACAAATTCCTAAGACCAAAATACCTTGCACCTTGTACCAGTCCCATCTACATTATAAATAAATAGTCCCTTTTTCTAGTGACACTACCAGAGCCTCATTCACTCTGCTTCTATGGATATATGTCCTTTCTCTCATCTCTTGCTTGCTGTAACACCAGTTCAGCTTTCATGTTCCTCCATAATATACCCCAGCACTGCATCCAGCTCTCTTCCATGACCCCAGTCACAAACTCCACACAACACAACAACCTTCTCCAAAATCTCTTAAATGGGCAGTTAGGCAAGAGACAGTACATGATGCCATTGTTTTAAAACTAGAAGCTTGCTGGTTAGCTAGCAGGAGGCCAAACAGGACACATGAGGACCTGACACACGCCTAAGGGTTTCCCTGAACAGGTCAAGAATCTGAGTATCTATCCTAAGGCTTTGCTTTCCGTTAAATTTACAGGTGCCCTCTTACTGTGCTCACCAGCCTCCAGTCCAGGGCAGCATGCAACACAGTTCTGTGACAAAAACAGCTTATGCCTTCATCTTGACACAACAAAAACTCAGGCACACAGACAGGTCAGGATCACCACAGTGGTGATCTGGAAAAGACTGCAGACCAGGGGACTCACAGCTGAAACACAACTAGATTTGCTAATGGAAAAACCACAGGCAGCTGATGTAATTAACAGCTGATAGGTGAAGTCTCATGATGAGACGGTTCTCTACCTGTAATTTATTAATATGAAGAAGACTTTCCTTCATGTATAATTTCACCCAAGTCTATTTCATCTTTTATTTCTATCTACTGCTTCTGTGCTACAAGCACAGGCAGGATTTGAAATCCCTTCCTCTGTCGTTGCTATTCATTCAAAAGTTCTCTTCCATTGTCCTCTTTTACTGATTTTTGTACTGGAGATTTTTCCAGATCATTCAAACTGTCTAAAAATATGTAATGGGGTAGAGGATATGCAGCTGGAAGAGCAGCAAGCTGAAAACCCTCAGAAAAGCTCAAAGCCACTCTTGTTCTAGTGCTTCCTAGTTTCTGGGAAGTCAGAAATATGTAAAATACTCTCTCGGATAATTTAAATATTTTTGTCTTTGGTTCCAGTTGAAATGAAGAAACTAGTATATGCTTCCTTCTACAACTCCTTCCATTATAAATTTCCAGTGCAGCTTGTTAAAAATTTGTGCCTAATTCAATAACGAGTTCCTTTAAACTAGTGCTATATATTCACATCTATTGACTTACCCTTGCCAGGCTCACATCCACTTCTCAAACTAAGCATTCAAAACCACATTTTTATGAAACTACTGAAATATATTCAAGTTTTTTGAAAATACATATAGGCAAAAACCTCTTTTATTACTCCACTTCCTCTGGCTATTTCACTTTGAAAAACTCTCTTAACACATTCTTTAGGAAGACAAGACAGCTCATCAAAGGTCATCATAGCAATCAGTACCACACACTGAATTTCATTAATCTCTTCAGTAAAAAGAAAGAGGTCACTGCAGTCATCTATAAAAATCTATGAAAGAAGACTGTACTTATCATGAGATCTCTGGCTCACTGATGTTCATTTTTAATAAATCTTAGACCACAAGGGAAATTCCAGAAGACTGGCGCAGTGCTAATGTTATGCCCGTCTTACTCAAAAAAGACCAAATGGGATGAAGGTGGTACCTATCGCCCATTTGTCTTTTATCAAACCCAGATGAAACAAAGGAACAACTCATAAAAGTTTGCATTAGTGATGGTTTAAAGGATATAGAATATAATCAATGTGAAGTCACATGGTTTTATGGAAAATAGGTCCTTTCAACTAAAACCAGATTAATTCCTTGATAAGAAAGTAAAATTGGTTGATGAAGGAAACATACAATTTTTTTTTTTTTCGTTCTGTTCAAGGTCTGCTGCTGTTTTTACAGAGGCAGAAGATATTTCTGTTGATAAAGTAAGCAGGTGATACAATAATTAATATATTGGTAAATAGTAATGCAACAGGTTGGTCAGAAAGCTTTAAATCACTTAGCTGTAACCAGTCACACAAAGTACATTTTCATACGGCCAAAAGCAAAAATTCTACATCCCAAGACAAAGAACTCCAGACTATTTCTAAAGTATCTACTGAATCAGGAAATGTATCTTACCAGGCAGTGCCTCCTGCTGAAGATTTAGGGTCATAAGCTACAGACCATGAACTGCTAGAGTACTGCTGTGCAAAACACTCAATAGCAGAGGTGAGCAGAAGCAGCTGGTGAATTGGCCTGTCTAGCAAGGATATGAAGTACACTGCGCAGAGCTCTTGAGAACACACATATATATATTTTTAAGGTGCTAAAAACTACAAAGAAGGTAAAAAGTCACAACTCTTATTGGAAAAATGGAGATAACACCTGATTGTGAAAAACATGAAAGATGAATTTCTGCAGCTTTCTGAAAAGAGGATTGTGACTTGATTACAGTGCAGAAGTACTGTAGGGAAGAGGAAGCATCACGTATTAAAAGGCTTGAATCTACTGAAGAAGGGCATAACAACGATCAGTGACTTGCAGTAGAGTCCAGCTACACTCAAATAACAAAGTACACGTTTTAACAGAGAGATAGAGTAACTGCTGAAGCTACGACGGATGTGTTATTTTCTCCATCTATTGATGTCTTAAAATCAGTAACTTGTAACCTCTTTGGGTTTGAAGACCACCTAAGAGTTTTCCAGCAAAGGTGCAAAGCTGCCTATAACAAATGCTGGCATACTGTCAGCAAACTTCTCTTTGTAACCTTTGACAATAAGGTCTCATGCAGAATTTTCTAGTGGAATTCCCACAAAATTCTCATCAGATAATATTAAAATGTGTCATGAGAAACTTGCTTTTGGTGAACTTCCACTAAAAAAAAAGCAGGATAATGCTGGAAATCAGTATGCTATAAGGAAAACTGAGCCTTCAGAGTTTGTCTAGAGCCATGCAGCCAGGACAAAAAAAGACGGTTTCTAGATCTTTGCTCCAAAACTAAGCAAGGTCTAACATTGAAGGTTGTAAGGGGGTTTCCTTGCACCACCTTCATCCCCGCTTGGCACAGGGGCAACACTACTATCTCCTGGATGCTGCCTGTTTACTGGATTGAGTTTGGTTATATGAGGTTCTTTAAAATATTCCTTGAAGATCTAGGAGTCATCGGGATTTAGCACAGACAACCTCACTTCATTTAGAAAAATACCCAATTTGATAAGAAATAGTAGTATTTCCAAACAAAGTTTTTTGAAAGGGGAGATTTTTTTTCTGCAGAAAGAAAATGTTAATGTTATCTAGCCTAGGCTAAATGCAAGTAAAACAGATCAGATGTATAAAGCTCTCATCCTCAGCAAGTTGTAAGAGCTCATATAGTGGTGTCTTCTGGCGGTAATCCAAGGAATCAATGAACAGGTGAGCTAAAAAGTCAGAGGAGCACGTCCCAATGTTTACACACAAGATATTCACGGCTGATTAGCAGCTGGTTTTCATGGTAGGGAACATGTAAACATGGAAGTTTCAGAGCCTTAAATTGTTACATAATGTGACGGGTGTTTGTACTTGCAGGGCATTATGCCAACTCTAGAACTCTACAGCTGAAATCCAAGCAGAAAGTCAATATTCTCGAGTCATTCTGGAACATATGATTGCTGCAGAAAATCTAGTAGAGCTTAATTAAAATTTGTTCTCATTTACAATTATCAGAAAATTACATCTTTTATTATATGTTTTTAATCATGAAAGTTTTTACTTTCAATACATCAAAAGTGCATATTTTTCCTTTAGGCCGATGGATAAAACTAAAAGTATACATTTCTCCATTAAGAAATCAACTAATAGTTAAGTATCACAAACAGACACTCTGAAGAAAGAATCTTGTCTTTGAGAGATTTAAAATGATTTCACGATTTAAAGGGTATGTGGAAAGGTATGATTCTATATTTGAGAAACATCATCATTTGCTATATCAAGTTGCAATGAGACAAATTGGTCCTCATTGTAAAAAAAGAGGTCAAGGAAGCATGCACATACTTGGAGGACACATAAGTTACAGGTGTTTGGTTTTTTTTTGAGGGCTTTCATGTATTGTCATATACATGTTAATGTTTAAGAGTGATAGAAAAAGCAAATGCAGGGACTAAAATCTACTATATCAACAAAGAAATCATGGTTTATGGAGATGTGCTGTGGAAGAACCGCAGCTCTTACTTTGTGTCACAGAATTGTAATAGTTGCAGCTATTTTCTGTACAATAAGTACAAGAAAAAAAGTTAAGAGTAATCAAAACTAATTCAAATGACCCACATCTCCTGGAAAACCTGCCTGCTCTAAAACAGAAAATTGATGTCTGGCCTGACTGTTTAATGTGGAAGCCTGAATGAACAAGAACACTTTCAGCATAATCTGCTGCTGTCTAATTCTGGGCTGGGCATTAACAGACAGGAGATGTCAGCTGCAGACCTCAGGGCACTCATATGAAAACAAGATGCTGTCGATTTTGAAGCCTGAGCTGCACTCATCAACAGAGATCCTTCTGTTAATTTTCACAGTTCCTGAAGAAGATAAAAAAGAGAGAAAAATAACTAGATTCCAGACAACCCAGTAGTTCTGAAGATTATTAGAAGTAATTAAAGTAGCAGCTAAAATTGGTTAAGGATCTAATGAGAAGCTCAGGTGCTGTCTTCCCAGTGCCACCGATACCACCTAGAAGCTGCAGTGCTGTGTTCTGTGCTGGTGGCACCAAAAGCAAGTTATAAATCCCACATAATGGTAATTGTCTAGGGAATAACTTGGGTTAGAATTTTATGGCAAGGTCTCTGTCTAAGAAGAAGAGATTTGAACTCAGGGTCAGCCACAAGTGGAAAAAGGCACTACAGAAGGGTTCCCAAATTTAGTTGCCATTATCAGTGACAGTAGAAGTAGCAATAACTCCTAATTCTTTTCTGTTGTAGTTGAGTGCATCCAGCTGATCAAGCAGCAATAACATATCACTTTGAACTCTCTCACTGCTAGTTTGGAAACTCCTGCCTTTGGCACTATTTCTATAACTGTAACTGCTGACATAACGCTCAGGGAAAATGTCTTGGCTTGCATGTCACTGGGTACCATTTTGGGAACTTCTCTTCATCTAGTGCTTGGCCAGCAAGAAGCATATAGAGGCAATATTTGGGTTCAAAAAGGAGATCAGAAATAAATTTCATCTGCACACTGATGATTGTAGCTCAAAGTGAGTTATATTCTGCTCCAAGGAGACAGCTGGAGTAGTAATTCTGTGGCAGTTACCATGCTCAAGCCCTCCACAGAAAAAAATCCTGCTCTGTAAACTCCATCAGTGTAAAGGACAGAACATCTACAGTACCACTCCATCCATCTAGTGAGCGAGCTGGCCAGGCAGCCATCTGAAACAAAACTTACTGGTTAATGCAATTAAAGGCCACTCACAAAACTACTAAAGTCTGCACAAAAGCTCCCATCACAGAAGATGTGTCATGAAATAAAGTTATATTTCGGCTCCATACTCGAGTCTACATCTTATACGCACAAACACACACAGTGAGAATATGCTGAGAAGTGAGGAGATGGAGTGATTCACAGAAGTTTGATCTCTGGTCAACATAGATATGAAAAAGTAACATCAGCTGTGGACTGTGGAGGCTAAAAAGTGCAGCTTAATTATGAACTGACTCACTCAGGTGTATAGAACGATGGTTCAATTTGAAAAAAAAAAAAAAAAAGAAAAAACCTAGAAGAATAAGAAACTGAGAGATCAGTCAGCTTTTTATTACTTTCTCCCTTCATGTGGCCAGTACTATGAAAGTCTGGAGAGACAGAGAGAGAGAAGAAATAGTTTGATATTTAGACAGTAGCATCATTCTTGGAGTAAAATTCTTCACTATTAGAATTCTGGATGACAGAGAGGTTAAAAAAGCTTTGAGCTGTATAGCACCAACATTGTAAATGTTTGTGCTCTAATAAGCTTCACAAAAGCATTTACATCTATCTTGTAATCTTATGTATGATGTAGATTTACCTAGGAACATACAAGAATAATGCATTTGCTTTGATCTGTGTGATTGAAAGTGAAACACCAGCCATAATCAGTCCTTCAAGAAGAACTGTGTGTATGTCACGGACTGCAAGATCTTAAAAACTAGAAATGTCAGTTCTCCACTAACCAACAAGGGAAGAATGCACAAAACACAGAAACAGAGATATTCTATGAAAATAGTTTGTTCTGCAAGTTATTATTTTGTGCAAGAGCATCCTGCCCAGACTGAATTAGACATGAACAAGAGAAAAAGGCTATGCTGTTCCAAGGGTTTTTAGAATCTAATTTAAATCATCACGTCCTGAGTGTTTCTCTGGTTATGATGATAACAATCACAGAGTAAAAGCTGCAGAAGGCCACGGAAAAGAAAGAAGAATGAAGCGCAGGGTTGATTGCACTAAACCCACCCAGCTGCATCACCTATAATACACCAACAACACATCAGCCAACGTGAGGAATTTCTTTGGCCTTTGCTGGAAGGCTGAGCTTTATGATACAATCAAACAGGTAGCTTCAGGAATGAGTTATCACAGTCTGTCTTCTATTTAGCCTAGAAATAAGACCTGGTAATATGTCCTAAATCAATGCACCCTACCTCTGAAAAATATTAGCATAAAACCAATAAAAGCCTGATACCACCAAACTGAAAATACAGTATTATGTTCTAGATTCTAACTGTGATTCCTCTAAAATAAGGGCATTTGGTGCTAATTCCTGTCACAGTTACAATATAAAGTGCTTGAAATGACAGTTAAGCTCGTTGTTAAACTAAACTGAAACACAACAGGCTCTGAAGAGAGGTTAAATGGTTACTATGGTAATCCCTGACATGGTTTAAATTGGTGTTTAAGACCTGACAGAGGGAAAAAAATGTAGAAAATGGCTAATCCCTTTCTTTCTCAGACCACTATTCCTAAATCCTTTTCTTTAAGCTTCTCAAAAATATATCTTTCTTTGATACTTCTGGAAACCAAGATTTTTTAGATCTATGTGGAGTGGGCAAAACAAAATGAGGAGATCAGAGTGGCATGGTATGGCTCAACCTTTGAATGAAAAAGCTGTTGTCTCCTTTGGGAGAGTTGCACTTTCCTTGACTATTAAAATGCTCGTCTGTGTTTTGAAGGTACATCTAATGATACTTACGATTGAGTATTTTGAAACAGCCAGCTTACAGCTTCTCTTAGCTCTTGATCCTGGTTTGTAACAGTAATCAGATAATTATTTTTGTCGCTGTTGGTTTGCAAGGGGAGGGGAGAAAGGAAATAAGGTATTACCCTAGTCTAACGCAAAGCTTCTGCCTAGAATCCCAGTGAGAAATGCAATTTCTGTCTCTGATGCATTCACTGGTGCTAGTAGTCAGAAAAACAAGTACCTAAAAGTCCAGGTGGAGAACAATGCAGGAAAATTCAATATATAGCATGTTCTGTGGCCTTTTGACAGCTATCAGTTGATTCTGAGGATGCATTTGTAATTCCTCCCAGATTACATAGTTTTATAACCAGGAATACTCCATGATTATGGCTGAATTCCCTGGGATTCCTTCTGCAGCTTCCACCCAAAACTTCTTTTCATAGTGTAGCTTCAGCTTCTTCTGTTTGGAATATACTTCAACCCACACAAATGACTGATAGATCAGCTATCTGAATGAATCACCCGCAGGTACATGGAGAATACTTCCAGCATCTATGTGATATGAATTCCGCTTAAGCCTTTTTAAGAAGAACTCAAAGATGATTGTGATCCCTCTCAGCATCTTTCTCAAAAGCCTACAAAAACAGCATTCAGAACATTGCTTTCCAAATGCCACTTTATGTTTAACAGCCAAGTCCAGTGCTTTTGAACTCCTTGGCTGGTCTGGACTCTCTCCTCTATTAAGCATTTTAAAATATCCTATCCTTAAGCAATAAAACCCCACACAATAACATGAAGAGGCAGAGATGGGGAATTGTCCACTATTCCTTCCTTCAGCCTTGTAACTTTCTACATGGTCTTCAGGTATATGCCTTATCTAGAATCAACATTAATATTATTATTTTGATGCTTAATACCAAGTGTAGGATCTACTCTCTCAGCACAGTTTAACCTCAAGATGCCCTTCAACACTTGAAAGTCAAATAGTAATAAGTATGTTTTTGACAAATAAGCAACACAAGTTTTTCTCATCTCAGAATGAATACTGTTCAGAAACAGAAGGACCCCAGCAGAGCTTGAATTTAACACTACCACTGAACTTCTCCTTGTCTACTCTCATCTGTATTTGAATTCAATATCTGTAAAGCCAGACAGTCTGAGATGAATCAAGACAAGTTCCCCTTTGATTTCAAGTAAGCCAATTATATTCTTTTTGTTATAACACAAGAATGCCTCTGACCTCCTAAAGTAGGTGTCTCTTCCAGAGATGGAGTTAAGAAAGAGAATGTTCAACAAAGGGGTATAGTGGAATTGTCAGCATTTTGAGTACGAAAGGCGAGAAAAGAAATGTCTAATTTTAATAGCCTAAAACAGTACTGTAACTGTTCTACTTGAGTCACATAGTTTTACTTTTAAAATCACAACATTTCAACATCTTCAATTTCAAGATGAAAACCAACTAATTAACTGCTGAAGAATTTCAAATCAGGCTTGATTATTCTCAAACTTAAAAACCTATGTTTTGTTCCCTAACTATCAAATTCAGTTCCTTTGCAGGACAGATACTGCACTTACAATGCTGAACATGCATTCAACATTGTGCATTTATTCTATGTCACTCTGACACAAAATCTGAAAATTAACCCCCCCTCAGATTTAACATTTTAAAGTATTAATTGGGTATAAGAAGAAGTGAACTTGAGAAAACTTGAACATCATGCAGAAAACATGGTGATCCAATATCATATGCAGCTAAATAAAGGAGACCTCACATTTTAAAGTGTCTGACACTCTGACAGCATCTCCATAGGAAAAATGATGCTTACTTTTGCAAAGCACTGTGCTAGCTGCAAAGCTGTATAAGAACTAAGTGTTGTTATTAGAGATGGGAAAGGCCTATTAGATCATCTGTCCATCTCTGATACAACAGAAAATGACAGTGATTTGCTACTGAGATTTGACAGTGACATTTGTAAAAATGTCCTTTCCTCTTAAGTCTCTGCAAGTTTCAGTGCTGAGGATTCAATAAGCTAGATGGCTTACTAACTTTTGTCAGTTTCCAACTTCCGTGAAGCATACCAAGGTATTAAATATATCCATTTCCCATCTCCTTCCTTCAACTTTCCATTTTTTAAAATGTTTTTAATGGAAGGAAAGAGCAATCCTCATGAGTGGCACACATCAAGCTTCACAGACTTGGTCTCCCACTTACCAGCTGCAGATCACTTGTATCTGAGCCCTGTGCAAAGCAATGCTGTAGCATCTCTCCTGCTTGGGATTGTGCACCATGCAGGAGAGAAGCTGTTGTGCATCTTGCTGGTGTTTTCCTACAGGCTTCCAACTCAGAAGCCATGTACAAAATACACACATCACAACCCACTTTGATATGAGCGTGCACCCATCATGTAACCTATCCATGGTGGATGCCAGATTAGTCGTAAGAGGTCTGCAGAACTCTTGGTGCTACATAACGGCAGGTCAAAGATCCTTCTCCTCATGGAATAACGCCCTGCTTCTCTACTGCTTTCAAGGGAAAGAACTGTTTTTGCTCATCCTTATATTCCCTAACATTTCTTGGGATGTTTGCTACAACAGGTTTTCAATTTAAGTGCCAATATAACAAAATGTCTGGAGGGAAATCAGCTGAAGTATTCAGAAGATGACTCTCAGTATGATTCACACTGCTGTGAGCAAAGAGGTCTGTCTGGCCTTCTGTACTGGAGTGATAACAGATATTGAATGCAGTGTGTACTCAGATAAAGTTAATGGCAGTGACATCTGGTAGATGACACAGAGGAGCAAACTCCTATCATCTGTTTTTTAACACTCTGTGCCCAAACCATTATATGTCACACTTGGTAAAAGTGAATAATCTTTCAATATCTACCACTCTTCCCTCCCATGCTCTCAGTCATATGAGACTGAAGGACTACTAGATAAATCACCTCCATATATTCACAAGGACAGCAGAGCTAAAAGCAGCCAGGGAAAGAGGATTCAAGGTATGCAGCTCATTAGGAGTGGCCTCCCCAATATTTAGAAGTCATTGTACAGACTTGTACATTCCCAAAGCCTTCTCACAGTCATAACAAATGCTTACATAAAGCATTGTACCTTCAAAGTGCTTCATCAACATAAATATATTAATAAGAGCTTTCCCAGATGAGGATGCAGTGTCAGAGAGATGCCATTCAAATGGCTGGGCTGTGAGAGGTAGAGCTTCAAATATTTCATTAAACCTTCAACCTCTGCCTTCAATTTCAAGCCCATTTAGAAAAAAGAATTGAAAGTATAGTCGAGCTTTATGAGCAAAAAGAAGAGTAACTGCTCGTAAAATGATTTTGACCTCTATGATTGCAGTGTTAATTAAATTGTATATTCTGTGATGTGCATCAACTGAATTAGACATAAAGTGAAATAAAAATAAGATTTTTGTACTCAGTTTGACTGATGCCACCTAGATGGTTCTTTCAAAGTGACTGGTGACAACTGCCATGGATGTGCTTTGCTGTACATCTTGTTTAGGGTTCATAATTAAAACATTAAGGACAGTTTGGCATCTGATACTTAATTGCAAACAAATTTAGAATTCTAATTAGTGCTAGGTTGTTAAGAACTGAAAAACCTACCTAAGTTCTGTGAGGGCAAAAAAGGAAATGTCATGTCATTCTTCAAATATTGCAGACCACATACAGATGTGCTTTTCAAGGACAAATTCATTATGCAATTGTAACATGTAGAATAGATTACAAAAGACTTATGGTGACAGGACCTCTCCCATCCCTCTTTGTCACCTACTTATTTTCTCCTAAAATCTATTAGAATTTCTAGGACATCTTTGCTGCTGAGCAGAGGCCAGAATAACGAAGATGGTGAGGTACTCAGCAGTAGTCAAATATGGAAATATGAATGACATTTCCTGGAAAACAAAGCTCCCAAACCACTGACAGATGTAACTCTTTTGGTTCTTGGTAGGGATTTCTTCTGCAAATTGGGCTAAGCAATCCTTTGAATCAGGCTCAACACAAACATGACAGTAGAGGTTCCATAAAAGAGCAAAAACAAGTGAAGACCTTTTGGATTAAATACACTTGACTGACCTACATCTTAAGTAACTCTCTTCCATGGTGTCACTTTTTATTTGTACAGTAAACTCAGGAGCTGTTGTAGGGAAGCTGCAGCTAATACACAGGAAACTAAGATTAACAAAGTCTCAAACTAACCTGTTATATTTTACCATATGTATTGGATACTTCACATACTTATGAGAATAGTGATGCAAAAATGGAACCTAAGACCTCCTGCATTATGCAAAAATATTTAGAGAGTTGGTGCAAGCACAGTTTTTCAGGATGTTCTCATGGGATGATATCACCGAGCTTCTTACAGAGAAAAAAGCCACACATTAGTAGCAGCTTCAAAAAGGCCCTATCAAAAAACTTTACAAAAATTATTTTTTTTTTTTTTATATATACGGTACCTGAAATTTGAAGAAAGGTGAGGGCAGACACTTGAAGAGGAACTAAGGAAGGCTATTTTCTTCTAGTTAACACAACCCTCATGCAAATATATTTGTATGGACAAATGGCAAATACATATAAAAACATACATCTATCAGTTCACTTGTGTTCTGAAAGCACAAATAAAGTACAACCTAGGTTTCATACCTACTGCAAACTATTAAAAGTTCTTGTAATATTCTTCTAATATCCAAATACTGTAACAATTATTTATTTTAATTATCTTCTTTTATGTCAATAAAAATTCTTTCCAAGTTAGAATGTGTTTTTGCAAGTATCTCACACTATATTTCAAACAACTTTAACATCATATTGCATTTGTAGAATATGAACTTTGTGAAGCAACCAAGGGCCTGAGTCAGATCTCACTGTGGATTTCAACTAAAAAATGTGAGAGGCAACATTATATGCCACAAGACAGATGAAACCCCCATGAATCTATGTCATGTTCTCTGTCACCTGCATATCATTGTTCATGTTCTAAAAGCTTGAAGTTATACCAAAAAGATGAAGATTTGATTCCTCTTTGTGTACTATCTGGCTGTTATTTTTGCAACAGTAAAACATGAAGTACACAATATCGCACACAATAGTGCAATAAAAGTCCAGTTTGATACTTAATAAAGTTTGGAAGGATTAATACACCCTGATTTCACATTTCTAGCTTTCTGGTATGCTGAGGCTTTAAAGGAACAGGGCCCTTGAACTGCAAACTTCCTCTTTCTCTTTTTTTCATTTTCATCTTCAGCTCTAAGAGTGGAAGAAAAAAGCCCCATTTAGCATGTATAGCAATGTCACATGCAATAAGGGAGCCCTGCGAATGCTGTCACTATGAAACAATGCCATGCAGAACAGTCTCAATGTAGCAGTGGCTTTCAAATCAATAAACAGTAGAAGAAAGACATCTGAAAATACAGTCTTTAAAAACAAACACTCAAAAAGGCAAGACTGAAATCTACCATTTTTGAAACTCTGAGATGGCTGCATGGCTCAGCGTCTGCTGAATTTTTCACAACTTGTAGTCTAGATCACATATTCAGGTTTTCGCTACTTGTATTAGGGAAAGATTTCATCCAGAGATTGTCCCTTTAATTACAGAAACTAAGTTTTGAAACTCAAGCAGTTTATCAGCTAAATTAGACATCAAGGAACTCAGACTCTGATTCCTTCTTCTCCCACCAGAGAACTGAAGCAAGCCGTGCACCCTGACTATGGTGAGTGGGCACATACTATCTAGCAATCAAAAGGAAAAATAATGTAAAACTGAGTACAAAATGGCTTTATAATCAGCAAAAAGGTGGATGTCTCAGTATGAAAAACCTGACAGGATCCACAATTAAGTGATGAAATATCTCCAAAAAGTGACTTGTGTACATGTAGCACTGTACCTACTAAATAATGAATGCACAGGATGTTGGCACAGAAAGCAAAAATAAAAGGGTGATTAATATTTGAGTCAGATGCTGTTCCAAGGTCTTTGTCAAATGCATAATTCTAATCAATGGATATTATTGCACAGCAGCTCAATAAAATGCTAAGATGTTTAAATGAAAACCTACCATTATCTTCATGCACAATAAGATGTCTTGAGATGCAGACACTGAGAATGATTAGGGCCAGAAGAAGCCTAAATGCACACCGCTCTTATAATTCAAATTCAAATTCTATATACCCACACTGTATCAATTCAAGAAAAAGTCAAACTCATAAAAACTTTCTTAATATGTTGCCTAAAATATCTAGAAGATTGAAAATAGGATTAGCAAAGGAGAATGTACCATTCAATGAGTATTGGAAAAGATGTTTATCAAAAATTTATCAGGTGAAGTAAGTCTGAGAAATGCTGATAACAGATGGGAGCTGTCTGGGGAAAAAAAAAATGTTGCTAGTTTGACTGTTTCTCTAGGTGAGGATAAAAGTGTCCTGGGGGAAAAAAAAGTCTCATTTTTCTTACCTCTTCCTTCTCCGCACTTTGCAAGTCCCTCCATTCCTCAGTGACGTGACCAAAGTCCACTGTGTTCATCGCAACCTTATATTCCCCAATGATATCATGTTTGGAGAACCGATCAAAGTCATAAACTGCCATCACTAAAGTTTTTCCACCCAGTTCAGAGTATGGCACCTGCAAAGAAGAGAAAATGACAAACTCTGTATCTAAGACAATAAAGATCAGTCCACTACAATGCAAATCTATTTATTTGGTTTATCAGCTGTCATCTCAGGTAAATTGAACTGCAGAGAAAATTATGAGGTATATTTGTTTCAGAGTCACCAGATGCAGTATTTTTAAAGGCTGGGCTCTGGCATTCAATAGAACAAGGTGGCAGCTCACTCATCACGCCTCAGGTTTTTCTTTCTACTTCAAATCATTTTGAAGGTGATGAAACTGAAACAGGAAGCCCAATTATTTGCACTGAAGACACATGAACTTTTCACACAATAGTGTCTTTTCCTCAATAAATCACCTGTCATCACTCAGAAATGGGTAGCTCCCAGACTGATGAAAAAAACCTGAATTGGCTTACTGTATCTGACACAAAGTAATTAGACACTAAATAGTTTTCTCACAGTACCACTACCTATTACTTATTGAGGTGTATTTTTCATCATTATACCGTTCACATTGTAGACACTAAGATGTGTTCTAAGTCACAGTATACTGCTAGGAATTGTGGTGGCAGAAGGCCAAGTACTAACTAATTCTCCAGCTGTTCTGATGTGTTTCAGACAGATGCTGTGGGTTAGGATGCTTATGAGTCACATTTTTAATATTCAGATGAAGATGTGCATTTCAGTTAAGCTACACTTGAGTGGCTGTCTGGAGAGGCCTGGTTTAGGAATTGTTTGGATTTACACTGAACATTGGTCAATTTGAATATATTCTGCAGGTATAAATGGTTTCCATGGGCTTCAATAAACATTTATCTATTAATTGTCTATATAAAAAGAGAAATGGAAGCATGGCATTGTCATTGGCCTAGTTAACTGCAGTATGTTCCGGTCTGTTTAAACCCTAGGACTGATGTCCTTTGTTATTGTTTGGCTTCCACTTGCTTTTAGAAATACTTACTAATAACATGAGTAGTTTTTCATAACATGTTTTATAATGTTTAAAAGAAGCTTTTCAAGTTGAGAACCAGCTCCAGCTTCCATTACTGAGTACAACAGTTTCAGTGAGCACAGAGTTGTGTACTGTAGTAAATACTATTGTAAAATCTATTTTGATTCTGTAAATTCTTTGTAGCTTCTAAAAAGCTATAAAAGGCAAAAGTATGTACAACGAAAAATTGTACATAATTTCACTTTTATCTTTATGCAGTCTCAAAAACAGAAAAGAAATGTTCTAAACCTTCTTTCTCCATCAGTTTACAATACCACTTAATGGATCCTGGATATCTAGAATGCATGAAAAGACTACATGTACTATTATTTACTTTATTTTTAGCAGTATCTTAACCTCAGTAATGCTTATTCTAGCTACCTTCCTTTTTAAAGAAGATCTAGTGGCAGTGCTTCCTCTATTCATTATCTCTAAAGTAGCCTCAGCCTCCACCTTTGTTCAGGAATACCAAGGATGTCCTCAGCTCTTGTGAAGGTTTGTTCCCTCTCCCTGCCTTTTGCTCTGCTCAGAGACAGCCTCTTGAGGTAATGTAGGGGAGACCTTGGTAGAAGGACAAGTATAGGAGTGTTTTTCTGTCAGAGACATGCCACTCCTCTAGACATGAACCCTCTTCTCGCTTTGGGCCTGAGGAGGAACACCTCCCTCTGCCAGACTGGTGCAGTCCAGCCAGGATTTCTCCATTTCCTTTTGGCAGCACAGCTGGGGTACACAATTCAGACAGCTGGAGCCTGATGAACACTTGCACCCTGGAACAGCACCCTCGATGTCTGGGAAATGGAAATGAAACGGGGACTAACACAGGAAACCACTCAAAGAAGAGAAGGAATGGGGTCCAGGGCTCAAGATGCAATACAGCAGAAACATAACCCATCTGGTCCCCACTAGCCTGTCTTTGTGAGGAAGGCAGGCGTCTCAGAGCTGTGCCCTGGGAGAGGGTAACAAAATGGGCCTGGGCTGCCTGGTGGGCAGCTCTGACAGAGAGAGATGGGAAGGGTACCCACAGAAACTGTGCACCACCTGAAGTGGGTCACAGAAGTTATTTATTACAGCTGCAATGCTAATTAAATGGTCATTTGTATTTTTCACTGTAGTCCCCAGAATAATGATAGTACTTGGCGTGCTCTGTTGGTTTTCTCTTGAGTACAGACCACAGCAACCAAGCGATGATCAGGACCATACTGGGATGTACCTAAACACTGTAAGGTCTGACGTGGAAAGCAAACTTTCTTCTGGAGCATAAAATCTGAATATTAAAAATGTGACTTAAAACAAGTGGACATTATAGTCCAGGAGTGGATGATCTGATTTATAATATGTGCCTTCATCTTAGATGACAGTATTATTGGTCCTTTCTTTTATTTTGTGAACTGCACGGGAATCTGTAATTTATAACTCTGTTTTCTTTTAAATATTCTCTTAGGAAAGATCAAGAAAAAAATAACTCCCCACAAAAGATTATTTTTATGAACATCTTCAAGGGAAAAAATAAGCTTATATATGCAGTAGTAGCTCTGGCCTCCAGGGATATCTTTCTCATTGAATGATTACATAGCCTGAGTCTTTCACTGTTCCTGTTTTCAATCTGTAGCTGCCATTATAAGATTGGGCATAGAAAGGCCTAAAGAAACAGCAAAGGAATGTATATTAGGAGAAACCCTATGAAACATGCTGTGTAGTATTCCTTTATTGTACTTAACTGGGGTTTAGGTACAGCTACAGTTTTAGAAAAACACTATTGATAGATACTATTAGAAGGACTTAAATATTGCAAGGTAAGGCTTAGCTACATTTATTTAATTCTTATGTTATTAAACCTGATACATAATTTCTTTTCCTATGTAAAGTAGCACAGCAAAGAATTGCTATGACAAAGTCTAGCAAGATTAATCTGCCATATCGTCCTTCATCCATTTACCTTCTTTGAGATTTAATTTATTTTTGAGGGAAAAAGAAATGGTATACTGAAATTCATAAATCAGACTACAAAGATATTTAAAGAAAATGCTGGTCTAGTGAAATTTACCTGACATTTGTCAAGCTGTCACTGTTTTCTGACTTTCTTGTAAGTTTTATCCAGCCATAAAATATGGATCAAATTGTCATACCTCAGGATGACTGAATGAATAAATGAATGAAATCAAACTGTACCTTTTACACCTACTGAGGTCTGACCCTATGTTAAACCATTTTCATTGTAAGATTGAATATCACAGGTTTCTATAACAAAAAATCCCTATGCTGCTGTTAGCAATTAACTAGGGCATCTAACTTTGTAGGCAAGCATGAGATACATAGTGGCTAAATAAAAAAGTTTCAATAAGTATAAAAAAATACCTTGAATGTAAATTGCTCATTGAAAACAGGGTTAAGGGTCTTTCTGTGGACTTTTGTCTCATATTTCTTCTTCTTATCCGGCAGAAGGAAAACTTTCACATAGGGATCGGATGTACCACCCATATCTAATGCAGGCAGCTCAGCTGCTTGAATAATCCCAACCAGAAGCTGAAAAGAGAGAAAAACAGCAGAAAGAAATATCAAACAGATATTTATAAAAAAACTGTAACAGAGAAATACACATGCAGACTCTATTTCTGGTCTATAAAAAACTATTCCCCCTCCGCCCCCTTCAAGGAAGGCAAATGAAGCAACACTATAGACTTTAGAAAACCAATTATGGCAGATGCAGACTGTACAAAGGCTGTTTTTAAGCAGAAAAGAGGTTTTCAAAGGGCAGCTGATTACAGCTAAATACAGACTTCATCTTTTTAAAGACTGCAATCAAATAACTTTCAATTGCTCTCTCCTCTTGTGCATTATTTTTCTATGCTGGGCACCATGAATAGAAATCACATTATTAAACAATCAAGAATGTCTAATTTTGACTACAAAATTTGTATTCTAAGTCCCTAACATGTAACCTTCCCCTCAGCCAAACACAAAAAGGTGATATAGCAAATCCGAATCTTCAGACAGAGCATTATTGAAAACCAATGGATCTTGCAGTCTTCCTTATATTTAACTTCCCTTGCTATGTATACAGATGGGTTTAGGTAGTAAACTAAGGACAGCATTTTAAAAAAATATCCCATGAAAACTAACCTTTGGTAACTAAATCCTAGTAACAATTTGTAATCTCAGAAAAAATAGTTTCTTAAATTTCTTATACACTTTTGAAAATAAGACAGAAGCACATTTGAAATTTGTAAATGCTGTGGCCATGTTTTAAGTATTATAAATGAAGGCTTATGTTATGTTACGTTATCTAGACACCCCAGCCTGTATAAGACCTCATCAACATAATGGATCTGAGAGAAACAAAACACTTTAAATCTGGTTTCAGACACAGAACTAAGGTAAACATTCAAGTGACTCTTCAAGGTCAATCTGGAGACAAGATATTAACAACTAGGAATGAAGTCTGAGAATATTTTCTTCTAAATCAGTGCTTCAGTCACAATATATTTGCTTCTCTCATGGACGAGTTGTTTAAAATTGGAAACAGAAGCTCTAACAACTGGAATGCAGAACAATTTAGTCAAACTAGGAAAGAAGCTTCTGAGAGATTCCTCAAAGTTGGACTTGTTTTTACCAGCTTTAAATTCACAATATGGCCTGCAAGCTTTCCCACCTATAAAACTCTCAAGCTCCATGAAATATTTTCCTTTAACCGTAACACTTCTCCTTTTCTGTCTCTTTCTTATTCTAGATGTATAACAGTTCATAAATACATGGATAGGCTCAGGATCTACATCAAGTCTTTCACATCAAAGAGTGAAAAACAAGTCTATGACTTTTAGTTAACAGAGTGGAAAAGGAATTCAATTCCCTTTTAAAATTTGCCTCGAAAACTGAGACATCATGCTCCAGAGAGTGCATTGGTCATCATGTCTCCATTCTTAACCCTGTGCAATTGGACAAATTCCAATCTACAACATAGTTTAAAGCGGCAAAATAAAATAGGAATCCTAACTGAAATAATTTATTACATTAATTAAATACTACACACTTTTACAAACTTGTTGCTTTCCACTCTATTCCTTGTTGTAAAACATAGTTCACAAAATCAACATTTCCTTCAATAACATTCACACAGAAAGTTTGTTTTTGTATTCTAAGGAAACTGAAATCCATTTGTCAGAACACATTTGCAGCTTTTCCTTTCCCCCTCTTTAGATCTTCTGCTTCTGAAGGGTCTAACGCTTCATACTTATTTCATACAGATTTCAAGGGATATCAGTGTGACTCATCACAAGGCCAGGGAATTTGCTCTGGGAGTCGAGCAACAGCTCCTTTAACCATAGGTTCTTGAAAGGCTTCAGAAAACTTTTTGGCTCTTGCATTGAAAAACAAGCACTGGTAGTCAGAAGATAGATAGTTAAAAAGACAGGGAAATACTATGTATTATGCCAGGTCATAGCTGTGCGTAAATACCCTGCTGCTGGCATAGACACTTTTCTTAATTTCTCTCATTTTCTTCGTCTCGCAACAAGTGTACTTCATACCATGAACAGCATCAAATAAAGAATCTGAATGTGGAAATAAATCACAAGTACATGTGGAAGTCTGTTCAGATGAAGAATAACAATGAAGAGGGATTTAATAGTAATTTCTTTCCCTAAATAGAGTAGAATGATGTGGTTTTGACTGAAGTTGTCAAAAAATGAAATGCAGGCTATGTATTCTCAAGTTCACTGAAGGACATGTAGTAGAAGTGAAGAAGTCAGATGTGTTGGTGTACTTTGGTCCAAAGTTAAGCACAGTGAGACTGTGAATTGGTATAATTGACAAAAGTGATCCTGACCACGCAGCAAGAGGCCAGGGAGGGGAATTAAATATAAGCTAGTTCAGGTTGTGGCCCGATCTGTTAAGTAGGTTGATTCTAGTTCCACCGCAAAATATGGTGTGTATTTCTACGGAAAACTCAGCCAAGTATGCCAAAGTTTGGTCTTCTCAGCTCCAGAGTAGAGTACTGAAGAAGTATCAGTCCTTGACTGGAGAGATTCTTCTCATCCAACTTTCCTGTTTTTCTGAGGAACAGGCCTTTTTATTTGGGCTTCTGTTCCAAAGTAAAATTTTCTTGGCTAGTGGATGTACTTTCATGGAGAGCAACTGAACCTGACACAGCTAGTTAATAAGTCAAAGTGCACACCTGATGAAGTGAGAGAAAGCTAGTCCTGGAAACCTTATCAACTTGCTAAAAGATTCGCAATGAATAAACTTTCTTTTATATCCCTCTCATTTCCTTCCAGCTTTTGTTTGCTTACATTTTATATACCCAAAGGCTAAAGCTATCTTTTACTGTCTGCATGCAGGCTCCATAATATAATGTGGGTTGACATTGATTGGTGATGCCTTAATATAAGTTATTAATAATAATTAAATAAAACTGTGTCTTCAATGTTGATTAAAGGTGTAATATAAACACGGGGTACATGGAATATCAGTTTAGTAGTGCCTTTGTCATGAATCTTTAGTCTTGCTTTCTCCTTTTACTCCATGCAAGGAGGAAGGAGTTCAGAAATATCTACTGTAACTAAATATATAAGTTTATTCTCCACTTGCACACACAGAAATTAAATGTTACGGCTTCATTGTTTCAAACCTGATTGTTCTGGAAGTCATAATCTAAAGAATATTGGATTTTCCCTAGTTTCTCCACTTCTTTGGGTTCTTCTTTCTCTTCCCCATCAGTCAGCCCAGTCTCAGCATCATCATCCTTAAGAGCCTAGAAAAAAGGAAGGTAATATTCATAAATAAGACAAACTCTTAAGTACCAGTTTAAAATAGACACTGTCCTCAAATCTATTTTAAAGCCATTAAAAGCAAGCATGACAGCAGAAATCCAAATATGCAGTTTACATATATATTTATACTATTTAGGTTGCTCAAGAAGATGTTATAAATCAGCAAGCAAGCAATGGAAGTAGGAAGAAAGCTTCTTGGACTAGTACAAGCAACAACTGTTATAAAACCTGAAAGTAGAAACAAAATACCATCTTGATATCAACAAATTCTTCTGGGCTCACACTGGTTCTTAAAGAGGCACAAGGAGGCAAACATGCTATTAAATAAGCAAAGTCACACATTCATTCAACTTAAGAATATCTTGGCAATGTCAAACCTGGTTGTGCATGCTGTGAATTGTTTGCAATTGGCAACAGGTTTCTGTAGGATTACTGTGATAAAGAGCATGTGCTGTGGATGAGTTCTTCCTACAATCATATGCCAAACATTTTTCATGTTTATTTAGAATGAATATGGAAGCAAAGTTTTCATCATGCCATTAGCAAATGCATGTTTGTGCTTTTCCCTCCCTCCTGAGACCAATTTCCTTTATATTCATTCTCGCTATAAAGCTTGGCTGAACCAAATTGATTGAAAGTTGATTTTAGTTTGCTTAGAAAGAAACAAAAACAAAGAAATACAGAACTGCTTACAGCTTTGTCTGTTGCATAAAACCTGCTATTTTTCAAGGACACAGCAGTTATCTTACATTTTATACATAATTAAAATACTAAACGATGTAATCAGGTTTTTTGCTGTACCAGAAAGCGGAAGTATTGCACTGTGGGAAAGGGAATTCATACAATTATTAAACCACATGAACCATAACTAACTATGTAGATCTTATTCCAGCAGATTCTTACCTGTGTAAGAACTGGAAAATGGGCAAAAGTGATGAGACAAATGGTGAAAAATGTGAAAATAAAATTGAGAGTGTGAAAACAAGGAATCAATACTGTGCATTCATTCATAATTGTTGTTTGCATGTTACAGTAAACAGTATGCTTATCTGTAAGAGCTCTATCTGCATGGAAGTTCTTTCTGTATGAAGCTTCTGCTTGCAGAAACCAACTTTTAAGCACAAGAATAAGATTTGCTCAGTAATTCCTTTTTTCACAACATGAGGTGAAGAAACCTACAACAACAGGTTGCAGCTGGAGCTTGCTATCCAAAGAGACAGCAAGGGTGGAAAGTAGCTACACCCATGGACGGTGGTGGCTGGTGAAGGAAAAAGCGTGAAAGCATTAACATTCTCACTCAGCCATGAAGGCAGTAGGGGCCTTGCAACATTTGCGTGGGCGTGGTAAGAGGCAAGATTGATCTCTGAGGTAGAAAATGTTATTTTTCAGAAGCCAGATCTAAATTCAAAAGGTCACACTCAAAACTGTGCAGCAATTATTTCTCCACTTTTTGAAATAAGCTAGAAATTCAGCTGGCATAGCTCCACTGAAATCAATGCAACAACATTGATTTACGCAAGCTGAGGAGCCGGGTTAGAGTTAAATATCTGAATGTTAGTGAATGATAGACTCTTTACTAGGAACATAAATTACAGTGTACCTGGACGAGATTGGTGGGAAAGGTTGATAATGGATGAGAATCACCTGTGATGTTGGAAGAGCAATACTTTTTGAACTAAACCATTTCTATTTGGAAGGGTTGTACTGCCTGAAATGAAAATTATTTTGACGCATTTTAATTGCTGAGCTCCTAGTGAGCTCCTTAGCTGTAGCACAACATTTTTCTCAGTACAAAACCAAGCATGACACTTCAATAGTGACAGGTTCAATGGCAAGAGGATAGCCTTGGACCAAAGCCAATCTGAGGTACATCCCCTGCAGGACCATAAGCGGGACTTTAAGGACATGGGGTGATACAATTACACCAAACACCTTGCTTGCCTTGGTAATAAAAATAAACTTGAGGTTTTGAGATCAAGAGAAAACAAATGTGGCTCAATCCAACCAAAGCAACCATATTTATCTGAGCCTGGAGACAACAGGATGCAATAACTCAGAGTGGGATTTTAACTCCAGGACCGACTGCTCTGAATCGTCTCAGTATTGCCCTAGCAGAGGACTTCATGATAGAAGAGTGATAAACAGCTCCAGTATATCACCATTTCTGGGATAAGTACTGGACTTTCTGTTGTTCTACCTACTTTTGACCTGAATTTTGTTTGAGAGGAAGTATTCTACAGCCATTCCTCAGGGATAAAAGGGAAAATGCAAAAAGAACCTTCAATGGTAATTTCTAGGTATGAGGGATTTGGAACTATTGCGTTAAGGCAATAGTTACTTATCCATGCTCTCTCTAAAAAAACTATATACTCTTCTGCATAGCTGATCAATTCAGGAGATGCCAGAGCTGTGGGTAACTCAATGTGAAAAACTTTTTACTATCACTATAGAAAATACAAGGCGAAGCTAATGTCCCTCTTGAAAGGGAGTTTTGAAGTGCAGGCAGGAAACATTGCACGGTTGGGAGACTCTTCTCCACAGGTTATAAGAAGTCTATTGGAAGCTGAAAGCTACTTCCCAAGGAAGCTGGAAAACACTGCACATTACTCATATCAGCTGAGGAGCTATATGATTCTTTTTGACCTTGACTCAGAAACACTGAAGCACTAAGAGACACTAAGAATGAGATAGTGTTCAGATTTGGCCAAGGTCACGGCATGAGAGAAGGAAAGAAACGACAAATTATTATCTCTGCAGCAGTCTGTACATAACAGTTTTTCCCATCAAGAGAGGTATTTGCTTTCAAACTAGAGACCAATGCTTCAAGATGCCGAGTCAAAGGAAGCACAGAGGTTTCTCATGTTTGATGCAGCTGCTGAGTTCCAAAGAGGAAGAAGAATTGGATTGCTCCAAAGTACTTGAAATACCCTGTAGGGATTTTCATTTTGTATTGAGATTCTCTGAAAGATCAATATTTAATGGAATAGTACTGCAACCCTCAATTTATAGCCCACTGTATCACACTATATTGGATCTTACTGTTGTATTGCTACAATCAATTAAAATAAGCAGCTATATTTTATTGATTTTAGAAACAATAAAATATTTTTAATTATAAGCCAGCTTTTTCCTCAAACCTCTTCAACTGACACAACTGTGTTCAGAAGGCCTGGATTTAGATGTAGAGGAATATAAGCCATTCCTTTCCTAATATTTCTTTTAATTCCATGACATTTCAAATGCCTTTTCTGTGAAATAAGCAGCACAGAAATGCATTATTATATTTTGCTGAAGTTCAGCATTATTTTTTTCTGAGTTGGGATGACAGTGAAGCTCACTCAAGTGGTTTCTTCATTTATGCATAATGTATGCAGAAACACACAACCATGAAAACTCTGTATCCTCTTACATGTGTGTAAGTATCTGAAAAATATAGGCTTACATATAAGCAGGTGCAGGAATGTACAAAAACAGTGTCAATTCAATTCAACCATTATAACTGTCATGAAATCAGCAAGTGGGAAAAGTTATGTTGTGACAGGGACCTCAACAGACCCACATAATACAAAATATTTATTTTCTTAGACCTGGAAAACAAAATGCTTTTTTAAGCAACTTCTCATTTAAACCATATTTGAATGACCTCTGTAACTAGTTCTAACCAAGGGTGCAGCCATAAATCTACATATGGCATTAGGATTTTCATTTCTGTGCCATGTTTAGTCAATTGCTTTCAAGCTCATCTATTCTTCAGTGGTTCCTATCGACAAACAGGGCTAAATTACAGCAATCTGGGATGCACAGTTCAGTCTGCTGTTGTTTTTTCACTTCCCTATTGTAATTAACAGCAGTTTTGCAGTCTCCACGGTTATTAAAGAAAATGCTTCTTTTCTTTTTTTTTTTTTTGGTAGTTTCATCTTTTGCATAAAAATGAAACAAAACCCAGAACTGCCAGTAATTGCAGTTCTGCAAACTCCACACCTTGCAGTGGGTTTTTACATTTCCTGGGCTTCCTCCTCCTCCCATTCCCCCAGACGACAAAAGCCTCTCTCCAGTGACGCTGCTCCTCTGATACCATGAAAGTCCTTTGCTTCCAGCTCAGTTCCACTAAAAACCTTTCACCCTGTTGCTGGGTTAACCCCACTGCTATCTACCACAAACCACAAGAGAGATTCTGGGGATTAAAGCAGCTTTATGCACACTTCCATTTAATCCCTCCCAAAACCATGTGTAGAAATCTAGAGAGTCTGCAAGGGATTTCCCACAGCTGGTCTGCTGGTTGCCTCCAGATTCCACGTGTGCAGAAGTTCCAGGAAGGCAAACTGATAGGGGACTTGGGAAACAAAGCAGCTGGGGGAGCATGTGCACTTCCTTGCCTCCTGTAAGGCAAGGCAGAGGCCACAATCATGTCTGAGTTCCCAGGAGGATGCAAAGACCCATGAACATGTATTTTGATCATAGATTCTGGTCTCGGTTACCTTCGTGTCTCATTGTTAATGCCTAGTTCATGTCATAAGCTATTTAAGAATGCAAGGAAAGTGTCTCACTCTTGGATATAAAGAAGCACTTTCATTAACAGAGTTTTTAGGGTATCTTCCATTCATGGGGTGGCCTATGGCCTACCTTTTGAGGGAGCTAGTTATGAGTAAGCGAGAAGAAGAGATGTTAGGAAGGAAAACATAACCCTGACTGCAGCCTGTAAGTTTATTTGCTGCACAGTGCATGTTGCCGTCCCGAGTTCCATCTCTGCCTGCCCCATCAATCATTCCTTTTGTTCACATGGTGAAGGGGATATTTTTTTAACGAGTGAATGATGCCCAGTCCTCAGGCTTGTGCAATGCCTGCTGAGCTGAATGGAATAAAACAATATTATTTTGTAGCAAGAATGTCCTGTGCCATGTCCAACAATGAATTTATCAGAAAGGCAATTTTTCCTCCACACCTAGGAATGGCTGCTTTTCCACTAATGCTAGTGTATCTCTTATCAATGTTTTTACGTTCAGAAACACTGTAATTCTGACCTGGCCAACTTTTATCCCAGATGAAAAGAAAACCTTTTAAAAATTCCTGGCCGATTCCCTATCACAAAGCAGAAAAGCTTGCAATTGTAGCACATTCTCTATCAGAGTCCCTCAGAAGGATAAGCAACACTTCATTCTTTCAGCATCTGCTTTCTCTCCTTGAATTAATTTAAAAAGCATGTTGCACATGGGTTTCCAGTGGCTGAGCCAGGTTTTGGTCATTGTGAAATCTGCTTTGCCATTACTGCTGTAAGAGCATTGGTCTCAGACACCAGCAGTGGGCCACAGCGATGTATACAATGAGCAAGACCCTGCTGTGTCCAGCATGCAAGGCCTTGACGTTACTGCCTTGCTTGTTATCCAGGCTTTAACTGGTCTGTTGGATTATTCAAAAGGCATTCTTTCTTAAGAAGCTCTGTGACATGCGGATATTATGTTCAGCTTAAGGAGACTGAGGGGAGACCTATCGCAGTTACAGCTTCCTCACAAGGGGAGGAGGAGGGGCAGGTGCTGATCTCTTCTCTCCAGCAACCACCAATAGGACCCAAAGGAATGGCAGGAAGATGTGCCAGGGGAGATTTAGGTTGGACAGTAGGAAAAGGTTCTTCACCCAGGGGGTGGTGGAGCACTGGAACAGGCTCCCTAGGGAGGCAGTCATGGCCCCAAGCCTGACAGTGTGCAAGAAGCAACTGGAAAACATCCTCAGACATATGGTGTGAATTTTGGGGTTGTCCTATGCAGGGAGAAGAGTTGGACTCAATGATCCTTGTGGGTCCCTCCCAACTCAGGACATTCTGTGATTCTACTAAAATACCAACTTATTCTGGTGCAATAGAAGAACACAGCAGATGCTGGAGGTGTTAAATGTAAAATATGACTACATACATTCAAGTCGGAGCTGTCAAGCCCCCAAATCAACCTGTTTTTCTTGTAGCCACTGTTTATTTGCTGAAAAAAAGATGTAGCCAATCTCAGTCCGGGGGCCTGTTTTGGAAGTTCACCCTGTGGGTCAGGGCTCTGCTTTGAACGCAGGGCCCATGCACATGAACGAAAAGAAGAAAAAGCTCTTGCAAGTCTGCCAGCATTCTCTGCCCCCACTTCCCATATGGCCGTGCCTGGCTGCGCTAAGCAGCAGGCTGTGAGTAGGAGGCAGCTTGAGGCCGCTTGGCCAGCATGTGCTGCTCAATCAATTGTTCTTTCCCCCCCAAATGAATGGCAGCGGGCCAGATGGAAGTGTGCTTTGGGACAGAGCTGGCTCCTCAACATGGGAGGACCACTCTGAGTACTACATTTATTTCTGTTTGAGAAATTTGTCATACTATGTAATTAGGACTACATCTATTTAACAGTGAAAATTAACCTGAATACAGGCAGACATGATTTATTGGGTGCCATATGGATATATGGGAAAAAAGTTGGCAAAGAACTGTTCTTTTGGCTCTTAAAAAGAAATAAGATCACCCTCTGGCCATCCTCTAAATAGGGCTTCGTCAGGTACCTGATATTCTCATGCTTGAAGGTTATTTTGCTATTTATATTTATTATTTCTAATTTTGTAAAGAATAAATGCCTTTGCTTAAGAAGTAAACAATTAAATATTCCCAACAGGATATGAAATGTATATATCACTGATATGAACTGGTGTTCCTGTTGTATGTTTTTCATACCCACTAACATCGGGCACTTAGTACACAAGTATAGCTCTCCATATAATCAGTAGATACAGGTAAATGTCTCAAGAGTGTGATTCAGATCACTTAATTTAGGGAACAATTGCATACTTCCTAGACACTACTCATTAGGAACCTGCAGACTCTGATCTTGAATAAAGAATTCAAAATTTGGTCTGTTAATCAAGAGAATGCAAGAAAGAAACATCCTTGACTATGGAAGCTTCCAGTGGCATGACCTTCAATGTAGAAAATGAGGCATGTAAGAAAATGATTAGGATCTGTACATTCATATCATACTAAGAGTACAATAGGTTACCAAAAAAGTAAATTAATTATTTTACAGGAAAAAATATTATTTAAAAAGGAGGAAAAAGAAACTCAGAAGACATGCAGAGAAAGCTCTTACGTCTTCTTAGGAGTGACTGAGAGGAGGAGACAGAACGGAAATAATCCCAGCCTTGTGGCTCACAGCTGTTGCTTCCATATTTTCAGGGTTCTGAAGTCTAGTATAAATCTACGTTACAAAAGAGTTTTGCAGAAAATTCTGCAGAACACAAACACTAGTCTATAACATCATACCTTCATAAATATGTTGCTTTCTGAGGCATGTGAAAAAGTAGGATACCTGGTCAAGCCTTGGGTTGAATTAATGTACAAATGGGACACAGTCAATCCATTTTGACTGCCACAGTATAGTTAGTGGGCTTGTTTTCTAAGAAAGGCTTGTCCTCACTGTTTCTGACTACTTTTCTGCATTGTAATAGCTTTGCAGCACATACTGTCTTTTTGAGTGTGAACTGGGATGTCTCATGGCATTGTGGATAAGGTATGGTGACCATTAACATCAGTGTGGGCTGAAGTTGCCAACGAATGGGAATTGGCATGTTGAGACCAAGACAGGTGGCATTGTGGAATAAGTACATTCACTATTCTCTGGATATTCAACTGAGAAAACAATCACATGGGCAGAAATTGCAGAAGACCACTGCCAACAAGTCCTCAAAAAGATCCTCTTGGATTATTTTTGGCACTAAAGGCTTGGGTTCCTTTGAAAGAAATCCAGGCTCTCTAGATGTCAGTGTAGATTTTACTGACTTCATTTTGGCTATTGATTTCATGGTCCCAGGTCAACACACACTGCTTTGAAATATTTGGGGGCACCTAACATTAAAAAGCTTGTTCCTTCAGTATTTTGTCTGCATGAAGGCAAGAGTGTTTATTATTCAACAGTTAAAATCATAAAGCGAAATAGTCTAAGAAAGCCATATAATGTTGAAGTTCAGTTAGGTGCAATTGCAGTCTTAGTATCATATTACTTTATAATGCCCTGATATTTTACTGCTATTAATACATGAACATTAATCAGAATATTCTGATTAAGTTACTAGATAACCCTGATGTAAAAGGAAGGCCTACATAAAGGAAAAACAAACATACAGAGAAGTCAGGTGGCTGACTGAAGGCCACAGTAAGTCATTTGCAGAGCCAAGAATATTTTCCTCATACTCCAGGGTGTAGTACATATATCTGATCCCAAATCTCCTGTTTCACCTAAGAGACACATTCACTGTAAGCCAAAGATCTTTCACTAGTGACATTGTTTCAGCCTGATGCAATGAGAAAAGACGGAGCTGTTAAATCTCTTTCTGCACAAATGCTTTGTGACCTAATAAAATGTTCAGACCACCACAACAGTATTTCTCCAAGCAATAGGGCTAAATTTTCGTAATTTTTCAGTGCTGCTGCTCATGACTGGAATGATTACATCTATACCTTTCCTCGGCCCACAGGCGGAGCTTAAGCAAGAATTTTGTTGTACCAATGCATTAAATTCAGACCCAGTATATCAGCAGCTATTATAGTGTCTCTGGACCTGGGTGTTTGGGGGCTTTTTTTCCTCCTAAACCAAAGAGTAGTGAGAGCACCAAGGGCATGGCAGAGAATGGAAAGTTATCAAGATGAAAACTGTAATGGGAAGATCATATAAAAACACTGGTGCTAGTTGTCATTCAGTTGCACGAACAGAAACCTGGAGTAAGACCACTTAAAAGAGTTTGGTATGGAGCATTAAGAACTTTAAGTGTAGGCACTGCAGTGAGATGATATGAGAGCCCACAGCAAGCTTCATGAGGTACCAAAAAGTTTAGCAATACTTAGGAAGTAAGGCATTAAAAATACATACTGCTTTCATCTGCTTTTGATATGGTGACAGTTATACAAAAAGGAAATAAAATTAGCAAGTTGTTTTGATGTGCCTATCAATTTTAAACTTGAGCTTTCTAGTACAGTTTGACTTAATACTTTAGCTACAGAAAGAATGACAATGGCTTTTCTTTTGCCCTCCTCCAGCCTCCCCCCTAAATATATACTCAACCAAAGAAATACCCAATCAATTTAGTTCAGCCTCTTGATGTGTGTATCAAAGCTACTACATATAAATCTCAGCTGAGGAGCCAGAGCTGTCAGAAAACCATATGTATCAGAGCTTTAGACTAGGTGCGTCCAAATAGCAAAATAAACCTACCGCAAGTGACAATCCAGAACAGTCATGAGACACAACATAGACAAGGAGGACATAGAAGGAAGAAATAAAAATTAAAACATCCACACACAAACGTTAGTAAAAACCATGGAGAAATGACCTTTTACAGTAGTATGTTCATTAATGGTTTGCCTCGCCTAGAAAGAATCTAATCCTCCCAGTGGCCATTGGCGGAGTTGTATACTCTACTTGAAAAAGTAAGCATTGCCTGCAATGAAAATGGGTTTCAAGACCAAAAACCTGAGCTTATTTTCAACTTCTCTCCCACTTTACCTCAACTATATTTGCTCATCATCGCTCTCATTTCATAAAGTTTCTCATTTGAAATATCATACTAGAAGTTGTGTTCAGGAAAGTGGACATTTTGAAGCACGAATCTTCTAACAGAGACCAAAATTTCATTCCACTTTCTGTAATATCTAACTATCATGTGTGAGTATGGATCTGACCGCATCTCTATGTCAAAAGGATCTTTTAACTATGTCAAGCTACATGTCCCTGTAATGATTTGGCACAGATGTGCAGGTCAGCGTGAGTACATGTAGAAATTCTCTTTGACAAACAAAACCAGACTAAGATGGAAATTATATTTCCAGAAGCTGATACTTTCAATTTACCAAATGCTACTCCCTTTCAAGTTTTGTGTGCCTAGGGAACTAGGATCTTGCAAGATGCCAAGTGCCTATCAACTGCTATTATGCACTTTCAACTAAGGCAGCAGGTAATTAGCACTTGCAGGTTCAAGCCTAACAATGACTGAACTAAGCTCTTTGGGATTTTTTGACAACATTTCAGATCTTTGGTATTGTGTGTTGCCCTTTATAATGGCATTAGATTTACATCTTGATCTTCAATTACTTTTTTTTTTTTTAAACATTAAAATATGCTTCTTTTGAAGAGCTAAAAGGCATTTTTCCACCTTTGTACTTTATGCCAGAGCCCCTAAAGTGATTCAACTCTCTTAACTGAAATACTCTGCACTTAGCATTGTGTTGAGTTCAGCTTGGTATATTAAAACTTCCATTGATAATTCAAGAATAAACTGTCAGAATAAACAATCAATCACACTGAACAAAAATAAAAGATAGCTAAGATTTCATAAATTAGGAATTTCAGAATGCCTAGGACTTATGCACTGTATATTATCTGACTGATAGGTATAAGTTTAAGGGGCTAATTTAAGTAGCGTCTTTTGAAATCCCAGTGAAGAGGAAGCTTGACTGGAGAGTTGGTGATTCATCCACTTACTAAAGGTCTAACATTTACATTTCTCAACTAAGAAACTACCCTCCTTACATTTAACTGTGCAAAACAAGATATATTGATTAAAACCCCAAATACTTGGGAAAAAGTATGTTTTAATAGCTATACAGAATATTTAGATTGGAATCATCTTACAATAACTATCTGTGCAAATTTCAAAGTTTGAGTTCTCTTTATAGACAAGAGCCGCATGATTCAGCTCCATATCAAATTTTCCTATGACAAAAATAGAAATAAAATTCAATATTAATTACATAATGCAATTTTGCATTTAATAGATCTATTTTCCAAGAATCCATGGTCATTTATCCAGGTCCTAATGAATATAATAAAAAACACTTAATAATAGATTGTAAATACAACAATGTAAATTGTAAGTACAACAATGGCCTTACACGATATGGAACAAATTCCACATAAATATCATTCAACAAATTGCACATTTTTTGTCCTACAACAAAGTATTAGGTTTGTTATCATTGGTAGAACATAACAACCATTTCAAGGAATTTTTCCACAAGCATAATCAAACAGTTCTTCAAAACTATTATAGGTTCAATGGGAGGAAGTTGGCTAACAGTAGCCCTGGGTAAACCAAAAATTGATGATCTGATTTTCCATATATTGCTGAGGGGGAAATATATCACAATTATTTAATATTAATAGCCCAGAACAAAGTCTATAGATCAAATAAAGGGAATCTAAGAATGACAAATCAAAGTGCTTAGAGAAAAGGGGTTTGCTTCACATTCATCATATGGAGAAAACGAAATCAGCATAAGTTCTTTTTTGAGGGAGTATTCAAAATTTTAGCTCTGTTTTTTTTTTTTTAATTGTGTTCTTTTTTGTTTTTAATTTTCCTAACCTTGGAATAGTCACATCTACATTAGTGATTTTGTGCACTGCTGAGGTTGTTTTCAGGTGTGAACTTGTCTTGTGTTGGTGTCGTGCCCTCCAGTACACCAGTGTGGCACATGAAGAACCAAGGCTGAAGCTGCATACCAGGGCACTATCTTAAGTGCTTTCCTTGCAATGCGGATGCAAGAGTCTCCACACATTGACTCTCTGTGCCTGTGCAGGACTCCGTTAGTTGTGGTAAGGCAATCTGGGATGGCTATAGAGAAATCTGCTTTGTACTGCCTACTAGCAAGTAGACACTTGAGTATACCTAGGATGGGAAACTGGTATGAACTTCATTAGCTGTAAGTATGCAATGTGTACTTATGGTCTGAGAACCAAACCAGATTGGGTCAGATCAAGCCTCACTCTTTCCTTCGTCACTCAAATGATGACAGTCTGTACAGTGGTCACTATAAAATGTTGATACATACAGCCTGAAAGTAATGAATTTTGCCAAGGCTTCTTTTATTGGCATAATGGATAGACTAGAAATGTTAATTACTGTCTAATGAGTCAAGATTTTGGCAGTGGCTGCTTCAGTTGAGTAGCATGAACGGGAACAAAACAACTGGATCTTCAGTTATTTTCCTGCCATACTGTCTACCGAGCAACATCATCAAAAACTGTCCTCTTGTCTGATAATGGAAACTGAAAACAGCTCTGATAGCTCTGTACCTTTGAAGCACATCCATTATTTTCCTCTCCTTATCTGAGCTTTTTTCAGACTCTGCTTGGTGATCCAGTTGCTCCCAGTCATCAGACTTGTAAGGCTTCCTCATCCACTCTCCTGATTTTGCTCTTCCCCCATCACGTCTTACGTGCCTGGAGAAGCATGCTAACTTGTTCAAGGACTCTTAAGACTGGCTGATGAGCCACTTTGATGGCTTCTCCGTCACTGTACAGTGGCATCTCACCAGTTGTTCTGGACTGACCATGGGCCTCTTAGCTACTGTGCTCTAGGCTTTTTTCTTGGATCGTGTTCTCAACCAGCTGGCCATAGTCCTCAGGCACACAGCTCTGGCTTGTACTTCTAACCAACCTGCCTTCAGCCCAGCTTTCTTCATATACTAGATTCCAACACGTGGAAGGAACTGCTCATTCCTGACCATGGTTTTATCCTCTCTCTCTTTGTCTGGATAAACACTCCTGGACTACTCTGGCTCAACCTTACCGGGGTCTTGGGAGCACAGACTTGACGACACAATATCTTAAGAGTTACCGGCTCCTACTGAAGAGGCTTCACAAAGCAATTCTCTAAATCTCTTCAGCACTTTCTGTTTTAAAAAATATAGCCCTTTTTATTCTTAGCCTAGGAAATATGGCAATGGAGTGAGTACACATGGATACTTCAGATTTATTTCCCCATTGTTCTGCTTATTCTCAACAGTTTGCTTCAGGAAAGACAATACTAAAACCCTGTTAAAATAAAAGAAAACAGCTTAATTTTCTTTCAGGAACATATTAGTCAAGTCTATGCCCCCAAGGATTAGGTCCTGCAACCTTCTGCTTCTCTTGTGTGAAGCAGATCCAAAGGACAAGTTTTTCTGCCCTTACAAAAATGATGCTACTCAAAGGGCATTATGCTAATCTTTTCCTCCACTTTACTCAGCTGAGTTACAGCTAGAAGTATGGGCTGTTATCTTTAATCTCCTCCAATCTAGTACAAAACGAATTTTCCCAACATAGTGTTGAATGCCCCTGTACTCTTCCTTTTCGATTGTTTATACAATTCTCATTTTTTCTTCTATCCTGCTGTTTCTTTCTCTGCTGAACTTCTTCTTTTGTGTAAAAAGAGATTTAGAGCTCTGAGCTACTTTTGTTTATCATGTAAGCTCAGAAATACTGCTAGAAAGATATACAAACACCGTACTAGCTCCTGATGAAAGTTTTGAAAGAGGACAGTGAAAACTGCACACGTTTGCTTCATTTTTGAGACAACCAAGATACTCTCTAGAAACTTGCCCCTTCCAGATGAGTTGTCATATGCTTGCTCATTTTTTATAGCAGAGCAGGGAAACTGGCTGACTGCTTTATCAGTGACACCACACCCAGATAAATCTTTTGTGATACCACTGAGAAGATGCTGCCATCTTCTCTTCACAGAGCCACTGAGGCAACAAGCAGAACTTTATGTAGAAACATCAAACAGTAACCTTCAAATGCAACTCATTTGTTCAAGAAAAGTTCAAGAAAAGGAGAGATACTTTACCTGGTCTTTCATGGTTTTCCCTAAATCTTTAACATCTTTCATGTTAATAGCATTCTTCCCTCCCTTCTCCTTTCCCTTCTTCTTGTTCTTCTTTTTGAACAAGCATTTCTTACAGAGACAAAAGCAGCAGGTAAGGATTAATAGGACTGCAACTATGGCTATGGCTATTAAGGCCCAAGGTGGCACTGGAAGAGAAAAAGAAACACACACAAAAAGAAGGTGGAAAACTGTTAGTAGGGTTAAATTTAGAAACAAGCACATTTCTCTCACAGCTAAGCCTTTTTCAATGAAAATGCCTTACAGAAATACCTGAAATCCTTTCTAAAATATCCTGTCATCGTTTGCATATTTTCCCAACTGAGCATTTGCACACACAACACCAATTTAACACATCCATCTATTTACATGCCTGGTGACATATATCAAACTCACTTGAAGCTATTTTGCTTAATCAACTGTCTGAAAACAATATGTCCAAAATATATACACCATGCAAATCTGTAAAATGCTCAGCACATTTAGGCAATTACTTGCTTCTTTCTTTATTCATCTCCCCAACCCACCTGACATTGTGGCTGAATCGGGTGGAACTGACAAGGAATCTCCCTTTTCTGGAAGGGCATCCGATCTCAGCAGTCAGTTCTAATGAACAGCCCTTCTCCTCTGCCCACTGCTGTACTTGACAGACTCGCAGGCTCCTCGCGACAGAGGCAGGTCAAGGTCACCAGTAAAGACTGACCAAAGGACTGTCTAATCCAAGGGCATTTGTCCTATTTCTCATCATGCCTGAACGTTAGCAAAGTTTCAGTACATAGCTATATTCTCATCTACGCTTTCCTATAAGGAAAAGAGTTATCTTTCATTTATTCATTCAGTCCAGGATGCTGGACATGGCTGAAGCATGAATAAATAACACAGAACACTTGATATGATAAAATAGTCTTGTTAAAGATGAGATATTTTTGGGAAAAAAAGGAATTAAGATGGCACGTAAACACAAATACTCCAGAAGTGAGCTATCTTCATACAAATCAGCTTTAATGACCACTGATTCCCATACTTAACCAGAACACCTGAGAAAACATTAAATCCTTTAAACTGTCATTTTCTAAAAATCTTGAAACACACTCAGTATATATCAGGTCTGCAAGATACTCTCTCAGCGCATTACCTAAAGGTCTCTAATACGATACAGACCAAAACCAAAGAGTGAATCAGATTTGACATGTTGACGTCAGTGAATCACAAAAGGGAATGGACAGTATAGAGAAAATTAATTGCTTAAAGGAGCTAAGCAGAGTGCAAAGCGTGATCACAGGAACTTTGACTACAAATTGCCAGTTCAGGGAGAGGACAGAGCACCTACACCTTCCTTTCTCTAATGACCATTTTTTCTAACTTTTATTCAAATGTCCTTGGTGACAGATACAAAAATAATGCAGGAGAATAGTCAAACAATGCTTTCTCTAATAGTTTTGTGCCTCCAAATGTTCACTAAATGCAGCTGCTATAAAAGGGAAGCTGTACCATATGTAGAACAAATGAGAACTGATTACTAAACAAATGAATGTTAAAAGATAAACAGTGAATAGATTAACAGCTGTTTATGGGATGCATTTTATGGAGTCAGCAGCAGCAATCCTGCAGTTAAAGTTGCATTAGATCTGCACTTATCACAACTTAAAATCTGTATTTCATGCATTAATGATTTATTTTTTTCTTCAAATCTGGTGTGGTAACACTCTGAAGCACAACTGACTCTCCTACATTTTTCTTTATCCTACACTCACCAGTGTAAAACCAATGCCTTTCAGAGGCAATGTGTGCTCTTCTCAAACTCTAAACTTCACATGTGTACTTAGGCTGTCAGACACTTAGCATCTGAAATGGTATTTACATAACACTATACTTTATAGCTGAGCTAATCTACAGGAGTTAAGTCAATATGAAATGAATGCTGTGCCCAAATTTATCAGCTATTTCTTTAGCTGCCTTGTCAGCAGTGCTTGAAGCACGATGCCGGCAAGTATGGGGAGCAGCAAGAATATGGGATGGAGTTCTGCCAGCAGGATGGCACCGTGGGAGGAAAGAGAGGAGGGACACATCAAACACGGGTAAGCTTGAGGAACTGAGGAGACAGGGAATGTGGGCATTAATAGGATATAAACATATGCATCCTACAGATAAAAGAGCATGTGTAGGAAGTGAAGTCAGGTGTCTTTGTGCTGCAACTGTTGTGTAAAGTGGTATTCTGGCACTGCTGCCTCGGTTCTCTGGAGCATGAACAACGTAGGGTGCCTTGGGGAGCATGTGAAACACTTCCAGATACCTCAGCTTCTCTTTTATAATGCATTATCAGCTCTCATCTGTTTGTAATTTCATTTCACCCAATAGCTCTTGTGATGCAATTAAATGATCATCAAATTAATATCTGGAGCACCGAGAATTATGTACAATTCCTTATTTATCTTTTCAAAGAAAATACAATTTCTTTTTTTATTAAAATAACCATAAGCAATAAAGTAAAAAAATTGGGATAACCCAAAATCTGGACATTTCCAAAACAACTTCAACATTTAAGTCTGAAAAAGCAGAAAGGAATGGATTTTTTTTCTTCTTTTCCCAGTAAAAGTGTTCTATGTCTGTCAAGGAGATGGCTCATCGGAACATTGCCACTGACAGAGATTGCCCAGTCAGTGGATGTACATGTTAGATTTAAGACAAGTGAAACATACAATTACCACTGGCTTTGAAACAATGTTTGTTTCCTTTCAAAGGCATTATCTAAATAACTTTAAATGTTAACGATTTTACATAATACACAGGCGGTTTTCCCAATTACTAAAGACTTTGAGGGTTTTCATATCTGCACTCTCCAATTCATGATGCTGCCAGAAGGGCTTGAAAAAGATGAGTTTTAAAAAATTAGTTCTCTATAAATTCATCTCAAGATGGACAGACCAGATTGAAACGACTGAAGTCACGAGTCACTTTGGAAGATTCAGGTCTATGGCCTTTAATTTTTCAGCCTTTGCTAACTGTAAATAATACCTAGAAAAAACCTTACTGGCAGTATATGAACTTGCTTGTTTTTGCACAGTGGCTCACTTTGGAGACTCATATTGGTTAATTCCATTTGGACTTTACCCACTCTTACGAAAGATTTTCAAATAATTTCATTTTTTTTTTTGTGTGTTTTAATGGACAACAAAGGAAATCTACAGTTTGAAGACTACTTCCATCTATATTAAACCAATTTAATCAGGTTCAGTAGCACAATTTGAAACCTCACGAGGTCTTTGGACACAATCCACTGAAGAAAAGACCTCTGTGGCAGACAAAGCATAGTGGGTGACATGAAAAACACAGATCCTGACCAAGTGACCGAGGTGTCAGGGAGCCAGAAGTTTCTTGTACAACTTGTCTTACCCAGTGTCTGCACAAGGGGGTGCTTTGAAACAAGCAATACTTACCCATGCGATCAAGGAAAAGCTATTGGCTTAAGGATAATTAATATACGTGTAAACTTTCTGGTATTTCAGTGCTATTTTCTTTGTTCTGCTCCTGTGGGCAAATACAGAATACTTATTTTGAAGAAGCTGTCATGAATTGCTATGTGATTTGATGATTCTACAAGGCTCTTAAAGACAAATCTACAGGAGGAGATCTGCTGACTAGCACAGTTAGTAAATAAGGTCTTGAATTAGTCTTATTGATCCAATCTAAACAGGGTATGCTCCACAACTTTACTCAGAAATGCAGGAATGAAGCCTATCTGTAAAAAGAGAGTGTAGAGAAAATGAAATGCATTGCTTACTCCTGAGCAATAGCAGTACACTGAAAAGACTAAGCTGTAGATGGTATTGATAATTGAGGCATTTTGGGTACTGATTTTGCATCCTTCACTCATGCTGAACATCAGTCAGACCTGGATGCAGCTAAAGGAGTTGTGAGCTCTCTCATCCCTCCCTGTTGCTTCCTTCCACGAACACCAGCCAGGGTTGTGTGCATACTGTGGGCCATTTGATGCACTTGTAGCATTTCACAAATACGGCAGCTGTGATGCACTTACACTATGATTTTTGTTTGGGCTTAGGAGTGTATTTATAATGCATATCTCCAGACCATACCCACACACCCTGCCTGGACTCATGTTATGCAGTGGTCTGGAAGGGCACAATGGACCAAATGGGAATATACGCTCCCACGGCTCACCTAACGGAGCTCCAACTGCAAAAGGCACTTGACTTGGCTCACGGGAGCAAACCTAAATTGAAGCATTACCTCCACAAAGTTTGCTGTATGGGGTTGGGTCCTCAGGACTGACTGCTTCACTCCACTGATTTGCTACTACAGTGCTGCACTAAATACAGCTTGTGTCTCAACCTGTCATTAAATCTTGTTCCAATGAATACACTGCATTGAAAGGAAAGGATACTGAGTTATTCAATTTAAGAGCTACAAATTATGCCCTTTATGTAAAGATATCCTTACTTGGCCTTACACAAAATGCTTGGAGAGTTACAGGCCCCGAGTCTAAAACTGACGTTCCCATTAGATGATCTAAAATTATCAAATGCCCCAGAGGATGTTTGACTCCAGAGGAAAGACAGTAAGAGGGATGTCACAAAACATGTAACAGCATCAAAGTGCTGCAGTCTGTAAAAGAGAATAAAATCCCTCATCCTAATAATTTTCTTCCCTTTCGTATGCAATGTCAGAGGAAACTTTATTAACTTAGAAGCCAAAGAGAAGGAAGGTCAAGGAAGAACTGAAGAGAAGAGATGAATTAAAAAGTGAAGACTTCCATACCAAAAATGTTGTCTACTGACAACTCCCAATTAAGCAATTAAGCAGCCCCATTTAAACTGTGACAGCAAAGGACTATCAGATGATGGCAACTTCCATATTATTCTGGAAGGAGGCCCATGGCATGTCGGAATTGATAAATATTAATAACTTACATTTCAGAGGGGGCATGATACTTAACAGGAAGCTGCAACTGCTGAATACAACTTCACTTGTATGTGAAGTGCACTGCATTAATCTAAAGCTCTGGTAGCCTAAACATAGGAGGACTGGCAGTTTTCATTTACTAAGCCATAGTTTTATCTTAGCTTTTTGCTCTTACAGCAAATCCCATATATAGCCATTTACAGACTTTCTGTATAGAAATTCCCCAGGGTCCACATTCTGTATGACTTTCATTAGAAGTTACTGTACTGAAAGCAAGGAGCCAGGTAACAGATACCACTGTTTACAGCAGAAACCACCCCAAACACTCTTACATATGATCTCTTACTTCAATAGTATGTTTGTAAAATATTATTTTCACTTTCTTACATTTATCATGGTTTTTCTATGTGGTTCAAGTTAATGATGTTACATTTGACCTGCCACAAGGAGGAACCATTAATAAATATATTAACAAATACTCTCACACTAACATTTCCACCCTTCTTTGAGCATGTGTGCAGTTGCATAATACTACGTCAATGAATAGTTTATGAAAGTTACTAAAGCTTTGGCTGAGCTAAGATATATGTGTTTCGACAGTGAAAACTCCTCACATGCAAAAGTCTATGGAAGCACACTGATCAGATGGGCTTCACTCACTGAATATACTCCTGCCTATAGCTTCTTTGTTAGACATTATCATGCAAAATTATGCAAACTTTGTATGACTGAACATTCCAGTCTTTGCAAATAAACTGACATTGATTTTAGCAGTAATTCTAGATATGGCTACAAATTTAGTCGAGGTGCTTGGGGTGCTTGAGAATCTGACGCATCTACTCTATGCTCCCAGAGCTGAAAGTCAAAATGCATAAAATGACTAAAATATTTACCTGAAGGCGAACCCACACCTCCTATTGGAATTTGCAGGTCAGTTATGTTTATTATTGCTGGTATTAATTCACCTTTCGGGGCACGTGACAGGTTCTCTGTTATGGTAAACCACATCTACTCAACAGCATATCGTCTTTCTGCAGAGCAGAACTATTTCTGTCTCTTGCTGTCTCTCTCTCCTTCTTTCCACATGTTTTGCTCCCTCTCTCCGCCAGCTCCTCACTGCTCAGTGTCATCAGCTCCTCTGCCCCTCATCTCTTGAGATACATGGAGCAGTTAATCAAGGCAGGGGAGTTTCTAGGTGAGAAGGGACAGTGAGGCCGCCACAGTGAGGAAGAGAAGCTGCTGAGATGTCTCCTTGAATGAAGTACCTCAGAGAGATCACAAAGGCCTTCAAGCTCGAATGTCAGGTTTCAACTGTATATAAAAAGAAAATCGCTCCTCTGTTAACCTGCCTGTTCCACCCTGAATCAAAATGAAACAGAATACGAACCAAATAGAGTTAGCACAGATCTCCCCTCTGATAGCCGTGTCACCACCAGTCAGGGCTGCTCTCTTGGGCTTTTTTCAGCTCACCACCACTGCACAGCCTCCTTGGTGGCCACATGGCTCCAAGTGAAGGTCCCTCCCGTGGTCCCTGGTGCCTGGCTGCTCTTCCAAGCAGTGCTGTGCTTCTGTGGGGCTGCCAGCTCTGCTCTCACAGCTCCCAGCCCTCCTGCCTCCCAACTCCTCCAGCAAACACAGCCATTTCTTCCATTGCCCTCCATGAAAGAATGTTATTCCCCCACTTGGCACACAACGGCCCAGAGGCAGGAGCAGCCGCCCAGCTCCCTGCTGCACAGTGTGTGGCCTGTGACAGACCACAATGCCGGCCAGCATGACAAATAAAACAGCCTCCCCTGCCAAGCAAACCTCTAGGTCACTTACTACAGAAAACGGAGTAGGGAAAGGAAAGTCTTTGGTGGAAGATGCTTTCTAATCAAGTACATAATATTTTTAGACTGATGCTTCCTATCCGTTCATCTATCTGGTGCCATAAAGCTTTTAAAATAAAATGAATGAATTCAGGCTCTAGATAATTGGCAGTGAAAGCACTGGGCATACCGAGCAGCTGGGGAAGGTGAAGGAAGATGAAGTTTCCAACTAGACCTGGAAGCCAGCAGGTTTGCTGAAGGCTTTCTGAAAACTGTATGTACCAACATCAGCTGAGGCCAAATACTTTCCTGAGAAGGGATAAAACAACTCATGGGTCTAATGTTCAACTCTGACAAACAAATCTGTAGAAGCTTGAGACGACTGCTTTCCATCATGTGGACAACTGTATTTTGTGCTTAAAACACATTTCACTTTTTCTGTGACATATACAATATGTTGCACTTCAAAATTCGATTGATAGTCTGAAGGAAAAAAAACCAGAAACAACAGTAAAAAAAAGTCATGCGACTCCGTCTGACTTGGAACTGGAATTTTCAAAGGTACAAAATTACTGTAGTTGGATCAATGCTGGGACTCAGAAATCAAGAGAATAAAACTCAAAAGTAATGAAATTTATGGGAAAAAATTAATTATGCCTATGTATACTGGATTTTCTTAGCTGATTTCATCCATTACATACAATGAACGCTGGTTTAGTTTTATCTTCCTTCCCAGTTTTGAACATTTGGGAATATTATTTGTGTCACATTTTCAAGGTTTGCCCTGCATACATGAAGGCCAGGGTTGCATTTTAATCTTCAAAACAAGAGTCACATTTCTTGCATACAAGAAACAGTTATGCATAGTACATTTTGAATGTTATAAGCTTCAAAATTAGATGAAAAATTCCAGTTTCAAGGAAGGAAAAGGTAATTCGGTACATTTTGTTATAAAACATTATGCAAGGGCAAATCCTTTAAAAATTGAGCTAATTTGTGATTTCTGACAAGCTGAACTTATAGAAACATTATCTGTCTGTAAGCCAATGGTCTGTTAACATATACGCAGGATGCTATTACATGATATCTTAGGGTTTAAAGGAGAAGAGCTACTATTAAAAGAATTAACAACCATTGGAGTAATACACTAAGTTCCCACTGAAAGTAATAACCAGCTTTACTCCTTACTGAGAGTTAATATTCATTTAGGAGGTCTCAAATAAAAATGGCTCATATATAGCACTTTTCATCAGTAGATCACAAAGTGTTTTATAAAGGAGGCAGGTAATAATATGTAAACTGCAGAGATGCAGACATCAATACATACAGAACAAAATGACCTTGGTTAGCATCATACAGAAGACACTGTGGGAGCATTAGTCTATATTACTGGCTGGTGTGGAGCACAGGGAACAACAGGGGCTTTATTTGCTGTGAGCATGTTTCCAGGACTGAAAATCCCTGCTATGTCTTTGCCAGCAGCAGAGTTCACATCAGCTGCAGGTTCTAAGCATGTACGTGCAAGTGTAGGGAGCTACGTGCTGGAGGATGCCATGGGCATGTTGTGAGTGAGTGCACCAGAGAGCAGCCTGGGTGCAGTGTCAACCTCAGGTCCCACCAGAGGAAGCACCTCAAGCAGCACCCTGGGTGCGTGGACGCTGCATAGCTCCCAGTCTTACAGAGGCAACACAAACTCACACCCAGAAGGAACCTCTCCAGCACATTAAATCACTAGCATTGAGCACCCAGCAGAGGTTCCCCAGGTCCCAGTGCCAGGCTCCTCAAGGCTGCAATCTTTCCATCACATCTCAGTGGCACCTCAACTACCGCAGCACCAGGAGCCTCACACGGCCCTTCAGGTACGTCCTTTGCCCTGCTGCTTCCCAAGCAGCAAGTCAGGGAACGACTTCCAGATTTTCTGCGTGGCCGTCTCACACAAAACAGTGATGCTGCTGAAAAGAAGGACTGAAACACCGCACTTCCCAACCTGCTGTGGAAGTTACTGTCAGCAGGGTAATTACTGTCCCACGGAGAGTGTAATGACATGCTGTGCTCTGGCAGTGTTCCAGGTTTGAAGAGTGTTTGGGACCTTAAAACTTAATTTTGTTTATCACTATAGAGCTGTAGCACAAACAAATAGAATTAAGTTTCATTTGTCATGATGTACAAATTTGATAATAATTTTTCACTTCTTATTTAAAGCTTTAAAAACAATCTTATTTTTCCCTTGACTCCTGCCATTTTATTATACTAATATTGTATGCAGAGCCCATACACTCAGGCAAAACACTGAAGTATGGGATATCACAGAGTAAGTAAAACTTACTTCGCATACATGCTGAACTGATGAACTAACTCACCAAAACAATCTTCCTGTTCCTCAGCCTTGTTACCAGTTCAGATTTTCATTTCCCACCTTATTAAAAAAGTTGGTGAAATTCTCGGTGATATTTACTGTCTTTCCATGTGAAACAAGACCAAATGTCAAAATGTAAAGTGTTTCTAACTTGTAAATAACCATCTCTTTCTGTTTGTAAAAAGTATGACACCATTCCCTTAGGACTTGATCTTTTGCCTCTGTCCAATACACAGCCTGGTAGAGCCATATTATTGACTTTGAACAGATACTAAGCAGGTTCATGTATCTGTTTTCATCTAGCCCTTGAAAAGACCTGAGTAAATGCTCATATGAGAAGCAATATTTCTTTTTGTGACAGGAATGTATCTGTAAAAGTATGTTTCTTTTGCTGAGCAATAGTTTATACCCTGTGAAATCAATGGAATATCTGCATTTCTTGATCTGTTATTTTAAATGTACAGATACATCTTTGAACAAGATTCTTTCATTAAATATTATCATTATTAATAGACATTCATTTGTGTGTGGGTAGTGCCTAAAGGCACCGACTCAGAAGAAATGCCTCACCACATTAGACATTGCACGCAGATGAAATAAAAAGACAGTCTTGCCTGAGAGGCTTTACATCATAAGGTCCCAAGCCTGTGTGGTGGGTACGTGCGCATCTTGGTCTAAGTGACTGCTCAAAAGAGCTGTGTCCTTGTCCATCTATCAGCGTACGAGAATGCACCAAGCTTGTGCACTACCAATCCAGTCTGTCCAAGCACATATTCCAGCACTCCCTGGTGCACATCCCTTGCTAAATACACGTTCTACCACCCCAACAAGAACCTCCTAGGATACTGTCTACCTAGGATATGAATGCCCTCTTTCTGGAGGGAACCCAGGCAGCCAGCCTGGCACCTCCATAGCTCACCAGTGGCCAAGGTTATGGCCAAGATTGGACCCTGAAACAAAGGACACAAAACCCCAAGAGACTCTCTTTGGCCTGGAACCTCCAAAAGGAGTGCCTGAGCTGACTGCGTTATTGAGACAACAGCAGATAGCCCCAGACAAACCAGATTTCAATGATGGCTCATTCTGGTGATCTAGGTGTCAGCTCTTAATAGGAATGCCCCAAATTCAATACATTCAATAATTCTTCAGGCTACTGAGTCTTGTCTGTTTTTTCCATAAGTGGTTGTATGGCAAGCACTTTCATGATGAACCCTCAGTGTGAGATGACATTCCCTATCTCTAGTCACCATGACTGAAACATCCCACATGGCTCGTCACTGTGTGCACAGGTACAGGCACGTTGCAAGAAGAGTCAGAGGCCACGGATGCATTTGCAAAGAGGAAGTTTTATTTTAGTTACCTCTCTACTGGGGGATCTCTGAAGTAGCACCAAAGCTCCCAGGCAGAGGTGACACAAGTGGGGACACAGGTGCTGCAGAAATTCAGCCCTAGTAGAAGATCACTGGGCCTGCTGAGCTCACCTGTATTTCAAGGCTTCAGGTAGGCACAGCCTTCAGCTCTTTCTCACAACAAAGCAGGAATCTCAGACATAGTGATAAGTTGTCTACAGTTTCTCAAAGGTCTATGTTATCTAACACAGAGGTTCTACTCGTCAAGCATATGAGGTCAGTAAAACAATCAGTGTGATGTATGTGCTTTTTCTACAGAGAGCTGCAAGTCACTTGAGCGTATTTACATTTAACCAACCTCCTAGCCATTCTTCTGATATATTCCCATACAGTCATTTTTGTTTCTAGGGTGTCTGTAACACCAAGAATGGTCCTATAACACTTATGTGCAGTTGTCGGCAGATGACAACCAGCATGTGCCACACACATGTTCACAGAGATTGTCAATAAGATATACTGTGTTGGTCTAGTGCCCTCTCAAATCTGGATGCAAGTGGATGCTAGGGTTGCTAGATAATCCTGGTCTCAGTCCAAGGCCAACAATGCCTGACTGGGTGCATCATACACCGGCAAAGGCTCATACTGTGTGTCCATTGTGGAGTGCAGCAGAGCAAGGTGCAGGATGTGCAACAGTGCTATTCCACCCCTGGCTGGCTCTGCGCACCTCAGCAGCACTGAGCGAGGCTGGTTGGATTCATTTTTCCAAGGAACCTCAAAGTGGGTATAGATTCAGTTGTGCAGGGGTGTGTGGGAGAGCATTCCTGGTAGGCCCCTGTCCTTGCTGTGGCACTCTGCTCAGCTCAGGAAAGGGCAGAGAGCAAACCATCCATGCTGCAGCTGTTTTGAGAACATTACGTGGATGATACTGGTTTGTGGGACTGGAGGCATAATGGTGTGGGTCCTGCTGCACTGGTATATGATGCACGCCTGGCAGGCCAGGGCAGCTAGCGAGCTGTTCTGGGTGTGTGCTGAAGGACTGAATGATCCCAGGTTTGCCCCAGGCATCCAAATTAAAATGTTTTTATGACCTCTATCTATTAAGCAGAGGTGCTGGTCAGGATATTTACACCACCTTTGGAAATTTTGAGGGAGTAGCTACCAACAGCCCAGCTATCCCAAGCCTCATCCCAGTGTTGTGGTGGAAAGGAAGACCCATTCCCATGGCACACCTCACCTCTGCCTCAACCAGCACCACAAAAGACAACTGCCCTCGCTCCTTCCCCACCAAGCAAAACTTCCCAAGCGAAACTTCCCAAGAAAGCACCACTGGCATGAATGTGCACAACAGCTTTTGCAGCTGTCTCTTCTGTTCCACCTGCACACGGCTGTCACTGTGAAAATGTGTATCAAAAGATATTGTAAAGATACAGTTTTGTGGAATCTCTATGTTATTAGACACTTAGACTGCTAATACAGATAAAAAGAAATTTAATTTGATTATTCACTGACTACATACCACTCAAGTGCCTTCGACAAAATGTTATTTTCACCTGCTATTTAAAAAAAATAGCAGGTTTTGACCTTTCTCATTTTAAGCATTTAGTTTGATTTTAAAAAACTGAAGCAAAGAATCTAAATATGGGTTGTGTCCTTGCCTAGTATTTCAGCCTCCTTTATTCTGCAAGAAGTTATCAAGGCTGCAACCCACAGACCAGTAGTGGCCTTCATAGGAAGAAATCTATTTTCAAGGTACGGCTAAGGTTAATAGCCATGTTGCTCTTCTTTTTAAGAAGCTCATCAAGCAGCACTATTATGATGAGGATGATGATGATTGATTACTAACTTCTGCGTTTTTGCACAAAAAAGCACCATTCTTGATTGGCTAACTTAGAAATGCTGTAATGGTCATTAACTTTGTTGCAGGAACCACTGCCAAAGTGATAAATAGATTCGGTTTACATTAGCTACCAGCCTAAAAGCATCATTTGACCTCATTAATAGATCTAATCAAATCTGGAGTTATGCTCCCTAAGAAAGAACACTATTGGTTTTAGGAAAGGAATTCTGAGGCTTTTTTCTGGTCTCCATAAATACAAAAGTTGAAATTTTTTTCCATCGAGGTAAGGTCACAATTCTCTCTAAAATGATTTGTGCAAATGCTGGGCAGTCAAGTTTTCCTTCTTGTTCAGTCTGGAAGAAGTTAAAACCATTCATGGAGGCACTAAAAGCTACCCATCCAAGACCAGGGAAGCTGTATTTCTTGGAAAAGTGGTCAGTTTGCTGAAGGAAACTAGAATAAAACCTTTGTGTATACACATCCGGAACTCCATGTTAGTATGTTGAAATCTACATCAAAATTATTTGGCTGATGTATAGATATAGCTCTTCAGGTCTGTGAAATGAACACTGCAGACTGCATTAGATCTCTTAATCCACATTTCCTACATACTACTTGGAGATTGTTTCTTATATCCTTCATCTTTACTTCTGGAAGGTACAATTATAACACACTCCTCGCTTCTTAATTTGCCTACCTAGCAGTGTTAGAAGTTATTAATTTAGCATGTTTGGAATATGTTTTCTCTCATGTTGTTCTTCAGTATTCTGCTAATTAGCCTGAATAATTAATTTACACAAGCTCTAGTCAGGCCCTATATTCAGCTAAGCCATGAGCGTGTATTACAGCTGCAACCCAAGGCTGATAGTTTTAGTTTAGGGGATGATGTGAATCTGAAAGAAGCCTGGCAAGGATTGTTTTATAACCACACATATCAACCTGAAGGACAGCACAAAATGTTCTTGTATGGCGTGGATTAATATGGGCAGTTTGTCCCAATGCTTTCTTTGTCCTGTTAATCTTATTGGCTATCAACAAAAGCAACTACTATCAGTTTGTTTCTTAAGACAGCACCTCTCCCTAAAAATCTCATCTAGTACTTTTATCTCCCCCTTTTTTTTTAAACCTGACATAAAGTAGAGGTGAAGTATGACTTTGCAAGCTTTGGGAAAAGGAACCATGAAAAGGAAGACTCTTTTCACCAACTTCTGTATTTTATTTGGTGATTGCTGCTTATTCTAAAAATTAACAATGTTGAGAATGGGAACCAGAAATCTGTTCTCCCCTCTCATTTTGACCTATAGTTTGAATTATGTCCTACACAATGCCGTGACTTCAGCATGAGCTAGAAGTGCTGTCATACATTAGAGCTTGTGGCTTGATGAAGAAATTGAATCAGTATCTCAATTTCCTGAAGGAGCACTCTAACTTTCAGATTAATATATTAAAAGTGGTGAACTCTGCTACTAGTGTAGTACCAGAAGACCCAGCCTCATTCTACTGCTATCCCCATTCCCCAAAAAGAAGGGGTCTAGGCACCTGTCCTTCAGAGCAGAATTTTCAGTCCCCAGTGTTAAGTGGACAGGTGAACCAGGCTGCTGCTCTGAAACCTGTGCAAAGGGTTTCAGATTAAAACCGTCCATTTTACAGCCCTGTTTCCAGCTTGCTGCTGGCCAGCCAGCCTGGGAGGTTTTTCATCATTCTGAGACCCCTTGACTCCTACCTGTGCTGTCTGAAGTTCAGCCATGTAACACTGAATGCGGCCTGAAAGCTCTTCTCAAATTACGTCAGTCATTTTTCCTGGATATGACAGAAAGAACTAAATCCCCTCTCTCAACACCAGAGTCCACCTTTGATTATCTGCAGTAGGTGTCAGTTTTGCCTTACACTGCCCAAAAACCAGACACATTCTAGGCACTTATATCCCTTAGGGGATCTAATTGTATGAGCTGAATTCAAAGAAAGAGCATCCTTTTCCTCCATCTCCTTCTGCAGAGTCCTATTGACACTGAGAGCGCTCAGCACAGATTGATCCCTATAGGTACATCTAGGCCAGACTTTCTCCACTAAGTGAAGCATTCCTGTAAGGGCATATTGAAAACTCAGTGCTGAAATGTCAGCGGCTTCTTCTATTCATTGGGAAGAGAATAGGAAACAGAATCTTATGTCAGCACTGAAAATCAATTATTAGACTTTCTTGTTTTACTTCACTGCAGTGAACAGTCATCAGGGTCTGACTACAAAGTTCTATATTAGACTTGTATCTACAGCCCTCTAGTTGTCACCACGCCACGTCCATTGCTTTCTCAATGAAGATTTGCAAATTTGTATAGCCAGAGAAAAGTATCAATTTCATTTTAAAGAAGGAAAATGAGGAGAGGATGACCCGTGACTTGCTTTCAGGATCACAAATAATGTCACTAAAACTTGAGAGTGGTCAAACTAATGCAATGCCCAGTGTATGTTTCTCTCCTAAGAGTGGCATGTTTCTACTCTAGTAATATTTTGCTCCAGTATTTACAGTCAACTTTAGGAGCTGCTCTACAGGGACACATCTTCTCATCGCTATTTAATAAGCATTGCATCTCTTTGTTGTTCAAAAGTGCATCCCACTTATCAAAATATTTTAATTAAAATCCATTCTTTTTGTTGGATTAATTTCATTGCTACTGATCAAAAAGGCTGAGAAAATGATAAAATCTGAAAATTAAAAGTACACAGTAGAGTTCCTGCTTCTGTCCCTACATAAATGCAATCAGACCTGAAGTGATTAACCTGAAGTTTGGCCAGAAAAGAGAATTAGAAGTCAGCGTTAAAGGCTCATTCTGCTGAAATCAATGCCCACAGTCCTGATGACTTTTGTCCAGTGAGGATCCTGTTTGTGATTCTCAATTCCTCTTGCAAGTTCTGTGCCATTAACTAAAGGAGCGGCTGTGCTTTCACCTAATAAGAACTTTGCAATAGCTAATCAACAATTCTTTCAAACCTGTAGCATCACCAGTAATGAACGATTAATCCTCTGTCTCCTCAGAACTGAGTTAAGCTCAGAACAGAAAGGGAGAGGCAGGAAAAGAAAATGGACTCTGTGAAGCATGAAGAAATAAAAATGAAAAGATCATAAAGAAAACAAACATTAAGGGTAGAAGAGCAATCAATAAAGTCCAAAGCTTGCAAAGATTGTCTTGGAAAATAAGTACTCCAAAGGAATTCAAATAAGTAAAAATGCAATTCTCAGAAAGATTTATTTAAGAGTGAATTAATTCTTCAGTGCAATTTTCTTTTCTTCTTCCCTTGAACGATTGTCTCTTAGGCTACTTCACTTTCTGCATATGGTGCCACATGACAATAACACCACATTAATCTCTATGCTATATATGTTCTTCTATAGTGATAATTCCAGCAAGCAAAAGGCTAGCACATTTAAATGAATGCAAATAAGATGGTAGTTTGTTATTGGCTGAAAGTGTCTCAAAACAAACTAATAGTGATACACAGATGCAACTTTGCATCTGCAGTCTAATTAAAACTAATCTAATTAAATATTGTGCATCTGTAAAGCAGCTTGAGTGCTTCAGAGAACACACAGAATTCCTTTTATTGTTGGAAGGAGCTTCCAAGACCCAGTGTGTCTGCCATTTCACTTTATTTGGAATCGCTTTAATAGCAGGTGAGTAATCAGCACATAAATTCTCTGTAGCTGCTTTGGAATCGTTCATTCACAGAAGCAGAAGCAGTGATAATGTATCCACAGATACATTACAACAGCAGTGGAGGCCACATTGACTGGGGGAGGTAATGTCCTTTCATTAGGCAAAATGATACAGTTGGAAAAAAGAAAAAATCTTAAAGCTGTAAATCATCCTTCAGCCTCACTTATTAAGGCAGAAGTCAACTACAAAAAAACACTTTTGCAGATGTGTTACATTGCCGATGTGAGTTGTTCACAGTAAAATCAGGCATGAGCAAAACCTTGTTGAGGGATTTCTTTTAAAATATTCTTATTACAGAATCCTCAGAATATTTTTTTTTTCTTGCAAATAAACATTCCTCAAACATTTTATTCAGTATGAAAACTTATTGCTTTCAATTGAAATTCTGCCATAAGCGATTCTAGCACTGAGAACAAAAATAGCCATGAGGTAATAAAATAATGTGCATAACCATCTACCCAGCACTCATTCTACAGGCTGTGAGACCAATGTAAGGGAATAAATACCAGTGTTTTATCGTTTTTCTTTCCCTCTCAAAAATTTGCATATGTAACTTCATGTTAGAAAACTGTCCTAAAATGCTTAAATCATCAATTCTCAGATGAAAGAAGGTCAAAGGAGAACAAATTTTGATGAAAAGTTCATCACAACATTCTTTCATAAAGTATTACAGTAGACAAAGATACTCTGCATGTTCCCACCTTAGAGAAATAGTCTGAACTGCCTCGATCCTGTTGTAACCTAAAATAATGACGTTTGTAGAAAGCCCAAGATATGAAGGCATAGTGCGTGGCAGGAGTCTGAAGCCACGCAGGGTAAAGAGACTCTCCAAATCTCATAGCTTTTCTTCTTCCTCCCCTTCTCAAGGCTCACCAGATTGCTAAAATGCTGAATTTAGTGCTATCTAGATTGCCAGAATTCTGAATTTAGTACCATGCAGATTGCTAAAATGTTGAATTCCAATATGTCCTTGACTCTGTGGGATAGGCATCGATCTATATTCCTGGGAAATTCTCCACATCAAGCAACACTTCATGTTGGAGCAGATTCATAGAATGAGAGCATGCAAGAACTACACTGTAGATATGACACTCTCCTAGAAGACCAGCAAACTGACTCTTCCTACCGCTTTAGGTGAAATATTCACTTTATGAAAAATCGAAATATGCTTGAGAGTAAAGCTCTGGAGACTTCTCTTTTCTTAGTTGATACCCTAACCGGTGAGCTATTTACCCCACACATACCAGAAGCTAAGCCACTTCTCCCACAGAACAATATTCCCGAGTCACAGGGTCCCCCACAGAGGATGAGTAAGGCATCCTTCATGCAGTTAACCTACAGCCCATAGGCTCGCTCTCTTCTCTATAGGGTGAGATTTGTGGGTTTAAAAATCTTGTTCAGGCTGAGTAAGATGCAAGCCATGTTCTTCCTCTCGTGATAGTGCCTTAGCGACAACACTATCAGCATTTCCCTTTCCTGCTTTAGCCCTATTGTAGTCCCACTAGTTTCAAGAACGAAAATAGAACCTCCAAGCAAGAGAATAATAGATATGACAGATAAATCCCATAGTGAAAATCGTGTCTGCTGTTTGAAAATTGCACATAGAGGTCTCTATTATAAAAAAGGAATAATAAATGATGAAAATTCTCAAAATTGTCCCATTAAAGTAATTTTCTTTGCTGCCTGGTGTTTCTAGACAAGTAGAGCTCCGATTTGAGTCTTTTCAGTTGTAAATAGTTTCATTAATTCCAGGAAAACTATGCTGAACAATGTTTGTAGGATTATGTCTTGAGGTGAACTTACTAATAAACAGGAAAAAAAGCATTGTGTGTTTTTGACAGCATTCCTTGAGCCTAGGAAAGATGTGTGGTGATTCATAGAAAAGGGATACTTTGGCAAGCCATAACGAATTTTCAAATGAAATGTCAGTCTGAAATTGCTAATCAAATAGTCATTTCCATGGTATTTTTCTATATGCTGCTGTGAAATTTACTCCATTGTAGAAGCTCGCGAAAGGCATCCTTCATAATTCAAAACTTATATTAAGGTGATGTTTACATGCTGCACAGGTTGTCACAGAAGCCCATGTAGCAGAATGAATATTGCCCTTTGTGAATATGTGCACTGAGGATTAGCAGTACTGTGCAATACATTAAAAAGCCTTAGGGCAACAGAGGCTTCCAAAAAAAAGCGTGTTCTTTCTCCCAAAGATGTAGCATAAAGAAAAGTTCTAAATGGAAAGCATTTAACTTTATCAGAAGGAATTCTTCTTCAGATCTAGATTTTCCTGATGGATTTTATCATGGTATCATACATTTCCTAAGGAATGAAAAGAGGATTGTCAAACATGTTGTCATTTTTATATAATATTTTGATTTCAGTACAACTTAGAGCTTTTACAGCATGGTACAAACATGTGGCTGTAGCTACATTGCATTAAGGACATTGCATTTACTTGTTTTAGTCTTTGTTATATATCATATATTATTCATTTTACTAATTAGTCATTATTTATTTACTATTTGTGTATTTTTATTTATTATCTTTAGTATTACTCTTGTATTACTTTGATCACACTTTTATCTGATGTTTGCTCAATATATGGTACTCATAAGACAAACTGCTTTTATAACGTATGAAGGCCTGATCATGGCTCAGCCACCTGCAAATGGCCTTTAAATCGGCACGGAATTTTAAGCCACCATAAATACACAATGCTGATTTACATGTGGTAAAAAACAGATAAGATACAGCAAAACAGAAATTATTTTTAAAAACAACATAGGACAAGTGATGCAAAGTTTCTAACTGCTTCTAGACTTAAAAGTTGACTATATTGGTGACCATAACACTTAATAAAATTTGAATCTTAACCCTGTGCTGCCTTTGCTATATTTACAATAACAAATGAATGCAGCAATATAATACTCTTTTGCTCAAATTATCTCAGAAATAAATCTGCAAATATTTTCCTCACTTTCTGATTGCTGATACTAGCAGATTACTTTGCGCTACAGCAAAATTAGGACTTATTCGGTGAGATCTCAAAAAGGGTTTCAGAAACTAGCAGATGATAACTTCTGCTTATTCTGAGATGATGGTTTGAGTCTTTCTAATCAGACCTGTCACAGACTCCTGGATCTTCCAAGTGGTGAGAAACCTGTCCTTGAGCTCAGGAACAGGAAGACCTCATCAATACTGCTTTTCAATGGAGCTTCAGAACCAAAGTTATGACTCCATCCAGGAACGCTATAGTATATGAGAATTGCAGCTGAAAGAGGTAAAAACAGGCCAATAAATGTTATTATCATGGTGAAATAGTCCTTTAATAAGGACAAAGTTTTTGTCTCTGTCACCTGCAATATCCAGTAAACTTGGAAGGTACTATTTTTGTGCTGTGACTAGTACTCAACCCATCCCCAATAATAAATAACTTATGTTGGCAGTATTCTCCCAGGAGACTCCACTAAAGTAAGTGAAGCTAGTTATATTTATTCAGGCACATCATGGTGGAGGTGACACTTGATGAAAGAAGAAATCCTTCCCTAGAGCAAAACTAAATGCCACATACCTCACTGCTGATGGCTTAGAGATATGCAGTGGCTTCCACGGATTCAACCACTGAAGAGTTAAAAATACCACCCCAAATTAAACCCTATTAGACAGCTCTCTAGTCAAAGCGTTTTAATTATGGCCAACATGTAGACTATATTTTGATTGATAGCCCTTTTATCCCTCTATGAAAGCAGTTTCTCACAGGCATAACCCTTGTGAGCGGCTGGTACATACTTAATTGGCCTCACATGCCTTCAACCTGAGCCAGCTCATGCCAGGAAACAACTTTGTGGAAGCCAGCGCCGTAACCAATTTTCCTTTGGCTTCTCTCTAAACTTGGCAATGCTGTGACTTATCCTGGCTTGTCTCAGCTGTTGATCCCTATCTGAGGTCACACACAATTTTGCTGACTGCCGTTGACATGGCAGGGTCATATGCAACACACGTTTCTCTACTGCTTCTCCTTCCAGAAATTGTCCAGCTAGCAGTATAGTTAGTGGCTGTTAGAAAACAATTGAGTGGGGCTATAAGGTTCATGGTTCAGTGAAGGAACATTTAACATATTAATGGCATAAAGAACAACCACTGACAGAAGCCCTGCTAGTCTTGAGCGAAAAAACAGCTAGACCTACCCTCATGACTTCTGCCACTGAGAGAAAAATTTGTGTATTTTACAGTACATTACTCTTGAAGTGACTAAAAAATAAACATCAGAATTCAGTCTGCTTTGCTAAAATGTTAGCTGAAAGCTTTTCACTCCTTCTTAGCAAGCTTTGTGTGAAGTAAAGAGAAAATTAGAGAAATATTGTTTTATTTTTATTCTTTTTCATCAGAAGCATCCTATGGCAGCTAGCCAGCCTGGAGAATGGAGCAGAGCCTAGTACTGGCAGGGAGCCTTGTGCCTTTCTCAACCATATGTCAAAAAAAAACTTTAGAGGCCTTAACTTTTCCTTTGCCTCCTGTAGCTGTATTATCCGTGGAAGTCTCAGAACGGCCAAACTTTTTTCTGAAGAGACAGGAACCATAAATGACAGGAGAAGGTGCTGTGTGTTGAGGGAGCCAGGAAGAAGTAAGGAAAAGAGGCAGCAGATGAAAGATGGTAAGAAAAACTGGAGCTGTAAGTCACAAATTGGTTATCGTTTACTTTCAGATCACAGAGGTGACCTCTAATGCTTAGAAGCCATACATCTCGTCAACATACACTGTAATAGTAATTTTCAGAACATCAAACCTATCAACATGGAGTTTGTGAAGACAAATACTGTCATTAATGATTATTTGTCCAGTGGAAGAAAATGTTGCACCTTCTTGGAGAAAGAGACACTGATTTCTGGTGGGTTTTTTTTTACCTTAGAAAGGGCAATTTTAACTTTAACTAGCATCAGAACAAGAACATACATATTTTACAGCTCTCAGTTCTCTACTCTGCAAATGTCAGTACAAACAAAGTACTAATGGAAAAACCCTTTATTTTCTTTGCACCATAAAATATTGTGGGAAAGCAGGGAATATCAGCGTTGCTTTGCTACATCAAGAATCCTCACTGACACTTCAGGCTCCTAATGGCTCCCAACCCTTATTCTGACAATGCTGTATGAGTAACAAACTGCTGTAATTCAACATCCACAGAACTTGGGTATAGCCTCATTAACTTCGGAAACTGGACTGTAAGTACACTCACCTACAACTGTAAGCATGGACATAATTTACTTTAGTCCTGTGTTGACATAGGTGTATTACAACCTCTTAGAAAAAAAAACAAAGCAAACTCAACTTTGAAAGAGAGAGGCACTATAGCACTTGTTTATCTATTCAAAGTGATCCATGTTAGCATACATGACTGACACAATGTACACTCCTAGCACTTTATAAATACTCCTGATATCAGGGAAAAGATTAAAGAAGTCTGCCAAGAGAACTATCAGTAGCTTTGGAGGCAATCCTATAATTCTGTCTGCAAGAATTAAAGTACTGCTGGAATCCAGCCACTGAAAGAGTCTTGAACTCTCTGTTAGCCTGATGCTGACTTTCAGATGCTTCTCAGCGCTGAATCTGGAAGGAGGGAGGAATCAGTGCGGCATCACATCTGCTCCTTGCTCATTGCCACAGCACTCCAGTACACCCACCAAACAGCTGAACCAAAAGCTCACGGATGATCGAAATCCAGAAGAAAGCTAAACAATATCATCTGCCAGTATCCTGGATCCCTGTCAGGCACAGAAAGTGGCACCGTGGTGGCCTGCTTCCCCCTGAGCCAGTGATGCTGAGGAGCAGCAGTGGAGACATGCTGATGCAAGGGCTGCTGTGCTTTGGAGGAAGCATAAAACCAATGTCCTCAGCTTTTGTGGTGATGAAAGATCCCCTGGGATTTCCCCAAAAGGATTGTAATGTCTTACAGCCCCATGCAACTCTCATTAAACTAAATGGAAAGAACCTCAATCACTTCTGTGGAAATTGGATGTTTGCAGGGTTGGCCCAAATCCCGAGTGAGGTAATTGCATTCTTCCAATGGTTTCCATTGGAAAATTTCAGTCATCCCCATCCCAAACGATCTCAAAGTAGCACTCTACTGATCATTTAAACTAAACAACTGCCCTAAATGCTTCTTTTTGACAACAATCATGAAAATCTGTGTTGTGGTAATAAGCCATGTGACAAAAGAGGGTATAAATCTCAGCAAGCAGCCTACTAAAATGAAATGGAGAGTAAAAAAATTACACTGAAAAAGGTCTGAAAAGAAATTTGCTACTACCACTATACGTGTGTGTGGTGCGTCTCTAAATTTACATCTCTGGTAGTTACAAACTTTTAAAATAACCATAGCTAAAGCAAAATTAATTTATGTTAAAATATGAATTAATGTAGCAGTTCATCCCGTAAATTGCAGCATATATTAGAAATGTGTTTACAGTCTTGATCCTCCAAACCACTTGTGTGTAACAAATTTAATTCAATGAACTATTCAGGAGCTTAAAGGTTAGTCCCTATTTAAACACTTTACTGGATTAAACCTTTTGAAACTCTAAATTCTGCTGTGTATCATTTCAGTACCTGAACTCAGCCTGCATATCCACGCTATACTTGCACGGCTATAACAAGCCTTTTAGGTTATTTACAGAAGTGGTGTAGGCCAGTCAAGAAAAAGAAAACAAGAAAAATCTTGTTCACCAATTTGCACTCATCCTGCACTGCAGGGTTCAGCTGGTGTTGCTATGACATCAGGGCTTTGGTATCACGCATTATTTTACCAAATGGGGACACAATTTAGGCTATTGGTTGGTTGTTTTTCAAGAGGATATATCATTTTCTGTTCTTTTTCTACCGGGACAAATATTGAGTTCAACAGAACAAAAATGCTTCTTGTCATTATCATTATAAAATTATAGCTAGTTTTCTTATTCTAGGTGGCAGTGAGAAGCAGTAGTGATTTTGGATAGATCCATGCGCTTCGCACGATCAAAGCCCAGCTGTCTGTGGGTTCCCAACAAAAATGAGCTACTGCAAATCAAAGATGTTCCACAGCTCAAACACGTCAGTCAGTGCATTAACTGAATGGGAAAATTATTTTTGTAAATAGTTCCCCTCTTCCATTTTACCTCTTCCTATGTGTGCATTAAGTATTTTGTACCATACATCCACTGTAAAAAAAATGCATGGCTGTTTCAGAATAGTCAATTTTATCATCATTAATGTTACGCCCCAAGTTCAGGCAACAGTAAGTTTTCTTGTTTGCCCACTGGTACTCTCCACCCCCCATACTACTTTCTGCCATCTTGCCCACCTTGCTGTCCTAGGACTTAAAACCCATCAATAAATATCCCATGAGGCAAAAGAGATTAGAAATTGGTATTCTGGAACAATTTCCTATAAAGTGATTACTATCACCCAGTTGTAATCTAAAATGCTATGCTAGACTGAAATTTATTAATAGTTAGCTTCCCTTATCTTCCCCCATTCTCCTTCTCTTAACCAAACTGTGAGTAAATCTGCATTTATGGCGTATTACAAATAACTGACTCCAGGGCTGAGACCTGAAATGCTATATTCCAGCTTAGAGAATGTTTGCTGAAAATTTGCCACTGAGGTCTTAGGACCAACATGATAAAATAGCTGGCTTTGGAGAAGTGAGGTTTGAACTTAAAAAGAAACAAGTCTGAATGTTGGGCTAACAAATATATTGCTTGTGCCAATCTTTTAATACGAGTTCTGGGTAGGAGAAAAGTGTTAATAAATACCTAAATGAAGTAACACAGAAGGAAGATAGAAAATTCAATGAACTCTAGTAGAGAGGGACCATAAAAATATCTATAAGAAAGGTATAAAAATTATTACCAACACTGTTGACTACGTGAAGAATGTACTGCCTCTCTGTAAACCGTTCCCAATAATAAAAAAGTCTGATGTCTGCCCTAGTCCTGGAGGTTTCCTGCCCACTGGGGTACAGCCATATGGGGGATGGTCCTAACACAGCTCCAGGAGGAGAAAGCTTCTCATATGGAAATGACTTCCAATCCTATTGGCAGCTCATCAGCTTTAGGATACTCCTTCTCCCTTCTTCAAGGAACTGCCACCTCTACTCCACTGAGTCAAACAAATGGTTCATGTGGCTTCTTCAAACTGACCTGGGAGCTGCCATCAAAGGTCGAGGAATATAATTTCAGGCTGCATCTTAAAATACCCAAGTTCCTGCTTTTCCTGAGACTAAAGGAAATCAAGGGATCAAGCTGGAAAGCTAACTTGGATCTACCTTTCCTGCAGGAACAGCTGGGAAAGAAATGCAGAATACGTGGGGTCAGAATCTGCAGCCCACTGTGGGACATTTGTTTAAGAGTAAGGAGCCCTAAATACCCAGTGTCATTTGCTTATTTTGTCCAGCAGCATTTCACAGCAAAATGCATATTCTGTCCTTCAGCCAGGTCTCCGCTCTGGTGAGTTCTCTTGCTCTTCAACCCACTGTACACTGACAGAAGAGAGTGAACCAATCACTCTCAACACAAGATAAAGCAGTTCTTTAAGTCCAGGGGAAGTGATTTTGGGCTGTGAATCTGTCTTATAATGGGTTAACCTAGAGCTCTTCCTAGATACTTAAGTCTGTGAGACCACTACGATTTCGGAGTCCATTTTTCCCTTCTGGATAAACCTGAGCATCCTGTTTCTGTGTCGTTCTGAAGAGAACCAAGGCTTTTAATTCAGGTTTGTGTATTTGAGTCCCAAAGCCTGGTTCCTAAAAGCCAAGTGTAGAAACCTTGAACATTTCCGGAACTCATTTTTCGATTTGGGTTGAGATGCCTTTCCCATCTGAAAGGACAAACCTCATCTTTCACTTTGGCGGCTCTTGCTGCAATAGGGAAACAGAGCCAGCTACAGTACTGAAACATGCCCCCAGATGATACTGGGCCTGTGAGCAAATTAGGGAGCTCTTGCTGAAGTTGATAATTAAGATTAGATTCAGACTCAGAAAACTGCACAGGAGTAGGCAGATGGTTCGCTCAGCTGCCAGCTGGAACTCAGCCTTCATGAGGCAGTCATTCAAGTTCAACAGCACAGCTTCCTTCCGCAGAGTCAGAGCAAAGTCTACCCATACCAAGATCCTTCTAAAGATCTGAGGCCACCTCCACAGCTCTTGCAAACTGGCTGCATGTTCTGGAAGAAGTAGAGGTTTCCAGATCTAGACCAGTTCAAGATCTCACTTGAAATACAAGCCAAGACTAAAGAGATAACAGTAACGCAAGAAAAGATGCTATGGACCTACAGAATTCCTGAGAACTTCTGTTGGTGGTCAGTTGTTTAGTATTTCACCCACCTTGGCACTGATGATATCTTAAACACTTTCTATATCAATAAACGAATTTTTGTCTATTTAAAAAAGTTTGAATACTTTAAAAATCATATATCAACCAAAATAAGGAGGTATTATATATTTATAATCCCTCAGGGAAGACATTGGATAATTCTCAGCTGCAAACTCAGTTCTAAGTAGAACTGCTAACAATAACAACAGAAAATGACATTCTATTCTTCATCTGTTCTAGTTTACAACAATGCTTCAGAATTACACAGACTTCATTATCTGTTCTTGGTTCTTATAAAAATATCTTCTAGCTTGCCACAGTGCCTAGGCACAAGTATCTGAGGTAGAGTATGGAATATCAATCTTAACAGCAATTCCTGTATTTTCATTGCCCATTTACACCACGTTTTTAAAAAGCAAATCTATTAACCATAGTCCCAAGTGCTTTTTTTTTTTTTTCCTTTTATGCAGTATGCTGCTGAGAATCAATCTTTACATGTATTCTCAGTTTTAAGTTCAGAACAATCGTTCCATGAACTCTCTTTATAGAGCATTTTCAGAGCAAGATTACAAACTGAATTATAAGAGATAATGGGTAATTTCTGTAGATACTGCATCTGCAGGTAAGTTTGAGAAAGACTAGCAAAGACTGTGTTTATTTTACACATGTAAACATAATTTTAGTGCACTTTCCCTCACACAAAGTAATGAAATTTTAAGATACATTCCTAGTACTAAAAATAATCCAGCAACCACGTTCAGTTTTCTGCTTGTAAATTGAATTCTCTAGTCAATTTATAAGGCACCGGCACAACTTGACATATCTATAGTGTAATAAAATACCTACCAGGGTCGTTGTAACATATAAAATAATAATCACAGTGATGTGCTAGAGGAGACCCAAGAGGATATGCTGGCACCCCTTGTTAAAACCCTGTCACCAAACCAAAGGTAGGTGCTCACCCCTGTTTCTGCCATAGATGGATTTCACCCCATGGCTGTCAAAGTTAATTTGAATGGAGATTTTTTGTTTTCTTATATTTTGCTGAAATGTTCTCAGGATCATTTATTTTACAAGAGAAGGAGAACTTGCTTCTCCTTCTTTCAGATTATACAACTCAAAAACAACTGCTGTTTCTGAAAACAATCTTTCAGACACACGTAATCAATAATGTATAATTTTGTTTGACACTGAGGTTATGCTCCCAGTATGCTTCTGGTTAAGGGTCAGTATCTCCTTCCAGACAGGACAGTGCACCCCCGAGGTGCTGCAGACTAGAACATGGGTTAAATGTGCAACAACTGTGCTGGGAATGGAGGGTGCTGCAGCTGGTGCTCCAAGTTGTAGGTGTCTACAGATGACACCAAGTTGTATGGCAGTGTTGATCTGCTGGAGGGTAGGATGGCCATAGAGAGGGAACTGGACCGGCTGGATCAATGGGCTGAGGCCAAGGGCATGAGTTTCAACAAGGCCAAGTGTCGGGTCCTGCACTTGGGTCACAACAACCCCAGGCAGTGCTACAGGCTCGGGGAACAGTGGCTGGAAAGCTGCCTGGAGGAAAAGAATCTGAGGATGTTGGTCAACAGCCATCTGAACATGAGCCAGCAGTGTGCCCAGGTGGCCAAAAAGGCCAACAGCATCCTGGCTTGTATCAGGAACAGTGTGGCCAGCAGGACTAGGGAAGTGATTGTGCCGCCGTAATCCGCACTGGTGAGGCCTCACCTTGAATCCTGTGTTCAGTTTTGGGCCCCTCGCTACAAGAAAGACATTGAGGTGATGGAGCGAATTCAGAGAAGGGCAATGAACCTGGTGAGGGGTCTGGAGCACAAGTCTGATGAGGAGCAGCTGAGGGAACTGGGGCTGTTTAACCTGGAGAAAAGGAGGCTGAAGGGAGACCTTATCACTCTCTATAACTACCTGAAAGGAAGTTGTAGCATGGAGGGGATTGGTCTCCTCTCCCAAGTAACAAGTGATAGGACAAGAAGAAATGGCCCCAAGTTGCACCAAAGGAGGTTTAGATTGGATATTAGGAAAAATTCCTTTATGGAAAGGGTTGTCAGGCATTGGAACAGGCTGCCCAGGGAGGTGGATGAGTCACTGTCCCTGGAGATGTTTAAAAGACATGTAGATGTGGTTCTTAGGGACATGGTTTAGTGACAGCGTTAGGTTAACAGTTGGACTCAATGATCTTGAGGGTCTTTTCCAACCAAAATGATTCTATGATTCTGATCTCTCTCCTTTGCTTGTCCAAGGAGCCAAGATAAGGGCCAGCACAGGAACAGGCCATTCCTCAAACCTAAGTGCATCAGATGTGTGAGCTGAGGTTGCTTTGATCAGAGGGGATGTGTAACCTCATGGCAAGCATGTGTGCTTGATGGTGCCGGATCCAGCTGTAGCCTGCAGCAGCACTTTCAGGTCATGTTAGAGCAGCTCATACCTCTAACAGCTTAAGGTTCCTAGCTCAGTCCTGTATGAGGATCAAGCTGGTAGCTTTCACAGATCCAAAAATTTAACTACAAGACATGTTAAGGGGATCCTATCAGAAGGCATATGAAAATAACTCACAGATTTTGAAAATTTTCTTTGTGACAGACTCCAATATTAAAATATCAACAGAGTGTACTTCAGCAGGATCTCAGACCATGAGCTCTTTCTTCCAGACAAGGATTTTCATCCATGTTCTACCTCATGAGTTTTTCACTTCCATTCTTCCACTCTTCAGTATCTATTTGGATACTTTGGATTTAAAAGCTGTATTTTCAGGACTCCTAATTTCAAGCATTCAAAGTATACGGGAACCCTAAAAATAACCAAGGTATTTTCATACTATGAGTTTATACAATAACAGAGTTGTATTGTTTTTCTTTGTCTCACGATTTTGGTGTCTTCTGGGGGTGTGTGGGCAGTATTTCCAAGCTTTTCCCCACCAGCAGGTGATCTAGAAACTTTTCTTCAATGAAAAAAAATAATTCTGAAGTTCTCATGCAACTACTGTACTTTGGGACTGGGGTTTCAGGGAGAAAACAAATTAATTAGAGATCTGAATTTAAATTGCTGTATTTAGAAATTATTTCCCCCCTCTACTATTGTACTGTCATAGCTCTTTCTTGTGCTTGTTCTGTGTTCCAAAATAAATCTTTATTTCTGATTTCCCCTGTTTCTTTCCCAGTGTAAAGCTGCATGTATTTGCTTGGCATGAGAAATTGCTGATGGTTTGATGACTGGAAGGGAAACAAGAAGACTTGGATTTATGCCTTTCCTCTTCCTCCAGTGCTGTTCTTCGCTCTTTCCTAAACATCAAGAAACTTCTTTATTCTCTTCTAAATCTCTCTTTACAAGTCCTCTTTGCCCAGATATCTAAACAGTTTGCCAATGTCAGACTGCTCCTCAGCTGAGATCACTGCTTATTGTATTGACAAATATACATGTGTACATATCTATCCATCTGTATCTACATGAACATATGTTTACATAGTCCTTATTTTCTGTAGGCAGACAGCTATTCCTTGCCTTATATTTAGACAGGAAGGTCTCTGAAACAAAGACTAATTTTTTTTCCAGCTAACCTAAGATCTTAGGCAAGGACAAACACCGCTACGTGTCACGGAAATATAAAGAATAGGTATTGCTGAGAACTTTACTGTGATTTTATGGTATTTGTCACCCTCTATTCATCCAGTTTTGAAATCTGAAAGCACTCTATTACCAGCATTTTGCTTCTTTTTTATGAACTTAGAAAAGAATGTGCCCTCACATCCCCGTGCCAGTGACACTTGTACTCCAGGAACCATTAGAAGAAGCAGTGAAATGAACTGCCTAAATTTATTTTCTGCAAATGATCAAGCTGGGAGCTCCATAAAAATTAAGTTTCAGAAATACCCCATGCATAAAATCATCAATTTTCTAATAATAGCCAAAATTCTATAATATGTCCTTGCTAATCTTAATGCTAAATAAGAAAGAATAATTAAAAAATGAACTTTATTGCCACTTACAGAGGGCAATAAGAACTCTTCATACACCCTCAGTTAGTCAACCAAGAAAGGCAGAAGGGCAAAAAAGCAGACACCAGCAGGGGAAAAGAAATTATGCAGTCTGTCCAAGATGACTGCTGAAAGCTGAAGATTCAACTTCAATGGCTAAACGTATAATTCCAGAATTATTTTACTTGCCAATTTACCCACAGATACCTACAAGTTTGTACTTCAGATTACTATGATATTATTTAGTATTAACCCAGACCTCAGTCTTCCAGTTATTTTTACATTTTTTATTACGGTTTCCTTTATAGCCTCCAGTCCCATTTTGTTTTGACAGTTATTCACTAAGCCAAGCAGAGGTAAACAAACCTTTCTCTGAATATGTGCAAACAGAATGTGAAACAAGCCTGCACAGAACATTGGGTTTTAGTCTGAATCATCTCACAGGTTTGAGCTCCTGGTTTGGGGGATTATCAGTCAGTTGTACCCAATAAATCAAATTGCAGGGGTTTTGAGCTCCAGCTACTGAAGCCAAATGGAGTTGCAAGCCAGCCAAACAGTTCAGAATAAGGTTGGTATGGAAATGTAATTTTTTATCCAATTACAATGCAAGAGAGCAAAGACTATTAGAAATATGCAATCATTTCCTATTAAAGAAGTAATGATAGTATCCTGGACTCAATGCATTCAGTATTACAGCTATTCAAGATTATATGAGAAGCATTAAAAGATTATCATTATTCAGTTGGATGTATGCTGGAATTTTATGAGATTTTTTCTGTTTTATTTACCGTACTGGCAGAATGAGGTCTTCTGTTCATACAGGAATGTGTTCTCAGGAAACACATAAAGATCACTTTGCTTTTACAAATGTGCTTGTTAAGTAAACTAATGCTGATTGATGTTAAGTTTTATTTTTGTGTGGTTAGTATCAGCATCTCGACACTGAAAGCCTGTGTCCAAAAGCTGTTGCTTTCTTGCATTTCCATAGTCTTGCTAGAACTCACTTACTGTAAATGTATGGCAGATATTTTCCTAGCCTGTAGACAAAGGCACAGATGGAAGAGCGGTGAGAAGGAGGAAGGAAAGAATCAATGTATCTTACAAAGTCTTAATGCAATTTTCTTTTCACACATGTAAGTGCCGTTTTATCTGGGTTTTTTTTACCCACTTTTTCAGGTGTTGTAATTACTATGTTTAAAATGCAAAGTGCAAAAGCAGAGATGGTGCCTTTTTTCTCCTTTTGGTAAACAGCTTAAAAATTCCACCGATTAAAGACAAATTGGGACAGAAAGCATAAGAACCAATTAAGATAGAGTGACTTTTATACACAGTGCAGTTATGGAAAAACAACTGTACTGTGATTATGCAAACCAAGCATTCACAACCAAAATGCAGGGATTTATGTAACAGAGAAAAAAATTCTTCAGAGTTATGCCTCAGTAAACTCACAGGTTTTTTGCACTTTTATTGTACGACTCATTGTAATAAAGTGATCCCACTTGCTTTATCCAGAGTGAAATATATGTTAGGATATCACCATTCTGAATGATTCGTGCGTTTTTGGCAGCCTACACTCTCCTGCCACAAAAGGTGGGATGTTCTACTTTAAAGAGATACAAATCTATGAAAAAACAGGATTTCTGCTTGCATCAATCAGAATTTTAACTGTGTTTACATATTGCATCACTGCTCTTGTAATAAATATATACTGAAATAAATGGGACCTCTCTTCTTCTTGGAACTTTTATTTCCTCATTCTATTAAATTCATCTGTTTTCAATAAAATAAGAATTATCTGGTACATACATTACAAAAGAAAACATCAGTGTAATTTAAATTGCACAGGCCCTATCTTGGAGTTTTGCAAAGTTAAATCTTCATTGGAATCCTGGTATTTTTAGTCAGCTAAGTATGTCTAGACTATTTATCTTGTGACTTCTATGTGTTCTACAAAATATATTATTTTAAAAAGATGACTGTTCTACTACAAGTCATATGGAAGGAACCATATTTATTCAGCTCAGTGTAATTTACTGTGCCTTTACTTTTCTCATAATGTATTGCACTATTTTAATGTTGGGGTTTTTTAAAATAAGCATAACTTGATATTATGTAATTTCTATGAAAAGTCAGAAAGAGGAGATTATAAATTAGCCCTTCCTATGGCTGAGCTTTTTTATCACTCAAGCCAGGTTGATTGCAAGTGAGCTTTTTCACAATATGGGTACATCTTCTGGTGCTATATATTCACTAAATCATGATGGCTTATTTTCCATCTGCAGACATCTTAGGCAGAGGCAACTAAAACATTTACTTGTTTCTCTCTAGCACACAGAAAACAGCACTGAAAAGAAAATCCTCTTTCAGCAACCTGTCAAAGCCTTCCCTGTCACATGGGGATGAAGACAAGGCCTTTAGGAGTTTTAAATGAGAAAGTAACTAGGAAACAGGTTTGTCACTGATCTGCAAAAATTAGAGAACTTGCTGACTACGGCATTCTTCTGCCATAAGATTTGGGGTTGGGTCTTCAGCTTGAATCTACCAGAGGGAAAACTTGGTCCATGGTCTTGGGAGTGTTCTTAGACCCAAGTACCTGTGCTGCCTCAGTGAGGCCCATTCACCATCTTCATTCTCTCTCACATGACAAGAAATATCCAGAAGGGTGCTATAAAAACAATTTGGTTGAAATAAATTCACATTCTGCTCATTTTAAGAGAGATTCCCCCCCAAATTTGCAGCCATCTGTAAGAGGTAAGGTCTGACAACTTTTCTACCACAATTAAATCCTCAGCTTTGTAACAGGCCAACACCACCACGCTGACAACGCACTACAGACATACATGAACAAATAGCAAGGAAATGCTCCAACCTTCTGATAAAGAAATGGGTTCTCCTCTCCCCTTCCACCCTCAATATTTTGGAGACAGCCTACTTGAACTTATTTGGTGATCTTGTATAAATGACAAACACATTTAGACTTGTTAATTATCATCTATTCGTTAGGATTTGATATTGTTCTTAATGGGGAAAACATAAGTTATTTGGGATATTAAATGCCTCAACGTTTCAATGGCACTATTTCATATTTAAATATTTCAAAAAAACCTCCATGTTCAAGCCCTTTGCCCCTTTGTGCTACAATTAATATTTGACTTTCTTTCTGAAAAGACAAAATTTAAAAAAATACATATACAGAGCAGAATGTCATGTTAAACAGTCCCGGTATTTGGTGGAGATGCTGAGAAGATTCAATCATATCTGCAGCCTCTAGGAGGAGAGCAGACAATATGTGTGGGATTTGTGACTACCGCAGGTTCATTTCTCCACTCACCACAGAATACCTGCACGATCTTGGAGAAGAGTCTGGATTTCTAAAATGTGTGTAATATGTTCTGGTCTCAGTATCAGCACAAGGTACCATATTTTATAGTAACTAAAACGTATCTCATAATAAATAAGAGTTGTGTTATCACCTAGTACACTTTTTTTTCAGCAAGCACTTTAATCACCTAATAAAGAAAAGGAAAAAAAGTATTTGGAAAGATTCTCCAGACTGGACTTTCCTTTTGCTTTCACTGCTGTTTGAAAATAAGTATGCAGCAATGCATTCAAAGTTCTTGTCCATCTACAGACCTTTTCCCAGACCTGCCAATTACAGAGTCCATACACTAGAAGCCTATTCATGCCTTCTCAATGTTACCATCAAAGTTTAAAAACAAAGAAATATCCACATGAAAGTGTCCTCTACCTCATTTCATAGCATGGTGAGCTAAAAATTATAAGAGAAAATGTTTCAAGTGCTGACCATTTCTGCCTCAATGTCTTGTATTTTCTTTTTTCTTCTCATAGTTTTGTTTTTCCCATGGTATCATCAGGCAATTTCATTTCAGTATGGTCTGCAATGGACTGTGCAGATTTCCAAACTAATGACATAGAGACTTCTTACCACTGTAACAACTCTGTTCTTGCAAGTGAGAATTCTGAGTGACAGAGCAAAGCTATTTGCTATCAATTTTGCAAAACCCACATCTGCCAGATTGCCAAGATCTACTTCAATGATAAAAAATCGATTAATATTCTAATTTGTTATCTATCTTTATCAGTCACACATTTCTTTATCCAAATGATAACCTTCTAAAATGAGCTCTTACATATGCTAAAATACTTCCCTGAAAATATTTTACTGATTCTTCTGAAGTAAAAATTAATAAAGACTGAATGTCTTTCTAATATCTGTTATTAAATATATATATATATATATATATACACACAGGCTTCACCCTCATATCTACAAAAGTGCCAAAATTATCTGCATGTAACTTTACGTAATTTTTCTGTCAGTAATAAAAAGGGTTTTTTTCTTCATTATGTGAAACTACATTGACAATGTTTAATTAGTTGTATATTTAATGCCAGTGTATGCATAATAAAACATACCAAACATGTTCAAGAACTAGCAAAAAGCTAGTGCTTGTATTTTTTTTTTTACAAATCTGAACAAATTGTGGCCTCAAGTTTGAATCAATACTTTCTAGCACAGACCAAAAGAACCCTGCTAACTTTAACCCTACTGACTTCACAGAAATCTACACTGATACTTTTAAAGTATTCTGTGTAGGTACAGGAACTCATGCAAAAAACCTTAAATGGCTCAGCTAACAGAATTACTCCGTGGGAAAAGCAAAGCTATCCTCATACATTATTGAAGTATTAGAGCTATTTTCTTGTTAAAAAGTAATTTTCCACTTTTTTAACATTTTCTAATCCTCAAAGAAACAGTTTCCCCACTTCCTCAATTTTTATGAGTTTTGACCAAATTTTGCTTTAAGATAGTACACATCACACGTATTTGGCAGACACACCACACATATTTGGCATAAACACAAAACCGTAACTGTTACTGTAAATAAATATTTTGCTTATTGGTTCCATGACCACTGCTTAGTTCTGCCATTACAATTTTAATGATTCACCAATAATTCATCAGTAAAAATTATCAAGGCAATCTGACATATCAAAAATAGACTCAAACTACATATGACTTTGACCCTATTTTTTCTACTGCGATTAATTTTGGGGAGCGTACAAAACCAGCATTCTCTGTTGATTTTTCTACTTTCACTAGAAAACATTTAGTATGCTGTCTAAATAAATAACAAAGAAGAAAATGTTCAATCTGCCAACAGAAGCGTTTTAATCAATCAAGTCTTACTCACATGGAATTTTGTTCAGTTCATTCATGAACTTCTCTTTTAACTTTGAAAACGCATCTTCTTTTCCTCCCCCTCCTCCAGGACTGGCTGGCTCGGTGACATTACTCGGAGGGGCTGCTGCTGCTGTGGTAGCTTGTGGTGCTGCCAGGGCCGCAGGATGACTTTCACTCACCATTTTAACCCCTGGTTAAGCTGTTGGAATAAAAAAAGTATATATTTAAATCACTGAAAGGGGACTCTCATCAGTAAAAGACTAAATAGGCAGAATATCACTTGGTGCTCATGCTTACTAGGTAAATCTGACTGCATCAGCATATTGCTTCATGTTCTTCATAAAATATTTATCAGGTAAGAGAGAAAAGTCTTTTCCAGGGTTAATTTCAGCCAGAATCATTTTATTGCTTAGAGTGCTTCTCCAGCTGAACTGCTGAATTTGAAACCTTAAAATTCCTATTAAAATCTCATGCAGATTTATGTTTTGCTCCTCAATTTTGAAAGTACAAGCAAATTGAGTAATAAATGCTCTCTATGTGCAAATTTCACAGTGTATTTACAGAATGATTTTTCTATGAGTTACAGAGGTGTAGATCATAGCCAGTTTCTACATAAAATAAACGAAGTGATTCTAAAAACACTTCAAGATTTCCTGTCAAAGTAATAACCTCTTGTTTCCTATTTAAGAAAGTTGTATATCAATCAGAAATTGATTTGCATCCATTTTTATCTTCACTTATTGAAGGCAATTTTCCTTCCAGTTATTTTGTGTGGCATTTGCTACTGACAATATTCTCTTAAATTATTCAGTTGTTTCGTTGGTGTATTCATGAAGCTATGACATCCGTAGGGTAACTAAATGCAGCCATATTGAAATATCTGTCACAATCATAATCCCACAACCGCATATTCTAAATTTCATGTGTTTAACCGGCATTTTGCAAAACCTTACAAAGCAAAGAATTTTGGGCCAGTGGGGTGAAGGTTAGATGGCATGCACAAAGCAATTTCAATATCACAAGGAGGTTGGCTGAAATGTTCATATTGGTTTTGAATGTACTGTTCTGATTTTCTGCTGCATCCTAAATATCTCTGAATAATCATTCTGTTTTTCTTCAGAAAACCAGAGGGAGAAAGCATTTGAGAGACAACAAACATTCATTATTGTACAATTGCTCTCAGCCCCAAAAGACATTTGGCCTTTGACCTTTTGCTGAGAAATTTAAACATCACCACAGGAAAAAAAAAGCAACACATCAAGATTAAAGGGGCATAAGAGCATCCAACTGCATGAAGTAGGATGAATCATGAGCTTTCCTGCCTGACGTGACTGTTTTCATGGATGTTGCTGAGAGTGCTCAAATCACTAAATCAAGCTGAGGACTGGATTTTTGTCCTTCAACTTCGCTTCTATGAGCCTGCAGTCAGGAAGACATGAAAGCGCAGACCTCACTGCAGGCAGAGTGAACCCTCTGCCACCACCCTCATCATGCTTGTCATTAAACAGGAGTTTACACACAACTATAGCCTGGAGTAGAAGCCATTCTCCAATACTCTCATCCAATGAAAAAAGATTTTAACTAAATAGGGGGTTGGCCTTGTTCCGAAGAAGCAATTTGGCGGATATTTTGCAGCAATTTTTTTTTTTTTGATGAAGCACTGAATAAAGCAGTTTTCCCTGCCTACCCATCACTTCTGCCTTTGCCCTCACGGTCTCTAGCCTAATATAAAATCATGTTGATGTTGACACAGAATATGTATATGATACAGCTCCATAAATATTTAATCAGCGTGTAGTCTTATCTATTTGCCTGTAACAATATGGGAGCAGTTCACTGTCTAAAGCAGACTGAAGTTAATGGAAAGATTCCAGTTAATACCCATGAACTTTGGCTCAAGTCTGATGTCTGTGAAGATTTCCCCACTTGCCTCCCAAAATAACAATCGGGGAAAAAAAACATGCAGTGGGTAATTTGGCTAGCTTGAAATAACGTGCCAACTATTCCAGACTAGAAGACTTTTTCCATATGCTCTGATGAATGCCAAACACTATGAAGCAAAACATGCAGAGCCACCAGCTGTAAACATTAGTGCTGTTTCATGTTACAGCATTTTGTCAATGCATGTCAGTTAAATCAGAAGAAAAGTTGTTGGATATATCATAATTAAATCAAAATTAAGTTGCTTAATTATAATATATTGCTTAATTATTTCAGGCCTGGCAGTTGACTATTTTATTTTGTAATGGAAGACACAATTTGCAGCGATGACTTTCAGCTAATTAAAAATTAAGGCAAATATAATTTATTTGCTTCCAGTTTTGGAGCTATAGTTTGAAAATATATTAGGAGAACAAATTTGAAGCTTTACACTTTCATTTATTTAAAAGAAGGAAAAAATAACAAAACAGAGTATTCCTCTGATCTCCAGGAACAAACCTCGGTAGAGTCTTAGTGCAGTTAGAGGTCACTATATCTAATGAGGCATGCACAAATACTTTGAGACTTGCTACAGAGCCTTCGACCTTTACATGCCAACACCACTGTCCTGATATTTTAAATAGGTGTGAAGGGGCTGGAAAAGCATCTTTTCTCAGAAAAAGCTTTCTGCAGTAAAGAATTTTCTGAAGAGCACATGCCCACTCGCTTATAGAGGTAACAACTGATAGCTTCTATTATTGTAATGCTGCGGCTTTCCACAATAATGGTATAAACACTGTGGTACTATTAGAGACTGCGGAGTACTGGATAATTAGATTTAAGTTGGCCTTTTACAAAAAAAGGGGGTCACTGAAGGTAAAGATCTACAAAATACTAGCAGATTATCTACCATTTATGAAATGGCAGTTGGAAGCAAAAATTTCTTGCAGGTTAAAAAATGAAATGTCATAGAATTCAATTCTGATCAGTGTCCCCTACAATTATTCTAGTGCTAGGTATGAAACATTACATGTTGCACGTGCAACATGCAGTCATAAATAAGAGTGTATTTGTAGGCATAAATAAAAGCATTTACATGCTTCTGTAAAACACAGCATAGACTGTCTTCCCTGACCAGGCCAATTCTTTGGTATATTTCTGTCCACCCATGCTAGTGCCACATAATCATTGTAAGGCAGATGTAAAACAAAGAAATGAACAAATATGTCGAATACTTCAAAGTAACGCTTGCTGTCTCTATACAGAAGTAGGCAAGTGTTGACCAAAAATACAGAGATGATGATTTGAACCCTTGAGGAAACTTACTCTTCCCTATGCAAGAAAAATACTGACAAAAATTAGTATCAGTGGCAACTTCTCCATCATTTTACATCCTTTCATCTAAAAAGAAAGCATCAGAATAATATACAAATGCAGTTGCCAGATTCACAAGAAGCAAGAGATTTCCTTATAGAATCATAGAATGTCCTGAGGTGAAAGGGACCTGTAAGGATCATCGAGTCCACCTCCTGTCCCTGCATAGGACAGCCCCCAAATGAACACCATGTGTCTCTTGGGAGAGGAGCAAGGCTTCAGACATAGCTGATTGCAGAGCATGGAGTAGCCTCTGGAAATGTGAAAGCTGAAAGACTGTGTTCCAGGGGCAGCAGTCTGTCTTTGCAAACATTTAGGCATCTCCAAAGTGAGGTGTGGGGAGACTAATCCCATGAGACAATTTTACTTGTTTTAAATTCTTTTTTTAAAAATAAACCGAATAGTGAGAAAATCAGTGAGAGAGATGTGGGATATTCACAGCGATTCACATGAAAGAGGGATCTTCAGGATTTGGAATGAAAGCTAAACTCAGAGTAGTGTATCATCTCGCAAATCATGGGGAAATCTGTGATAGAATGACAAACCAACCAACCAAACCAGAACAGAAAAAAAAACAAAACAATGACAACACAAAAAACCCAACCCAAACCAAAATGCCCAAGACTCCCAAACAAACAAACAATAAAACAAACTGAACAAAAAAAGAAAAAGGCCCAAAGGGCAACAAAGTGAATTTGTATGGTTTCTGTGTGGTATAATTACAGCAGGTACACCATACCTGCTGCTGAAGAACTTAGTGAATACTTAATCCCATGTATATAAAATTGATGACATTCCTTCTGCATGATGGATTTCAGACAGTTTACTTTTGCTCATTCCTCCTCTTATCTGCTGAATACAAACTGGGTGGAGTGACATGGTGAATATGTCAGACATTCCATGCTGACCAAATAATTTCCTCTCAAAGAGAAATTTTCTGGAAAGTGTCCTTTTACCTTGCTGCCTCTCAAGTATTTCTGCCATACTAAAAATTAAAATCAATTAAATTACTAAAAACATACATACAAATACAGTGTTACTATGAGAAATTGTGTAAGTTTTCAGAAGTGATTGTCAGCATTCTTTCAATGTTTAATGCTGTAAGTGTAGTAGAGCTGGCCACTGTACCTCAAGAAACCTACGAAGTTGTAAACTGGGATCTATAACATGAAACAGTATTTCCTGGACAGGTTATCTTTTTAGCATCCCAAACATGTTCACCTCAGCCGTTACATCCACCTTGAACTGTGATCACAAAACTTATGTAAGAAAGAAAAAAAATCACATGTTAACATCAGTTGTGTTCCTCTGCTGTTTTTGTTCACTGCTCCTGTGCACTGAAAGAGGAAGAAACTATGAGCTTTCAGTCCTGATACGTCCAGGCTAAGCACGCACTGTTACCAGAGAAAGGTCTGACACCACATTGAAAATTTACCCTATTCCATTAGAATGTTTTTAATGAAATTAATTTGTCATTACGAAGATGGGAACATTACCAGAATGTCTAAAGATATCTACAATAAATTATCTCTTCCTAGATTTAAGTATTCTGGGATGTTAATAATACATTTTTCACTCATTCATCTTCCTATTAATGAAATACACTATCTTTCTAGCTTCAGTAATGGACATTATTTTAAAAGACAAGCTCAGAAAAGAGACTTCCTTGGCTTTTCATAAAGATGGGTCTGTAAGTACATTTTCAGAAGAATGGAAGGTCATGGTAAAGATGTGATATCAAAACAGCCTTTTCACCTCTACCACAAAGGCTTACAATGCAATCCAGATTTAGCACCGCTTTAGAGAAAGTACATGAAAGGCCCAGCATTTAATGGAGAAAAATGTTGTGATGAAGAAGCTGGGTGGGGGGAGTCAGGTGTCCTATCTATGCTGCTACTGATGTACAGAAAATGTCCCAACAACGCCCCCCCCAGAATGACCTTGCACCACTTTCAGTGGAGGAGAGAGATTTCTTCATGTTGCCGTATGTGAAACATCAATTCACTCGACACTTTCTAGATCCAAGCTGCACGTTAGCTCTTTTAACTCTAATTTCCAATGCTTGCTACTAACACCACACAAATACTTTCATTGGCTTGACTAAATGAACAAGATAAAGCATGTAACTCTCTCCCCAAAAGCCCATGGCTACTTTATTGTTGAGTTTTAGAAATGACAATGCCAGAGTGTCCTGCCAAAGGAGTATCACTGGTCATGGGGCAGGATGGAAGAACACGGTGATGCAGATGAGAAGAGAACCAAGAGGTCCTGAGTCAGTATGGACAAGGACACCACATACATGGAGGGGGGCATGGCTGAGCACAAGTTTAAGCAAGTGTCAGGGTAGCAAAGAGGTCACATACCAAGTCAGGCAGAAGTGCTGCAACTCCAAGGTGTTATAGCAGGGAGAAGGAGAGCTTGGCAGAAAGATTTTTGACAGTTAGTCAAAACTGTTAGTTTTGGGAGCCAGCAGCTACTTAAGATTGAGTTATTGACTGCACAGTCCTAGACCAGGCAACAAATCTTACAATTATTAGACCTGAGCTCAGCATCATTCTCCAGAATTTGCTTAAAATAGAAACAAATATTTTTAGAAAAACAGCTGAAAGAAACTAACTTAATAGCCAAATCCAAACATTTTTTTTTTACCCAGTAAGTTAAAACATGTTTTGCTTCTCTCTTGAGACATCCATTTAGTTCCCATCCCCAGTGCTTCCAGCATTGTAGCTATCCAGAAGTTTTGAGTAAGCAGCTATGAATTTCAGCTGGGTCCTTCTCTAACAGTCAGACAAAGCAACAATAATAAGCACTGGAAAAGTAATGAGAAAATGAAATATTGTAGGATTTCCAGTCTAATATTCACGCTGAAAACCTATTATTTGAATATGAGTTATATTCAAATAATATCCAAATCTCTATGTACTTTTCTTAACCTATTTCACTTTTTAAATTCACTGTATATCTCATAAGCGTAGAATACATATCGAAAAAGCATAGAATAGTTCACAGTTCGCTGTCACAATAAAAACATTTTATTTAATTGAAATCATTACAGCATATAAGTTTATCTCTAAGCATGTTTCAAAGCTAACCATATAATGCCCCAGAAAATTACCTGCCCAGTGGACAGGAAGCCATCTGAATATTTTGTGAGGGATATGGATTGGAGAAAGACTAATTCCTCAGCACGTGGCACAAGCTACATGTTTCTGTTTCGGCTTCCTGGTCACCTTTTATTAAATATGGTGGAACTGTTCAACATACAGGGCTCCAAAATACCTTGTGTTGCAGAGTCTGTGCAAGAGAAATTTTGGCTCACATTTTCAGAAAGAACCTCAGTCCAATATGTAATCTATGAACAGCTAATCACTGTATATTTTGCAGAGCGAAGTTATGCAAAATGGTATTTTCAGACACTTCTTAAGTTGTTGGTAAGACTGTTGTTAATTTCAACGAAAGGGTGTATCCAACACTATTTTCCTGGTAGCCAAAAGCCACAATTTTTTGACTGTACTTCAAGCTTCTGCTCCTGCAATGCAGAGGAGCACATGGAAGCCAGAAAAGTCAGTCACAGCAGCTTAGAGAGAAACATGAAGAAACATCCAGAGCAAGAAACAGAAACATCCACAGAGAAACATCCAGAGCAAGGAGCATTGCAGCAAGTCAGGAGCAGTGAGTCCCTTGCAGAGATTCACTGTATAAATGTCTGGTTCCCTGGCCGTGTTCTGAAACTCTTCTTTTACCCTAAGTATACGATATTTCTTAGTCATATATTTCTTCTGCTTTTTAGAGGTAGTGGGGCTAGAGACAGCCCTGTCTCTCTGAATGTTGACATTGTTGTCATGTTTCAGCAGCAGTGAGGTTACCCAATCTGTCAAAGCATCAGAATATGTATAATTTAACCGCTCTGTCTTCCTCTACAACTGCAAATGCTGTTTCTAAATGACTGAGGTCCTTGATAATAGCTAGTTATGAATAGGAATAAGGGAAAGAAACTACAGTAATTTCCTCCCACATGATCATTCTGCCATCTTTCACGCTTGCATCTTGTTTCCTCAAGCTGTAATCTGCATTTTTACTCCCCTGGTATTTACTTCCAGACTTCCCTTTTACAAAAGTGTAAGACAAAAGAATTCTTATAAAAATTAGTGTTCAACTGCATTTAAGCATGAAATTCTAATATAGTCCACAGAGAATTCCACTGTTCCAAAACCATTTTAGAGTAATCCTACAAATAACGAAGCCCTTTATATCAATAACATGCTTGTTGTTTACATTGCATAAAATCAATTTATATTCACATATTTGGCTCCTGTCCAATCAATGGCTCTAATAAAGACTATAAACTAGTGAAGTGCCACGGAGATTAACTATGACATGGTAAAATTCATATGGAACAAGACAACAGAAACTGTAAAATAATACAGAGAAATGCTAATAACAATCTTGTTTCGTTATCTGTAGATCATAGCTCTAAATTCACTATCTCCCCTTTGAATTTTCCTTCTATTTAGATTCCCTATGTGTCCCAATTTCTACACTCAGTAACCACGGGGTTAGTAAAATTAATTAGGAACAAGCAGGATGGTATGTGCACTAAGGAACCAAATATTGGGAGCTGAGATGTGCAATTCAGTGGTACCTCACAGATTAGTTAAGTCTTGGACTTAGGTTGTGAAATAATTGGCACCTCAGAGTGTGATTCTATTCTGACAAGTGACTATATAAAAATGGCACCTTCTTTCTGAAGACAGATCTGCTCTCTATGTACACTCAGTCATATATGCTGAATTTAATGAGTACCACATTCCAACTTCACCATGAAGTGCGATTTTCCCTGTTACATCTGCAGTCTCAAAAAGCTAAGAAAACAAGGAGAGCACAATAAGATTGTATTCCTCCTCTGCATCACTAATGCAATTATAAACTAAATTTCAATGACCAGCTAATGATGTCTTTGAGAACCTACTGCAGATTACACAGTTACAGCTGAAGGCATGGGATTCTATCCTTGTAGCCAAGCACATGAAATTTAGGCTGCATTACTTGGTGGTAGCTAAGAGAAGGAAACAGCTCAGCTAGTTTTTCGGATCCTGTGAAGAAATTACATGGCTGGCATTTAGAAAAATGTAAACAGTTGGTATTTGGCGTTAAAGCTTTAAAATGCATCACCCAAGTGTACTAATGGGAAAAATACTCACATGTGAGTGAATTTTGTAGATCAAGCTTTGCAAATTCTGTGCGACAAAAGATTCAGACTTTTCAGGTAGATGCATTTTAAAAAATCTCAGTAGTTCAACACACAAAGTAAAGTACCAGTGTGTACACAAATACGTATCTCTGTACATAGTATCACAGGTATATTCCTCCCATGTGTGCATTAATGATATGCTACTATACTTGCTATACAGTGATCACGTATTATGATTTCACTATTAATAAAGCAAACAATGACAGCTTGAATCCAAGAATTTTCTTGTAAACAGATGGTGGGTATGTTAGGAAATACACAATTATCATAAATTGAGATGCTGATAAAACAGATTTTTCAGGGTTTTCTTCAGCCATATCATATCAGCACTGAAATCAGGAACAATGCTGCTAAACCATGAGCGTAAGCTGACTGACTGTGACAGGTTCTGTAAATTGCAGTTATGTAAAAGTTACTGTTTTGAGAATGTCATCAGTCCAGAAAAGAAGAGCATGGGGCATCGGAAGCATCTGCATTTAGATTTGTTTTTTAAGTTAAAAATTGAAAAAAAGTTACTTGATATTTATGGTTAACTATCGTACTTACACTTTGAAGGCAATCTTATCAGCACGTGGAAGAAAAAGAGTGGAAATTGGAACTAATTGTCCCATAATGACTGGTATTTTTTCCTTCTGTTGAGAATGACACGCCATCATCCAATAGCTTTCTGCACACAGCAGGAGGCAAAATTATCAATCAATTATGTGACAATTAATTCCTAACTTGTAATGTTCTTCCACTGAAAAGAAAACAAAAAGAGATCCCAATTTTAGATTAATAATCATGCATTCCCTACAGTGGTTTGGAAAGCCATTTTTTAAAAGATGCCCTTATATGTATCTGAAATTATTTTAACAACCGATAACCGTAAATTGAGGCAGTTTATAAAGTATTAGTTTAAGCACTACTTTCTGCTGTTAGTACAACTGTTTATTTTTCTGCCATTATTTCTGTGGATGAACAATTTAGCAAGGATCTCATTCTCGATAATGTTGTATCTGAGTCATACAAGAGCAATACTAGAGAAAACAACTTCAGAATAAAGATGAGGAAGTAACAAAAGGAAAAATTAAAACTAATGGAATATTTTCTGTTTAAATGTTATTAAGGACTGAACAGTAATTCGGGGATTTTCAGAAATTTAAAACCTTCAGGTTTTTTGCACATGGAAATGCTTGGTGTGGCCACGTCCCCATCTCTTCTCTAGACCAGAGAAAGCTCACAGGATGTAGCCTTGAATTCCTTTGGTAACCTTAGCCTAAGGTTACCTTCACTGAGTGAGTTCACCTATCACTGAACTTTGCATACAACAATGTTGCTGCCTCCATTCATTTGTGCTTCTGTGAAAAGGAAGAGTCATCAATCATCACTCTTCAGCTTTTTTAAAAATGACTTGTGTACCCACCTTCAGGAGAGGACACAAATATCACCTGGAAGAAGGTGCTGGAGACAGTTCAAAGGACTTATGAGTCACTACTGTTCTTAGCACAGCCTGCTGATTAGGCAGCTTCTCACTCAGCATGCCAGCTGCTGAGCAGCCCATTTTGAGGTACTCACATCTTCTGGATGTTATATGGGAAGCCTGGTTTAAAGCGAAGATACAGCCTAAGGTTGTAGAGAGTAGGGGTATTTAGATGCACAGCATCAGGGATGCTCTAATCAAATCCACAACCTGGATTTGCTCTGCTTGTATAAATAAGATGACAAAAGCAGTCCAGTGTCCCTGGCTGATGGTATGATCCTTCTGGGTCATGAATATTTGCCACTTCCATCTGGAAGTTCAGCACAGCTTTGAAAGGAACTTGGTGGACTGGAGCCAACTGAGATGCCTGGGCTGAATTCCGAAAGCAGTCCTCCTGAGTGCCTCATCTAGGATGGCAGCTAAAGTCCCAGAGCATCCTGCCCTTTTAGACTGAGGGATGGATCTACCCTAAATTTTGACAACAGTCTGCAGTAAGTAGCATTCTGACTGAGGCAGTGATTGATAGACTATTCTGCCTCATTAGCCACTTACTGCTGCAGGAGGGCAACTAAGGTTAGCGCTATTGCCAAAACAACCTGAGGGAGATAGAAATCCTACTTAATAGGCATGGCTGATTTATTGCTATTGCTGGCTTTCCCAATTTTGTTCTGAGCGTTTCTTCCTTCTGCCCAGTACAGTGCTCTTTGTTTTAAACCATTGACTCAGTGCTTGCTGGGGGGAACGTGCTGTTCATCAAAAGCCTGTAAGAAGGGTAATGCAGTTTTTCACGTTTTTAGCTGGAAACTCAAGCAAATTTTACTTAACCTACTCATAATTAAACTTGGACCACCATGAACACCTCCTAGGCTACAGGATGGTTACAGGTTGAGATCAGCAGGTACTGCTATTGCAGTTGGATCTCTAGCAGTTAAACACCTTAGTGCACATTGTCACATACCCCATGTTTTTCTGTAGATGTGGTTGATTGAGCTAATTGTCCAACTGGGATATCAGAAGAAGGGCTGTGTGTACGCTAAGTGCTATACAGTTAACATTCATGCAGAAAAACAACAGTTTTAAGTGAGTAAATGCACATGAGAGAAACTAAGAGTTCTACTTCATATATTCATCTTATTGATATATTTGAAAAAATCTGTTCTGTTTCAGATCTTATTTTCTTTGATGATCATATTGTCTAATTGAATGCTTCAATGTGATAATGCCTTTTTTGGTTTGTTTGTTCAGTTTTCTTTTTTATTCCCCTTTTTGTTTATTGTGAAGCTTTATACACAGCTCTGGCATTATAACCATTTATTGGTCACAAACCCTAACCTATAATGGTGATCCATTTAAAAACGAAAACAAAAAACTTACTGATCATATGTGCATGGAAAATAAGATTATCTGTCATCACAGAGCACAGAACAAAGACAATTAGTGATGTACTCAGTTCTCACTTTTTTTTAGGTCACCATAGCTGTTGTACAACTATGCATCTTTATCGAATGTCTAGCTAAAAATAGTATTGTTTTTACTAGTATGAGGTCTGTGGCCTGCTGAGCACGGTGTGGCACAGCATACTTGCAGCTGGAGAGCTTCAGCACTAAAGCTACACATCCTCCAAGGTCGTGTGCTCGGCTGGTAAACTTGGCCAGCAAGGAGGATGACACAAGGCAGAGATCACGCTCCCTGCTGCTCCGTGTGCTTGCCAGGAGGAAGCGGCCAGGACAGACAAGTAACAATTTTAACTTCATTTCCAGCCTCTGGCAGCTGGGTTTTTTTTGCCCTCTGCAAACTGTAAATCAAAGTGTATTGCTCTGGAAAAGGATGAGGACACTGAACCAAAACAGAAGCAGGATGTAGGGAGACTAGCATCACCTTTAAGACCCTTTCAATGCATGTGTTTCTGTGGTGTGGCATTGGCATTTTATCTTCATGAAAGCATGTAAACACAGGACTGAAATCAAATGATAATGCTTGGTCCTCTATAACAAATGGAGCACTAATTATTACAGGAATCCTTGGCTTTCTCTAAAAAACTTGCAGCCAAGAGCTTTCCTGAGATTATACCTACATTATAAAAAGGGAGCACAAAAGGATTCAACATGATTGATGAAATTGTTTGCTTTCTCCTTAGAAGAGAGTAATAAATAAGTTAGCATTTCAAAGTTCTGTGAAGAGAAAAGATATTTGAGAGAAATCACATGGATGCATTGTTCTGTAGCACGGGCATTTGATGAGCTCCAGAAACCTCTTTGGAAGAGAAAAGATGTATTATAGTGTGTGAAAAGAAGAAATCTTCAGTATCAGGCTGTTATCTAGTTGCTAAGGGCTGGTTCTTGATGAAAACAGAGCAGAATAGAATGGATAGTTTAAGCACTGTGAGGTAAAAGCAGAAAATTGGACTTACAGCACAAGGGACATTCACAATGGAATGAAAGTGGATGCAGTAAAATGTTAAGAATGTGACAAGAAAAAGATTATCATAAATATGAAGAGAGGAAAGTCAAAGTTTTGCCTTTGTGCAACAAAGCCCTTGGAGAAAGAAAAAGAGGAATTAGCCCTGCTGGAATGTACATTAGCAAAGGGAAAAGAAAGATGAAAAGAATACCACTTCAAGGTCATTTTAAATGAAGCAGCAACTATTAAACCTTTAATTATAAGCTTGTAATTCTTGTTTGTTTGTTATTAATTGCTAGCAAAAAAGGAGATAAAAGCCTGAAACAACATAGTTTTTAACTTCACTCTTTTCATATTTTTGCTGCCAGAAATATAAATAGGATAATTTAAAATTGTTTAAACCTAGACAAAAAGACTTTTTATGTAAACGGAAAAGTGTATTATCTAATTCCTTTAAAACACACACTAATTAGCACTTTTTTCCTCCTTCTGCCCTTTATAAAAACATCAGTTTTAAGTTCACAGAGCACCTAAAGAGCCAAAAGCCAAGTTATCTCCTCAGAAGTCAGAACAACTGCAGCTTCCTTGTCCTACACACATGCAGTCCAGCTTGCTTTGAAGAGTTTAACAAACCTGGAGCCAGTCCCCACTGAAAGTCCCTTCCTATTGAAACCTGGGCTAATGTGGCATCTCTGTTTCAGCCATTACCAGCTGTCTCAGTAGGAGAGAGAAGCAGCATTTGTGGCAACGAGTGATATTTGTTTTTAATCCACAAGCACAAGCACTAACTGCAATTTTCATCACCTTTCCAACCATTTGAAAACAATAATTGTTAGCTCTGTTAAATACCTTCTCTTTCTAAACCGATCCTCTCCAAATGCAAATTGTATTCACAGCTGCAAAAGAAATCTACTGCCAAAATACACCATTGGGAGGGAAGAAAATATAGTGGCAGCTGGCAGTCTCAAAAGAGGAAGAGCATCATCTCTCTGAAACACTGTCGGCGCTGGTAGAAGAAATGCTAAAGAGCAAAGAACTGCAATATCAGCCAGGGACTGGCTGACAGGGTGGGTTGCTAATGGGAACAAATTGGAGGCTGCAACTTCAGTAGAAGAAGGAGGAAAGGATCAGGAGGGCTGAAGCACTGGAATGCCGTTGCCTGTACACAAGGGGAAACTTTAGTCGAAACTGTGTAGTGCAAAGATGCTTTTTCGGTTAGTTTGGATTCAACAAGTATTCTTTACCTCTCTCACTCAAACATTTCTTGTTCTCTGTGTTTGCAGATTCCTGACTAGAGCTCAGTGATTGCTTCACTAACTATTTGTTTATCCCACATCCCAGCCCCATGAGTTTATCATTATCAGGGGACAGTTTAAGGAATGAAACTCAGGGAGGTGACGTAGCCTGTTAGTGCAGCTTCACCAAGGAAGCTGTGATGGCATAAATTTCAAGAAATGCACATTGCCTATGATATGGGAATAGCTCAACACAGCAGCATTTACTGCTGACAGAAGGGGCTGGATTCAAAGCGGGGACCTACAAGGTGAGACACTGCGGCTGATGAGAACTACCCTACAGCATTAAGTCCTGTGGTCAGAGCTCACTTCAGAGGGAACTTACCTACAGCCGTGCCACAAGAACACTGAAGACTCTCAAAGATACCCCTGAAGCATTTATATTTCTACTTTTTTACCTAGCATAGCAATAACCTCAAGTTATATGATCATTAAATATTTTACTGAGTCCTTTGGAGCGCTTGAATCAAGAGCTTTTAGATTTACAATACAGCTACTTTACAGCACAGTTTAGTATTAGCAGCAGTAGTTTCTGAATCTACTCTACATGGAAAAGAACGGCACGTGCTTTGCCTTGTTAAAAAACCAGTTGTAAGACAGCAGGGAAATAATGGAGACTGGGGTCTTAGGTATCTACATTCTGCTTAACAAGGGTGACTATTGCCTAGAATTTAGAGCAGTGGTCAGAAACATGACAGTTAGGTATATTTATTTCTCTATTTAATCCTTTCTGACAGGCAAAGGTGGTACAGTAGGTGAAGTTTGCTTCCTTCTGTTGAAGCCTCTTCACACTTCTTGTGACAAGCTACCCTGTGGCAAAACGGGAGAGTGGTACCTGCTGTGAAATGAGAACCTGGTCAATAACATAGGTTGTGAGTTATGTTTAAATAAACATACTAGCCAAAAAGGCACTTAAGGCTGCATTTACACCTGACATCTACATGTGCAGTCTCAGTGGAAGCCATGACATGTTCTAACAGGCCTTCAGTTTAGATATTCAGAACCAGCACAACCAGCACCCCGTGGTGCATTGCAGCAGCATCTACGTGCAGGCAAGGTTAGACACATACACTCTCCTTGTCATCACTGGAAACCTCAGTACAACCTGCATTAATGTCTGTTTCTTTTTAAATAAAGTACTTGTACCGTTTTTGGGTTTTTTTTGAATGCTAAGTTTCTTCTGCTTATTTGGTGTTTTTAGCCTTTTCTCTTCCCTTTGGTCATGGCTGTTGTTTTGTCCTCCTTTTTCTTATCCTGATATGTGACTCATGCTACTCCAAGAATCACATTTCTCTGCTTCATTAACCATCTTCAGCCTATCCCTTTAGATCCCTCCTCCAGACATTCTCTCCTGTTCTCTATTCTGCCTCTCTCTTACCTCAGTCTCTGTGTAATAAGAGATTTTCAGAAGCAGAAAGTGAAATTTACACACTTAGCTATCATTCATGCCTTTGAAAATTCTCCTCCTACACCTTCATAATTCTCTTGTTATGCAGCAAACCCTTTTCTTACTCTTAACTCCCCTTCCTCTCATCGGCTGTCCCTTCCATCCTCTGTTCTCCTCATTCAGTTTTGCTTATGGAGCTGAGGCCACAGCTACGCCAGCAGATTGCTGCAGTGCAAATATGTCAGCAAAACTTGTAAGATACGCCATTATCCTAGTAGAAACTGCCTTTGCCAGCCTGCATTACCCGATTTCACAAGACAGTGCAACTTCACCAGCAAACTTGCCTCCTCTTCAGTCTATCTACACATGGGAATGGGTCAGCAGTTACAGAAGACAAGACAGTCCTCGATGCAGAGACAACAACAACAACAAACAACAACAACAAGAACAACAACAAGAAAGAAACAAACAAACAAGCAAACAACAAATAATGTTAATTATGGTACAAAACAAGAATTTGATAGAATGCATCTACAGATCCTGATACTTCGCTTCTATCTAATGGGCTAAGGAAGGGAAGTGGTTCAGTTTGCAGAGTGTAACTTCAACTGCTCAACTCCAGCAGAAGCAAATAAATCTATTCATTTAGCATAGCTGGAGTGAATAATAACCAATTATTTTCAGGTCTTTTTCATGAGTCACAAATGTTTAGAAGTGATGGAAATTTTAATTTAAAATGGCTGTCTCGTTAGAACATGGGACTGTTAAAAGAACTGTGTAAGAAAATTCATTATAATAGCATAGAAAATAAAGGACTGGTTTTTAGCAGTCCCGTTCATCTCATTGTATATTGCAGCCTAATGATGCTGTACAGAATTTAATTGGCTATATTTTTGAGCCCACCATTTCCTCTTGAAATGGAAACTAGTGTTGAAAAGGTAAAAGGAAATTGCATCTTGAGAACTTATCAGGACCAATTTTCAACCTTTGTTAATATAAATTTCTGTAAACTCTTCTGGGTTTATATTTTAACAAGTTTCTTTGATTATGTTTTAGGCATAAACAACCAGGAACCGCTCTCTCCTGAGATGAGAGAGAGGAAAAACAAAAAAGTATTTTGTGTAAACGGAGAGATATTGGATGTACCCTTTGGGACGTGAATTGCAACGTGACATAAACCGTCTTCTCTCACACACTGAATCTTTTTTTCTGAAACTACCTTCACTACCCTTGGAAAGCCACAACGTCTCTTTCCTCTGTGCACTTATCAAACTGTCAGCAGTGAAGAGTTAGGAGTAATTTCCCATGCGACAGATTACTCCACAACAAGCTGGTTTAGGATTTCTTGCATGTCTATTTGAAGCATCTGATTCTAAATACTGCCAGACATTATATACTGGCTTGGATGGGGACTAACCTATATTAAACTAGATGGAATATAGGTTTAATCTAGTATAGTAAATCTCTATATTTCTCTGTACTCCTAAACACGGAATAGTGCTTGGCCATATTCCAAGATCTACTACATTTCTGTTGCATAGTTTACACACAAAGTATGAATCATGGTTAGGCCCTCTAAATACGGGAAAGTAATAGTCATCCAACTCATCTTCATTTAATTATACTAAAATGGCTATAATGCTCAAGAAGCCGAGAAGTTAAACAACCCAATTCACTTCTGATGTTAGAATAACTGCTTCTTCCATCCTGTAGTAGTGTATTGCATATTGCTTTGAAGTCATTTTAATGGTCACCACCTAGTGCCTGGTATATTCAAGGCTAAGATTTTTGTATGTTCCTGCCTATCATCCTTTCCTTTAAATGAAACTTTCAACTTCCAGAGCACTGGAACAGGCTGCCCAGGGGGGTTGTGGGGTTTCCTTCTCTGGAGACATTCAAATTCTGCCTGGATGCCTTCCTGTGTAACCTCATCTGGGTGTTCCTGCTCTGGCATGGGGATTGGACCAGATGATCTTTCGAGGTCCCTTCCAATCACTAACATTCTATGATTTTTATTGCCTAGTGTGGAATTTTTTGTTTGATTGTTTTACTTTATTTTTATTGAGTAAGGCAGGGATATAAAGCAGAGGAAAAAGGATGAGCTAATGTTTGAAAATAATCTCTCCACATTAGCCACTCAATAAAAATCATAGTTCTTGTTTTGAATGCCTGAGGGCAGTATTTACAGAGCACATCTCAAACTGCAGACTGTAGCAAATTTGTTATGTTTCGGGTAGATCTCATTGAAATGTTTTGCTCTTTAAAGAGAATAAACTATAAGTAGTAAAAAATGGGATTATTCTTGTATGCAGTAATCACCTTACTTGTCTTAGGAGGAGCTATGACAACTGTGAGCGAGAACTATGTAAATACTATAGTTAATGTGCAGATTTTGTAAATGAGCAGAGCTCTGGGCAGGCAAACATTATCTGTTAATGAACTGGCCCAATGCAGATAAGGACAGTTCTGAACCAAGAAAACTTTTTTGGGGGTAAAAAAGGGAAGCAAATTCTGATTTGACATCTTTGTTCTGCTGCACAGCTTGTAAGCTGCACAGCAGGGTTTTTTTTGGTGGGTTCAGTTCCTAAGCACAGAAGAGAGACCTTCTCTGGCATACTGTATAATCACTGAATGATCAAACTGGTGAATCACTTTCAAATGGTGACACTTATGTAGGCATTGGACATAGTTCAATGATCTCACAGCCTCCACAAATTTAACAACCTTGGATTTTTCCGTTGAAAACAGGAAAATAAAGTATAAGACTTAAAGGTACCAAGCATAAGACTTAGAATGTTAATGTTTGTTTGCAAATTCTACCCTTGGGTATGCAGTTCTGTCATTTCTATTTGCTCACTGCAAGATGCTTATGTTTCAAAATTTAGAATAATTTCTATTCATTATTTTTTTGGTTTTATACTAGCAGGTCTAGGTAGCCCATTATTTCAGTTCAATAAACATATAAGCATAATAGGTTTCATAATAGAATCTGTTATTTGGGTTTTTTTGAGAAGTTAGACAAATATTTGTAATACAAAATACTGCAAAATTCAGTAAACACAGATTAGCAATGGGCTCTGGTATTTGATTTATATTTTAAATTACTAATTAAAGTCATTAACTTGTAAAGACTTTAAATTTGTACATCTGTGAGAGCCAAAAGTTAATAAAAAGTTTACAACTTTACAAAACTGCTCGTGGATTTCTACCTGGTAACAAAACAAGTTTTTCCAGCAAAGAGTAGATAATAATGTTACATTTATTATAAATGTATTAATAAAGCAGTTCAACCCTCATATTTATTTATGTCAGCACATAATGCTTACAGAAATTTTCGATCATGACACTATGTCCTGTTTTGTTTTGTTTATTTTTCAGTGAATTCTGATGTATAGAACATGGATTATTCCAGGACACTTCACATCTTTAGTGATTTAGCAGGAAAGAGACAATATGAAATCATATTAAAACTATCACAAGCTACAAACTGTAGGCAGCAAAATGGTCATTTTAGTTTATGCTTTGTATTTTCTGTCTCCTAAAAGCTTAGAAGCCTGCTTGGGATATAAGCAAGGTATTTTCTCTCTCTAAAGACACATTAATAGCACCCTTTTTATTGTCTACATTCTAGTGGTCTCATATGATTTGAATCCCAAAATATCTAATCAGAAATCTTGATTTCTAATTCATCTTTGAAGTTTGGATGCATTTTTCATAAGTTCTAAAAATAAAGAGTTCTGTCTTCTGCAGCGACATGTCATGCATATGTATGAAGGCACTGTGACAAAATTCCAAGGCATTTTAAGAAATGTTAATGGAAGAGAAAACATCCTAGCAAAATATGATGCAGCATTTTGGTCTTTTACATATGGGAAGTCTTTGAATATATCAATGTAATTAAGGGCAACCCAGTGACAACAGCACACAAAATAGAGTCGTGCACTGGAGTTATAGACTGGAGACTGTTAGAGGTACAGTCTAACAGTGAAGCACTCATTTTCTGGAACATAACATCTTATAGGAGTGTGTGGGTAAGCTTAATGCGCAGTCCAATTACACCGGAAAACAAGTAAAGGGGAAAGAATAAAGCTGCTGAAAACTGCTATTATTGAGAATGACTGATTCACAGAGCTATGCAAGCTTAGTTCACTGTTCCCATGTTAAAAGAACCCAGTCTAATTGTGTCAGAGGGCTAAGATCATATGAGTGAGCAAATATATATTTTTTATTTTTAGAAAATTTGTAGATTTTTCTATGGGCTCAGAAATAATTCCAACAGGTAGAACAGAGCACCTCCCACTTATCCATAAGAAAAACTAAAAAAAAAAACCCTGTGAAAATAACTCCAAGGACATGAGAAGGGTTAAACGGGTGCTTTTATAGACAGACTTTTACAAAAAATGCTTCCGAGGAGACCTTTTGTAAGAGATGATGCATATATGAGTAAACAAGCATTTTAGAAAAATGTTCTCAAACGCTATAAAAACCCTAAAACCCCATTAGTTTTCAAAGAATGTAATCCAATGTGAAAGTTAGGTGGGAGATAAGGCAAAGTGAGATTCAAGTACCTGACTGTGTCATATAGTCCTTTTGAGAATTTTTTCAAAATCCTCCTAAATTCAGTTCAGGATGTTTCTCTTCCCACATTCACAGGAAGATTGTCCCTGAATCTCATTGTTCTCATGGTTGGAAAGCTTCCTTTAATTTCCAGTCTATGTTTATTCATGGCCAGAGTTGTCTTTTCGTTTCAACGGTGTTTTTTCCCAGCTAGTATTTATATCACCAATATTTCTCAATATTCCTCTTAGTCTTTTTGCTAGAGTGAACAAGCTCGTTCTTTTTGTAGAATTCAGGTTATCCAGTCCCCTCGTGATCTTATTAGGTATTTTTGTATTTTTCAGCATTTTCTTCTTAATCTGGACACATCGCATTAGTCCTAAGAGCACCTGCTGTCATTGCCAAAAAATTACAGAGAAACAGAATCTCAGAAGAAAGTAGAGAGCATGGATGGCACTGAACCTATGATGACACAAGTAGGCTACTACAATTACTGTGAAATGTAGTTTTGCCTTGTGCAGCTGCTACCTATGATCACCTTTATCCCCTCTTCATTATGCACCTACATTTAAGTGTTATTTTAGGCCCTGCCTGCTGAACCCCTTCCCAGTGTCTGTTCCTGGCACCTCAGGAACCTGGCTTGTGAAGCATTTCTCAGGCACTGTAGAGACAGGATAGAAAATAACCATTAAAAGCTGAAGAATAATTTTATTGCCTGAAGCTAAACAATTTTCTGACCTAGATATAGACTTCCCTTTGATGATAAGCCTTAAAAAAAAAAGCCTGTCTAGGTTTGTACGTAGAGATGGATGCACCTGAACAACTGCCTATGAGGGCTGGTAGTATCTAGAAGAGTCATTCCCAAATAAAGCCTTTTCAGCCATATCTGCTCTAGATAGGCAGAGATATTTTTATCCACTGTTCCCTTGCTCCATTAGAGAATAGAGGTATACAAAAATTTGGATAATGTACACAAAATCAATGAAGACTTGACTAAGTAATGGCTAAGCAGTGGAGCCTAATGTAATATTCCAGTATTCAGTGTACTCCACAAGAACACAACTTTTTCCACCACCTTCTTTTGTTATGTAATATTTATTAAGAGACTTTGGATAAGAAGATTGTGGAGTGCAGTGATCAAACGCTAGAAAAAGCAAAAGCAGAACTTCTTGTAAGAGAAATAACTAATTAAATAGTAATGGGCATGGAATCAAAAACCTGTGAGGCTATAAATCCCCCAACCCCGTATCTCACAAAGCTCAATATTAACATTTAAACTCAGTGAGCATTTAAAAGGACTAGTGCTGTGTTCCTCTTTGACCGTAATTGATATGTCAGACTGGCATTTCAGTCTTCTTAAGTCAGCTCCTTCCCCTGACACCAGCAGTACCAACAGCAGAAAGGAAAGTCTGGGCTGAATTCAGATGCGGGTTTCCTTCTCCTCTTTACAGGTGATGCTACCTCAGGACAGAATAAGCATCTGCTGAAGTTCCTCCTGTCCTTCCTACTGCAGTGGGAAGAACTCAGTACTACTGCTGATGGGGAGGAGAAAAACCTGCAGGGAAAACTCTAAGCTAAAAATGCCTACAATGGGAAGGAAAAGGAAATCCTGAAAGGGACGAAAACAAATGACAAATCACTTTAAAAGTGCTAGAGGTAGTAAAATAGTAATGGAAGGAGGCGACAGACAGAGAGGTGTAATTGTTGGGTGCAATTCAGGGGAGAGAACAGAAAAACAAAAGGAGAAGAACAAAGTGAAAGAACAGCAAGAAACGGTGAAATATGGAAGAGGGGGAAAAGCATGCAACAGAAGAATGACTCACAGGTCATAAGAAAGGTCACCAGAAGGAAAGTCAAAAGTGCAAGGAATGAATAAATAAAAAAATACCCAGCACTGAGGCTGTCTCATGTAGGCTGTGTATTTTAATCAACATCCTTAGAATACATTCTACACATCTTTCAATTAAAAAAAGTGTGAAGTCTTGTTTTGTTCTTCCTATTGCACAATACTGTTGAATATAACGGACTACGTATTTAAACAGGGAAAAAAAGGAGGAAGAGAAACCATAATTTATTTTTACTTTTTGGCATCTTCTGGCAGAGGTAAGAACCTTTGGATTGGGCACCGTAAAACTTGGGGAGCAATATTAACTAGAGAGACAACCAAGGATAACACTCGGTTGTTTCCTTCCACTAGAGAAATGGCGGGAGACAGCTGGCAAGGACACAGGATTCAGCAGGACAATGAGGTGACACCAAGGGCAAGGCGTTCAGACCAGCTCATGGGCTCTAAGCAAAACCATCATCTCACTGTCTCACAATAATGCACAGCTGAATGTAATTTTAGGGTTGTATAAATAGTCCTAAAATTACATTCGGCTCTTTATAGGCATACGCGAGGCTGATGCGGCCCCCACTGAAAATGAGTTTGACACCCCTGGCTTATATGGATGAAAACTGGCAGAAACAGGCCCCATATACAAGCAGGTTAGGTAGAGAGAGTGGCATAGCTGTAAAAGGTGTGTTGTTTTTTTGCCCCCATTCAAGGCTTCTGCTCTGTCACAGAGATTGGGGGATTTTTGTGGGATTCTGCTCATTAACTCGTATGACCCTTGTGACCTGCTTCTGGTCTGTGCCTCCTACACGTTGAGTTATCCTGCTCTAATCCATATCTCTAGAAAACAACTAGAATGGCTTGTTTGGCACAAAGTTTTGTTTAAAGCCATCAAAGTTTATGAAGCAATTTAAAATGGGCTTTCACATTCTATTTATAACTACAACTTCTTTATGAAGGCTCCTTACATAATCCTCATCCTTCACGGTCAGCCATTATCACATAATGTTAAGTATTTTTTTCTGAAACTAGTATCCCAGTTTATAAGAGCTAATAAAATACCCGTGCTTGTACACGCTGCACAGTTTGTAATGGAGCTGTTTAAAAATTCCTAGATACAGCAAACAACAGTGAGTTGCCCATCGCATATATTGTTGCCATGAGACCTTCAATATTTTCTCCTGCGTGTCCTCTGTGAGTACTAGAAAATGTTCTGAATATAAATAACTTGTCTAGAGAATCTAAATGACTTTATAAAACAAAGAAAACAACAAAATAACCAGTTCAACAAAAAACCTCTCCCCCTATCCCCATACTATTGTTTTAACTACTATAAGGACGTGGAACAAATCTCATCAGTGCTGGAAACCCTAAATGCCATGTTAAACACACCAAACACCAGACAACACTTTAAATCAACATAGATGCAACAAAAACATTCTATATTTGTCCCAAAAATGCTTTCTGCTTAGGAAAACTCTGTATAGTACTGTATCTTGGTAAAAATACATCTAATTATGATTTGTATATGTAGACAGACATATTTCTTTGCCAGGCTTCAAAATAAAAGTGTCCTCAATGTCTAAAAGAAAAGGTCATATCAAACACAGAAGGAATGAAACAAGCAGGAAATTCTACCAAACTTGTTATTTGGGTCCATAGAATATAACTGAAAACAAGAAATCCCCTCCTAAAGACTATAAATACGGAGTTTCAGAACCACCATAAATATCACATACTAATAAATTACATAGCCAGTTGAATGATTTAAAAATTATACGGAAAGAAAATGGTTTATCACTTTTATAATTGTCCTCGCCAGCCTTAGGTAAAACTTATTTATTCAGAGGCCCTGGAGATCTTAATCCAAGATCAACAGAAGTTGACTGCTCATACAAAGTGAAGCTCAACCCAAGACTATATGAGTTGGTATTTTGTAAACACCTGCGAAACAGTACAATCCATGACATTTTGAAAAGAAAACCTATGTCTCTGAAACAGAGGCAGACTGAAAGCTATTAAAAAAAAATGGAAATGACTCTATTATTCTGCTATTCAGCATGCTTATTGCTGAGATATACTGTCCACATCAAGTATTCTACATTTTAAGAGTAATTAGCAGTCAAATCTTGAGGGGTGAAAAACATCTTAACAATGAGTACAGAATGTTTTAATACAAATTTGCATCTATTTTTGACTTGTTTTCATCTACAGTGACACTGTAAATAAAAACAAACAGAATAAAAAAAACTGTATTAAAATAATGAACTGTAAAGACATTCTATGAGTCTTTAAATATCTACTATACAATAGACTTAAGGGAAAAAATCACATAGAAGTAGTGGAAGATATATTTTAAAATGTTAAAGATCATAGAATAACCTCAAACTTGGATTATTTACTAGAGATATCAGGTAGAATAAATTTTAAAGAGTAATTAATTAGACCATGGAAGGATTTTGGCCATACTAAGAATTATTCTAATTTGATGTAGTAGGTAGCTTGGCAAATGCTACTTAAAGTCAGGAATGAAGACTACTTGGTAGAATGTCATACAGTTTTAATATAGTGAAATGAAAAGGATTCTGGCACAGAAAGGTAAAATTATGTGAAAGTGGAAATTGTGAATTAATTCTGTTAATTGCACTTATTCTTTGAACTGTAATATCACTCTCTGTAACTACCTGAAGGGAAGTTATAGCCAGGTGGGCATTGGTCTCTTCTCCCAGGCAGTTAGCAATAGGACAAGGGGGCATGGGCTTAAATTTTGCCAGGGGAAATTTAGGCTGGATATAAGAAAGAAATTCTTTACGGAGAGAATGATCAGGCATTGGAATGGCCTGCCCAGGGAGGTAGTGGACTCGCCGTCCCTGAAGGTTTTTAACCTGAGACTGGACATGGCACTTAGTGCCATGATCTAGTAAATGGACTGCAGTTGGACCAAGGGTTGGACTTGATGATCTCTGAGGTCTTTTCCAACCCAGTCGATTCTGTGATTCTGTGATCCAGATCACCTGAACAACACCAACTATAAATACTGGATCCTGCATACTAGTATATATCCTATTACATTATGATGCCGCCTTCAACATGTTCCTTTTTAGGTAAAGACCTCGTTTTCTCAAAATGACCAAAGGTGCTTTTCACCTGGAAAAGTGGATAAACTGTGAAGGGTTCTATAGAATTTTAAACTGCCTCTGTATTAAAGCTATGGAGTGAAGCAGCAGTCCAGAGGATGTAGGTCTATTGTGGAACAGGAGGCAATGCACAAAGTCCCTGCCAAGTTGTTGCTGTCCCAGAAGTCAGCTTTGGATATTTGGTGTACTAAAAAGGCCAGAGAATGCTAAATAAAGAGTAATCCAGTGGTTTAATCCAGCCGGGATTTTGCTGAGTGAAAGGCAGCTAGTGCAGATACACTTTGACTAGAGGCAGCATCTATTTCTATGAAGTTATCAGGCTTTGAACAACCAGTAGGATTTTGTCTCACAAGTGTTACCATTTCAGCATGCAGAAAAGTGACACCAGTTAAGGTGACACCACCCCACTTAAAAACATACTGAAGTACCTCGTCTGCTTTAATGAGACTTTGATTTATAATTTAATTGTCTAAGAAAAGAGCTGAGCACACTGATTTGCTTTACCGTGTAGAGGTGATTATTCATTATTAGAGAGAATGTTCTCCATTATTAACCTGGAGGATGCTGATATCTTATATGTAATCCACCTTGCTCAGTGAATGATTTTTAGCATGAAATCTGGCTTTTATTTCAAATGCAAATTTCTCCACATATTGCATTGAAGCAATATATTTGTTAATATAAACACAGGAAAAGGTATTTTAAATTAAGTGGTTATTTGCAGATATTATAAAGCAGAGACATACCTAACACTGATTATCTCTTTACATTGAGGTATCAAAAAGCCTTGGTCTCACCTCTGAAGTGAAAACAATCAGCTTTGTAATACATTTGGGTATAACTCATTGCAACAATGAATGGGAATGAGAAAGGGCAATTTTTTTTCCTGTTTTGAATGAGTTCCAGCATATAAAGTATCTTTAGCAAACCAGCAACAGCACGGATTTTCATAGATTCTGAGAAGACACAAATTTGACTGAAGACAAGGGGAGATAAGGTACTCGGCAAGTTTGAAAATCAGGTTATTGAAAGACTTTTCTAACAATGAACTAATTTAGCTTTGTTACAGCAGAACAAGCTTCAGACAAATGAACCCTAATTTCTGAAGCATCTGGTTTAACTTCTTGAGCTCAGCTTATATTTAATCAAAGAGGTGTACACAATGTACTGATTATTCCTAATGCTACCAGCCCTGCAGAGCTTCTGTTGAGGCTGACTATCCCGGTGGTAGTGTTATTTCAGTCAGTAGATGGCATTAGCTGCCTCAGTGTCATTTTTGCTGTGCGATTTATCAAGAAGTGGGTCAGCCACAGCCTGTGGCTGTGTGTATGTTCCCAGCAGGATGAGGAAAATAAAATTAAAAAAAAAAAAAAAAAAGACTTTCTTTTCGTTTGTTAATTAATCTTGCCATATTTTACTTGTTTCACCGGACAATATAATTAGACAATAAGGAACAGATCCAACAGTAGTTACGCATCTTCAGACATTGGTGTAAGAAGCAGGTAGGCTGGCACAGGCGTTGGTGTTCAGACAGCAAATCCTTCTGCTGTGGGCATTGCTCAGGATTACGGGGGGGTGGCACGGGGGCAGCGAGGACAGCAAAACTGTTCAAAGCCAGGAGGGGAAAGACAGCTGACACAGCTCAAACCCTCTTTTCACCCCTCTGTTCTACCTGACTCCTCCCAGTATCTTCTATTAATGAAGAGCACATTAGACGACAGCGATAGATGTGAAATTGAACAGCGTGGTTTATATTTTGCAGATTTTTTTACACCTAGCAGTTCTTAAAAAGGATGTTTTTCTGTTATCTTTGTGATATAACTTAGGCTGTAAAAATACACACATGTATATATACCATAGACAAAATCTTAATCCTGTATTATTCAAATATCCAATGGGAATGTTCAAATATTCCTCTGAAGTGGTTCCAACCCAAACCCTGCAGTTAAACACCGTGAAAGTGTGTTTGTACGTGTTTGAGACCCACAATCTGAAACTGCCTAGTGCTGAGCAGGAAGCAATTCTCTCCTCATGTAAAAATAAATCAAGCAGATTTTTTTTTTTTCTTCCCTTCCAGACTGAGATGAATTTGACAAACTTCAAAGTCCTTTTCGGTAAAGTTTGAAACACTTCCACTCCCTGCTCCCACAGCCAGCGATTAGAATGTGCACTGAGGAGGTGAGAGAAGCCAAAAGACATGTCAGGGGGTTTCTCAGACCCCAGGTATGCCCCGACCACCCAGCCGGGGCTGCGGCTACTTTGCAGTCTGGAAACCTCTGTTCCTTCCTCAGTCCTCTCAAACCAGTGCATGCATTGCTGCTGATTATTTTCAGTCTTCAGGTTCTACCTGTAGAGCTGAGAAGGTGCTTGTGTTTTGTGGGAAGGGGTTAGATTTTGGAGGGCATAAGGGAAAATGGGTAGATGATATAACTAGCTTTAACTGTCTTATAGGACACACTGAAAATTATATTTTCAAGCACATTTCTTGACTTTTCTCTTTGATATTTGTTTTTCTTATGTGGCTTCCTTGATTGTTCTCACTTGTATTTTCATGGCAACAACTCACAACAGGTATTTCTTATTTGCAGTTAGTGTCTCCTCTTGAAATTTCAGGTGTTTGCTTGTATATCAAAACTAGAGCAAACTTTGAACAACAAATGTAATGATTTTTCTGAAGAATCCACACTGAATATGCATATGATCTGTTTTCCATTTTACAGCAAAAGTAGGTTTATGTACAGCTCTATTCTTTTATCTTACTTGCCAACTCTAATTATTGATATATATGACTGGCAAATCCTTACCTAGTCAAATGGTTATATGCTCAGGCAAATCAAGAAGTGACTGCCTCAGTACCTTTAGCGCAGCTATGCACAAACAGAGACTCATCTAAATTTGCCCTCATTATTTTATACTGTGATATATTCACTCAAGTGCCAAGCCAAAACAAGCGAGAGTTTTTTCTCAAACTGGCATGGAATGTAAATGCAATGAATGAGCTATAAACAAGTAACAAATGTCCCCTTTTGTTAAAACTCTGTAGTAGTGGGCACACCCTCTTCCAACCCTTTAAATATAAATATTTTGAGTTCCTTACCTAACTATTTGGAGTATTCGCTCGCTGTAGGGGGAGTGGAAGAATGGTATGGCTGGCAGTGTGGAGATATTATCTCAGTTTTGCAAGTGGGTAACTGAGGCACAGAAAAATTAAAGGACTTTATCAGGCTTGTATACAGCATTATGGAAAATCTTATTCCCAAATTTCCCATTCTAGTATCTTTACATCAAAATATTGCAAATACCCTGCCATCCATAGCTTTTTAAGTGGCAATATAAACCAAAAATGTTATATTGAAAGATACAGTCAGAACATAAAAGCAAATAAGCAAAATCAGCAGCACAGTGAAAGAAACAAATCTTGAAATGATGCTTGATGCACTCTCCTAGTAAGCACATTTCCTCTGCTTCACATTTCAGCATCTCTCATGTTTTAGTTTTCTATAATGACTAGCAGTGTAGCACAACATCTTCATAACTTGGAGGTAAACATGGGTTTAATGTTTAAATGAGACATTAATATACAGACAGCTAGCTAGAACACAAGGGTGTGATGCTGCTTCTGCCATAGTCAATCCTCCAGATAGCAACACAAAATGGAGAAAAATGAGGATAAAAGGCCCTTATGTATACAGAAATCCGGGATACGAGTTCATCAAGGGTAAAAGACTTCGCTTCCAGCCATTAAAACATCCAACACTGGAAATGTAAGGCTTCTTGCCAGCCTAAATATGGCATCAGACTAGCGAGTTCACAACATACAAACCTTTTACCCCACAAGGAATTCTCAGTTAAAAGCCAGGAGAAATTATTTCTGGAATAAACCGAGAAAACAGAACCAGAATTCTTTAGAACTGTAACCCAACTTCCTCTGTTGTCACAAAATTAATGCCACACGTACAAATGGCAAATTATGTCAGGATAATTATTTATTCTACAAAAAAGGACTCTGGATTCAAGTTCAAACATCATATTTTTTTCCAACAGCAAAGAAAAACAATGACAATTTCAGTCCCAAAACACTGACTTGGCAGAAGGCCTGTGCTGCTGTTCTTAAATTCAATGACACTGAAAGCTCAATAAAATAACTTTGCCTGGGAACTCACAAGACGGAAAGAACAAATGAAGAGACCCAGTTCTGAAGGGAAATTAAGAATTTAGGAAGACTCACAACAGTGACTGTTCTAGAAGCATTTTCCAGGGTTGAAACTTGTGTTTGATATTTTAGAAGGATAACTGAAAGGAATGAAATTTCAAGGCAAGCAGGAAAATATCAAGCCATCTCAGATACCAATGCATTTCTAGATAGATAATCATCCATATATACTTCATTCCCTGAACAATGCAATGACAATAAAATCTCCACACACATTAGGACAAGAGAAGAGATGATTAGATAAAACAAGTATCCTGAGCCTTTTCAAAACAGAAAAATCCCCCCAGCAACTCTTCAAACATGAAATGACAGTCATTATAACAGATGAAAGTTTTTGTTTAATGGCAGTCATTTCCAAATTTGTAATTTTCAATGACTTAAACATCTGCTCAAAATTCAGTTCATGTCTGAATACCCTGAATGTTTCATATCGTGCACATAAACATTACTAGACTATTATATATGACTTTGTAGGCCTGGCTCTAGGCATTTAACACTAGGAAAGCTCCCTAGCTAATACCATTTTCTAAGATTTGTGAAACAAACTCAAATTACCAGATGAGGGCAAACATTTTAGAAAGTGCAAGCACTTTCCTACACAGAAGCCAGGCAATAAGGTCAATTATCTGTGTGAAATTATTTATTTTTCTGGGTTTCTTTGTCCTTCACCTGGCTGCATCTCCCCAGCAAGGCCGGGCCTACGTGGTTCAATATGATATAACATTTTATGCCAGCTGAATTTCGATCTTTTTTTTTCAAAAGTATTTGCCATGCTGGAAGACGACTAGGCTTGAGTTGCACAGATAAACACCACAAATATTGACTCACATTTGGCATTTCCAGAGCTGCATAATGTGATTCACACACAGTCTGTAGTCCTGGAGCAATCCTGAACAACAAATAATATGCTGGAGACCCAGCTCAGTGTAAATATCTAAATAAATAAATTACTGGACCACGTCTTACACCATAATCTGGCCCCAAATAGAAGAATAGCCTAATATTACTTGGAAATTGTTATTATTTAGTAGAGAGAGTATTTTTCTGACAAGTCCTAATGCAGTTTTCCCTTTATTACTTGGCTGAGTGCTGTACTGAGCAGCTCCTTACAAAAATATTGGAATAATACTGTTAGGCAATACAACACTTCGAAAGGATAAGACTGAACTTCCAAGGATTTTCTACTGCTATTTTTTTACTAATGAAGCTGCACAAATGCAGTCAGAAAGCAACTAATCCAGCAGGTAAAATGCTAGCCTTGAACTTCGGATTCAGTTCTGTCACAGAAATGATCTATCACAGTGAACTCATATGAAATTTGACGGGTCACTAAAGGATTTACTTCCTAAGTATGTTTTAGTAGATACTGAATATCTTGGTGCATCACAGTGTGAAGATGTCTGTTCACTGTTGTGAACTACTAAAATGACAGACCATGAAGATACTGCTTAATAACACACATGCACAAAGTTTAATATGGGCTTTATAAAAAATTGGCACAAAGGTAAGATTAAGAAATTGTCAAATGTGGTATCATAATTTCTTACATGGAATACTAAGGAATGTAGAAAACACAGCACAGACATTCAAACACTACATGAAATGTATGTTTTCCATTTGCCAGCCTGTGCTGACCTCCAGGGTCCCTGTCCAGCCCTTGGATATTAAGACAACTGTGACAGACATCTGACCATTAACTGATTTTGCTTATGCAATAAGTTTCCTCATTCCTCTGATCGTTTTAACAATCCTTCTCTTCACCTGCTCTAATACGGATTTATCTCTGTGGAAGCGTGATGTATTATATAGCATTCCAAGTGGAATTTCACCTGTGTCTTTCTAAATTAACACATGTCAATTTTTCCTGAACATCTTACTCGATAACTCCTAGAAATCTTTCAGTTTTCCATGGTGGCTTCTCTAGTCACCTGTGAACTGATATTTTGTTTTCTTCTTTGTTGTTTCAAGGAATGAGAGCCCAGGTGGGGTAGACTTTTTATTTCCTTTTTTTTTTTTTTTAATTATTTTTTTAAATCATCGATTCCTTCTCGTTTTTTAGTTATGCATACCATGTATTTCCAATGATCCTATCCTCAGTCTTGACCCTTTTCACAAAAAGATATCAATCCTTCTACAAGTTGCCAACGCTTTACAATATGTACCAGAAGCAAATTTCTTTAGTTTTCTGAATTTCTGGGGCCCGTTGTTAAATGAATAACATTGATTCAAGATTAATGGTCCTTTAAGAATCGTGCCAATAGCCTCCTTCCTATCCAATAACTTTAAATATAGGCCATCATCATGGCTACCCCTTCTGACAGTTTGTTCATCACTTTTACAACATAACTAAGACCTCTTTTAAAACGTGTTTCTGTATCAAATACTAGCAAGTCCATATAGCTAAAATTCACTGAGCTTCCTTTCTCAAGAAAAAAACCTCTGTATCATCAAAGAACATGGTCAATTTAGTCTGGTATGGTCTATATTTGGTAATTCCACATGGTCTATTCTCCATGCCCTTAATTACTGTTTTCTTAAAATATCTTCTAAATCCTTGTATATTACTGAGGTCAGACTAATGGTCTACCATTGCCCAAATCCTATTTTAAGATGAAAGCAAGAAGAAAATTTTTGTGTATAATAAAGTGCCTTTTCCAGGCACACTTTAAATCATAGATTTTTAAAACATCATTTTCTAAATCTAGGACATCTCTAAATTATTTACAGTTTTTAGAAAAACACAGGCAATAGGAAATGAAAATAGGCATGATAAATCAAAAAGAAAACAAAAATACTCAAATATGTTATAATTTCGGAAAACTTATGGCAATTATAAATGCTCATTGTTCAGATTATTTTAAAACAAATATGTGTTTCAATCAGTTTATTTTGCTTATTGAAATGGAGTTTAAAATAAAAACAAATTTGAAAATATAAAATAGCTAATATTTATGCTTGTTTTTCTGGGGAATTAATATTTCTCTTTAATATAACCCTTCTGTCAGGAAGAAATATGGAGCTGATCCTCCGATGTGGAATTTCTAGACTACAGTCTTCCATGTCTCAGCTGAACTGATTCAATGGTTTGTGATTTCACTATGTTTACTGAGGAGATGTGGTTACGAAACACAAGGGTAAACCGGTATTGTAAAAAATGATTTAATTTTCAAACTGACTGCCAAAGAACAAGGACTTCAGAATATTCAGAGTTGCTGCACACAGGCAGCTCTGAGACGAATGCATGATTTGGGTTCTCATCATTACTTCAAAGGAGGTTTCTTATTTGGGTAGCATCTGTGTGCTTAGCTTTAAGGACTCAAAAAAGTCATCTTTGTTTAAGTAGCACGTGATGAATATAGAGAGCACGAGCCAGCAGTTCTTACACAGACATAATTTCCATAAAGTAAACAGTAACATGCTACTTCTAAAATACTCTAGATGTGGTTTGAGTTGAAAATTGCACATAAATATAAATAATAAAAAATAGACATCTTTGGCTATTAGTTTTAATATAACCATGTCCACTCATAAAACACTTCATATAAATCACTGATACTGCTCTTCAGTGACCAGTCAATGCTGTTTTACACATCTATAGAAAGGTTTGAAAGATGTTAGTTAAGAATTATGTGAAATGATGTTAATGTAATATTAAAAACTGCCGATGGCTTAGTTTTCAGTAAATCTTTATGAGAAGAATAAGAAATTTACAGTTATCTCTGTACTTCAAGTACCAGTCTATGGGTTATTTAACTGGAAAGCACAATAGATTTACATGTTCTGTTTGTAGTGAGGAACTGCAAAATAGAATAATATCAGTCCTCGCTATCACAGACACTGAAACAAGCTCATCCATCCTCCGAAGATAAGAAATCTGTACACCAAAAATATTTGCAATGAAAATGCAGAATCTTTATTTAAAGCCAGTGTTGAGGACTCAGATGCAATCTCTTGTGCTTATAATAGTACAAAGAGAGTAGCTGCAAAAAAAGGGGAGTGCTATAGGATGCAGATAGTATAGGGTGAGGAAAGTGTGGGCTGGATGAATGCATGGTGAGATGGATCCTGAACTGTCTGGATGGCAAAGCACAGATCAATGGTGCAGAGTCTGGGTGGAGACCTGTAGCTAGTGGGGTTACCCAGGGGTCAGTATTAGGTCCAGTCCTGTTCAACCTGCTCATCAATGACCTGGATGAAGAGACTAAGTGCACCATCAGCAAGTTTCCTGATGATACCAACCTGTGTGGAAGGCCTGACACACCATAAGGCTGTGCTGCCATTCAGCAAGACCTGGACAAGCTGGAGGACTGCGAAGAGAAGAACCTAATGAAGTTCAACATGGGCAAGTGAAGGGTCTTGCACCTGGGGAGTAATAACCCCAGGCACCAGTAGACGTTAGGGGCGGACCTGCTGGAAAGCTGCACTGCAGAGAATAACATGGGAGTTCTGATCGACAACAGATTGACCTTGGGTCAACAATGTGCCCTTGTGGCCAAGAAGGCCAACGGTATCCTGGGGTGCATTAAGAAGAGTGTGACCATCAGGTCGAGGGAGTTTCTCCTACCGCTCTACTCTGCCCTGGTGAGGCCACATCTGGAATACTGTGTCCAGTTCTGGGCTCCCCAGTTTAAGAAGGACAAGGAGTTACTGGAGAGAGTCCAGCGGTGGGCTACGAAGATGATTAGAGGCCCGGAGCATCTTTCTTATGAGGAAAGACTGAGAGAGCTGGGTGTGTTCAGCCTGGAGAAGAGAAGGCTGAGAGGAGATCTCATCAATGTTTATAAATATCTCAAAGGAGTTTGCCAAGTGGATGGGACCAGACTCCTTTTAGTGGTGCCAGTGGTTCAATGATAGGATGAGGGGCAACAGGCACAGGCTGAAGCATAGGAGGTTCCAGCTGAATATAACGAGAAACTTCTTTACCTTGAGGGTGCCAGAGCCCTGGAACAGGCTGCTCAGAGACGTTGTGGAATCTCCTTCTCTGGAGACATTCAGGACACGCCTGGACACATTCCTGTGCAATCTGCTCTGGTGAGCCTGATTTAGCAGGTGGGTTGGACTAGATGATCTCCTGAGGTCCCTTTCAACCCTAACTATTCTGTGATTCTGTGAAAGAAAAGTTCTTTAGTTCTAAAAAGCTAAATGCTTTCTTCTGAGACTCCCTTTTATCAACAACTTCAATATCTTTTCATTATAAAAATTGTTTTACAAATCACTATTAGCACTTCTATGTCCATCCCAACAACCTTTCCTCCATAATATCATAATTTATATGCAAAAAATAATGTGCCTGATTTAATATGCTTATCGGTCCTTGTACTAATTAATGCATACATATTTTCCATCAGCAGTTGAGATTAGTAACAGTAATTTAAAAAATATACAAACTGTATGTCAAAATAATCACTAAGCCATCATGAACTCTTTATTTGTGCATGCCAACATTCTCACCCCTGCAAGTGCGCTTAGGATAGAATTTGGTAGTTTTTAGCATAGCAATTTAAATCACAATGCTTTTGACAAGGAAACTGCAATCTAATTACTACATATACTGGCCATCTTGAGAATCACCTCTGCCAAAGTACAACAGACACATACTTATTTAGAATCTTTCTTCAGCACAATAGATACAACAGAACAGACATTTATGGAGGAAGTCTGCATCACCCATGATTAAAAGGATCTGAAATGCCAAGGATTTAAATTTCCACCTTTGTCTGCTGGTACGCTGATGGACACAGACAGATTTGAAGAGTTGTAAGGACACCCAGTTATACTGACCAATTTTGTGCAAACTCTTTATGTTATTTTATCTGTTTTACTACAGCAGAACCTAATGAGTTGAATATAGGAACTATAGCAATGCACCAGGACACTGATTCCACTAGTCTAGACCAGTAAAGTCTTCGGAAATTCATTGGAGGGAATAATTTCTTTAAATGCTGTTCAGCTAGGGAATCCCACTGGAAGTGGTATTTATTTTTATTTTCGGTGCTAGTGTCATGCAGGCTAAAAGCTGTACTTCTGAGATAAGGTGTACTTCTTGTCCCCTAAGCTGTGCTTAAGAATTGTTATTTAAAATGTTGCCTAGGCACTTTACAGTGATTTTCCAAGATGTATTTCATTTTCCTTGGAAATATTTTATTTAAGCTTTTTTTGACCCCATAAAATACTGTCAACTTTTGTAATACATTTCAAATACATGATAGTGACATCATTAGTAATCAGTACTGTGTGTTGCCTCTTTTTTGTGTAACTTCAATAATCCTTAGATAGATTAGTATTTTAACTGGACCTCTTAGGGCACTAAGGGCTTCAAGAGTGGGATTTGTCTCACTTGACTCTTCATACTAAGTCTGAGCTAACAGCAGAATAGGAAGAACTAAAATTAGGTAAGATTAATCCATGTCTTGACAACTTTATGAGGTGACATGCATTGCACTGTATTTTTTTTCTCTAGAAGACAGCAGCCTGGGAGACAATCCTTGCCCCCCAAAAAGAGAGTGAGTTTTATGAGAATATTAAGTGAGGGAGGGGGAAAAGCAGAGCACGGGTCAATATGAGCCTGTGAGAAACATGAAAGCTATTTTACAAATATATAAACAGAAGAAGTAAATTTCACTTTGGCTTAAATTACTCTACATATAGCTTTAGTATCAACTACAAGGAAGAAAACCAGAAAGAAGAAAAAAAGACCTCAAAAGTATAAAAAGCAGTTTAGTATTATTTTATATATGATTGCATTTACACTATGACCAGTATATTAAAAAAAAAAAAAAAGAAAAAAGAAAAAAGATTCATTTTATTTGGTTAGAGAGAGAACGAAAAGGAAGGGATTTTTCCATGCATTTGGCTTTTGGAAGCATTCACTGTAATTGAATCCATGTGAAAAGGTGGGTTGCTATATACAAGTTTCATTTATATGAAAATGACCACCTGCTATGGTAATGAAAAAGTCAGTATGTTAAAACTTGAGAAATATCTTTTTATGAGCTATTCCTTCACCATCTTTACAAAGTATCACAGAATGGTAATATAAGCTATTTTTCATATTTTCTTCTTGAAGTTTGAAAAGAAGATAAGAACTCTTAACAAAGAACAAGAGTAAGAACGGGAAAAAAGGATTTGACCCCAGTCTTCCATCACCTACATCACCATCACCTCTCCAAAACAAAACAAATAAAATACAATGAGTTTTTGACTACCTCTAAAGCAATTCTCCATTTTGTATTCAAAAGCTGTAATGTTTTCCTATAGCCTCAGATATGAGAAACTGAGAAATGGCTAAGAAATCTACCTCATTCCCTATTGCCACATAATCCTATGCAAGTATATGAAATCCTTGGTTGAACAGTATTGCCTTAGTTATCAATCTGTCATCTTTGAATCCTTTTCCACTTGCCTATTACTTGCTATCAGAAGACAGATTTGTTAATACCTATTACAGCTAATATACTTGTGTTCTAGAATAAAGTATTTTACACTGGAGATACTGTGGATATCTGTACTTACAGGATTGTAATTATGGTTCAGTAGAAATGGTACAACAACTCTCTTGATTTGAAGGAAAGGAAGCCAATGGACTACTGGCAAGTATTTATTTTGTTCCTAGCCTTTTGAATTAATTCCCTTCTCTCCTATTCAGTTTACAGGGTACCTGACATGCCAGTTGTTTGGACACATTACACAAAAGTCTTACATATACTAGAACATGTGGCATTTTGAAACTGATAACTTTGGGAAACTTCTTTTTTTTAATGTTGAACATACTTTTCATTATTTGGAAACTAAAGATTATGCAGATGATGCTGGATTCTAGAAATTAAACAAAATAGGTAATTATAACAGGATTTCATGTAGACCAGATACAGACATGCTAGCCTTGGACATTTTATTAAGTTAGTCATTTCCTATGTGGAGACGACCATAGCAGCAATACTCCTAACAAGGAGATTTCAACAGGGCATTTAAACACTTCTTGGAGATTTAGGGTTGAAGGAGTTTAGAGCAGCAGAACTAAATAACTGGCATGTGTTTTGCACATTAGCACTCAAGCTAGTTATAAAACAGTTACAAAAAAGGGTACAGAAATACTTAAAAAGAAAAACAAACCAACGATTCCCCCAGAAAGTAAGAATAAAGGGTGGTCCGACCAGAGCTTAGGGTTCACAGATATACAAAATATATAATGCTGTTCTTACACAATAAACCTGCTCAAATCTGTTGCTGCCCTTATTAGGACCATTTAAGTTTCTCAGCAGTTCATGGCTCAGTATAAAAATGTATATAATTTAAGCAGTAAATCACAGCTTGGCTTTTATCTTCCCTGTGAGGACTTGGCAATTTAAAATATCCCTTTGGCCCTGTTTTAATTTTGTGCAGCTTTTCTATTTTCTGAAGAGATATACTAATATACTCACTCTTTGGAACATCTGTGTAATCTATAATACTTCAGCCAGGCAGAGGCTTTTTCCACTAGAAGAACCACCTTTGCAAATTAGAACGTCCTTCTGAAACAGCTGTCATTATACTCAGTCCCTCTTCCAAGCACATCCCACTGAGGTACCAAAGCAATCACCAGCCACCAACCAAAAAATCAGCTTCAAAGCCCCAAGAAGCATTTGTTATGGCTGAACTTCAGGTAATCTGAAGTCTAGACAGGGTGTGTCTTATTTCTAACAACCTGTGACTTCTGTAACCTGCTCCTTAACCAGAATTTGCTGAAATAAACATAAAAGGTTTCCATTGCCTTCAATTAACTTTTTCTCAAGCTTTAGCTACTTCTTCTTATCCTCACCCTCCCACTCACCTTCCCAATATATGTACCGCATCCTTCTGCTCTATTTTGCTGCTTCCAATTAGTTGTGCTTTCTATCCCACTGACTTCCCTCTGTTCACTCTTTAGACTGCTTTTTTTAATTACCTCTTCTTTCTTGCAAACTTCACTCCTCTTGCCCTTATAAAAGTGCTAGTCACATGTTAATCACAATCTCCTCTTGTCATATCCATTACTTAAAACCCTTGCTATGACCATCTGTGAAAAAAAAGCACTGGTGAGACCACATCTGGACTTCTGTTTCCAGTTTAGTTTTCCCCAGTTTGAGAGAGACATGGTCATACTGGAAACGTGCCCAGAGAAGAGCCCCAAAGGTCATTAAGGGACTGGAGCATCTGTCATATGAGGAGAGGCTATGAGAGCTGGGACTGTTCTCTCCAAGACTTGCAACTGATTCATCCCAGTGAGAGGGAATTGAGGCAAAAATGCCAGGAGGCTTGCATGGACAAACAAGGAGCTGCCAGTAAAACTCAAACACAAAAAATAAAGCATGCAGAAGCTGGAAACAGAGAGAGGCAGCCTCGGAGAAATACAGAGATACTGGCTGAGCATGCAGTTAATAAAGTCATAGCCTACCTGGAATTGAACCTGGCAAGGGATGTTAAAGACAACAAGAATGGTAGAGTCACCATCCCTGGAGGTGTTTAAAAAGTGTTTAGATGAGGTTCTTAGGGACATGGTTTAGTGCTAGAGTTAGGTTATGGTTGGACTCGATGATCCTGAGGGTCTCTTCTAACTGAAATGATTCTATGATTCTAAGAAAAGCTTCCATAAGCACATAGGTGACAAAAAGACGACTAGGGAAAATGTGAACCCACCGTTGAATGTGAACTAATGACACAGGACACAGAAAAGGTTCAGGTACTGAATACCTTTGTCATCTCAGCCTCTACTAGGCAAGACTAGCCTTCAGGAATCTCAGGCCCTGGAGACCAAAGGGGAAGTCTGGAGCAAGGAGGATGTACCCCTTGGTGAAAGAGGACCACGTCAGGCAATACTTAAGCAAACTGGGCATACACAAGACTGTGGTCCCTAATGGGATGCACCCACCAGTGCTGAGGGAGCTGCCTGCTGCCATTTCAAGGCTACTCCTGATAACCTTTGAATGATGGTGGCAACTGGGAGAAGTGTCCAAAGAATGGAGGAAAGCAAATGTTGCTTCAAACTTCAAGAAGAGCAGGAAGGAGGGCCCAGGGAACTACAGGCTGGTCAGCCTCACCTCCATCCCTGGGACGGTGACGGAGCATGTAATCTCAGAAACCATCTTCAGGCGCATGAAGGACAAGAAGGTGATTGGGACTAATCAGCATGGGGAAGTCATGCTTAACCAACCTGACAACCTTCTGTGATGAAATGTCTGACTTTGTAGATGAAGGGAGAGCAGTGGCTCTTCTCAGCATTGATTCAATAAGGCTTTCAACACTATCTCCTGTAAGATCCTCATAAAGAAGCCAGATGAGCAGGCAGTGAGGTGGTTTCAAACAGGCTGAACAGCCGGGCGATCAGGTGTTGATCAGTGGTATACAGTCTAGCTGGAGGCAACTAACTAAAGGTTGTACCACAGGGGTCAGCACTGGGTCCAGTCCTATTTAGCATCTTCATTAATGGTCTGGAAGATGGGGGAAAGTGTACCCTCAGCAAGTCTGCAATCTGTTAAAAGCAAGCAGTTCAAACTGAAAGTGGTAAGAGGACAGCAGGTAAACAACAACGTATTCCTCTAAACCTCACACTCCTAGAGCCAACTGCTATCATCTGTTATCTCTTTTGTTGCTTTTTTTGTCCAATTTTAGATTGCAAACACTTTAGGGCATGGATGACATTTTTTATTTGCTTAAGATGTGAACAGCAGTTATACATAAACCATATAAATAATTAATAATGATAAAAGCAGCAGTGCAATAGCAAAATAGAGCTTCACCTTGCATTTAGGAATCCAATAATCCAAAATAAAAACTCAAATGGAGAGTATTTTCCACCTTAATAATGCTACAGAAAGTTAAAAAAAAAAAAGAGACCCTAAATTTCAGAAATTCAAAGAAAACTTGACTTTTTCTGCAGAAAAAAAAAGGCTCTCTAATTCAAAAGGTCAGATAGAAAATGTTAATGAAAACAGAACCCAGTCAAGTCAAATAAAATAAGAAAATAAACAGGGATTTCGCCCCAGGCAGCTTGATCTGATTTAAGCAGCATTCTTGGAAGAATCCAGCTGTTGTTTACTGAAATGTAAAATAGTGTGCTTATTCTTTTATGTGACAGCATTCATGATCCTTCAAATCAGGCTGTAGCATATTTCTTCTCATCGACAATAATAATTTTATGTACACGTACTAATCTGACCAATTACCTGAAAGCTAATTACTCAGACCTTACAGAATGGGACAGCTAACCCAATGCATTTTGATTTTAATTACTGGTATTGAATAAGGAGCACTGCCAAATACATCCATACATTAATGTTTCACAACAGAATTACAGATATTTTAATAGTGATTGAACAAGACTGTGATCACCTATGTTTTATAGACTCAGAGCTTAATCTAATTTTAGCTAATGCAGAGCTGGGCTATGCTGTGGCAATTACAATACATTATTGATTTTAAGAATTTACTTCTTTCTCTTTATACACACTGAACTTCAATGTTGTGACACTGTAATTCCCTCAAGACAGCAGGATAACAGGGAATGTTCAAAATGATGTATTATTAAGAAGAAAAAGCCACAGCCTTCCTCAGGAATATAACTTGTGGCAAGTTTAGACATAGACTTAGCCCAGGGTAAGTGAGCTCTCAAAATCATAAGCTGCAAAACCCATCTGCACTTCGATCTAACACATCTCTAAAGACAACGTGCAGTCTGTCCCCACCTGTAGTTCCTGATTTTTGGAGAAAATTAATGAAAGGCTAGTGCTACTACTGAAAAATATTGTTTCCTTCCTACATCATTGTGCTAAGCTATGTTCTACATATTCGCATATATTATATACATTCTGTATTACTGCACTAAAAATTCAGTGTGATTTTGTGTCGCTTAAAAAGCTAAAAAAGGTCAGCAGAGAGAGATACGCTCCCACAATCCATGCTAAAATGGTTATTTCAGTCTCATGGTCTCCAAGCTTTCACAAGTGCTTTAAGAGGAGATTGGAAAGAATTTGCTGCCCACTCACGATGATGTCTCATAAACGGTTCTTCAAAAACAGATCAAAGGCTGTAATTTCCATGCCATTTCTGTCCAATTTCCTTTTCTCTTAGTGTTTTCATTTTTGAAATGGCTATGATTGCAATCCAATTTTGCCCACACAGCACTGCAGGTCTAAATGAACCATTTATCACAAACTTTTTGTCCTTTGGCTGCTCGTGATTTTATTTGCTTTGCAATTTTTTAATTTCATTTTTTTTGGTACTACTTATACTGCATTGCAATTACCTTCATAATTATACCTGCAGCGATTTACATTATTCTGCTCCCAGATGCATCATCAAGACTTCTGATCCAACCCAATTGCACTTAAATATTGATGTTAATTTTTCCTCCTCCTCCTCCTCTATCACCAACAAGATTTTCACAAGAAAAACTTCTCTTTTTTGTCCTTCCCACAGCATGTTCAGAATGCTGATAGCTTGCCTTGTTTTTTGCTGAGTGGGATTGCCTTACTTTACATGTGAACCTCGCACCTTATTTTTGACCCCCAAAAAATTAATGTATGAGAAAAAGAGTCAAGATGAGAAAGGTTACCCTATATTCCATTGATTCTCATTATCTCACTAGACAGATGTCATATTTAGAGTAATAGTTGTGTTGTTCTTCTTCAGTATAAAATAGTACCAGCCATAAGCAGACAGGTTCTCTATCATTTGTCTAAATGCTTTTGGCATTCCTTGCCTCTGATTTACGAAAAAACAAACAAAAAAAACCCAACAAAAACCCTCTTATGACTCAGTTTAACCAACAAATGATCTTTCAAAAGAGAATTAAAGCCCTTTCATCTGTTGCCTTTTAAAAATTAGGAAAGACATTTCAGGGTTCAGAGTCATCTAGCCCTTTATAAGAAAGGCCAAAGAACAATATATTTTACTTTAATATTTACTGTTTTCCTCCAGTTTCCCTCTCTGTTCCAATACTTGACCTTTAATAATAGTGTTATTTATCACAGTGTATGCACATCAAAAGATTAAATATTATTTCAAGGATACATTTTATTGATATACTTTTCTTCAAATTTATCTTTCAATATAAAACAATATGGCGTATTACAAAAATGCAAAATAGATTTGTTTCAGACTTAATGGTCTTTAAAGTGAGAAAAATAAACTATATATGATCACTGAGGGATGATAAAATGAGACAGATAATAAAGTAATAAATACAGCAATATTCAGAAGTCTCTGCAGACTGGTGATACATGGCTAAAATACCTCAATTTTTTGTTGCCACAGTGTTCACATCACTGACTCTAGTACCTCACAATATTTCAGCTACATATGGTATTCTGAGAAGGCTAAATGAAACTGTCCTGAATTCTAACTGAAGGGAAATGAATATATATATAAAATAAACTTATATGTAAATAGATATGATAAAAATAGATATAAAAATTAACTAAAACCTTATATATGTATATATGTATGTATATTTATTTATTTTACACAGTATCTAACTCATAAAATCTCTGAATATATCTAATAGAATCTGTGTTTACTAATGATGCTAACAAGGAGCAAAAGTTCCCCCTAAACTTTCATGGATGGATCTGTGTTACACTTGGCCAGACTGACTCAGCTCAAAGCTTGATTTGGTAAGGTAGTGGAAATCACTGGATGCCGTGCTAAACTTCTGTACAGATACACTCACTTCATATATAACTTATAACCAAAGTTATAAGCAAACAACAGTATAAGACCAAAGTAAATGAGGATTTGTATGGAAGTGGATAGAGAAGAATAAATATAAGAAAAAATACATTGTTGTTTTAATACAGGCTTTTCCCATATGCAAGGATTCCTGATGTTTCATAACAGAATGAATGAAACACTGATGGAAATCAATGGAAATACTTTGACTTGGAGGCAGAGGTTAGGAGATGTACATCACAAAGGAAATTAAGACTTCTCCCAGTTATTCAGCAATGATGAAAAGGCAAATAAAATGACTAGACAAATAAAAAAATAAAGTTTCAAATGAGAGAAATATTCTATAGCACAAAAAAAGAAAGTCCTTCTGTAGAACTCTGTACAATATAGGAAGTAAATAAGCACATTTATTGGGTCTCAGTGCTTGTAAAAACAGCTTAACAGCAATGAAAGTGGATACTTAGAGGAAATAAACCCCTAACTGTTTCTTCACTTAATTTAACCAAATGAGGGTACGAGGCAGTAAATATTAGATGCTCTTTCTAGAGTCTCCTTTTCCATTTTAATCTAAAAACATGCAGGACACATTCTATTCTCAGAAATACCACTAAAACACATAAACTGAAAAAATGACATTTATTTCAATACAGCTAATCCTGATTTATACACACACAACTCAGAGCAAAATCTATCTCAATGTACTACATCTTGTGTGATAGACAATCAGAACTTCATCTGTACGTGAATGACTTTCTGTAACATTGCGATCTTTTAAAGGAGTAATTAAAATCACTAATCAATGCAATAACACTTAACCAGTATAAGATCAGAAACTGTCCCTATTCACCCTGAGGAAAAAAAATAATGTAAAGAACAATTAATCCAAGATGGTAATTTTTGATTCTGCTGGTGTCATGGAGACCACCATGTGTTCCACAGCAATTGTGAAAAAGTCTTTTACTAGAAATGTGGTGGTTGGTTGGTTTGTTTGTTTGTTTGTCCTAGAGCATCATGACCCATATCTGCAAAGGCATTCAGGAACTATTAAAATCTACTGAATCTGGACTTAGAAATGCCTTGTGAGTTTGAGCCTTAATGTATTTTCTCTCATCAGTTTAATTTCAGTTTTCCCAGCTCTTACAAATCTTGTTCTTACATCTTTTTTTTGTGGACCGAGTGAAGTGATGTTTAGTTCTTGTGATTTTCAAGACAAAAAGGCCAAAATGGTAGTTGCAGTTTCAACAGTGACAACCACTTTGGCTTCTGTCCAAGGCTATTGACCAAAAGTAGACTATAATGGCAAAGATGTTTTCTTGATTAAGAAAAGTAAAATCTATGATCAGTACACAGTTACTATATTATAGCAAAGTAAGGAAAAAATAAAAGAAAAATGAAATATCATTATTAGTTTGCAAGTTTCATCTAATATCAGCTATTCTTTCCATCCCAGGAATGATGCCAATTTTTAAACAGGAAAAAATACTGAAAACAAAGCATACAACACAGTGTAACATATAACAAAAATGGCCATTCAGTTTAACACACAGAAAGGTATACATGCACATATAGTTGCTGTTCCGTATGTGGGAAACAAAAAGCAATATTATTTACTACAAAATTAATGGAGCCAAACTTGTTTAGGATGCCATGTATATGTACAGATACAGAGAAATGTATTTCAAATAACTTGTACAGCAATGAAAGACACAATCAACTGAGAAGTAAGTATATAAATAAATTCTATGATTTTATTTTTGTTTTGTGTCCTGAATTCTGTTGCACCCATATCTGTTGTCATGGGATGGGGTTTACCTAAGGTGTAAAATGGCATTTTTTGATGTGGACCGATGTATCTCACAACTTCATAGCACATCATCTTTTATTACCAAGGCCAAAGAAAAATTTTGTACTTTCTTCTATGTCTAACGTGACTACCACAATTAAATCTATTGAAATATGCTACATTGTATCCACATGCAGACATTCTCAAATTTAAATGATGGAAAAAAACACAGGGAAAAAAAAAACCCTCAAGCAACAGTTCATGGACATTTCAATGGAATTCTTCTTCTCACAATAAAGTTTTGATTAAAACTGTGATGAGAACAAAACTTAAATCACACAATGGGATTGCATGAGCTGAATGAGCAACAATGGGAGACAGTTACACAGTTATATTCCTAGGTTTTTACTAGATTTTTCACCCAAGTTTCACTAATGTTGCTGTATTTGATTGATTGCAATTTTCTCCATTTCTAAGCTTTGTGCCAGAATGCAACATCTTGATCCATTCATCACAGCAAGTGACACAATGTTCCCTGGCATGTGATTTTAATAAAGAATCATGTTGCCTGTCTCTCTTGGTTGGTCACACCAAGGATGATTTTTGGTAGCATTTAATATTTGGTTAGCTTGTCAGCCACATCCCTATTTAAATTTGAAATAAGCTTCTGAAAATAAATACATTTATGGAAAAAAAGGTCCAGTTTAGTTAATTGCATGTCTCCCCCAGCATAACACACTCTGCCCTCAGCCTCTGTACAGAACCAACAGAAAGGCCTCAGGTTTGATTTTCATTCCTTGGTGGTATTTTCAGGCCAAAAAGTCAGATTAGATTCTTATCTGGCTTCCCATATGGACCCTGTTTGAAGCTCTACCGAAATTCTTTGTGAAGTGACCCAGTGCTGACTTACAGGTGACAAACCGGCCCATCTCTGCCACTTGTGGCTCATTGAACACCAATCCTGACAGCCTGAAGAGGTTATAAGGCAGGCACAGCAACCCAGGGTCACTGGATAGTGTTGGAAACAAACTTCCACCCTTTCTTCAAGCGATGCTGCTCACATCTCACACAAGACAGCTACTCAAGCATGTTCAAGGGCATTCCCCAAGAAATAATATGCTAATTCCCTCTCCCTAGCTAAGCTGGGTCCTGGTACACAAGCAAATACACCACAAAAGGAAACTGAAATTGAGGATACAGACTGTATAACATAATGGACTATACTGGCAAAGTAATATCTTACTAACATATAATATCACACATATCAGACACACATACACACAAATTATATTTATTGATGAATCTGTAAAATTGTATTGAAGAGTAAAAAGCTATACTATATTTACTACAAAATTAGTACAGATCTGATTTTAGTCCACTCATTTCTTACGCAGGACTTCTGTTTAAACTATAAAACTTACAGATGTTACAATTTTAATATCAAAAGGACACAGAAATCCCATATTAGTCTAAAACTTTTACTAGAGTCTTGCAGCAAATTCATATTTTCTCATTATTTACTCTGGACTGAAGAATCGGCCTATTTTTGCCTGTTTTTATTGTATTCTGCAGCTTGTTTCAGTATTTAAGTTCACCTATATTTTATGTTAACACTTATTGAACACTCTTGTAGTGGTATGAATATGCACAAGCACAAAGAACAGTAAAACCAGGTACTTCATAATCCAAAAAAAGAGACCAATTATTTTATTTACGAAACTACACATTCCTATGCATAGGGGTAAGACCTGTAAGCCTCAGGACTAGCAAAACATCCAAGACAAGGGTATAAAAGTACAGAGCAATGTAAGGATTCAACAGAGAACTTGTGGAAAGCGAGCCTGTTCCTTCAGTGATGCAGCACAGGTCATTTGCATTCAAAACACTCGCCCTGTGGGCAAACCTAAAAAATGTACTCTCCAACTAGCAATCCCACAGCTGACACCAGAACAAGGAACAATTATTTTTATCTGGTAAAATATACAGCTGTGTCTTCTTAATTTTCCAGACATCTGGTTATGAATGCAAAAAAAAATATATTGCTAGAAGGAATTATGTTGACTCTACTGGGGTGCCTGTCTTGACGTCTAGTGTTTAAGGGGGCAGTTGCAAAACTGTGGCTGTGTGGTTTAAGAAATGGAAGGAGAGGCAAACATGGCATTGAGAGGATATAGCTTTCATGAGACAAACGGAGAAAAGAGAGAAAAGGATATAAGATTTTTGATATCTAAGATCAAAATGGGGGGCTGTAAGGAACTGACCTGATTTAAGGGCTTATTGATACCAAGAAGAGGAGGTTTTGCCTTCATTTCTTATTTCTTTCCCTATTCCTGGCTACGTCGTTCCACAAACTCTTTCTACTCTCCTAGATGTTCAGTGGCTCCTGCTATGAAATAATTCTACCTATTAGTACAGCTGTAATCTATCCATCTTCTACTGCTAGCTTATCTTTTCGCTGGATCAGTAAAATGTCTTGGCTCACAGCAAGTTTCAGAGTTGGGAGAACTGGTAAGTGCACAGGCAGGGAAAGCAGATACTCCTGACTTTGGTGGCAGGGAGCTATTAGACCACAGACAGAAATGACATTCAACATTAAAGGACAAATATATAGGCAAAGGACATTAAGAAACAACTCATTTTGGTAACTTCTATATTCATTGGCAGACATGGATGGAGTGAAGGATGGGGTTGCAAAAATTATATAGTGGTATCAAAACAGTCTTGGGATTTTGTGTACTCTAATTCATGCTCTGTAAACTTCCCCACCCTTTACACCATGGTCACCTGTGCAGAGTTCACGGGAGCCCTCTAGCAATTTAATTCTTAGCAATTCCACAGCACTTCTTCAGGAAAACAGATGACTGTCTTGGACCAGCCTACAAACATGAGATGCAAACTCAGTGAAGTCTCTTTTCTCCCTTTATTCAGCCAGGAAGGAGAGGGAAAAGACATGTGAAGCCAGATACTAAGCTGAACAGAGCCATGCAATCCCAGGACTGTGCTGACACACTTGGGTTGCAGTAAGCTGAGATGTTGTGACAATGAATTGGGACTCACCAGTGGTGATGAAGTGCTAGAAAACAAACATGGCCCCTTTGCATGAGAGCAGCACGTTGCTGTCTGCTGCTTCATCTGAGAGGAAAGCCGTGTGTTTATTCTCACACCTGCAATGCACGCTGCTTTCACACCATGGTTGAAATTTTATATCCCTTCTTTATATCTCTTCTTATCACTCAAGCAAAACATCCACCACTGTGAATCAAAGATGTACCGTAAGCAACACAGACTGTAGTTTGCAGTGTTCTGTCTTTTCTGTTCTTACTTTTTGCCTTCACTATGCTGCATTCTGCTTCCTTCGTTTTACTATTTTCAGTTAGCCTTTTCTCACAATCTTCTGCTTTTTAATAATACTTAAGTAAGGAGCCACTTACTACAATAATTACTCTTTAAAATTTATTAATACAATGGTTACAAACATCTTAATTATTTGCATAGAACAGAGAGCACAGAAGTCTAGGGCTCTTTTGTGAAGATTGCTGCAGTTCAGGCAAACAAAACAGTCTTCGTGCCATGTATTTATAGACAATCCATATATTGTGTGGAGTCAGGAAGTCAGTCTGTACTTTCTGCAGATAGAGAAGTAGACTGGAGATGAGGTCACTTGATCACATTCACCCCATAACAAGCCACAATTTGAGCCTGTCAGAGAAAAGCTTTTCCTGCAGTGCTGATACAGAAAAGTTTACTGTTAGCTGAAACACAGTTCTGATTTTATGTTTCCTGTACATCAGATGGCTCAACGATTTCAGTAACTTCAAATCTAGTGTGGCAAAGGTTTCAGTCTTTTATCAGCAGCCATGATGAGATCTCAAAAGCTTATTTTTCTCTTCCATAGTGTTTTATGCACCTAAGACATCCAATTATATCCTCTTAAGTATTTTGTTGTAGGCTACTTGCTCAGATAGAGCTTTCATGAGAATTAGTGAAAAAAGCCAAGTACCTGAAGAGAAAATGCAGGGCCCTGGAGTATGTCCTATGGCTCCATGGGTTCTATAACACATGAACTAAGTCAAGTTATCATGGGTTATATAGTTCCTGTGCTAGACCTGCAGCTGTGACTGGTGATGTTAACATTAACCCCCTACTCCTTTCTCTTTCAACTAACAACATAGGAAATAGAATCATTACAAAACAGCAGAAGTACTATTACTTTACACTTTATCTGTCTCCTTCACAAAAGAAGCACCAAAAAGAACTAAAGAACCTGGAGAAAGTCCTGCATACTGAGGAAATAAGTATCAAATTCTGATTGCCACTCATATCGTCCCATGTTGTGCCACAGAGAATCTGTTAGCTACTTAGAAACTATGTAAAGTGAATGGATGAAGTTTGTTATTATGTTACTGATATTTTTAGAGTTATTTAGGTTTGGTGTGTTTTTTTTTTTTTTTTTTTTTTTTTTTTTTTTTAGTAGTCACAGAGATCACTGCTTGATATGTGCAACTATACATATGTCTTCTGCAGAACCAGATATCAAGGAGGGAATATTTGTTAATAATGACAATAAAAAACCCAGGAAATTGTTCTGTTATCTTCTGTTCTTTTTCAGGTTCTCTTTTTTTTTCTTTCAGTGCTCCTTCATTAAGTTCTTGTTTGGTAAACAGAGTACACAAAGTGGATAAAGATGCCAGTGGTCTCATACATGATTATAAGTAATTTTTATAATTACCGCAGAAACTGCCCAAGCATAAGGCCCACCTGCCTGAGCAGCATCAGAAAAGCTGAAAAGCAACCAGACGTGGACAAGTGTGAATTCCCTTCACATTCCTCATCCACGTATAGCTCCTACCTGTTGATACCAGCAGATTAGCCAGAGCAAACCTCACACCAGACTGCACATATGTGATGGCATTAGGGCCAGGTGGCATGATGTTCCAACTGACCTACACTCAGCTTCAGCATAGCCTCGATGGAGGGCTGTGGCTATACCAGTGACATCAGTTGAGCACACAAAAGAATTAACACAGATAATAAAAAGTAAAATTCTATTAATGATATTCAAGTGTGCTCACCCAATGGATTTTCTTCCCTCAAGGCCAACACTAATCTGCAGATTGCTCAAATACCTTTTAATTAGTATAACGCATTAATACTACAAGTAATTTAACTAGCCTTTCTTACTTAAAAGCCAAGAAAGTCCATACAAATCTGAAAAAGTCTTGAATATTTTCTCACTCTAGTGTGTTTACTTACAACAGTCTGAGACATTGCTCACTTAACCACCTGCAGACTTACAAAGATCTAAAGTGGGACAGAAAATTCCTAAAAATACTAACTCATACCTTGGAATATAGTAATTTAGAAGGTACTGCAATATAAGAAACATATATTCACTGAGAAGGTACTGCAATATAAACACATAGGCACAATCAAGCATTGCGTGTTTCCATTTTTGTCATATGGCAAATTAAACAAAACAAACATTAGAGTAAAAGAGTATATTTTAAATAGAAGAGAAAGATACATTCTGTATTGGAAGTCTGTATTTTAAGGCAAATGATTACAAATCTCTGTACCATGGATGATACAACTTAGTTTGTTCTTAGTATTGCTGTGAGTTCTTTATCTTTCTGTGTTTACGCACATATTTTCAGAGAGCTATGCTGATATTTGCAATTATATTTGAAGTTCCTTTGTAAAGATAAATTATAATATTAGGCTAAAAGTGCAAAATCATTTTTCAGTGTTATTCTTGTGATCAAGAGCCAGTTGGAGGGTATCACCTCATGGTATCCAGTGGGTATCCATAGGGGCCTATTCTAGTACGACGCCATGTGCTCTGAGACCCAATTACAGCCACATACTACTTTCAGTGCAACTCAAAGCCATACCTGCTTTGCTGACTCACAGAGGCAGATTAGAAAACCAGAAGGGACTACTGTTATTGTGCAGTCTGACCTGCAGTATTACAAAGGGCTTGGGAATTCCCAGAAGCAATTCCTATTTGCAGCAGAGTCTGTCTTAGAAAATCACGACTTTGATTTATAGACTTACCGTCTTAAAGAATTCATAGTTGCTATTTTCAGAGATGTCACCATGGTTCTTTATCCATGGTATGAATTAATCTACTTTCAATTGCTAATCTGTTTACATCTTTGTCTGCTATGTTTTAAGCCTTCTGTTTTCAGTCTTCTGTTCTCCACGTATGCAATTACAGATTATTATCAAGTCTTCCCTTTTTTTTTTTTTTTTTGGCTAAATGAATTGAATAAAACTCCTCAAGATACTATATCACTATATGGAACATTTTCTAATGAGTTTTGTAGCTCTTCAAGCCTTCTTCAGGTTTCCAACATCCCTGCTGAACAGTGGGAAAGAGGATTAGGTTTTGTATTCACCAGTTGCAGATAAAATTATCTTTATTTTATTCTATATTACCCTGTTTATATGTTCAGTGATTACATTAACTCTTGTTGACTACTGTTCTCAATGAAAAATTTAAGCTCTATCCACTATTATCCATTACAGCACCTAAAAATGTTTTTTCTGAGTAGCACTCACCATCCTGTAACTTGAGCTACCTTCCTTATGTCTTAACAGCTTTGTTATAAAACATCGTTTTCCTCAGCAGAGTTAAGGCCTTTACTATTCAAGTCCCACACCTGCATTTCCATTATTTTGCCTGAGACCGATGTCAGACTGACTGGCTTATAATTACCTAGGTTAGCACGACCTTAACTCCCACAGGCTTCTGGAACATCCCCGTGCTCCAAGCTATAGTAAAAATCAATATTAATAATCCAGAGAGTTCTTTTGCCAATCCTCTAAAAATATTTAGATGTAAGTTACCCCAATGTACTGACTTAAGACTTCCAGCTTTAGTAGCCTTAGTGACTGTTGGAGTAGAAAGAATTTCATAACCACAATACAGTATGAGTATGGCAACCTGCTTATTCTCACATACAGAAGTATGGCTTTAGCTGCTCTTTGTCTGTCACAGACTTTATTCATTCCGTCAGAGCCACTAATTCTATAATGCTGGATGAATTATTATTGCTTAGTATCTTTCAGAAACAGGACCAAAGAAGATCAAACTTAGTAAACTCTAAACAAGTATGTGGCAGGGGTTAGTCAGTAAAAGCCAAAATTAAAGCTAATTTTTAAGGGAGAAGAAAGACTCTAGTGAGAAGGCTCATCATGACAAAAATCAGCATCCAAGAGGCTTTTCCTCAAGAAGTCTGAAGTCCAGGTCAGACAGTTCTATGCTCATTCTTCACATTTGTGAAATATTACACTCTTATTTCCCAAGAGCTAAATCCTTGCCCAATTATCCATGAAAGCAAAAAGAGCAAATACTTCAAGATTCTACCTAGCAGAATAGCAGTAAATTTATTGCAAAGTTACAGCCAAGTAAGTGAATTTCATAGAAGGTTCAAAATAATATTTTATGCTGGACCTTTAGCATTGAGAAGTGGTAACTAAAGAGGTCCTAGAGGCACAGAAAGCACTTTAAAAGTCAATAAACTCTTGGTAGAACACAGCCGGAGAGAATGTGTTAAAAAAGATAACGCCTTACATAACAATCCATACATCTCTCAAATTCCAAATGCATGAACAGTCAGGGAAAAGCTTTTAGAAGAGAGACATAGTACCATGGAAATAACTACCTTTGCATGGAATCATGACATTCACACGTGTTAGGGATGTTTAATAGGCAGATCTTTGGACTGGTATTGGGCCAAGGATGTGCAGCAAGAATGGCAAAAGTTTGTCCCCATGTATTCATTTTTTTAATATAAATTGAAATAAATTTACTAAAAATTGTGGAAAAACAAACAATCCTCACACAGAAAATTCAGCTGTAATAGGCTTATTCCATGATGGTCAAAAGTCTTTTTAACAGATTCCAAAACCCCATCGTTTTCACTGAAAGTGTCAGCAGAAGAGACTGCTATCCTAGGTTGCAGAATTGGATCCATGCAAACAAATGCAAGGTTATATTTTTAAGAACTGAGCATTATTCTGCTACAGATATTTTCAAGCACTCTACCTTAGTATTCCCTGTCAATCATACATAGAGCACATACGAACTCTACATATAACCTTAGTCACATTCACAGACATTATTTTCTAACCTTTTGCATGATACTTTCCATTTTAATACAAAACTATTTCAACTGCTTGAATAAGTGATTTCTTTAATACTTGCAATTATGACAATATTAAGACACGATACTGCCTGCTTTTAACTTTTGTCCACTCAGTTATTACCTATTAACAGCCTACTGACGACAGCAAACTTGCTAATATAATCATCAGCAACAATAAGAATATAAAGACTCAGGGAACTAATCCAGTTACTGGTCTATTCATCTGATGACGCGTTATTTTTGAGCTTTAAGCTGTTAACCTTTTAATCTCACAATGTGAGTGTCAACTGTTAGTGATGAGGCAGATGCATCAGTAAACACCTTTTTCTAAAGTGCACCTGCATGCACTTGGCTTTTAGTGACACATTGTTCCTTTGAAGGGATGTTTTACGGAAAGATGTTCCTAAACACAAACACTCTCAGAAGCTGCCACAGCCAGCAGCAGTTGAAACCAAAACAGGACAGATGGGGGAATATTTTATATTGACTAAGAATACCATGTGGGAAAAAAAAAAGTATTACCACCAGGAGATTAACACTCAAAAAGGTGGCAGCTTGCTACTTCTATATTTTTATAGAGATTTAACATTATATTACTGAATTGGATTAGAATATTCAACACATATTTTGTTTTTGCACAGGAAAAAAACAGGGATCTATAAAAATTAGCCGTGCTTTACAAAGGATGTCCTTTAATTCTTTTCCAGTATATCATTTGAAGAAAGTAAGCAACAAAACCCCAAACAGGTTTTAAAAATAAAATTTATATATAAAGAAATTAAAATTTGAAGTTATGCTCCATCAAATTTTCTTAAAACCAACTACTTTTATGTGAATATTTATACTTGAATTATCAAATTGAAAAGGCATTTAGCCAACGTATCCATACGAATGCATTGAGAGAATGGTTGAGTCACAGGCAGTAAAAAACAAGGACAAAGAGGTGGGCCAGCACTACAAAGGGCCACAGTGACTGTGGTAAAACAGCTGAACAGATGGAGAAGAGGAACAGCAGGTAAGACACCATCTAAAGAGGTGGGCAGGAGTGTGGGTCTCAGTAGATGACTTGTGTGAACACTCAGCTGCAAGTCAGTATGTGCTGGGAAGACAGTGAAGGTCAGAATGCAGTAGAGACATGGATGTGAACTCTAGCTCTTCAGTTAGAGTGAAATCTACACAATCTGAATCTATACAATGATGTTTCTTATTTGTAAAAAAAAAAATTAGAAGTATATTTTCATGTTCCACTAGTTTTCATTTTTACTAACAGCAACAAAACATTTTATCATGACTCATGGATATATTTCCTCTGAATAATTACCCTAATTTATTTTAGGTTAGATTGAGATTTGAGTATGCAACAAGAAACTCACCAATATTCAAGATACAACATATGCACTTTGAATCTGTTTTTTAATCAGGTGAAATTAGTTTTAATGCTGAATCAGACCAGCAGGTTCTGCATTTTCAAGCCACACTGGAAACTTGATGCAATTATCTTTGTATGTAGAATAAATCTTAAAACACACCCTTTGTAATACTTGAGCTAAGTATCACTGCCAGATATTGGAAACATGAGTAAACACATAAAAAAAATACTAAGCAAAGGAGGACAAGAGATGGCTTAGGAAAATCAAATCTATTGCTTAAATTCTGTTGCATGTGCCACACAGAAGAAATCTATGTAAATTCTTTTCACCAAGCATATACTATTCAAGGGATATTGACCATGTTGAAGTCAATGGCAAATGTCTTAACTAATTTGAGGGCACAACATGCAAATCTTCACAAAGAACATTTAATGCTTTCTGCAATACTATTCTTTAAGAATAAAGTCCTTTTTGTGACAGGCTCATGGCAGAGGACGGAATATAGGTCAGACTCCCTGTTTAGCAGCTCAGGTTTTAAGAAGTATTCTCTAATCATTAATTCCCTCAAAGCCAAATACTGCTCTGAAGATGGGGTTGTTTCCTCTCATGATCTGGAAATAAAAGTAATTGCTTGCTGTTAGATGTTAGCTAAAGACAAAGGAAGCATCAACAGTTAATGAAAGGCTTTTCACATCTGACAAGTCATCTAAAGTGATGAATAAACACATAAAACAACAATAGGAATTACATGGAAAGATAAGATTTGATTACTGGTCAATTTAGCTTGTCCACCACCTTTGTGAATTCTCTGTCTCCTCAAGTGCAAAGAATTCTTTAATCCAAAATATTTAACTACCTTTTCACACGAAAAAAGACTACATTGTCCATCACTTCAAGGTCTCCTCTTTTGCAGACAAGATAAACCTTTCCGCAAAGGTTTTGGACATGCATAGCCTAGTTCTTTATATACGCACGCATCTACTCTGTGAAGAATGGAAATGTATTTTTACGTTACGACGTGATAAATGCTAGATTTATAGGAACTGGTGCATTGCAACCGGCTGAGTGCTCTGAACACAAAGCAAGAGACATCATTATTGTTGCTATAAATACTTTGCACTGTAAAATAGTACTGTATTTTATGTGGCAACACAAAACAAAATAATACTGTTTCTGGCCCAATTGAAACCATAATAATCTCTGAATGATCCCAACAGAAGCAGATCTGAGAGGGCACAGGCATAGCTTCCAGTTTTTATAGGACCCCAAATCCATTTCATCATCACAGCTCCAATACAGAAAACTGCATCACCTAATTTTTTAATTAAATCAGCCAGCTCTCTTTCATGCAAAGTGATATGTTTACAGCTCATTTATAGGCCATATTCTTTCTTTCACCCATCAAACTCTACAAGATGCTTTGTGCATTATGCCTTTGAAGAAAAGTAGAGATGCAAAGTTTCTGTGTGCTTGAGGTCTCTAGGACCTGAGCAAAACTACATTGATGAAGCCCTTAAAAGGTGTCTGAAATTTTATTCTAATGCCATAGTTAGGCATCTGAGGATGACAGCACCATGAAAAAGTTATGTGGTAAGACAAATGTATACATCAAGAAGATTAAGACTTTCTGTGTATTAAGTTCATCTGTTCATTCCATAAATGTGCAATTGTTCTCTCCTCAACCCTTTTTCCTGATTTTTAGGCACAGAGTTGCAACAGCTCTCAGCAGGTTCAGAGGGAGCTTCAAGGTAGTTACTTCAGTTAAGCTTGACCTAGAATTTTAGTGCCCAAAGGGCTCAGAACCCTACTTCAAAGGCAAATATTTTTAAAAGCATGCCTAAATTTATCTGTTCCACTTTTTCTATTATTTGTTGAACAACAATAATAATACTGTCTCACATTTACAAAGCACTTTGGGATCTCCAGCTGAAAGATGCTATTCAATTACTCTTATGAAATCGTTGTTAAAAATGAGATTCCCTATTATGCCCATTTTCTAATCAGCTGAAGAACACTAAGTTCAAAAGTTCACCTTGTTCTTAACTACATTCATAATCTATTTAGGAAATTGAAAAAAGAAGGCAGAAAAGGGGCAGGAGAAAAATGTCCAGTGATAACAAACAAAGGGAGAAGAGCAAGTATAATTAAAGAGACTGTAAAATGATTCCGAGAGTGCATGAGAAAAAAGATCAAACTATAAGTATGATTGATTTCATAAATAGAATGCTAGTAACATTAGCTTTGTCTTTATTCCTACTATCATACATCATACACAATTTCTAATAGGTTTTTTTTTTTTATTTAATGAACTTCCCTTATCAAAATTACACAGAGTAGAAACGGTTGAGAAACCAAATGATTTGTGAACCCTGCCTGCCCAGAAAATATTTTGCAAAGTTAATTAAGATATGTCAGATTGTAGAAGTTTTTTTCCCTAATTATGATATTGATCTAATATAAATATCAAGCCATCCCCTCAGACTCACAGCATTGCAGTAACCATTAAATCATTTCCCATGAAAAAGGAGACTAAGGTCATGGTGTACCTACTGTGGAGCCAGACTTCTTGTTGATACCAAAATCTGCATAGTAATGTTTTTAAAGATAATTTCAATTGTCTTTATTTGAAATTTCCACTACAAAACACACTAAACTGATATGATTTGAAGAAATTATTTGGCACTAGTTTTTAGGGAATTCATCACTGTGATCTAAATATTAAATTTTACCAAACAACTTATCAAATTTTTAAGGATTTTTGCTTCTAAGACTTATTTTCTTAAAGTATCGGCTTCACTTGCTCTGGCAAAAAAACAGTAGTTAATGTTTACACTGAATTAGGGTGTCATATGTCAGCATCAAGTAAAATAATTTTACACTTCTCAGATATTTTCCCAGTTCTTTTTTCAGAATACCATACATCCATGGGGCAAAGGCACGTCTGAGCCATTTATTGAACCATTTGTTTAACTATAGAGAAGTATCTTATCTTACTTTCCTCCTGAGACAAAAACCATACACTGTTTATTGGGAAAACCAGACAACCATAAAAAATAACATCTTTATCTATAAATTTTAACCTAAAGTTTTGATTCACTACTAGTGCACATACAACTCCACCCAAACACTTGCTGTTTCCAGTTCTGTGAAGTAATTGTGTATTTCCCTTAAGTATTTTAAGTTTCAGATATGATTTATATTTCCAGGAGGCAGACACAGCAAGCTGCATGGCAAGTACATCTGCCCTAATTTAATTGACAGACACTATGTTCCTTCATAGTCAATGGCCAGAAACAGTTCCCTTAGAAGATGAGTCATCCCATCCTATAATAGAGGTTGAAATAAAATAAGATGAATTGCTCTTCCACTGGCTGTAAAACCAGCTCAGATCTGTACTGTAAACTTACACACCAGAATTATAGGTATCTACAACTGGACAAAATAAATCCCTCTCCTTAGCTCTCAAATCATTGAAAATGAGATGAGAGAGCACAACGATTTTTAAAAAAACAACAAACCAACAACTTCAGATGATCAATTTACCCTGCCCTAGTAATTTTTTTCCAGTTGCAGCAACAGAATTAATCCATTTGACTGGCACTGCTGACTGCACTTTTCACCTTCATGCTTCATATGTTAAAATATGTCAAACCAGCACTGCTATCTGATCTCACCCCTGTTCTGATGTTGGCAAGCTCCAGAAGTGTGGTGAGGTGCAACTGAAGCTAACCTATGGAAACAAAATGGTTGAAAACCTGTTGCAAAAGCATTGCAAAGATGTATAAATGTACTAGAAAGCAATGCTGCTGCTGGAGAAAGAACAGAACATTCTTGTAGCATACTGCACTCACAAAGTTTCTGTTCTATCCGAAATATTCATCAGTAATTAATACTTCTCGCAAAGAACTTAATCATATTGGGTGAGAACTTTTGAGGTGATTTGACACTGCATCCAGGCAAGGTAAATCGAGAATATAAAATAGAGAGTCACACGTCAACACTGTATGCTCACACTCGGCTATTTTCCAGATGAAACTTATCTGGGGTACTGATAACCACATGCAATGAAAGATGCAGATCTGGCAGACAAAGCATAATTATCTGTATCTGTTCTATTAATCTGGTCCTGTGTGTGCTTCAAGTCAGGACGTGCAAGGTGAAAATTTCAGCGAAAAGAGTAGGAATTCTGTCTAAGAAAAGTGAAGAAAAACTTTAGAATCTGCCCTTTACATATTAGTGTTCAGCTTTCAAGCCTTTGCAATTATTTTAAATTGCTTACATCATATAACTTTGCTTTAGTGCCACTCAACAGGAAAAGAATTATGGTTCTATTTTAAAATAAACTTGGTAAAAATATCTTATAAATCAACAGCCAATCTGACACTATGCTGCAAGTATTTGGCAGGGAAAAAAAGCTGCTTGTAATGCATTTCAGTGCAAGTTTAAAAGTTCTTCAGCAAGACTGAAGCAACTGCCAATTTTTTTTTATTCTTAGGAAGCAGTAGTCCCTTAGTGGTGTGATATTTAATCTTAACAGGCTGTTTTATGTTTATGTTGATGAAACAGCAGAAAAGAACATGAGGACTATAATTTGATTCTACAATTCTGGAATTAAATGCATTTGTGGATTACTTTTTAAAACAAGTTGTATTAATAGAAAAAGTCAGAGCAAGACCTAACTACCGTGTTGATTTCAAGTTGCAGAACTTCACAGAAACTTTGGCTAATTCTTCCTTGAGGCTATACTGTCTTTTGAGTACCTGAAATATAAGATTAAGGCTAAAAACTGACTGATGGATTGGAATTCTCCCATTAAGGTTAATTGCTAAGACCTCTTCCACCGTCATTAGGCTGTAAAATGGCAATAAACCCACTTTCGTACCATTTCATCCACTTTCTCAACTTCCCATCCTTCTGGCAAAGGCAGTAGGACTGCATGTTCGACAAATACATCCCTTACTTCACTCCCAATGCTCCATCCCCACAATCCCCTACAGCCAGGGGCATGGGTACCCCTTGACAAGCTCACCCAGAACTGTGTGTTGAGCGGTCCACACAGAGGCAATTGCACTCACCGTAGCAGCACTGAGTTGTAAGAAGGGAGAACTAAGTCGGATCTGGCACACAGCTGTTGTGAGGAAGTAACTCATGTTTACCTCGAGACTGATGGTAGCAGAGACCAGAGAGAACAGGTAGAGGTGAGCTCTGCCCAGAGATCAGCACTCAGAATTAACATGAGGAAGAAACTGGCAGCAGGAGGTGAAAGGGATAATGATCGGATATTTGATTCAGCAAACCGTGACATGCTTAGACCAAGAGGCTGGTGATACAAATACAGCATAGTAAAGCAAATAGGATGTTCATGAGACCATGAGGTATTTGAGGAACATCATCTGAAGACCCAAAAGCAACAGAATCCTGCAGGCATGGCAACAGTGTGGGGGCATGGCCTCACAGGAGGAGGCACGAAGCCTCACCTATTGAGGTAGGTGCATGGTCCATGGCTTCCATGGTGTGGCTGGGGCATGGCCTACAGGTAGGGTGCAACTCCAGCAGGCTGTGAGTTAGTTTGTGTGTTACAAGTGTTATTATTTGCAATCATTGTTATTTAGGTAGAGCTTCTTTCCTTATTATCGCTTTACTACTTTTAGATGTCACTGCCTTATTAATATTAGTTCATAAAACAAATATTCCAATCAAGCAAGAGCTTGTCTGTCACTGGCATGACCTCACTCACACAGTACCCCACAACAACATCAGGTGTGCGGTACGGGGGTGGAAAGCACTGAGGATGATCGAGAGCTGCAAACCAATGCCAGTGTGCCAGGTCTGCTAGTGCCTGTGAGGCAGCAATGGGGACGGCCAGCAGCTGCCACTGCCCTGTGGCACTGGGGGGGCACACGCTGCCTGAGGCGAGGTCTCGTATTTCTCATCCTACTGCTATTATTGCAGAACTTTCACGTTCACCCGCGACAAATTTGTCATCCTGTCCTTTATCAGGAGTAGTTACAATCCAAACGCTATCATTTTCAAGTACTACCATGACAGTAATGGAACAAAGATAGATATTTCTCCTTTTCTTTGGAAAAAATACTTGCATTGGAGAAAAGGGGGAAAGGCCAATAATGGACAAATGAAGAGAATGGCTTCAAGCCTGTGATAAACTATTTTCAGTTTCACACTTGCAATGGTGGCACTTTGCTACCTTCTTGGACACAATTTCTAGGTCTGACATACTGAAAAGTAGAAACTTTTCAGAACCTAGCTGTGGGCTAACCAGTGAGGTGAGGGAGACTGCCTCCATACGTACTAACTACACTCTGATAAAAAATATAGCTATATAAGATAGATTCCTTTATAGGCTCTTGCAGGACAGGGAAAAGGCAATTAGGACAGAAAGGTCTTTGAAAATGTGATGACTGTACCACTTCAGTACATGAAGATTGTGTGGCTGACCTAATACAAGTTAACAACAAGGTGAGGAAAAATCTTTCTCTTCATTTACTCTACGAAAAGACATTGTCTAGTTTGTACAAATCTATTTATGCTCTAATTACGCATTTGTATCAAGTACCATAGAGGTGTTTGTGCCTCATTTCAGTTACAATTATGTAGTTTAAGGAAAGAGTGAAACAGCACTTACAATACCTAAATTAGCTGTTGCCCAGTTTTGCCTGTAGTCCTCTACTGTCATGGTCAAACATTCTTCCAAAAGGTGCCAATGACAGGAAGTGGCAGTTCTTAGCACCCAGCAAACTACTTCTCATCTAATATTACTAAAACTTGAGGTGGTAGGATATTCACAGTTTTTTAGTAATACCCCTGGAACTCAAAGATCCTGCCTACAATGAAAAATATTTTCCTTGAATTGGTCGTTTGTAATCTCATTCTTTTCAAAATGAAAAATGACTGTAATATCCACACCATATTGGGAAGTAGGGCAAGTTAGTACATATTCTCCTCAAATGTTATATTTGTTTTTTGCCTTACTGCAGAACAAAGGTCCAAAACGATGTTTCTCTCCAGTACTTTTTTTTCCTTTGGCATTGAAAGATAGCTAGGTAAAGATGATGATGATGTTCATTCACACTGAAGCTCCTTCCCTTTCTTACTCCTGTTGATGCTTTTGAAAAAGTCTAAAGAAATTCTTTTGGTATAATTTATATGCCCTTCCTGTGCCTGCATACTGCCAGTTTAGATACGTCACCTGTAATAACAATGAAAAATTGCTGTGTGCCTCATGCTCTGTTTTTTTCACCTGCTTTAGAAGCTCACTCCAGCTACTGTAAGGGAGTTCAGGTGTGAGTAGTAACAAATCTAATTTAACCTCACTAAATCACAGTTTTTTCATCTTAATAGCTATTCTCTACAGCCCGGAAAACTCATTAATGGAAAGACTCTCAAGTCTATTTCATGTCTTTTATGGGAATGAACTAGATTGCCAAACGGAATGCATTTCTTAAAAAGATAGATACCTTAAAGACATCCTCAACTACAATTGGCAGTACTATACAGTTATTGACCCAAGCACTACCTTCACACTGCTTCTTGTAGCATCTTAAAGAATAAGTGTGCTTAACAATACTGAGTGACATACAGAGAAATTTAAAACAAAGACAACCAGGAATGTTCAGTTTGGAGGTGAGCTCAGTTACTTGTATTACTCAAGAGGCAGCAGCATATTCTTTAATTTTCTCCTCTAATAAGTGATACTAGCTAGACTGACACTCAGAAGTCATTAGCACCTTTAGAAGTCATAATTTAAATTCTAAGTTAACTAAGGAGGCAGCAGCTCCCACCTCCTTTCATCCTGAGACAAAAATTGTGTCTCGCTAATGTGAACCTTAGGATAACTCACAGCAAAAACTGGATAGCTGGGCCTAGACTATAAGGCCAAAGTTACTGTCAAAAATAACAAATTCGATATCTGTGCCTCAAAGCCCTTAAATGGTAGAATTCTCCTGGGAAAGGAAAAAGAAAGAGGAGCAAAGTAGAGCCAGATGTGGAGGAAAGGAGATGATCACTACAAGAAACATGTTTCCTGGGGGTGACTAAAGAGAATTGATGTTTTATGCTTTGCAATGAACTCTCCCCTGTCTTCGCTGAAGATGAAGAGATATTCTCTGAATAAGCCAAAGAACAGCACAATTTATTTCAACAGAATTTTCCTAACACTTGTTGATTTCTGAAGCATATCCACTTCTGGTGTGGTAGAAGCAAGATTCTAAAAGCAAATCTGTGCTGGACATAGCATGACAGCATATGTTACTAAAGCAGCATCAAGACAAGCCAAGAACGAAGCAAACTTGGCTAGAAGTGAGTTAGGACTATGGACTTACAGCAATATGCATAAACACAAAAACTATAACCCGAATTCTAAATTATTAGTGTCTACAATAGCCACAGAATTTGTAATGGATGAAGACAAATAAGTTAAACGCTTACAAAGCTTCTTTACAAGGAAGTCAAAAGGATTTAAGTATAGAACAGAACAGTCAACAACTTGTCTTAATTTTAGATGTCTACCATATAGATAGACATCTACAGTTGAACTATCTTTATAAGTGCCTAGAGCACAACTCCTCTCATTGTAAGTAAGGAATACATCTAAGATAGTGTGATTAATTCAATCTGCAAGTCCCTATCTTCCCCACAGATATTAACAATACAGGCATTTTCATCTGACCTAGTTATCCAAGAAGATCTTTACAGTCAATGGACTGCAGAGTTGGCATTGACTATATTGGACCAACCTGTCGAGTTGTACAGTATACCTTTCTTTTCTTAAAGTAGATATCAAAAGCAGATGTGTCATTGAAGTGCATACTTTTCTCCACTGGCTATGAAGAAAACTATGGGTGACTAAGTCATATATGTATCCTAAGTATTGAAAAATGTCTGCCTTAAAGTCCACAACTATGCACTTGCATGAAGTGCTATGCTGTTGCTTCTGTAGGGACAGCGAATTCTAGCTTGGCCTAAACCCCTGTTTTCTACCCAACTCAAACTGAAGAGTCATAAGCCTGAACATTTTTAAGATTGCTGATCCCTTTAAGTTTTCATTTTCATACCTTCCTGCATTCTGACCAAAGGAAAAAAAGAAAAGTAAAAAAAGAATGATCATTCTGACTTTGTTTCAGGATTTTAAATTAAAACTTCCTTTCTGGTCAGAAATAGGGACTCTGCCTAAGGAAAAAAAGTTTATAGTTTTAGTTTGTGACAAGAAAATTAAAGAGATCCCTCATAGCTGTAAAGGATGAAGTATCATCAGTCAACCATGACTTCTAGTAGTGCAGTGTGGAAAAGCTCCCTAGTGACAGCTTCACATCGTATCACCACAAGATAACTTAGATCTGGGTATTTCATTCCAGCATGAATCATAGTCTCCCAATTCACTAAGTTGACATCCAAGTAAACAAAACAATGGTTCAGGTGCTGAATCATTCCTTATGAATACATGACATCCTCCAGAAGTAGAAATGGCTTACTGACTATGATAAAAGTATCGTATCTGATTGCTACTCCATAGCAAGAAGCACTACTATGATGAAGACACATTGCAGTCACGTTTGCCTTGGGTAGCCTGCTTAGCTAGTAAAATACACAACATGCAGTATGAAACCCTTTCACTCCTGAAGCTTCTTACAAGGATATGTTTTAACAAGTAGTCTGAGTGCTGTCCTGATTTCTACTTAAGCTGTGAATGCTGAAATACTCATGAAGATAAGAAAAACTACAATGTACTGTTACCCCCATGTATTCAGAAACTACCTTTAAGGAATCCCAAAATCATGAGACTGGTATATGGAAACTTTTTCTTTTCCTTAAAGGGATAACTATTGATCAGTTTCAGCATGTAAAGTTTTTGAGCTGTAAAAAAAAACCCCAAAACAAACACCACCACAAAAAAAAAAGAACAACCCTAAACAGAGTAAAAGTTTTGTTTCTTTTTTTTTTTTTTTTCCCAGAAAGAATTAGAAAATGACCTTAAAGAGAGAAGCGATTCTCATGTAAACAACTTAATTCCCGGAGATATGGCTCTAAAAACATTCTCACCCCAAATATTGAGAGGTTTATAACAAATCACAGATGCTTGATTTCTGTGAACAATGACCATTTTATCTTCCTCTGCATTTGGTAGGAAATAATATCCTCTCCATGTACCTGAGATTGAGAACCACTTTAATCTTGCTCTTCTGTGTTAATTAAAGTCCTAATTAGAAAAGTAAGGCTAATTGAATACAATACCTGGAAAAGTGGGTTGAGTTTTTTTGATACTTAAACCTCATTTAGCTAAGTAAACCGAAACCAAAAATTCTAGATCTGGAGGTAACTTTTTAAAAATACCAAAACATATATTCCAGTAAAGAAACAAATAAAACCCCATATAAATGTAATTTTTTATCTTGGTCTAAATGCAAGTACTTTTTTTCTGTGAGCTTCCCAAACACTAGCCTATCAACACAGAAATCTCATCTTCTTTGCTTGTCAGAATCAATCTAGAACACTCCGCAGGTTTAACATAGTCATGTATCCATCCCTCATCCCTTATTTGTATATTTATCATTTTGACTTCAACATGGTACCAACACTTTTCACAAAGAAGGGCTGTCAAAATAAGTGGTAATGTTAGGAGTAGGCATTTTAACTGCATTTCTCTTTCTCACAGTTCCAAGTATATGCACTCTTTCATAATGGTTTTGTGGTCATTACTAACTACTTTCCACTACTTTTCCAAATATTTCCAGAAGATTTGATTTACATTAGAACAGCAGTAACAGCAGCCTCTACTACTTTAAATGCTTGAGAAGTTCTGAAATTCAGGGCTGATGCTTAAATAGAATAAATCTTACATAAACAGACAATATGTTGCACTACATTACAACAAATGTACAATGAAAAAATATATATAACATAGACAATTTAGAAACACTTTTGCATTCATGTACATGCAATGCACATAACAGTAAATCATAAGGTTGTCTCCCAGGAATTGTCTTGTATTGATAGCATGTCTGTATCAAGCTAAGAGGAATAAATAACTACAGATTAAGACTTATGCTTCCCTTGATAGACTGTTCCAGGTACCCTCAATAACTCACTTAGATCTGGTTCTGGTGTCTTTATATTATGTCGCATCCAACAACATAGAATAACTATGCATGTTGATCCTGAATGTGGCTTTTAAGACATACATCAAATCAAACAGTAGCAATAATATGCAAGAGTGGGAAAAAATAAAATAATGAGACAAAAAACATGGACCACAGTGTGTAACTTAAATCTGTCATTGGATGGTAGGAGTATTCACAACTGAAAGAAGAGGTTTCTCATTCACAGTGAAATCCGTAAGATGACTTTGGTATTTTATTTGCTTTACCAGAAATAATTTAGGCGGCACATTTATGTTCTGAAGTGTAATGGTATTTCCTTATTCGCTAAATGGTTGAGAAACTTAATAAAATCCAGTGGAAAACATAAGCTAGAAAAGCTTAAAAAGAACCATCAGGAAAAGAAAGGCAGAAAAAGCAAATCACCTTCAAAATTTATCAGACTACTATATGCTGGAAAATTGTATATCACAGCTCTGTCTCAAGTTATACTGATACCTACTTTGGTTTAAAGAATGTACTCAATATGCAAAGCTGCAGGCTTGTGCGTTCAGTTTTAATTGAAGGAAATTCCACTAATTACTTATTAATCCAGTACAGTGATTTTTCATATGCTTTCTTCATACAGAATAAAATCTGTGCCTTTAATATTTTAATAGAGGGAAGCTAGACTGAGCAGATCGGTGAATATAAACAGATTTTTTTACATTCACATCAGTGGTTCAAATTCAGATAATGTTTCTAGGGACGAAGAGAAACCATCTGTTTAGAAGCCTACATGAAATGAGTTGATGATCTTAAATATAACCCCTAACGGGTGTATGTTCATCACCTCCTTGATTGACACACATGCTGATAGATAGCAGAGAACAAAAACTGACCTATTTTCACATGAAGAGCTGAACCTAAAGAGCAAAGATGAAGTATATTGCTATGGCAATCAGCAGAAGCTTGTATCAATACTGTTTATAGTGAAATTGTTCTGCAGATAATAGAGAGATAATTTCAGTTGTCATCAACTGAAGTTGTTATGTACTAAATTACATAACAGAATTGAGTAAGGGACAGTCTGTTATTCACAAATGTTTTTCTATCCATGTCACCAAAAATGTTTCTCTAGCTCAGAAGAGTCAAATTCAAAATTTAATTACAGTGGGTGAAAGCTGGTTGAATTTTGACACAAGGTTTAAGATAAAATAGACTGACCTAAACGTGAAGCATGTCATTCACTTTTCACAATAAATAACTTTCTTCTAGTCCAATCCATTTGTCTCCCCATTTACATCCTTCCCAACTCTGTTTCCCGCCTTTGTTTGGTTGTTCTAATTTATTTTCTGAACAAACCAGATTTTACTTTTCCCACAGAAGTAATTTAAAGTTAATGCTTATACCTTAATTTTTATTAACCCAGGCAGACAAAACCACATCATGCAAATAGTTCTGGAACTAATATAGAAGCCAGAGAAGAACAGATAACCTAGAGAAAAGTTTTTGGAATTCACTGCACAAACATATTATTCCCCTCTCACATTCTAACGGTTTGTACAGTGTGGTGTCTATACACTCAAAAATTGTTAGCTACCACCCCCGCCCTATGATGAGAATTCACATTGTCATAGAGAATACTTTATGGATTTTTCCACTTCATCTCTCTTCTCACCAAGAAAGAAACTGTCTTCACTACCAAACAGACACTGGAACAGTGACAATGTCTAAGACGTTCCACCTCACACCTTCACCTTTAGGCTGCTACAATCTGCAAAAATGACCATGAAGTCTCTAAGCAATTTTCCACCTGGGCAGTTCAAACAAATAACTGCTAAAGGCAATAGCATCCTGTGGCTTTCTAGTACTCGCTTCTCTTTTTATTACAAAAAGGTAGATTTCAGTACACATTTGTAACTGTAACTTTCACACGTGGCAGCAGCCCTGTAGAAGAAACAGTAACTAAGATTTGATTGATTACCTGTGTCCTAAAATAACAATAGGATAAAAAAGATCCTAAAGACAGACTGGCAAAAAAGGAACCAAGTCCTGCTACGTGTTATTTGTACGGTTCTTGATCACGACATTACAAATCCACACTAGCACTGTAGAGCTGGCTGCCGAAAGTGCCAGCAAGCCAGACTTGACCCATACGATGTCTATTTTTCCTGCCCGTGATTTTGTGTTGCAGCAACTTGGCAGAACTGAAGTCATTCTCCCTTTCATGGTCCTACCTGTGATCTAGGAACCATCACAGAGGAATCCATTCACTTTCTCAATACACCATCCTACAAAACGTAGAACACAGTTTATCTGTAACGTGTGTACTTCAGAGTCGAATTATTTCAGATAGCGACTGCATTTTTTGTTTCAACTTTCTATAGTATTCAAACAAGTTGGCTCTTGGTGTATAATGAGTGCTTTACTGACTATCACAATAGTAATCAAATTCCATTAAGCATTAGCAGAAGTAAAATTCAGCCCAACCACCGAATTTCTGCTGAAAGCCATTTACACTGGTTATACAACAGGCTCAGAACAAAAAGAAAGCACAGCAACATCATAAGAACTCTAAATGAGCTTTTACATTAAATTTCAGTAAAGAACAAAGATCACAGTGAAATGCTTTTCATTCAGGAGAAAACTTCCCTGTTCATACATAACAAAGAGGAGAATTTGGTATTCCTGTGACCCTGGAGTAACAGGTATAGGAAATGCCAGGCCTCCAACTTGGAGCCTTGGTTGAAGATCCAAAATGCAAATGTTCTCCACTCAAAGGTGACTTTGTTCTTTAATGCCAATTGTAGAAAATTGCAAGCAGTGATTTCCTTCCAAGTTCACTCTGTCCATGACCTTTCTGCTTTGCTTACGATGAAGACAGATTTTTCTGATAATTCATTACAACTACCACCATTGTCTGCTTTGCAAACTTGATTTAAAAACACATTTTTTGCCCTGCCTTCAACTGAGTAAGACCAAGAATAAGATGAAGTTCCATGTTCAGCTTTTTAGGAAGGCAGACTCAGAGTGGTAGATGAGTCATAGCGAAAGCACTCTCCCCATGCCTACTCCTTTAAAGCTACCTGCTAACAACTAACGTATCCTGCACTGAAGCTGTTTTCATCTCAGAGGGTCTCTGTGATTACTAGACCATGTCTACACTAGGAATACTTTGCTGGAATAAGTATTTTCTCTGCCAGTGACTCCTGATCGTTCTTGACAGGCAATCAAAGTCTCTCCCCAGGTGATTTCTTATTTAGTTATCAACACACCAAAGTGCAAACTCAAAAAACTAGCTTGATGCGTGTGGCTTCCACCTTTTTGTAGTGGGGGTTCCAAGTAAATAAAGGAGTATCATGCTTTATGAGAGCTCAGTATCACACTCATCTGTAACTCACGCCATAAAGGAAAGCACAAGGACAGACAACAGAGAGAGATCCCACATTCCCGGTGGATTTTGCCACATGAAAGATACACAAAGAGCACTCTCAACATCAGTTACAGGAAGACTGCCACAGTATTGTGGATTACAGCAGTTTATTAGAAAACACATTTTCCATTATACCTAGTATCCTTCTCAAATCTAGCAGCAGAAACTTGTGAATGGTCCAACTATTGCTCTTGAATAATGAGGGACAGGGGACAAAAGAGCAGCTCCAGCTGGCTCCGATAAACTCAGGTCTCTTTAGAATTATAATTTTGGTATAACATAATTCATCTGAACTCCCTGAAAATAACAGGGCAGACCAACTTTTGGACTGGTTTTGAAATAAAAAGCTTCCTCTTACTGTGAAGTGCAATATAATTTACAAAAGTAATAGGAGTGAATATCATCACATGCTTAAAATGGCTATGGATTCATTCAGACATCACTTTTTGCCAACTTTGTGTTTGCTTCATATTGAACATTAAATTTTTTTTCCATCAGAATTATTTCAAGTTCTTTGCATTACTTTCATCTACACTGTTTAATTACAGTTTTAAGTGATATTTTATGGTATGCAATATCCCCAGAAAATAAAAGCACCAAAACAATCTATTCTGAGCAATATAAATCAAAGCAGTTTCATATATTTCAATTCCATTACAGAGCATCTCAGTCTTTAATACAAACACCCCAAATCCTTTGTCAGTTATTATCTAGTGTTTCTACAATAAGTCCATGGACAACTCCATTAGTACCTGATTTTTAAATCTGCAAAATAGCATAAAATATTTATTTCAAATTTGAATGAGATACCCAAGTAATACTGCAATGAATATATGTATTGAAATATTAAATCAGTTCATCAAAACCAGTCTTAACCCAAGAAAAGTTGCTAAATTAATAATTTGGATAAGATGCCGCCATTTAGTGTTTATACATGTTTCAGGATTTAAATATTTTTAAATGATTAATTGATAGAGGATTTTATGAGTCAACTTGCTCTCAGTCTCTTTACAAATCCACCTACTGTCCGCACAGTAAAATTTCAATATTCTGTGGGGCTATTTTCTCTTCAGGCTGCTCAGTTTTTTCCTCAAGAAACTTTTAAGTCTAATCCTCACACTAGAAGTATGAGGTATAGGATAAAAGATTTCCAGAGCAAATAGAACTAGCTCTACAAGGTCTGTCTGCCTTTAACCCTTTCTCATCATCTTTTCTTACTGTTGTTGATCCTGGTTCCCCTTTTTAGTCCAGTGGTGATTATGAGACAGGTAACAAACCAGATTCACTTCCAGGACAGAACATTCTTTAGCCACTTAGTCCAGAACAGTTTCCTATCACAAAGATAGCTCCTTGGTACTTGCGGACAGACAACACAATTCCAAAACATATGAAGAGGATGAGGAACTTGCAAATGAGAATGATGGGATCATCTGTTAATCACTAGAGAAAACAAATGTAGTTATTTGAAAGCAGGTCACTAGCCAGTCTGTTTTGTTTCAGAGCACTTCTGATCATACAGATTAAGTCTTTACAAAGCAGCTAATCTTATTCAGTTACAGAAATCTTGCTCAGATCTCTGATGCTAATTGATACTCAATCCTCTGATGCACCCTGTTTTGGGATAAAAAATCTTGAGAAATATAAAGTTTCCCCAATGAATATGTGAAATGCTTCTTAAGTCCTGTGAGTCCTCCACCTGCTTATATTCATAGACCCTGAAGCAATGCAACTGCTGAGAACTCAGTGGCCTGTCCAGTGCCCAAGTCAGCCCTGAATGGAAAGAACAAACAAGGTGTTTTAACTTCCTTCCAAAAAGAACTGCATGTCTTTATTGACTGGCTATTTTCCCACACTCATACATATATTTCAAAAGCAGCAAACACTAAATATTACCACGAGACTATTTCAGGTAGTTACATTCTTATATTTTTTTACCATTTATTTCAAAGCAATGTATAAAAGGGAAGTTTAAGTTTGGTCAGCCCATGTAGAGATGGAAAAGTACTGTAATATTCAGAGGTAATGGAGAAGAATCACACATTTTACAATTTCACAAATACTAAAATTAATTCAGTGGTGATATAAAAAGAATGATGTTTATTATACTCCATTTTGTTTGGTCTGAGTTATTAAAACAAACACAAAATTTAATCATAAATGTTCATTCTTCTCTAATGTTTTTCTACATTTCTGATGTATTTCTCTAATGTATTTCATAAAAGGTATTCTAGTATCATAGCAGATTTGATAACTGAAATTAAATTAGAAAAAGAGAAGTCACTTCAAACTTATTGTTCAGACACAAGAAATTATTTCTTATAATAAATATATTTATATTCCCTCAAAATGAATTCTTGGGTGAGTGATTACTTAGGATTTCCATGCACTTACAAGGGCAAGGCTACAAGGAGTTTCTAGAGCTGGAAATAAAAAACTTTAAGCCTCTGTTGCTACAGAATGAAGAAAAAAAAAAAGATCAGTAACTGCATATATTTTTTTTATTCTCAAAATAGCACATTTGCAAAGTTGTTGCTTTTACTGGCAAATTATTTTCAATTTTCAGTTTAATGCACATTTGAGGATTTGGATGGGAAGGAATATTTGAATGAAGTAGTAGAAAATTTACCATTATATGTTGCCCAGGGTAAACTGTTTTCATGAAATGAAAGAAAAAATGTTTACACTGTTAAAGCAAGCAGTTTTCAATACTCTGGTTATATCTGACAGCCTGAAATCAATGAAAGTTGCTGAAGACCCTACTTTGGGCTGGACTTAATACTAACCCTGATTTAATCTTATTGCTGTCTTTATATTAAACAAGTGTTAAACATAAGCAGACCACTGCTAAGTAGTGCACTTACAGAGACACTGGCTTCTGGTTTGTGTTTCATGCGGTTATTTCCACATTTGTATCAGGAAGCTCGAAAGGACAAAGAAAATCAATACTAATATAGTGGACCAATTCAAAATTGTTCTCCAGAATATCTTGTTTAGTGTGCTGCTCACATACTCTGAAATCATATGTGGCAAGCCATCAATTTTGAGATCACAAAAAGTCTTGCTTTTCTTAAATCAGATCCATCTTAGGAAAATGCATATTCGCTCAGAAAAGAACATAAGAACTCAATGGAATTACAAAATCATTAAGAAGCCACCACTGACAAGATGTAGTTCTTCACCTGGACAATAACAAATGTGCTAGATCCACGACTTTCTAAACTGATGACTTGGCACCATTTAGCTCATGGTAAAGAGCTGTTATTTTTCATAGAACTAATGTTCAGTGTGTGCTGAAAATCATGCTCTTTCAAACCCTCAGAAGTAGGATACTCACAAATCACATTTCCCAAGCACCTCGGCAAGCATGCCTAAGCCTTACGTGATTAGAAAACATAGAAAATAAAATCATCTCTTGGTTGACACCTGGCCAGAATGGTCCAAAGGCAGGCAAATTAAGGGAGGAATGGTGTAGAGAAGAACTTAAAGCAAATAATGACTTTTTTAAAAAAATACAATTTTATAGGAAAAAAAGAAAGAATAATAATTTTGAAACTTGAATGCAATGTCAATCAATTTTAGAAGTTAGAAAAGTTAAATTATGAAAAGAAAATATGTATCACCTAGAAAAGAAAAAATAACTTCCATTAAGAGGATGTATTTAAAAGCATGATTTTCTGTTAAAAGAAAAGCTGAAAACAGCCATCGTCCTTAGAATAAAGATTGCCTGGAAATTCTGGTATCTTCTGGAAGGGATAACGTCCTGCCTCTTCTTTAGCCAAACACTGTATATAAAACTTTAGCAGTCGTATGATTTGTATGTGTTTCTTTTAAATAATACTGAACCACAGTAAGTTCAAACCACAAAATAATTATTTCTGTTTCAACACTTATCACGATGTACATTTTCAAGAGAACGCTAAGTTCGTGCCTGAAATATTTTTAACTAACTTTAGAACTAATGTTCCAATATAGCTATAATTGGAAAAGATTATAGGTTTCTTCTCTTGCTTCTGATCCTGCTGGTTTATTCTGTGCATTTAACAACAGTAGATTAATAGTTTCTCTGCCATATACTCCTTTCCTCCTCTTTCTTGCCCTATCCTGCCTTTACCTCTTTCACTCTTCAGGGGAAGAAAAGGAACACTGAAATAACAACTACTTTGCCTAAATTAGGAGGAAAACTCAAGTAGCAGTGATGTTCCTGAAACTACTTTAAAACATAAATCATTAAATTGGCAACATATTACACACTAATGGTGCACTTATGATTACCAACTTGTAATTCAGTTGAGCTAACAGGTGACAAGATGATAAATCCTAAATAGCCTGAACAAGATGACCCTACTAAACTTAATTTCTAGCTTGTAAAAATATCCATTACATATTTATTTTCTTGGAATTTGATTTTGGAAGAATTAAAACAAAACAGGCTAGGCTATTATCTGAGTTAAAAGTTAATGCAGAGATTTTTCTTACCAAGTTAAAAACATGCTGCACAGGCTTTAATAAAACTGTAATTTCATAAGCCAGGGCTAAAAAAACCCATGTTTGCTGCCAGCAGCAAGCAGGAGGCATGGTGAACAAAATCTTACAGAAAAGGCAAGTCTATGGCAAAGTAGCAGTGAGGCTTTGACCACTTTGTCTCTCTCCATAGGGAGTTATCCCACCCAAGACTAGACAGAGAGATCATTTTCACCCCCAAGTTGTTATACAGTCATTACTGGGATAGTCCCTGCAGGCGGCAATCAATGACACACAAACGTTTCAATATGGATTGGCAGGTGTTTTTCATCTCTATCTAAAGCGAACAGAAAAATAAAAACAGCATGCGGAAAAGATGCCACTGTTGTTTGGTATAGATTAGTCAAAATCCAGCTAAAATAGAAGTACATGCTGAATTCTTCACACCTATACCAGATATCTGCTCTTGTTGACAACATCTATTCTTTACACCATTTATTGGGATAGAAGAAGATCTGTACAAAAAGTAAAAGATGAGAAGCAAACACTATTTCATTTTAAATTTGCACATCATGGCCATCAAAGTTATTATGCCTCTGAAATAACATTTTTACAAATTGCAAACCAAATATTCAACAGAAGAATCCTAACAAGAAAGGAAAGTAGCATTTAAAGCAATGCTTCTAAAGCGTCAACTTGATCAAAACCAATGCTGCTTAAATACATTGTGGCATTTTCCCATGATTTCTGCGTAGAACATGTTACATAATGCAGCTGGATTTCTATTTGCATTAAGGGCAGAGACAACAAACGTTGTTTGTATTGCCTCGTACCTATAGCTAACAGAAGGAGTTCAGTACTTCATAAAAAAGCAAACTTACAGGTCTGGAAGTCTTCATCCAATAAATAATTGAGAACCCCCCTGCACTTGTATAATTTAACAGCTGCAAAATCACTAATTTTAGACCTGTTTCTATTACTTCAGAAAACATATTTGTGACTGCTGTATATCAGTTAGATGCATTGAGGCTTATTTAACTCAGGGATACTATTTTGGGAAAGACGCCATGATTTTTTAAAAGTGGCTTATTAATATAAAATGAAAAAATTAAGTAGGGTATGTGGAAGAATATTTTACAAATTCACACAAATCACCCTGATGGATTATAAACACAATGTGTCTATGTATATGTACAAATATAAAACATAAAAATTATTTCACTGAGAGTCTGCTGTATGCAGCAAGCTATGGCCTTGGGAAAGAACCATGTCAAATGCCATTTGATGCTGCTCAGCCAGGCACATATAAAGGCACATTGCACCAATAATATTTGACAACACTGGCTGTGCTTTTTCTGCTTCAGTGGCTAGCTTGTCCAAATTTCAGGCAAAGCAACGCACAGATAGTTTATAAGCAGCTACGTTGTCAGCATCATCCTTTCAAAGCAATGACCACACTGGTTTCCTAATAAACATACTTCACATTTCAGGTTTGAATTGATGAAATAACAAGAAGGGGGAAAAGAGAAATCTAGTAGCCTTGGGCCATCAAAAAGACATCATTTGAAAATGAAATTACCAGCAGTTAGCTTGACATTAAACTTTACTGTCCAGTAAGCACTTATTTATCTTCAAAAGTGTTTCCAGCACACTTCCCCCCCCCCCCGCCCCATTACTGAGCACAGTTCCTGCATTTGGACAGAGGTTTGAATAAAAACACCTCACATTTGACAGTCAAAAGTAGATACACTGAGTTTGGCAGCTCCATTTTCTAACCATCAGCAGGGGTGAATACACATTATGACATTATGAGAATGATGTATCCCGAAGTCAAGAAGGGACAGACCCCTTTCAGTTTCCACAGCAACAAACCACTTTTTTTTTTTTCCCAAAAAACGTACTTCTCCTCTTGGGCTACAGCAACAGTAGTTTGGTTTCCATACTGTATTTCACATTTTCTTTCTTCTGGAGTCAGTGGAGGAGCATGGAGACAGTGGATATTTCACCAAGGCTTCAGCCCAGACACACTGTCCCTCCCTATGCCAAACTGCTTGGCCTGAGCTGTTAAACATTGCTTACCCCAGCCAGGAAGGGCAAGGCATCAGAAGACCAACCACAGCCCTAGTGCTCTAGGCAGAGACTGAGCTCCTTCTGAACCAGCACATCAATGAAGAGCTGCAGGAGCTTCCATGGTCCTTTGAGAAATCATGGCTGAACTTTTAAAAGTTATCATGCCTCTGTTACTGGGTTACAGTTATCATGTTACTCTGTTACAGCAAGGATGTGTAAGCTCTCTTATACCACTTAGAGCAAATCAAAGAGAGGCTTGAACTGGTCTCAGTACTGATGATTTATTTCCAGAGTCTTTACCCATCTTCAGTCTCACCTCTGCAATCATAGCCTGGGAAACCCTCCACACTCACAAGCTTTTATTTGACTGCACAGGAGCACTGCCAGGGAGCTCCAGGCATGGCATGGGAGCCTTCTGGCTTGATCTTTAGCTGTAGATAGCCCAGATTTAAATAGTAGCCAAGCTCCAAGAATTCACATGCAGCTCATGTACAGCTTTTCATGACCCTGACAACTGAAACCAATGGCAATGCTTATGTGACTAACCATTCAGCCAGATAAGTATAGGATTCAAAAGCCTGAATTTGGTGTAAGCCATTCCACCACACAGCCCACTATGACCCACCATGTTCATGAAGCGCTTGAAGCTCTCACCGTTCAAAAAGCACAACTTATTTCTAAACATGCTGTAAATCAATCCTCTCTCATCTCTGTTCTCTGTTGCCCTTTTCTTTCTTAGCAGTAGATAGTGCCCTCCTGAAGGGTGAGGTGAGAGACAGAAAAGAGCAAACCCTTTTTATTAATGTAGTGATGGATCATGATGCAGTTTCTTCCCAACTCTCCTGCCTCACCACTGTGGGAATCCTATGCTGGTGCTGCCACCCTGCAACTCCAGAGAGTAATGGTGGCTCCTAAATACATCCTGGCTGAAGGAAACCTCTGTTCTTGTGCTAGATCAGGTGGAGCCAAACTGAGCCCAGCTGTGTTTCGTGTGTTATGTCAGATTTCAGATTTGATATCCCTCTTCTCCTTTTCCTTCCTGCTCATCTTCGCTCCCTCATGCATGGACACAAAGCAGTGTTGTACTGCACGCAGCCCCTTCAAACCTGTGTTCTAATAACTAATAATCAGCATTAAGCTACCACACTGTATCCTTTCAAATCCCCCCGGGGAACTTAAAATTAATTATATTTACTTACTATTGAAATGGCATCAGATAGTTAATACTATTACAAAATCACAACAATTTAACAGTCACTTAGATGATGACATTTTCACGCAAGTGGAGCTCTCATTCCAGGGAGGCTGAAAACTGCATGAGAAGCAGGACAACATAAATTTGGGCTTAATTTCTTCCCCTGGATCTAACCAGCTTACCCATGATCAGAAACAGTCCAAAAGAATTACCTCTGGGTTTTTGCAGACTATGTTGGTTGATGACAGAGACCAGAGGCTCACAGCATTTCTGGAAACACGGCTTTCGGTAAAATTCGTCCAGCTACAGTGAAGCACAGACTGATTACGTGTTTCCTCCACAAGTGTTTATGTTAATGGCAAGATAAGATTATTCCTGTTCTGCAGTTTCCCATATTGAAATGGCATGAAAAGCTATGCAGGAGAAGGGAGTAGCAGGAAGGAGAAGAATCACAGAATGGTTGGGGTTGGAAGGGACCTCTGGAGATCATCTAGTCTAATCCACCTGCTGAAGCACGTTCACCAGAGCAGATCACATAGGAATGTGTCCGGGGGGGGGTGTGAATGTCTCCAGAGAAGGAGACTCCACAACCCCTCTGGGCAGCCTGAAGAGAGGGATAAGACCACAAGGTGCGCCCTGAAAATGAAATAATGTTTTATTTGTGGGGGAAGCAGGAAAAGACATCTGACCAGAGCCCAAGTGGTTTTTGTTCTCCATTTTATCTAAAATCATCCTGTCTCTAACTTAAAATTGTATCCTGACCGACAGCCCAGTCTCATTCTGTCTGCTGGCTGGGGACAGTCTGTACTTTCAGGCATTACGAGGACTCTCTCACACGGTTCTCCCTCCCAGCTTCACTGTCATATATGGCAAACAGGGTGTAGGGTATAAAAGAAAAGATGAGGTGAAAATGAAAGCATTGCAGTGATTAACTGTTGGGATTTTTGTGGAGCTGTTCATCATCCTTAGCTACAGAACCCACAATCAAAGATAACCTAAGATCACCACAGCAAATTGCCAAACCAGAGTTGTAGGTTTTAATTTTTGACAATTCATTTGACAAGTCAAACAGCTCACAACATATATATTTTTTTCTTCTTCTTCTTCAGGAACTAGAGTACAAAAGAGAGTGGGAGGGACTAATACGAGGAGCAAAAAGTTGTCAACGTTGTTCAAGGCCTGATATTGAGTCTCTTAACTTCTAACCTCCCACTGTTCTATAATACGTGGATCAGCAGTTGTGTCACTTCCCACTATCCCAGATCCAGCCTTTGTAGTGCGGGAAGGATTTAAGTCAGTATGTTCCAAAAAGAGTTTTTGCTAAATCAATCCCAAGCTCATGTCTGTTTACATTTACTTACACATTTCCTTTGACATTATACTGTAGGACAACATATTTCGAGTTGCTTTCTAATTAATATTGTGCATTTATGCTTTAAAATTAACAAAGGAAAATAGCTTGGTACTCCCATACCTTCACAAACTACTATTTTATAAAGAAAGACATCATAATAGGATCTCCTTGAGACACGAAATAATAACACATTTTATTTAACTTGTAACTTCAAATATGGAAAGGAGAAAAACTCGCAGACATAGACTCAAATACTTTTTCTTCAAAAGACATTCTTAACTGAAACCTGCCTTAAATACACTGAGTGTGTGTAAGAAGCCAACAATGTCTTCTAGAACACATTTGTAAGTATGGTGAATTTTCAAGAGGAAATTTGGAAAATAAAGAGGAAAAATATTTTTTTCATTAGGATAGAGTAAGTTGTTAGACTTGGTATCTACCATTAAAAAAAAAATCATTTTCTCGATTCAGCCTTATCAAAATACCCACTAGTCACTGTTATGACCTATATTAACTTACTATTTACTTGTTCTCTTCCTTTCCTACAATACTCCTGTGATGTTCATCTGTTGAGCCAATACTGGAATAGGAGTTTTAAGTATTAGTTTGGTTGGTAATTTTTTTTCCTGTTCTGGACTAAATTATATTGGCAGAGTTCCATGAGAAAACCTGTATATCACTCAAGTAAAGTGTTCCAATCCAACAAATAACACTACGCCATCATTTTCAGCTCATTAAATTAATTCCTTTTACAATTAAAAAATTATAAGTGTAAAAATAGGAACATTTGAGTAGAACATCTATCAGTATATTAAATGCATTTTTGCATTAATTTGCAATTCTGTATTTGACCTTGATATTTCCAAGGTTCTGACAATCAAAACAACACAACAGCTTTCTGTAAACATGTACTAACCAGATTTCTTGAAAAAGGAATATGGTACAAGATTAAATGAGTTTATGAAAATAGGCTTAAGTTCTTCAATAGAAGTAAACTGTCACTTATTGGAAGCCTAACAAATGCTTCATTTTTCCTTTCATGGCAGTCATTTAAATCTCAACACAATGCTCTATTAGATCCTATAATTGAATTTTTTCTTGTTTTGTCCTCCAGCTTAATGAGAATGATTTATGTACTGCCTTTAATAAAGAAGTAAATTCAGCAGTTTACTGTAAAAGATGTCTATCTTCAATCCACAGCTTATGAATTTTGTCATAAGGAGAAATACACAAGGAATTTATTTTAAACACTATATGAAAGGCAACAACCTCAGGCCTATTCTTAGGAGCTGTCAGTACTTTTGATTATATGAGTCTGTTTACTGTGCCAAATCTGCTGGCCATTGATATTCCTACACTGCGTAGCTTTTTCAAATCAATTTAAAATATAAGACTCGGGAAAAGAGAGCATTTTTTTGAAAGAACATTTCTCACAAATCCTTCAAGAAGAAGTTTTACTTCCCCACCTGTTTCCAGCCTGGCAGAAGATTCACCCTGGCACCAGAAATGTGCTGATTTTTGTGAAGGTCTAAATCCATCTAATCAATGAGCCTTTAGAAAAAAAGATTTCCTCAGTTCGTCTATTTGCAGTAGAGACTAAAGATCAGCAGCTACATCCCTATCATCCAATTTCCATCTGCAGTCAACGTGTTCCAGCTAAGAACTGGAAGGACCAAGGATTTCTACTGTAGAGGAAGAGAAAATTTTAGGAATATTTCTGCAGTGCCACATACAGGATTTCAAAATAAAAAGACCATCTTTTCTACACAAAGCCTTACAGGCAACCACACAGTATGAAAAAGCATGAAAGACAAAGCCTTGATTGGCTTTCAATCAGAAAGAAAGGAATAGATGGAGACAAGAATCATCATCTAAGGGGAGAGCAGGTCGGAGTGTTTATGTTTGCATGTTCTGGGACCAACACTGGGCAAGGAAACTGGACTGGAAGAAGGGATGGAAACTGGAGGCAGCATGAATGGACATGGCCAGGCCAAGAGCCCGGGGAGGAATCACAGAATGTCCTGAGTTGGAAGGAACCCACAAGGATCATCAAGTCTAACTCCTGCCCCTGCATAGGACAACCCCACAGTTCACACCATGTGTCTGAGGGCTTGTCCAATCACTTCTTGAACACTGTCAGGCTTGGGGCCGTGACACCTCCCTGGGGAGCCTGTTCCAGTGCTCCACCACTCTCTGGGTGAAGAACCTTTTCCTAATGTCCAATCTAAACCTCCCCTGGCACATATTCCTGCCATTCCCTTGGGTTCTGTCATTGACTGCCAGAGAAAACATATCAGCATCTGCCTCAGAGAAAGGAGAGAAGAGACAGAAGGCAAGAAGGGACTGGAAAAGAAGCACAAAGGGGCAGACAGATGGATAGAGACTGGGAAAGAGCACATAAGGATGTGACAAGCTAGCAGGAAGAGTCCAGGGAAGACTGTGTGTGGAGAAGGCAAGAACTATTATAGGTGGAATAAATGCAGAGAAAAGCATCAGAAGTTGCAGAAATAGAAGCCCAGAGCAATGCCACACAGAAGAGCTCCCCCACCAGTATCTGGCTTTGAACTCAGTTTCTCAGGCCTTCTCTACTCTCCACAAATAACTGTGAAATCTGCTAACAGCGTGTCTTGCCTCCTTCCAGTTTTAAGTCCCTCCAAGGGAGGCTTTTAATGCATTATATGCTACGAAAAATGTAGCATTCTGGAAGACTCAAGATGTGTTAAAGGTCGTGTGCTCATTGGACACACAAAATGAATGGACACTCCTGTGCATTATGTGCCTTAGCAACTCATTTATAAAATGGAACTAAAACCTTTTTCTCTTGTCACGTGGGTGCTGCAAGTTTCTTAGTAACTAAGTACCATACCATTACCCTTGCTAGATAATGATGTTAAGTATCACAGAAAAGCTGACAGAAAAAAAAAATAATAATCCCATCTTCAGAGAAAGATTTGAATAGCACATGTAAATACCCCACTGAACAAAGAGGATGAAACAACAGCCCAAGTGTCCACTGTTTCCCTGAGCATTCTGCATTTTGCTTGTATTCTGGAATCCTCTGCCTCATTCCTTTAGGATATGATTACACAACTAAAATTGCCTATGCTGAAGCCAATGGAAAGGCTTGTTTATTACTAGCAATTCCTATTTTCCAGTGTTTGATTTAAAAACTGTACCTTTTTTTTTGTCTATCTATGTGTGTGGGTATCTATAATGCATCTACAATTATACTACATTATTATAAGATTAAATTAATTGTATGAAAAACACAGGAAAAATTTGTTGGAGACTTTTTCACGATAAATTATTTCCATTCCAGACTTTGGCTTGTGGCCATTAGATATCAAAAACTGCTCCTTCTTTTAGTATTTTCAGCACTGCCTAGCTATAGCTTATTATTTTGGGGTTTTAATGTCGAAACGGGAGAAAGTGTTCCTTCTTATGGACATGAACCTACACGTATCATTACACAAAAATATAGTACGCATCATTAAATATACACATATATATTTCTATAAACATAAAGTGCAATAAGTCCTCTCTCTGTCTCTTTCTCCCCATAAACACATTTCTGCCGCAGTTTTATACAAATATATATAAGTGGGAAAAAGACTACATTTGCTTCACCATCACAGTGACAATCCAAATTTAATCTTTTTCCAAGGACAAGTATGTGAACACTGACTTTTTTTTTTTTTGCACAGGACTGAAAATGCATCTTGTTTCTATGTTAAAAACACCATTTGTCTTTTCCATAGACAAGACTTGTTGGATACATGATGAAACATTATCATATGATGAAAGCATTATTTATAATGATAACACTTTGTATCATCAAGAGAACATTACCTGATAACGCAGTCTGTTATGATATGTTGGACCAAAGCCCAGGGTCACCTGTTTCTAATGTCATTGCAGAATTCAGGATGGATATTTAAAAATCCAGCATCACAAAGAATATTTTGCCAAAAAAAACAGTCTGTTACCTCTACTGGTAGCCTTTTCATAGTCATTATGTATTCAATAACCTTTCATCCTACTTTGTTGCTATTCATATACGAAGAATAACACTAATTCGCAGTGAAATAAGTTATGACAGAACAGAACTCACTTGCATTATTTTTAGACAATACTGAACTCATTTATTCATATTTTTGGGGGATTGCTTCATGTGTTTTTTCACCTGCAGAAGTCATTGCATCACATTATTTCATTTATTCAGACATATGAATAATAAGCTGGAGGGTAGGTTTTTCAGGCCATTAAAAATGTATTGATTTGTAACCCATTAGCTCATTTTAAACATTTAATTTCTTCGAGTATAATTTCAATCCAAACAACTCCAAATCCAATCACGGACATTTAATCAAAGAATATTGTGTTTCTTTATGAGTTTTTTGAAACTGAACTGGCCTCAGTCTGCAGATTTTGAATGCCTTGACTTGTGTTGAAGTGGTGCTTGAAAAGGAGGGTTTCCACCTTGCTTGGGCTTTCCCAATACATCCAAAGAAGCAAGAGTCATGCTCCAATGAAAAACCTAGAGGAAACTAACCACAGTGAGATATTCTCCTTTCCAAGGTAAAACCAGGAACAAATTAAGTACAAAATGGACAATAAGCACTTACAATAGAGCAACTGCTTAGCTGAGTAAAGTCTGTGCTTTCAACATGCAGTCACATTTACAAGTGAACTGAAGTGGGAAGCTCATTCTCATTGCAGCCTTATGTTTGACAAGTAGATGTCAACCAATGCATGGAGGATTCTGGAGTAAGTTTCTGTTGCCCACTGTAGTGTATCATGTTATTTCATATACCCAGACTGGGTTGGGTTGTTCCAGCCTTCCAGACAACCATGCTTTTGTGAGTCAGCTCTGTGGAAGTCTGCAAGCTAATTCCATGCTCAGGAAAATTCAAGCTCACAACAACTGTAGGGGCTAAAAGGGTAAGCCCCTATGCTCACATTTTTGGTTAAATGTGACTGTAGAAGGGGAAGCAGCAAGAAATGGGAACCAAAATTGCATAGAAGGAGAAAATACTGAGCACAGAAGTAAGATAAAAGTACAAAAAAGGAAAAATGGGAGACCATTAAGTGAATACTTAAAAGATGACAAGAAGACTCCTCAATGGAAATGTGGTGGGAAGAAGAGCAGAATGACATAGAAAAATGAAGGCAGAATAGGGAAAGAAGTGTTTTGTTTGTTTGTTTTTTGTTGTTTTTTGTTTTTTGTTTTTTTTAAGAAGCTGCCTTGTCCAGCTTTGTAAATTTAAGACTTATTAAAAATCTAGATACTTCTATGATTCTAGTAACAAAAACATAAGAAGACTGATGATTTTTGGCAGAAAAAGGCTGACATGTACTCCCCTGGAACTGACCCTACATAGTTGTGTGGTCACTCTTATGATCCCCTACTAGAAGAACTGACAAGATAGCAAAGCTTCTAATCTCCTTTCAAGTTCATTAATATAATTAAATCCAGATATGCTTTACATCTGTTTTCCCAGTGTTTCAGAATGGAAGCTTTCCAGACTGATAAAGGATATTGGTGATAAAGAACTTTTGTTTTGCTTGAATGACAATTCCAAATATATTTTTCACAATACAGCCCAGATGTTGTGCTCTCATAAAGCAGCAGCTCTGAGAAGCTGTAAGGAGCGTCTTTCTGAGAATCTGTTTGTGCACATTTTAGCCAAGGAACTCTTCCACCAGAGAGGAAAAAACATGTGATTTTGAGATATTATACCTTGATAAAACTGCCCTAAATAGAGAGATTTGAAAAGTAAATAAGGAAAAAATAAATATCATTATTGAAAGTTTTATATTAACAACATTTCTGGATTTTGTCTTAAAAGCTGTTTTACATTTCATACATTATACACTTCAATTTATACATTTTGTACATGAATTCAGGTCAAAACATGACATGACAGACTTGTTATTGCTATGCATGTAATACTAATTTAAGTAAGCTGTATTTATAGATCACGCTGTTCTGTGAGAGAACAAGAGACAACAACCATTAATTCAGACTTAGAAGTTCTAACTGAATGTGAGAAAAAAACACTTCCACAAAAAGACGATTAAGCATTGGTACCGGTTGCCTAGTGAGGCTGTAGGAACTCCATCCTTGGAGGTTTTCAAGACTTGCTCGGAGAAAGCGCTGAGCAACCTGGCCTAAACTGAAGTGCTGATCCTGCTTTGAGCAGGAGGCCAGGATAGGAGACCTCTCAAGGTCACCTCCAACCTCAATGATTATGTGATTCTACAGTTTCAGAATCAATATAATTGTTTCTCTTGCTTCCTTTGCCAGAGATACCTGCTGATACCTGCTCCCTTCTCAGTGTGCAAAATGAGTAACAAGTAATGTGACCAAGTAGCATTTCCTCATTCTCATTATTGTATGGTTAATCTTCATCCTAAAAACGCCATCACAACTCACGATTATGAGAAAGTTTGATACTAAGATTTTGAATCAGAACATAAAATAATCAAAGTGCTATGTGAGGAATTACTGGGATCCAGATCTCTGTGTTACACTGAAAGAGAAAAGGGTGGTTAATCTAACTATAAACTGAGTGCTTCTCATGCTTTAAAAATATAAGTATATAAAATGGTTAAATAGAACATTTTACCACAGGTATTAGTTACAAAAATAGTGATTTGTTGTCCCAATACGGAAATGCCTTGACGAAAAAATGACAAGAAAGACTAACAGGAAACCAGTAGGTTTGATATGAAATGACTTATCTTGTTACACCTGTTTCTGACAAATCATAAAAATAATGCTGCAAACATGAAAAATATCACACATACCTAAACAGAAAGAATCATCTAAAAATGCTTCATACACAAGTGTCAAAATCTTTCCAGAATAGAAGTTTAGAACTGTGATCAACATGAGTTTTAAGCTGTATCTGTTGTGCTTCCCTAATTCTGCAATGACACATACCGTGCAGTTCCAAGGCAGGCAATGTAGGGCAGTTATGCAAACAAAACAGTGAAGAGTTTTGTTTAATTTGGAAAAACCTGGGCAGTTGAAACTAATCTGTTTATTTTTCACATAATGCTAATACGGTATTACAAATATAATAATCATATTACCCCTGTTATTAATAAGATAAACTTACGTTTGTTATTAATGAAGCAAAAAAGAACAGTGGTCTCTTATGACCAACCTTTGCGGCAGGCTGTATTTTCATCATTGCCGTTTCCACGACCTCAATGGTTTTAATAAAATTAGGTACACAATTTAAAAAAGCCCTAAGAGAAAAGAGCAAAACTCTTAAAAGTAAAATAAATGCTGCGCTAGTAAACAATAACTGTTTCTCTAAAGGCTTCCATGGCCTACCATAAAACTTGGGGAGGTAAGAATGAACTACAACAGTGAACTGATAAGATTATTCAAGCCAGACAGAATTGCCTAATCTGGAGATCTAGTCTTAGCAAAGCCTATAAAATTGCAGTATGCACAGGTGTAAAATATGTAGGCTAAGATGAATTTTGAAGATCAAGGTTGATAATTTAATTCTTACACAGCTAACTATATCTAACTCCTGGACACTTAATTGCCTCAAAGTAAGGCTGCAAAAAATGTTTTGTTTTTAAAACGGCATAATTATTTGCAAGTAACCATGGGAACTGGCATTAACCAAAATGTCCTTTCCATTGTAGCTTTCAATTATACATAAAAACTTCATCTCTTCTCCCCCCAAAGCCCTTTCTTTGTTCCTCAAGCTTTGACATATAATATTAATTTAGGTATAAAGACCACATGTAACTTTTATCGTGGAACAGAAAATAACATTCTAGGCAATAAGAATTGATCATTTTCACAGCTGCCTGTTACCTCCACTGAAACTGGGATAATTATACACAGTCCAGAAAACAACTGCACTATATAGTGACATTTGATATAGGGATATTACATATTATTCCAAATTCTATTAAAGACCATTATTCACTCCCTTTTATGTACTGAATCATCAAGAGACCATGAACATGTCCTACGGTAAATAGACTTTTAAAAACATAGCTGTAAATTTAAAAAATAAACCCACACCTTTTCAAATGTCACTTGTAGAAGACTACAGAATTGCAGAATTTAACAATTTCTACTGAAAGGTAATTTTTATCAATTCTTGCAGGCAGTAGCTAAAACATCATCTTAGGACAAAATTCAGTGTCACCTCTCCATGTGTGAACCGCTCTGTATTCCTTCCATGTTTTTGTTTAAGCTACTCTGTGACCTAGGAAGTCCAAGTAGGCATCATAGTAGAAGACATGGAAATTAACTAATCTCTTCTTCCACAACAATAAATATCTAAATCACTCACCTACAGAAATCAGGCTTAAAGAAACCATGTATTTACTAATTGCCAGCAACCGACAGAATGGTGAACTAAAGAGAGTTAATTAGGCAAACTCCTTTTGCTAGGTTACCTCAGATATGCATCTTTAATTAAAAAGCTAAAAACTTACCTGTGTATCCTGACAGCTCTACTGGAATAAATGGGTGGCGTTTCAGCAATTATAAATCAAAGGCATCACACAGTGCTTTGGATCAGACAGGCTCAGTCCCTGGGGAAGGGCCGTCTAGTGGGCTCTCCTGAAGTAACACTCAGCTGCTGGTTTAAAAAGCAGCATTTGAGTAACCTGGAGGTGAACTGATTGCTTGTCCCAATAACAAGTGTTATTCACTGTGAGCACTAGAGACAAAACTGAGTTTCCACAACCAGGCACAAAGACAAGTCACGTAAGCGGGAGAAGAGTGCAGGAGCAAAACCAAGCAGAAAACAATGTGTTTATCTGCCTTCCTGCTCTGGATGTGACAGCTTTGACATCTGTCCGTCCTGTAGTGGTGACTGAGAAACAGAAAGCCAACTTTCTTAAAGTACGAGGTCTCCTGGCACGGACGATGATCATTAAAAATTCTTGAAGCTATTTTCAAAGTCTCAAGTTTCAAAGCTCATGAGGTTAGACAGTACAGACAACTAACAAACATTTACTAGCCACCTGCACATCCAAAAGTAATTAACACAGAACATTAAACGTAAAGAACATACATAGTAAAATGCATAACACCAAGAATATCATAATGTCAAGCACAAACACATATATTTAAAAAAAAAAAAAGAAAAAATGCCAAAACAGCCAAGGAGGAATAAAACCACATATCATAACAGAAGAGAGTGAGATCTTCTAGAACTGACTCACCTTCTTTATTAGCAAGATTTACCTACCTAGAACTCACAGCCTACCTAGCAACCACAATTAACTACAGTAGAAATGTGCTTTATTCTCCACTGAAGAAGATAAATTTTTTCTCTTGGAAAACTGAATAAGAGTTTCATGAAAAAGCCACAAGAAAGTAGCCTTTGAATCTTTCCCCTCAAAAGTTCCCCACACCAGCCAGCATTTTTCTAGTGGACATTTCTGCAGACCATGAGCTGTGCCAGAAGATATGGCCTGCATAGGATCTTGCCACAGATCCCACTATTTTATTGGCAAAGCATCTGCCAGACTACCCTCCATACACAAGTATAGCTGAAAACCACTAAAAGCATTTGCCTCGTCTGTACAAAAGTGTAAGTGATTGCATAGGTTATCTCTGAGAACAGCTATTGTGAAGACTACATTGTTCATATGAGTTAATAAGGCACTGGGTATTCATGTCCAGGGAAGATGAGAGAATCCAAGCAGAGTACATGTTAAGTTTACAGTAACTATGGAAATTCTTGTAAGGTTTCTGTGGACTGTAAAGTATTTTATTGGTGATACTATCACAAATTTATAAGGTAATTAGCAACACTGATATATGAAACTCCCCCCGAAAACAAAGCAACAAAACTCACTTCAGGCTTCTTCTAAGGAAGGTCTTGTCTTGGAACTCGTTGTTCCAGAGGGAAAAACAAGTGATGAGCAGAGAAGCATCACTGTCCCAGAAAATGACAAGATAATGAATGAGGATAGCTCCTGTCAAAAAACCTTAAAAGTAATAGAAGATTTTGCTTACCAAGGCAAATATGTTTGTATAAAATAAATAGTCAAGTACTAGCACACAGAAATACATACACTCTCTTACGTCCTCAAGCTGCTGCAGCACACTCTCCATAAAGGTACTGAAACTGAGTGATGTACATGTACCATTATCAGTTTCCCCAAAAACCAACTGAATTACAATTCTTCATTAATGGTGTACAAAAACTACACATGCAAAACACACTTGAAACCACTTAATCTGTGAACAAGCATCAATATAAACTACAGGCACCTGTGAGAACATCTGAGAGCATTCTACATCATTTCAGAGTAAAACTGTTGCCTACAGATCAGACACCATTTGTCACTGACAAATACTTCTACTTTTTCTTACCAGGCACAATCTAGAAAAATGTAATGCTTTCTGAATGGCTACTCATATTTTGGGTGAGAATGACAGAAGTTTACAGAAAATATACTGGAGGTCAAGGCAACCACAAGACAAAAACAACTAGTGGTAATTTTTCATCAGGGTATCTAGAGGAGCTTACCAGTATTTTGACAAAATCTCTACCTATATTCTTCTAGCTCTAAGTTGCCATTGCTCTTGGTTACCAATAAAGCTAAATCATACCTGCAACAAATGTCTGCTCCATTACACATTTTTACATCTTTCAGATGTAAATAAATAAATATACAGACTCAAATAAATAAATATTCCACCTTCGCAATGTAATTCTTGGGCCTCTTCTTACATACACTTCTATTACTTCTTATCTTACCAAAGAACATCACCCGTATTTCACCCTGCTCACCCTTATTTCTTTAATTTCAACCACTTGCCCTTTCTGAGATAAATCGATGGTAAAAGTCACATCAAATTCTAGGAGACCAAATAAATTTCACCCAATCAGAGAACTCGGAGGTAACAATACATGTATCAAGTATTTTAAATGAATGCAGTTACTATGGAGATCCCTTTTAAATTTAAATAACTGCAATCTTTTGTCCTTCATCTTCTGTATTGTCACTGCATGTCCCTAATTCTTTCTTTTCTGTCCAGTACAGCAGAGTACATTTTCTGAGTATAACTATTTCCATATGTGGCCTGAAAAATTCTAGTCCCTGAAAAATAAATAAGCAAATCTTTTTTTCTACTGGCACCATGGCACCACACCAAGTCCAAACATCATAAGTGAATTTAAGAAGTCAGCAACATGACAGTTGATGGATGCTTCTATTTAGAAACACTCTGACACCCCCTGTTCTCTTTTTTTTTCTCAGTATCAGTCAGGTGTTTATGACATTCTAAATTGTGACTGAAACCCAGGGCTCACCTGCTACTCCTGCTTATTGCTGTGAGAAGAACTAACTACACTTCAATTAACTTAAAAAAAAGCTTAAATATAAGCATTATCTAAATCTCCTGATAAGTATTTCTAAATCCCCAGTTTGAGCTAACCAGAGTGTAAAATCAACTGACATAGCTTCAGTAATTCTAAATCTGTGAGTTTCAAGTTGTTAAGTGAATTGTCCCATTACTGTGCCATAACTTTCTGTTAAAGAAGTTGTGACAGCATTTATATTGTACTCCTAAGCTAAAAAAAACCTGTCAAAGTAACATTTTGGTAACTGGAATACTGGAATACTGGAAGTAGGAAAGGCTAAACAGGGACATGTATCCTGTATGCTGATTCACTTCTCAAAAGCTACCCATTAACTTTGGCAACACAGCAGTGTTGAGTGCTATAAAAATGCTTTACTGATATCTCAATCAACTTTATAGAGAATCCTTACAGAAGGCTTCAATGTGTCCTCGTAGCCATTGTATCTTTAAGCAGCAATGATTCACAACTGTCATACAGTTCTAGTGTTAACTGCTTTTCTTGTACCATGTACTTTATGATACTCATAACTCATAACCTGTCTCTTCTCCTTTACTGACCAATAGATTAACTCACAAAATGAGTTATTAGTCAGTAATCACAGATTGTTCAACAGTTTATTGAACCCCATACACTTTTTTTTTTTAATATCTCCTCTTGATACCATACAGAAATGGATGTGCTGTTCCTGAAAAATAACAAATTACTTAATCATCCATATTTATTTTCAGCATTCCTCACCATGAGGGTGGTGAGACACTGGAATGGCTGCCCAGAGCATCTGTGGATGTTCCATTCCTGGAACTGTTCAAGTCCAGGCTGGATGAGACATTGAGCAACCTGGTCCAGTGGAAGGTGTCCCTGCACATGGCAGGGGGCTTGAAGCCAGATGATCCTCAAGGTAACATTCCAACCCAAACCATTCTAGGATTCTGTGATTGTATCATTCGAGCTGACCAATAGTTGCACTTTGGTGGTTTTGTTCCTGGGAAGCTAATATTGAAGAGATGCTGTAAACCTGATTTAATATACTGCAACAAACAAAAGGACACTTAGGATTAATAAAACAGAGCTTTATTTAGCCTGTAGAAACAACCAGATCATTCAAATAAGCCTTAAAGGTTTCATAATCTTACAATAGCATTTCCATTCTTATATGCTCAATCTTAGAGATTCTTTGTCACAAGCTTAATATTGCATTTTTAATAATACACTTTTCTTCATTTAAGACTCCTAAAATTCAGTTTCACTGTAAAAATGAATCATTTTCCTGAGCTTCTGGCTGATTTCTTTCAATTCAGCATTGGAACTTCAGCTGAGAGAAAGCTATTTGACAACTGAGGACATAATGTTCCAGCAAAACAGAGAAAAAAAGCAAGAGAGACACAGAAAGCAAAACCGAGAAAGCAAGCACACATGCATGCAAGAAGAAAAGGAAGAAATATAAATGTGGGGTTTTTTTGAGCTCTTAGTAAGATATCTAATCAGCAGAAAACAGCAGCTCTTCAAACAGATCAGACAGAGTGTGCTACAGGCAGATAATTTGGAGAAAGTACTATATGCTAATGCTACGGGTTTCACAATCAACAAAAAGACACAATAACGTATTCTTGTATCATCTATAAGCAAATTTAGTGTGTTCCATCTGAAGTAATGTAGCCTTATAGCCCCATGTCCATAGTACACAGAAAAGGAAGAAGTAGAAGCAAAGCTGAAAAGACAGTTTGCTGAGTGGGATAAAGAGATGCCCAAATTGCTCTGAGCTTATGTCAAGAAAACAAACACAGAGGGAATAGGTACAAACCCCAGGTTCCCTCACTGCTTTATAGTATGACAGTAAAATACCTGGGCATGGTGTGGAAGAAACGTGCACATAAAAGCAAGTACTTTCTCTATGTCTGGTTACATTGCTGATCACATAAATGGGTACCATCCCAGCTTGAGTACCTCCTTGCAAGGTCAGTCACAACCTAGTTGCAGCACTCCAGCAGATATAAGTGAAAGAAGCTGTATTTTATCCCTATTGTTACCCTTCTGAAAGCACTGTTATGAAGATGGTCAGGACTATGGAAACTACAAGAACACAAATTAGGTGACAATGGGGAATGAGGGATCTTTTCCAGAAGAGTATGGTCAAGGTAGCTCTACAAGGGAAACTAAGATTTAGGCAGAGCTGCCAATGAGACAGTAGCAAAGGGAGAGACATGGGAATATGAACAAAAATGGTAGAACAGAGAATCAGAAACAATATGAGGGTAGATGTCACAGTAGTAGCAGGTTAGGATAATTATACGAGAGCTTTCCTTTTCCCTAGCCCCATCTCATTATTCAGGCTTGTGAAGTCTGCTGTTTTTTCCCAGGAGAATGAATAGGGGAAGCAGGGAGAGTTTATATTGGTGAAAAATGCAGCAAGAAGCTCTGTTTGATGTTTGCAGGATTTGCTCACAGTCTTATACAGGCGTTTTCAAAATTAGAAAACACCAAGCAAGCCATTTTTTTTAAAAGACATAGTTAACAACAGATATAATCTCAGTTTCTTTTAACATACATCAAAAACAATTAGGTATTGATGCACACATCAAATAGACTAACATGCTGGCACCTCCTCAGAAGTATGTGCTACTGGACAAACAATACTCGGAACAGTCGCAGAGTCTGAAAGAATAATTATAAGTAACAGCAGTGCATGGCCCTGTCGTTCTTCAAGGCCTTCACAATACTAGGATGGCATCACCTCATTCTTTTCATGCCAGTAACAATACTATGAATTTCACCACAGGAGTGAATGCCGAACCCCCTGGACAGTTATGTGCCACCATATTCATTTTTAAAAGGAAAGCTACTCAAGAGGGTTTAAGCAAGTTGTTGATGTCCACTAACATATCCTTTGAAAATTTTAGTATCAGACACCTGGATTTCTCTCATGCCTTCCCCTCCCCCACACCTTTTTTTACTTCCTTTTTTCTTTCTCCCTTCCAATTAATTAAAAGTAAAGCTAGTTAAGTGATCAGGGTTTTTTTTGAAATAGCACAATGAAAATGTGATACAAAAGATACACATTAATGAAATCACACCAAAAATGCTTGACAAGTACAAGAAATGGTTTCCTCTAAGTCAGGATAGAACTTCACAGAATCATAGAATGGTTTGGGTTGGAAGGGACCTCTGGAGGTCATCTAGTCCAACCCAACTGCTAAAGCAGGTTCACCAGAGCAGATTGCACAGAAATGTGTCCAGGCGGGTCTTGAATGTCTCCAGAGAAGGAGACTCCACAACCTCTCTGGGCAGCCTGTTCCAGGGCTCTGGCACCCTCACCATGAAGAAGTTTCTCCTCATATACAGATGGAAGCTCCTGTGCTTCAGTCTGTGACAACTGCCCCTCATCCTATCGTCGGGCACCACTGAAAGGAGTCTGGTCCCATCCTCTCGACACCCATCCTGGAGTTATTTATAAACATTGATGAGATCCCCTCTCAGCCTTCTCTTCTCCAGGCTGAACAGACCCAGCTCTCTCAGTCTCTCCTCATAAAAAAAGGTGTTCTAAGCCTCTCATCATCTTCGAAGCCCAAAGTATGATCCCTACAAGTTCTGCCACAAAGAGACTGGAGAAAATGAAGTCTCGCTACTGAGTAACCACAAAGGACAGCTCCACATAGAAATGGGAAAGTACAGCTGCCACACTGGTGAATGCCAGAAAGCTGCAAAAGCCATTGCAGATGATCCATGATGGGGCTGGATAGCATCACACCCTTTCCACATTGCTTAAAATCACCGCTTCTGCTTCAAAGGTGATAAGTGTAAGTAGAATTCTACTTGTGATTTAATATAACGAGCTTATTCAGCAGATTATTAATATAAATGACAATTATTACTTCTGGAAGAAACAGTCTTTAAAATACACATGAAAACAGAACAAACAGAGAGAGGGCTTGCGAAACTCTGGTGCATTAACAATGGCTGCATGAAGTTGTAAATAACCCACCTTTTTTTTGAACAATTGTTTTTTAAAGGAAGTCAGGTCTCAAATACTTTTATTCTTTTTAAATGGATATGGAACTAGTCCACAAGGACTGAGATGTGGACTGGTTTTCCAGGGTGCAACTGGAGTGTCTACACTGACAGGCCATAACTCCAGATACTGAGGCTGCAAATAGTCAAATTTCAGAGCAAACAAAAAAATGATGATGATGATACAGCAACTCAGATGTAGCAATTCCTTATTATAAGCATAGCTGTGTACTGCTAACATTTACATGTTTCTGAGCAGCATATGGCTTCATACATAAAAAGCTACTGATTCTATTCTCCTCAAGAAATGTCTAAGTACATAATTATAAAGTTTGGATGTAACTCTCATTTTAAAACCTCCCTAAATGCATATTTGCCCAATAGACCATAACTCTCCAGAAGGAATCATTGTTATCTGCAGGATAAACTATAAACAATTTAATAGCTAGTGGTTTATTAACTAATGGTTTAATGCAGTTTAAAGTTCTTAAAATTATTATCCCTCAAGTAAAATTAGATCTTTAAATAAACTCTGTTCGTGTTAAGCATTTCATTTAAACTAAAGATTCAAACATTGAGACACACTTCTAAGACCAAAATTCCATCAAAAATGGTTAAGGTTGCACAGTCTAAATGACATTGTATACCTTTTTTACTCATCCTTCTTCCTAAAACAATGTTCTCACTTGGCATTGCAACTTATAAGGGTGAGGGAAACAGGCTTATTGTATAAAAGCAGCCTGGGCACTACTTCTGTTAGAGATGAAAAGGTATTGGGAGACCTATTACAAGGAAGATCAAAGTGTACTGCTGTACAGAACTATCAGAGACCTCCAGGCTATCACACATTTTACACAGTGTTGCCAGACTTTGCAATAAATGTTTGGGAGTTATCCTTGGAAGCTCCAGCTTCTGGATCCATGTGACCGCATGAGAATCTCATCTTTCAGTAAAAAATACACTTCTAAATGTTGAGATTTTTGAGAAACTGAAGCAGTCATGGACATCAGGCAGCAATGAGAAAAACTCCGAAATACACAGCCCATGGGAAAACCAGAATCTCAGTATCTTTAATGGCTTAACTAAAGCTTTTCAATTGGCAAGACTGGAAACACACCCTGTATGCTACGTACTTTATGACCGCCACATTGAAAAACTCGTGCCTTCAGCTCAAATCACTGTTTTTCCATTTAATAACATAGCTACAAGAGTCAGGAGTATGAAATAGATCAGTCAACATTATAGGAAGAGCCCTTGTGTAGAGGCTCCTCTCACATCAAAACCATGTCCTTTCATCTTGAGCTCTCAGGACAAAACTGAAGGTACAGCAGCAGAAGCACACTGCAGACACACAGCTAACATATTTGATATATTCCAGAGCACCCCAATCACTCCTAATTTGTAGCTGTTCTAAAGTATATCGCCCCTTGCCCAATCATGTTTTTTTCCATATATACTTAATTTTGAATTTTGTATTTTCAAAATTATTTATTGCTAGAAAAATTCTACATTGCCCATTTTCATGCACTTCAGATATCTATATAAACAAAGCAGATCAACATCATGAAATATATTTTTATGTGCTATCTTTGATAATGACTTTGCAAAACATTTTTGTTTACATAAGAAAGTGAGTAACAGAATATCCTATTCTCTTTGCATTTTCAGAGATAAATGTTGTTATTATACCAGTAACTTAAAGATATGACTGCAAACAGGTCTAAGATGCATCTTTTCTCACTTCTGAATAAACTTATTTGAATGAGTTTCATTCACATGAGAAAAGCTGTCAAAATGTGATGTTTATGACGGCTATATGTCTTCAAAATAAGATTTATAGTGCAAAACTTTGAACGAAGGAAACAAAGAAAGTCATCACTGAAGAACTAACTTATACTTGTAGAGAATTCAAAAGTGCCACATAGTGTACCTTCTCTGTCACCAACTCCATACACCTTAACCTGCATGTATGTAATCACTCGTATTAATTATTTTTTGAGTTAACCTTCATATACCATAAACGTGAAACAGCGGAGTTGACAAGAAAGTCTGTCTTCTTAGTTCCTAATCGAAGTCACTGCAAGACTGACAGAGCACGGACAGAACTGGCTATCTCCAATTCTGTAAGGAAATGTGGGCTGGAATTTACCTACCAGGAAGCTAATCCAGCAGCCTTTAAAAGAGGATTGTGCAAAGAGATCAAGAATTACAAACAAAAGGTAAACACTGATTAAAGCTTGCTCTCCCAAAAAAAAGAACACCAAACTGCCCCCAAAAAGCAGATGTCTATTCATTTTGTTTGACTGTACTTAGAGATAGGACTACAACAGCAGCTACCGACGTCAGCAAAGCTGCATTATGATGACACAGTATAAGTCTTACTGAGAGATTTTAATCACAAATATTAAATGCAGTCAGTAACTAAAAAGTAAAAAAAAAAATCAAAACAAATTATCAGCCTCCCCATTCAGAACCACAGATAACATAGAGCCATAATAAAAACTACAGGAGAAACGGAAATTTGACATTGGAACATCTTTGACATGTGGATCATAGATGCAGTTCATTACAGTAGCTTCGTGGAAGTTGCCTCAGTACTTGTGTAAAACTGCTGCCATGTGTATACACAGTATGACTTAATGCAAAAAAAAAAACAAAAAACATCTGTTTAAAATGGGAACTTGATATTACCCTGAAACAGCCTGATTTAAAATCAAATCCAATTTGATATTCACTGTAATGCTTAAAAATAGCAAATTACAATACAGGAAAACAGTATGTAAGACAAGAAAACAAGCACACATTAACCCTACTGACTGAAGCTGGCTTGTGAAATTTCAAGGAGTAAATCAACCTAACCAATATTTTGCTTTTGAAACCAAATGGGCAAAGGTGGTTAAAGTCTACAGCAGCAGCATCACTCAGGCATTTGGCTCCTACACTTAAAAAGGGTGCTCATTTCTTTTACTGTTTTTTGGTGGACAAAGAAGCAGTTGTTAAATACACTTGCATTTCAGAATAAATATATATGATAACATTGAAAAGTGGAAAATGCAACACAGATTTACAGTGCAAATCTTCCAAGTAATACAGAAAATATCCACCAATAATTTATTGAAACCATTAAATGGCTTAAACAGTTAAATTCCTAGCTGAGAAAAATATGATTACATGACTTCTGGGGCACTTGGAAAACACATCATTTGAAAATGTGCCTCGAAAAGTATGTGTTTACCAACTGAAGAAAAAGCTGAGAAGCTGCAGCAGATAAATTAAATAGTAGAGAGTAATCAATCACGGTGCTAAAATGATAGATGACAACTAAACTGAAGCCCCAGGGAAGTACAAACACAGCCATTTTGCAAAATTAGGTTGCATAACTAGCATACCTCAAAGCAGTACAGAATCTAAATCCGTGTCAGAGATCTCACATTAAAAAATGCAAAGCTGTGTCTGTAACACAAGATCGATAAAAAAAAGAAATATGAGGTTTTGAGTCACAGAATTTTGTAAGCATATGAGTCACAGAGAATATACTACTCGGAATAGTCACAACACGATAAACAAAACAGAGACAAAATAAAAAACCTTACACTGTGCAAATGTTGCCATATAATTTAGCAGAAGATCATACATCCACTGTGGGAGACAAAAAAAAAAAAAAAAAGAAACTTGGAACTAATTTAGTAATTTAGGGGAAGACCTCATTAAAGAATTCAGGTAGTATGAACACTCAAATGAACTATTTTACCCAAGCCTGCAGTATACGCACATGAATTTTAATGGGCAATGACAAAACCTGGGAGCACAGGGAATAAGGGCGCTTCCATGCTGCTTCTAGATTACTATATTACAATGAAAGATTGAAATCGTAATGTAAGGGAAGATTATTGTGATTAGTAGAGAACATTCAGAAACCACAGGCTCATTTCTTTTTGAAGGCTCATAAATTCAACTTTTACAAAACTGACCCTTCCAAAACCACGGAACCCTTCATTTAGCTGCTTCATCTCTGGTACATTACAGGCCTCTAGATACAATATGGTAAATAGTAAAATATAAAACACAGTAGCTTTTGAAACATATATTAGGGTAAACAACAATAATATTGTCTGCTCATGAGCTAATGGTAAGTCTAACATGAGTTTTCTTCTACATATAATGGAGTCAAACTGCCTGTACAATAATTTTCAGCAGGCCAAGCCTCCTCTCATCTGCTCACAGGGGAGGGGGGCTTGGCCTTCCTCCTCCTGTATTAGCGCTTTGTTTGTGCAGTCTCTAATTTTATGTCACATTTCCTGAACTTGTCTTTATGAAACGTGAATAATGAAAAAACTATTATTAACCAGCAGTCACCAAAGATGTCAATTATTTGATAAACCAAAGCATGTGGCAGATGAATGATTGCTGCTGAATATGTGAGGATGACAGGAACCTTTTTTGGAACACATATTGCAAGATTTTTTTCCCTCCTCCACAAAGGATGACTGCGATTTTTTGCAATATCAAAGCCAAATGACAATGGCGTTTGCATTTAAAACAAAGATGAGAACAATTAAAACTGACCAAATATAGTATATATTATGACTTTTATTTTCTCCTTTTCGTAAGAAGAACAATATTAATTTTATCTTCTTCCTATATCTGGAATCCAACATTTTTGCCTCTTAGCACTGGATATTTTAAATTTTAGCTTTTCATTTAGGTTGAGAAAAATAAATATTTTAAAACAAAGATCCACAATTTGTCAGTCCCAGTGTTAGACAAATGACTTGTTGCTTGGTGTATGTATAACATACGGTTCACAAGGGTGTTTTAAGCAGGCCCAAAGGTAGCATACATGAACTTCCCTACAGGGCTGAATGTATAGCCTGATGGAGCTGGTAACATTGCTTCTCACTGATGATGGATGAGAGATAAATGTAATTTTATTTCTGTTTTATTATTCTAATTTCCCATGTATATTCCTAGGAGAGTGTTAAATAAATTACACATTACAAATGTTAAATAACCACCGTACAGTTTCATTTCTGCAATTATATATTCATTGTTAGATCATTTGTAGTTTATAATCATAATACCATGACTGATAAAATTAACTGATGGATACTATGAAAAGGTTCTGTCAACCTATTCTGCCAGGAGGAGAGAGCGAATTTGTATGTGATGGAGTACCAGTCCAATAAGAGTTGATTAATTTTTTCTCACTATACACAGATAAATCCACACTACTGAAAAAGCTGCCTCCGAGTTCTGACCACTTGACACAGAAATACAAGTGAGGAGAAAAGCTTTGAGCATCTGCAGTAGTGAAATTTACTGTCTACAAACAGGTCTATAACATCTCCTTTATTTTTTGCATAGCTACATCAGTTGCATTACACAAATGGCTTGAATTGCTAATATATATGCACGTAACTATCAGTCAGCTGCTGCCAAAACTTAAGATCCAGGGGAAAAGCATAATTGATTTAGTTAGATAACAGCTCCCAAAAGTTCCACCATATCTTTCCACATATTAAATAAAAATTGCAGGATCTGACCCATATTGCAATCTGTTGCAACCCTTCATAACTTCCTTAGAAAGAGGTATATAGCATTATTCAGTGTATTATTACCCAACAATGCCAATAATGCTTTTGGTCTGCAGAGTATCTATTTCATATTAGAAGAAGCAAGCTCAAAATTTGCCAAAGATCTGGAACATTCCACAAGGCAGCTCTGCCAAGAGCCAGAAGAGATGGCCCTGTGTGGGAGATGTGAGGAGAAACTGTGAAGCTGGACCAGATTAGCTATGTAGGTACAAGACTGGAAAGATAAAAGGTGAAGAGAGGTATGATAGCACATAAGGAATATAAACCACAAGTTGAGAGGGAAGAAGAGAAAATTGAAGGAAACTATGAATGACAGAAGAAGCAATGGAAAGTTAAGAGGAACAGAAAGATTAGGTGAGTTTTGAGAAGTTTTTTATAAAGATGTTTTTTTTTTTCCCTAATGACCTTCTGGAACATGTGCATGATTTGGTATATGTCTGAAAAATGCCTACTGGTAGCACAGTTCAGTACACTGTATAAATAACCATACAGATTTTCAAACAAGCATTACGTTGCCCTCAGCTTCAGCAAAATGTCACACATTTCCTTTCATGCCATTTGATTAAGCATGATGTTAAAACTAATAATTGAACTTGGTTACCCAGAGAGATACTGGGTATTTTTTAGCTTTTGAGGTTTACATATATTATTTTCCACAAAAGAGTTTTCTTTTTACTGCTTGCCAAAAAATATTCAAGATTTATTTCTATCCAAAATGAGTCTGTTCCATATGCCAGTTTGACTAAATAAGAGATTTCGTATATGACAATAAAATTCCTTCAATTCTACTGTATGACATACTGTCAAGTGTGTATTCTATAAGCAGAATGGTTCTGAAGAGCACATATTCTCTCTACATTACTTACTGTCCACAATCTTCTGCCATAAAGAAGCAGGCTCTATTAGGTCTATATCTCAGAGGATATTAATACCCAGTAATGCAATACATTCATATACCTTGCTGCATTTCCCATGGAATATTACTTAGGACTGGCAATAAAAGTAGGGTCTGTATCATAACTGGTATCACAACCAGTGCTACACCAGCAGCCTGAGATTTTTTCCAAAGGACAACATCAATAACATCATCCACAACACAACCACGGCTCATTTTCTTGCCTTAGCAAGTAGTCTTAATTTCTCAATGTTTTATAAAGCCGTAGTTATTAGAGACCAGTGCAGCCATGCATTGTGACTGGTCATACTGTACAGTGAACAACACGGCTCTGACCATGGCAGTTCAGAACAATTAATCAGTGATTAAGTGGTTAACACAAACCCATAAAACCTGTGTCCTGACCCAACAAGATCTGACTACACTGACTCAAATCTACGTGTTTTTCTGCAAAATCTCAGGTGTGAGCAAACATTAGTTTAATACTATTTTTAGCTTTGTACCTTCTAGTATTACAATTCACTTTTACTGAGAAGAAAAAGGCAATATTTTCAGTAAGGGTAGTGATGAAGACACATTGGGTGGATTATCTGGGCCTCTTACCTAAGATGATTATAGGATTAATAAAAGTCTCCCCCTGTGAAATGAAACTGAGTTGGATAAAAGGCAGAAATGCTCACTGCATTAATTTCTTACACATGTTAAAAGAACTGTGAATAAGAAAAAAAATACAAAAATGGAAGTACAAATAGCATTCAGCTTCAGAGTATACAATCCGGTCACTTACTGTTCACAATACAGACTGTGTGCTTAACTCGCTTCTCTTTGTTTATTCAGGACTCCACGTTTCTGTAACAAAAACAAACACATGCATTTATCATCCATATAAAATAAATCACCTAGTTTCATTTGTGCCATAGAAGTTTGCTATTTTCATATTTAGTTTTGGTTTACTCCAAGATTTAAAGCCTTGGGTTTTTGTGAAATTGTCCAGAAGAGAAAATCCATATCAATCCTTTTACTTAAAAAACAAAGTTTCCAGTGGTAGGTACTACAATAGCAGCAGAGATGGAAAATCCACAGGTTCAGGGCACAAATCTCTTTTGAAACCTCTTACTAAATTCTAGGCATCTGAATCACATTTGGGCACCTGCAGCTCTCCCCAACTCAGGGAAGGTGAAAGGCTTTCCCACCTGTGAGTCTGGCAATCCTCTGCTCAAAATTAAATTCTCGTGCTGTATTAGATCTTGCCTGGATTAACCCATTAGACTGAAGAGTTAAAGAAGAAACAACATGTACCTGCAACAACAGCCACAGCCTTCCCCACCACTTCTGGAGAGGGACAAGCTCCAGAGGGGTGTTTCATGCCTTACTCCCATTGTTTCATGCAGACAATTAGCATAATAAGCACTGATCACAGCACACCAGCTGCTTAGCCTTTCTTGGGCAGTTTACAGGCATCACAGCAGAGGTGATTTGAAGGCAGGATTTGAAGGAACACAGCGAACTGGCTTTGCAGATTTTCACTATAAACAATTTTCATTAATAACGGTTGCATGAGAGAAGGGAGAAAATTGGGACTGATGGGCAATAAGGGTTGCAATAAGGGCAACACCGACATGAAAGAGCAGGCAGGATCAAGCTGTGAAGGCACTTAAAATGCAAAGACGACCAATTCTGATGGAGTTAAAAAAATGAGCCAAACGCACAGTTACCAAGATAGGTAAATGTATTTTTAATTTTCCATCAACTTTGTCAAAGAAAAATGAAACTGTCATTACCTAAAGTTGTCAAGCTATATCACATCGACCCTTACTCTGGTCTTTAAAAAAGTCAAATCATGATTCCATCCAGCATCTCACTCTAAATTAACTAGATTAACTAGATTAACATTAATCTTTCATGACCCAAGTAAGGGATTCAGAACATAACCAATTAAAAATATCTATTTTCCCCTTCTTCTTTAGTAAAAAAATAATATTGCTTTCTGTATAGTTCCGTCAATATCTATGATATCCCAGAAATCACTTGCATGTCAGTCTACTGAAGAAACATGTTAGGCAACAAGTAACAGGTGTTAAGCTGAGGGCTATATGGTCCATGAGTCCAAAGCACACAATATTACTTTGTTACTAAGTTTAAAAAATTTTGAACTGTATGGATTAGCTCTTCTATCCAACAGCCGATTTTGTTATGTCCTAGACATTAGTGAGGAGTTGTGGAGCACTCAAACAATGCAAAGTTAGCTGAAAATGATATAAATTCCTTATATCAAAAGAGTTTAGAGTAATTCAGATGCTGGTGTAAAACAGGGCTGCGGGATCAACTCACTTCTTTCCCAAAGTCTGTAATACATCTGACAATAGTCTTATCAGGCCTTACATAGCTTGGTGCTCCTTAATAGCTGTATGAAATGTCCTGGTACAGGCCATGACAGGGCTAATCTGAACTACTGTACTCAAATACCTCTTGAAGGGGTTCAATGAAACCTTTGCTTCTCCTTGTCATACCAGCCCTCCTAAACTGAGGAATTTGAAATTCAGACGTACTCCAAAACAGGTTTAAATTAAAAGCTCTAATCCCAACCTTCTCCCAGCATTCAGAGCCAGGGTTTTGTTTCAGCTCCCTGTGTACATCTTGCATTTGAAGAGAGGTAGCTGCAAGTGCCTTAGAGAAATGAACACAGAGAGTCACACCTGCTCTGCGGTGCCCTGTCTCAATCTTCCCCTGTTTCTCTAAGCTGTCTGTGTCACGCTGTGTCATATTATTACTGAGCCTTTCAGAAGATTAACTATTTCCTTCTGCTGCGAAGACAGAAAATGGAAAGACAGATGTTTACTTGAGTATTAATAGGAAATAACTGAACAAAAATACAGGTTATGTGCTAGAATAGAGAAGCAAATTTGAGTGAAACCACAAGTAAGTGTGCTACTTCAATGAATACAAGCAGAGACAGCCCGCCTGCTCCACTGAAGTTGATAGACTGAGTTTCCAAAACATATCGGAAGTATAATGGAGGCCTGGAATAAATAAGTAAAACCCAATCAATAAAAATCAACAGTAATCAAGGAGACTTGCACTCTTCGCAAGGATTTGCAGAACTAAAATCGGTAGAGAGAAATAAAAAGGAGAGATTTGCATTTCTAGAGAAAGATCAAAAAAATTGCCAGAGACATTCAACTGTGTTTCTATCACTTACTATTAAACACAGGCTATTTTTTATGAGATGTGTTGGAAGATTAATTCATTCACCCTTGGTTATGGACTCCTATGGGTCTTCAGTGCAGGAGATTCCCTGCAGTGACAACTATATTTCCAGAGCTACAAATAGCATCTGTCATGCCGCTAGTATCTTCCAAGGCTCCGTTTTCGTTTCAATAATATTTGCAAGGGAAGACTTTTCCTAATAAAACCATTGGAAATATCAACAGAAACACATTTTGATATGCCTCAATACATCTCGTAATATCCCTTTGAAGCATAATCTATATTTTACAAATGGTACCAACAGAAGATACTTTAGGGCATGTAATTTTAGGGTAAGTAATCATGTAAATGATCTGCAACTTCAGTTATTCATAAAGATATGCAAAAGCAATAAAAACAAAGGCTTTTCTTAGTTATTTCTAAGCTCTCTGTTCTCAGTTACCTTGAGTGGTAAGCAATTATGGAAATAATACCATTAAGCTGGAGTAGAAGGACTGGACCTCTAAAACAAACGAAGTTCGGTCAGCCACACTGAATTTAGGAATATACATGCATAGCTTTGCTCATGAAACAATACCCAGCTCCACTGCAAGGAAGGGATTCTTCGTAGATTTTCTCAGGACACTCTAGTTTAAGTCACACAGATACAGAGTAGAAATTAAGTGGAAAAATTAAGCCCCATCTATTACAAGTTTCACTATTCATTGCGAACTGTAATACAAAAAACAAAAGGGAAGTTGCATGGTAATTAAAGATTTCTCAAGATCTCTTAGGCCATCTGCAGTTTCTTTATTCTGTTACCATTTTTACAGGCAGGAAGAACCATATGATCTTTTACAAACCCCATGAAGAAACAATTTTTGTCTCTTTAGGATTATGGGCTAAACACTCAGTAGTAGAGCATATGGCTGCTATTTGAATATTTTTCTCTCTCTTTCAAACTTTGAGGAATAAATTTGCAAACTGAATCTCTATACTCTGGAGTAATGATGAACTACTAATACATCATCATCATGGTTTAGTGACACTTAAAGGGCACAACTGGACAGCATTCTTGTTATGAAGAACTAAAAGCTCTGGAAAGTAGTTTCAGGACAATTTTGCTTTTGACAGAGCTGAATCTTAGCTTAGGTTTGCTGAGGAGTTCATTGATCATCTTTCAAACTTGAGGACATCCCTTTACATAGCATATCTTGGAAGTTTAGAACAAATCATTTTGAAATTCTGTGTGGCAAAATGAGCAAATAATGAGAAAAAAAAAGAGAAAAAATCAGCTGGTGTTTGGCCTACTGAATTGAGCAGCGCAGCCTCAGAACCTAACTCAGTAATGTCAGAAATGAAAATGGGAATTTCAAATTTTATTCTCTGCTTTAGAATTATTTATAAGAGAGAAAATCAGATTAATTGAAAGTGGAAGTTATACAGTGTTATGAATAGACTGACATCCTGTAAAACATAGAACTGACATCTGGGAAAATGAGGCTAGCATTCGATTATGAAGTTTAAATTAGCTAATAACCAGTACAGAGTCTGGATAATTTCTAGTTGCATAATGTGCAACAAATTAAATGTATTTTGAAAAAAATGGAGTTGTGGGCATTTATTAATTGCTTCACATATTAAAACAGAAATTGTCATACATTATGAACTTTACAGTCCTTAATCATATGCATATTCTAATGTTTTATGGGCTTAATTTGCTCAGCGTAAACTTTTTACTGTGAGTAACATTGATTTTGTTGAAGCCTCAAATAAGTCACAGAACAGATCTGAGGATTAGTTTAGAAGGGATTTAAAGCACACACTGTGAATCCCTATACAGCCGCCACTTAAAACACTACCCATTCAGGCCCAGATGGATTGCTATGGCAACAGAATCCCAAATACCAGGTTTGTAACTAACAAAAATGTAAATTATTGATGAACTCAGAGTTGTCTCTCTTGGACACCCTCCTATTCAAATACCAAACCGTATGGTTAGAGTACAGAGAAAAGGTTGATATGCAATTTCCCCAGCCCAGTGAGCACTAATCCCAAAGGATTTCATTAAATCTTTTGGCTTAAATTTTTATTCTTGGAACAGCAGTCAGCAAGCAGGGATTACATTAAAACAGGCACTATTGAGGTCATTAACGACAGAATTCAGGCCTGTAATATAACAAAACTGAAACTAATTTTAAATACATCTCCACAAAAAAACACCTAAATAGCACTTCTCTAAGTTACCATATATTAGATGACAGAATTCTTCCCCTCTCACCTATCGCCCTGCCTCCTTGCCAGTAAGAAACGATGGAGAACAGTAAAGAAGAGTAAAAAACAATATTATTTGACAAGGAGGTACACATATCATGGACGAGGTGACCGTGCACAAAGTGAGTTGCAGAACAGTGAATGAAAGAAGGCTCAGTAGTCTTTGATATTCTGTAAATCAAAATCCAATAAAAAGTGCTCTAGCAAATAAGCAAACTAGGAAAAAAAAAAAAGTATTTATTGCCATCTTCATTGCGAATTTCATGAAAAGTCTGGTAAGGGAAAAAATAGTAGTAGGAAAGCTAAGCACTTCTATGTACCCCCTTTTCTGGAAAGCCTCTCAGACTGTACACAGAATGGGATTAACACAGTGAGTGCCACACAAAAACGTATGCACCGGCTCTCATATTTTGGACTGCAACAGTTTAGGGGGTTTTAAAGCAACCTAAGGCTTTAAAAAAATAAAACTCAGATGTGTGCCTGCCATTAGGTGTCAGTGTACAGTGACAAGAAAGGGCAAACTTCTGCCTGTAAGAACTTGTTACCAGATCTTATGTCCTCTCAAAACTAGGTGGAAAAACCAGGACAGAAAGTAAGTTCATGGAAATGGATAAGTATCTATGCATGATGCTGGTTTTCCTAAGGGAAAGGAAAACAATTATTGAAAGAGGAAATGAAAGAGGAAAAAAATAAACGAGGACAAAGAGACTTTTTTAAGTCAAAGGAAAAATTTAGAGCAACAGATTGAAAAATAAAAGATACTGGTTATACATATACTTCCTGGTGGGGCAGGAGAAATTCTCCCATCCTCATTCATACACATTGGCATTTATTCAGAACAGTTTGTAAAGACAAAGTACCTATATAGGGGAGCAGCCAACAATTTAGCAGAATACACATTCTGTCACTGTGGGCACTACTGGTAAAACCAGTATTTAGAATCTGCTTCCTTTGCCCATTCAGACTGTGGCTCAGCCATCCCAACCCTGTGACCTATGTGGTTATTCAAACACAATTTTCAGCTCTAGGGATTTCTCAACTTAGTGAAGGACTCTGCTTACTGCAGAATTTGTCCCTGGAAGTACTTTTTACAATACTGGCAATGAAGCTGCTTTTTTTGGCCTCTGTTCACTCGTATTTAGTTACCTACTGCCTAATGTTCAAAGATGCTGCTCAACCATGGCTTCCTCAAAATTTCTTAGCAGACTAAAGATCCAAGGGTTTCAGTTCTATGAAGGCTCTATGGTCCTTTTCCCATAGGAAACTGCTAGTCTTTTCTTGCTATAATTCCACACCTCCATCTGACATACTGTGTTTCTGCTACACACAATTCATACACTGGCTAAGGAGCAGCTACTAACTCTCAGTAGGTGCTAGCTGCTCCTCAAGGCCCTTTGCATCTCTCTCCCAGCTGCATGATGCTTCTCACATTCTCAGCTTCTGTTTCTCCTACCAGCACGGCACAGAATATGCCTTGCTGCCCTCCTTGGTTCTTAGTCCTGGTGGATTCAGACCTCCCGTTGCTCATCAACAGCCTTTTCCAGCTTTGTCCTCGCACTTGGCTTGATGTTGAAAGAGCCATCCACTCTGATATTTCAATCAGCCACACTTAGGTCAGTATTGTAACTTCATGATCAATAAACAATCATATGAATCAGTGGGCACTGAAAGATTCTCTTTTCATGGAAGAAAACCTATTAATGGTGACAATACAGTCAGTGACAATAGTCACAAACCAGTATATGAATCAACTCAAGCCTATGTTCCTGTTACAAGTCTTGGCTATATGCAGGAATGCCAAAGGATTATCAGATTTCAACCAGCACTAGCATTCCACACAGTTTCTAACCAGGACAATAAATGGCTCTTCCTCTACTAACACCCATTTCACAGTGAACTACTGGAGTCCTGCTGTATAAACAGGATATCAGATGCTCCAGAGATGTGGATGTACACCAAACGTGACTTAGACTCACAGGAAATCTTTGCATATGACAGACCATTAAAGTAGATAAATTGAATGTGTTCACACTATATAGGGACACTTCAACCACTTTGCTGCATCTGCCATATAGTAATTGTGGAGACTCTCCAGGAGGAATCTTCACAGTGCATAGCTTGCCATTCCTGCTTTCTGATTGCTGGGTATGTCTCACCAATTTTCTTAGAAAATAGTAGATTTTTCAAACTTTACATGAAGCCTACATTTTTCCATTTGCAAATATGAAATCATGAGAATACTACTAACATTTAATAGTCATAAAAACCCCTAAAAACTTTATACATCAGAGGGTAACTTCATTTTCCTGACTGAAAATTTTCAAGGCTTCATTGGAAACAACCAGCACTCCTGACACAGCATTTCATCAAATTTAATTTCAATTATTTTCAGGCTCTCTTAGACAAAAAGATAAAGAGCGAGCATTATTTTCTGAGTCATTTAAGAAAAAAGAAATCCTGTCCTTCATGAGTTGCTTCATAACACTATGTAGATGAGATATCTTGGATTATATGAAAAGATAAGAATATAGTTCCTAGCAAAATTGGCTTCAAAACTCATATTTAGGTTGCTTGTTACAGCTATAGACCAAGATTTATTTAGAAGCACAGTGAAGGTTTTTAATCAGTCTCCCAAATCCTTCCTAGAAAGATAACATAGATCTTTACATTAATAGCTGGTGTATTTTATGGAACTAACACAAGACATCTAACTACAAACACCCCAAAGAAATTCAGTACTTTCAATGCACACTCAGCTGCATTCCAGTGTTTAGAGATTCAAAATCTAATTGCATTTACCACAGGACAAAAGAACCTGCTGCAACATCCACTGCAGGAAGTGATTATAGGTTACATAATTCTGCTGATCTTTTTGTTCTGGAAGTTTGGTGCAAGGGTTTTTAAATTTATTTCTCAATTCTGCTTTACAAAAATGCACGATTGTGGGCAAGCAATTCACCCGTAAAACCCGAGACCGAATACCAGCACCTTAGCAGATTAAGCAATGTAATCTATGGATGAGTTGTTCTAATAACGTTTCTGTATTACGCTAAGGAGACTTAGAGTGGCAACAACTTCAATATTTGCTAGCCACTTAAATGCATCCCTTCAAAGATAACTTTTTAGAGTAAGAGAAAATCGTAAACAGACTTATTCTGAGGTTCACCTAGATATGTACACTAAAAGATTTACCACTGGTATAATGTTATCCCACACTTTCTCTCACATACTGTATTTTTCATTCATGCTGCCATTTTTAATTCTCCTAAAGAAAATTATTAAAAAGAAATATGAAAGTCTGCCACGTCCAAATACAGACAAAACCAAATTACCGCCTACCTCTACCTCTTCCTTAACTCATCAATGAAGTAATGGCCTGCATTGTGCTTGGATTCCTGAAAAGCAGCAAAACAAATCCTATAAAAACAGGCACATGGATTTCTGAAGTTGCTATCCACGGTCTCTCACACTCGTTTTAATGTTGCTTGCTCTGCACCCACTTTGCAACATCTTTCGTTCTACACCAAGAGATCTCTGCTCCCTTTCACCCTTCTCTATCTGTCTGAGGGCTTCATATCCTAAGACCACTGTTTTTAATCTTCATGTGAAATTTCACTACTTTCATGGTCACAGTTGACTTTTTCATTCTGTCGAACCACATTTTAAACTAATAAGAGAATTAAACGTCATCAACTTAAATGAAGTTTTTTCTCTACAAGAAGAGATGATACATTGTACCTTTATGTGGCTAGCAGTAGCAAAGAAGGAAAAACTCAAAATTAATAACCAAACTAGAAAGCACTTATCTTTCATACTGGTACGAGAATTTATTAATAATAGGATCACTAAATAAGGTAAGCATACTTGAAGATTTAAAGATTGCTTTCCAGGTTGGTTCTCTGGTTCAGGTGCAGTACCTGTTGTCAGGGTTGGGGTAGCTACAGTGCTTGTCATGAGGGTGGGAGTAGCCGCAGTGCCTCTCTGTCTGTTTTCCCTCTCTTCTCCCTGAGGATGCTGCATAATATCGAGCACCATTTGGCAGATACTGGCTAAGGCCCAGCACAATGCAATAAATTGTGCCTCTTTGGAATAGCCACAGCATTTTCCTTTTAAATATTTTGTCACTTCATCAGGGTCCTGTAGTTTTTCAGGAGTGAAGCCCCAAAACATTGGAGATGACAAGATCTCTAGACACCTATCCATGTTTTCCCACGTGCCACGCCATCCATGACTATCCAGCCTCAGGGCAGATCTCTGGGTGGTATTCTTGAAAAACCTTTTGTAACCCTAAACAAGACCTGAAGCACATTCATGAGACACAGCAACAAGAGCATGCTGACTTCACCATCCCAAGGATGTTCAAAATTCTCAATAACTGTTGTGGATATCCTGAGGGAGAATGGGGAGGTGAAAAAGCAGGCAAAAGTATCCCTCCTTGTCTTCCCCATAGATTGGGTGTGACTACTAATAAAATCTGACATGGTGCCCAAGGTATGGACATGACAACAATGCTGCATACAAATACCAGCTTAAACTCATGGCCAGTGATGTTCTCATAAGTCAATATTACACAGGACGGTAAAATTATAATCTTGATTTGTCTCCCAGAGGTGATGAACAGCATCACAGGGAATACACAAAGAATGTAAGAATTTACATAACACAACCATGTGGAAAAAAAACCCCAACATTGTGACCAGATACTATTAATATAATAAACGCATACAATAAATATGTTTTAACACGCTCTGGTTGGATCTTTTGTTATCCCAACCCTTCAGGCCCCACACTGAGCACCAAAAATGACCATTGTGGTTTAGCCTCAGCCATCAGCTAAGTACCACACAGCTGCTTGCTCACTCTTCCTTGCTCCCAGGGGGACGGGGAAGAGAATAGAGGGGGGGGGGGGGAAGAATAACTCATGTGTTGGGATAAAAATAATTTAACAGGACAGCAAAGGAAGAGACAAACAACAATAATAAAAGAATACACAAAGTGGGGAACACAATGCAATCACTCACCAAATGGAAAACCAGTGCCCGACCTGCTCCTGAGAAGCAATTGTCCCTGCCTCTGGCAAGCTCCCCAGGTTTATACTGAGCATGACATCATATGGTATCAAATATCCCTTTGTCTAATTTCGGTCAGCTCTCCTGGCTGTGTCCCCTCCCAGCTTCCTGTGAATATTATATCAGCCGAACCCGGAAACACTTCCTTAATTAGTCAAAAAAACTTGCAATTGTTAAAATTTGCATTTTGATAAGTTATGGTTCTACAATACAAAATCTCAAGAAAAAAAAAAATAAAATTAATTAGCATCAAAATAACATGATTTGTGGAGATGTCCCTGAAAATCAGAGAACTCAACTGATCGGATTTTGTAAAACTGTTACATTCACATTTGTAACATTTGCTGCAGCCTATTTCTGACACTGTCAAGTGTCTTTCTTCTTCAGTACTGTCCAGAAAATTATATTTTTAGTGACTGTCGTTGTAGCAGACAGCAGTGTCTCCTGGAAGAGGCAGTATATAGTGCCATCACAGAACTAAAAATAAGACGTGCTAAGCAGTATCAGCAGTCCTCAAAAACAAGTAATCAGATGACCAGTCAGTAGATCTTCCATTTCTTCAGTGTTCTTCCTTTTGCCTAGACACAGAGGAGCAACAAATAAACCAAACGCAAAATAGTAGAGAGAAGCATTATCTGGGTCTAAAATACATGAATGCCAAGAGAAATGCAAAATGGAGTTTACTGTCAGTCTACAACTTCCTGAAGAAACATATCACCTAAATGACAACAGTGAACCTTGAGTGATGACAACAGCCTGTGAAAAGTACTAAGTGGGTATGTAAGTGGCCATGGTGGCAAATGTTACTTTCTCAGAAGCTGCAAAGCCAACTCAGCAGCAGCTGCGCAGTTCAGCAGAAATGTCTCAAAGCCTGAGATAAATTGTCATCAGCCTGGCCGGCTGTGCATGGGACAGAATTTAGTCATCAGAGCTCTCAACCAATTACCAGTGGTGTCTCAGTGTCGTGTGGCTAAGCCATGCTACTTTCTGTAGTAAATCGCACATAGTAACATACCACCTGGCCACCTTGGCTTCCTTCCCTAGTCAACAAATTGGTAGGGCTAGCATTTGAAGAAAATTTCATCTCCACGCTCATGGAAGCACAGTAAAAGTTTTAACCAGCCTACAGCTACTGGGATTTGGGACTAAATTCATAATTGTATAATATCATCTAGAAGTCTCATTCCAGTATCTTAAAACATTTCTTTACACAGTATGTGCACAGGCCTGACAAATGCATCTGGATTTGCAGTCCTACAGATGAAACTTTGAAGTATCATGACTTTTTTCATCTTGAAACTACAAGCAAAAACCTAGAGACTGCGGAATTCAGGCAGACCTTTTAATCACAGGTGTCACCCTGGGCCGCGACAGAAGAGCTTAACAGCCACTCCTTTCAGACTACATGCCAAGATATTATTACAAAAAGCAGGATAAAAGACAAGTGGTGGTTTTGCAAGTCTACATGAAAGGAAAAAAGGAAGCATCAAGTCCACATTCAGCAAATCTGATAGCCTAATCAAAAAGTAGCACATCAGACATTGCAAAGTGTTGAAGCACAGATGGCTAGGAATATTAAAAGAAGTAGTTATCATTATTGTTCCTTACATAGTTGAGGAAAGAAAAGACATCTTGATATTGTATTTGGCTATAAAATAAACTTCCTGAGCTAGATATTGCCAGAAGGAATCCAATGGAAGTGTCTATTTAGTGAAAATCAAATAATTACCTTGGAATTACCATCCTATGTGTCACATTTAATGTTAGCATCTCTGAATCAAGGAAAATTCAAGAAAGGTCTATTTGAAATCCCTAAAAAACCCATATGGCAAATATTTTAATTGGGCTACTTTTGCTAATGAAGCTAAGTATTCCACATAGCAATATTTCTCCCTCTTTGTAGAGCCAAATGTTAATGTAAACCACTCTTTAATTTAATCTTCCTATCCATCTTGAGGAAACCTGTTTAATTTTTGATTACTAGATTTTCTGTAATATAGCTTATGGAGACCAAACTTTAGCCACTTCATAAAAACCACTGATTTGCACTCAAATAGCACACTGGAGCAGTTTGAAGGGAAAAACCATTTGTTCTGTCTCAGCTGATGTATAGCGTAATTTTCTGAGATTCTTTCATAGCAATTTGCAAACACATTAGCTAAGACTATAAAACAAAAGCAATCTGTACTACCCATGGCCCAGAAGAGGCAGAAACAGAAAGTTAGAAAACATAACAAATGTCTGAATCATCTCGAGGCAGGGACGCACTCTACCTCAGCACAGAATATCATTATCCAAAATGTGCCTCATCTATTTTTCTAACTAACAAACCGAGCCTGGCTACTGAGCACCTGATACTGCAATATATCCTTAAACCAGGCTGTATTACACATTATGCTAGACTAATTCAGGGGAGCAACACTGTGATTAGGTTAGGAGACTTCTTCTAGTCCCTTTGTCCAGTTCCTACAGTTCCATCCTCAATTCTGTAGTCAGTCTAGCTCCAGAGGGGGATTTATTTCCCTTTCTTCTATATCAGACTGCTGTAACACTACAGATCTCACAGCAATCCCGACAGAGAGAAGCTGCTTAACAGTGAAACGCTGAAATTCTCTGCTGAATGATCCAATGCAAAATTTAGCACTAAACATGGTTTAAGATTATTTTTTTCTTAAACAAAGCAGATGTAAGGGAATACATTGCCAGTAGGAAGGTGCATGTAAATGTAGCTTTGGTAAACAGTCAGATGAGAGCATAACTTCATTCACGGCTAGGAAAGGACAACATAAGAAATATCGCTACGCAGAATGATTGTTTCAGCATCTCTCAGCATGGATTTTAAACAAATCAAGAAAACACCACATGATGTATTTAAAATTGCATTTCAGCATCTGGCAAAAAGGAAATCTCTCTTAAAGATCATCTAGTTCAAGGAAGCCCTTAATATGAGTTTCTGCAAAAAGAGAACTTGAAATTGCCTGTCAACAAATCAGCAGATGCCCTTTCTGAAGCTGACAGGTGCTTTTTGGCATTAATGTAATGACTGTAAATACTTCCTTGCACAGCATACAATCAATTGCTTTAATCAATTTCTACTATCACTTATGAAGTATGCAGACAATTTTCTAATCTATGCTTTGCAGTGACATTAAATATGCATGTTCAACATACTCTAGCAAAGCTGACTGTCAGTTTCTTTTCCCTTTGACAAAAATCAGTGTTTTGCCTATAAGGTTACAGTCTTGGCTCAAGAATAACTGAACTATGGGCTCTTAGTCAAAATTAATCCCCCTAGAACACAATAACAGTGTCAGCCTTCAGCAAAGCTCTGTGGCACATAGAGATTGTAGTATGCTATGTGGAATGTTGCTTTATGAACAGAACAAATGGGCAACTTGAAACAGGAACATTAGGGGTGTGTTCACACACATGGATAGATATCAATAAATCAAACACCTCTGTTAACTATTTTCTTAAAGCTCAGTCTGTACATCAGAAAATTAAAGACAGTAAGTCGCTCTAAGATTAGAAATCAGTAAGAGAAAAAATATAAAAGACCAAAGAAATCAAACGTCTCCTCCCCTGGCCCTGGTTCCATTTGCTCCTTCCTGATGTGCTTTCTCTCCTTCTTCTCTACTTTCTCCTTAAACTTTCTTTGCACCTAAACAGTTCCTTTGAGCATATGGGAAGAAACTTTGTTAAAGTACTTTCATACTGAATCTTGCAACAACCCTAAGAACACATAATAAAGAACCAGAAGTTACACTAACTGCAGAGCAATTCTTGCTTGACATGAAAGTCAGATCTACTATCTTGTAATTTACCCAGTGCTCCCTCCTAAATATGAGTTTGCAATGCGATATAACAACAAAACAGACCAATGTGATTTCTAGACTTTTAACTGCTATCTTCAATGCATATTCCACATCATATCCTTACCTTGGCCTGTTGAAAAACTACATCTGCTTTCATTTTTTGCTTTGTACACATGCATAGTAAACCATTTAAACAGATCACTGATAATGTTAGGAAAAGCAAAGAGAACCCTCCAAAGGCAGATTTTGAAGAAATGAGGCAGGCAGATAAGAAAAGAGAGAGTAGGAAGTATCTGAAAAATTGAAGTTTGTGCAGTATTTGGCACATGACCAGCACTGTAAGCAGGCATAACAGCATTGAATAGGGAAAGAAAGCACTGTGCGCACACCAAAAAAACCCTTCTTTCGCTCTAAAATATTTTAAGGGAAATAGTAAAATTCAAGTATGTGTGAAATTTAAAGCTTGACTAAGAAAAGCAAAATAAAGTAGGTAGCTGAAATCATCTCACATTAGTTTAAGTGAGGACTGGTTGAACTAAATTTTTATTTTATTGTTTCCACCTTTCCCCTCAGTGAATACCAAGCTATTATTGTGGAGGTAAGTGGAGTTGCTGGCGCTAATACAGGGTTAGAAGTCTAGAACTCTAGAGCTGTAATACTGGCTTGGTCTCTAACGTGCTCTGATACCATGTTTACATCACTGTTTGGTTTCCCTACTAATAACGCAAACACAATATCCAACTCATGAAGGAGCTTGAAGGATTACAGTCTGTAGTATTTTGAATAACACTGCCACTTATAAGGATCAGTACTTAAAATGATCAGACTATAGGACTGCATCTTAGCTTATGTCCATAAAAATGTTGACTTCGGCATGAGAGAATCAAGGCAACCCTGAGTGTTTTTAAAAATCTCACCTTTGCATTACTAACCTGTTTCCTATGGAGACTGAAATTTTGCACCTCTGGAACTTTGTATGATTTTCAGAATTAAATTACAGGACAGTCTGAGTTCTCCTTTGGCCCTAATGCCTTAAGATTGCTTTTATAATGCATTATAAAGAGAAAAATTTTTATTCCTCTATTCGCTTTTTTCACCATCTTGTTTTACAAAATTCTTTGCAGCTACAAGTGCCTCTCACTATTCATCTGTAGAGGGCTCACCACATTTGACTCTCCAGGCAAGGCCATATTACAAAGAAACAACATGTTTGATAATACATTTAACGTGGTTCACCAGCCACTACTATTAATACTACATTTATCCTACTAAATCCCAAAGTAATATCTCTTCACCAGCATAGGAATTATTCAACCAAAACGTAAATGGAGTGGTTTAAACAAAGATGAGGAAGTAGTGTATGGCCAAAGGACTGTAAGACTCTTACCAGTATTTTCTGTCAGTTGACAGTATTTGCTAGATTGCTCAAACATAATGAAGTGAATTCAGTAACAATTCTAAATTCTTTACTGTTCCATGTCGCACTCTCATAAAGATTTTTTTTTTGCTGTGTGTTATTTTTTTCCTTTTTCTAGTCACAGTTATTGTGTTACATAATTAAAATGCTATGATAAGGCATTTTTATGTATGGTAGCCCTAAATGAAAACATACTACCTTAGGTATAGGCACATATCTGTGTTTGCAGTGTGTGCGCCTTTGTCAAGCTGTATCCACTCACATATATATTCCCCCTTTCCTTACCCAGTGCCCCCAGAAAACCAAACTCCAACTCGGTTGCATTCCGCCATCCTGGATTTACTTGGGGATTACTTGCTACACCAAAAAATTACTGAATTAGGTCCATATATATGCTTATGACAGACATACATTATTTATATGATTAAAAGACGGAGGCAGAAATATTTACTTTTGGTAACACACCAGTAGGAGCATAAAACTGAAAGTGCAAATAAACAACGCATTGAAAAATTGTCATTTCTGAATATACAAAAAGGTATAGTGTTTAGAATATGTCATGCGACATTACCACCTAAAATATATATTGTTAAAGGATCACCCATATCTAAGATACAGGGCTATAGACTCTTGAATTACACAAGGGAAGAGGGAAGATGATCCCAATTTAGACACCTCCATGGCAGCAATTAGAGATTTATAGCATTCTGTGCAAAACCAGTGACGTCTTTGACACCCAGGCTGTGTGAAAACCTTCAGTTAGGTCAGTGTACCACTCTGAAATAACAACTGCAACAAATGCTATATAATTTATGGCGCAAGAATAATGAAGGAAGATGGTGTGATCCAGCCTGGATACGGCACACAGAGACTGAGTGAGAGACCTTATTTAACAAGGTTCTGGGTCTTTATTCCACCTGAATGCCTTCTGAAGTCTTAAGCACTGTAACTAAAATAGAGATTGAAAGATATTGTCATTGATAGTGATAATTACCTTGGCAGGAGGCAAAGGGTTGTGATACTGACAAGGGTTGTGATGCTGAACATCTCTTTTGGAAGTCTGCTAAGTATATTGATATTCTGTACCACAAGTCTGCTTATTAAAATCACTACTTACAATAGTTTTCCAAACATCAGTAGAAAACTTCATGTCTGAATTTTTGGATTTAACATAATAAATAAAAATCATAGCTTCCCATTTTTTCTGTTACAGTACCTAGAATGAAGTGGCTAACTCATTTCAAATAATGAAGAACCTAGAAAGAAATTAAATTATCAGCTGTCAGTTATTGCCTGTGCACCAAGAGTATATCCATGACACAATACTATGCAGAGAAACATGAGTCAGATCTGCTTGAATTTGGGTGCCATATAGCCTGTTTTTCTGCCTGAAGGTAACAGGTAGCCCTGCACTGGAGATGGCAGATGTTGGGATTTACCCTTGAATGAAGGTGGCCAAGGGCACTTACCATCTTAACATTAAAAGGGGAAGACAAAACAGAGTCAAGTTCAGCTAGGTCAAGAAAGTTGCAGGAAGGATTTCAACCTTTGTGGGCTCCAGGGATAGCACTGAGCTAGTTAGGCTGCTGGCCTTGGCTGGTCCTTAGTACTAAAGACTGATCTGGTCTAAAATTATTGGTAAAGCATCAAAAAAACCCCTTCTCCCTGGGAACCAAAGTAACAGGATTACTAAAAAAAAAAATAGAGGACCTGACATTTTTTGGCTGGGACAGCCTCATTCATCTTCCTGCTTAGTTCAACCTACCCTGTTTAAAGCAAAGTCAGACAATTCTGTGTAACTTAACAATTTCTTATGTAACCAACCCTGAGTACATCAGGCACTCCTTCCAGTTCTGTATCATCAGCAAACGTGCTGAGGGTACACTGTCCCTTCATCCAGGTCACTGATCCATACGTTCCTTTCCCTAGGTAATATTTCCCCTATGTTTTTTAAGGAGTTAATAAATGCAATGTTTGTTTAGTTGCCTTTTTGTTTGGCAGGTTAACTTCATTCACTGCTCAACTCTAAACATATACGCTTCCCCTCAGATCAAAAAATATCTATTTACTTTATATTTAGTCAGCTTAACATGACCAGAAGGCATTTTCCTGTGAGATGCCAAATTCCATAAACAATAGCTATAGTTGTAGAGAGATAAAGGCACTCAGGAAGATGCTTAAGCACAGACTCAACTACTTTCAGTAGTCTGGAAACCTCTGAGACTACTTCTGCACTTAAACATATGTTTGTATAACTGAACCAACGAACCAACTCATAGCCAAGTAGAAGAGAGGCATGATGGTGAAATTTGGTGGAAAAGGTCCAGATGCATTCTGACAATAAATCAACCACAAAATCACAGCATTTTAATTCTGCTTTGTTTTTCTACTCAGGGATGCTTACAGTTTTAATTTTTGATGGCTGCATGGTAATTTATTTCTGTACATGGACCAAGCATGCCCTGAGATAGATAATCTATCTCAAATATGATTATCTTGCACCATCAGACATAGTTTTCACACATGCCAAACACATTACCTCCTGCATGCTTTTGTCTAATCTTGAAATTAATTCCATTCCCATATGCCAGTAAAAGGTAAACAAACAAATGTTAAAATTCACATAATACTAACATGCAACAGAGACCAGATCATCTCCTGGATCTTCCTCACAGAGACTCTGAACACCCTGTTGTCCACCTTGTCAGTACTAGTTGAGTACCTTTTAGGCCTACCACATAGTTTCATTGTTAACTTTTGGCTACACTCCCTGATATCTCAGGTTGAACAAAATATCTTGACATTGTTTTTTAATGACTATATAGATGAAAAGAAGTGCTTTTTTCTCTCTCTTCAAAATGATGTTAAAATTGCAAGCAGAGACGCATCACAACTGGCATCTAATTCCAAAACCAAAAACGTTGTCAGAAGTTAAATTTTAAAATGTTCTGAAGCAATAATCTTGCTACTTTAGAGAAACAACAGTATCTTTTGAAAGAAAAATACTTAACTGGACTTTTCTTAAAAAGTCTTCGTGTTCCACTTTCTCAATCTAATTATAAAGAAAACCAGCTATATTTTTTTAATAAATATTACAGAGCAGATTCCAATTGTTTTGTGTTGTCCTTCACCTCTAAATTATCTCCATTCATCTACTTCTGTAATGATATATTACCTTATTTGAGAACTATCCATAGTTCTTTATCATTGAAATTAACATTGGCAAAAGAAAAGTATCTGATGTATTAATAAAAAAGTATTTAAGTTATAAAATACAAATAAATAATACAGGAGTACACATTTATATTTCAACCTTCTTATCTATCTTACATCTTCTTAGACAAGATGTATCTAATATCTTCTTACGCTTCAATTTGAATCTTGAAAGAAATAAATCTACCTGCCAATCCCTTCTTCATCTATAGATGAACTCTAGACAAGTAACCAAATTTTAAAAAAACGTATAAAAATACATTGCTAGTAAACACTTTTTAGCTCGCAAATGTTACCACTTCACATTTGTCATGATTTGGGAAAGAGATGAAAAGTTAAAATAATTTTTCTATTCTGGAACCAGAGATTCCAAATGTGAAAGAAATTCACCCTATAGCTGGAAAACCAATGAGAATATTAAAATTCATTTCAACCTTAGCAGGATCAGGTTTGGCAAATCAGTTCTTTTAGGGAAAGAAAAAAAAAAGAAAAAGGCTGCCTTTGCTCTCAGGTAATTTTTCATTCCCTTCTAAATAAAAAAGGACATTCAATAAAGAAAACTGTAAATATTCAAGTACATGAAAAGTAATTCAAATTACAAATGTTGATATCCAAAGGGGTCTTTCACTGAGCTGTGAAAAGTGATACCGAAAAAAAATATCTTTAATGATTTTAAAATTATTGCATTGAAACCCAGAACATTTATTAACTACAGAAGAATGTATTTAATATAAAATGACTATTTCATCCAATTCTTCCAGCATGCCTTTTCCTATACAATGAAAGTACATTTGTAATGCTGACACTGATTCCATATGATTTTTTTTAATTGAAGGTTTATAAAATCTATAGTTATTTGAAAGCAGACATCGTTTTAGACAATCTTATATGCTTTCATTCTCTAGCTACCTACTGCACCATTACTCTTAAAGCCTGAGGAATGTTTCACATTTAACCTATTACCTGATAAGTTCTTGGAAGTAAGGATTGTCTGTTTAGTTTGGGTTTTATGTTCTCCTTGTACAAACAAGGTTGCTTCATAATACAGAGTCTTAGTCACTGCCATAGCAGGAATACATTCTATGAGAATACATTCTATGAGTCCTCCTCATTGCTATCAATTGCCCAAAGAACTTTCATTTTCTTTAGATACTGAACCTTGCACATTATAAAATTTCCTGACAGAAAAACTAAAGATTTATGCTCTCCTTAGCTATTAATTTTCTTGATTTTTTAGAAATTTAAGTCTGTAAACATAGTGATAGGAAAAAAATTATTTTGTTTTTATTTAGCTAACTGGCTTTTTTTTTTTTTTTAAAAAAAAAAAAAGGCAGCTTGGAAAATGATTTCTTATTTAGATTTTGTTGAAAATAAATGCTTTTAGGTAAATATGTTAATCGCACTGACAACACTCAGGGACTGAAAGAACATCCTGTACTCTGCAAAAAGTAAATCACCCATTAGTTCCCTGGTAGGTCAGTTTTTACAAGAGATTTATGTTTCGAGGTCAGGACAAACCTGATGGATCTCATGAAATATGAGATTCCTTTTAAAACAATACAGAGCTATTTTCAGCTCACTGAACATATATTTTGCAATCACTCCGCCTCCTCCATTCTTCTTCTGACCTATAACCTTCAAATTCCATTTCCTATTTCTGTTCGGTCTGAATGCCCTTGGGTGAAAAGATGGGGCCAAATCAATTTCTTTCACTACAAATCTGTTCTGTCCTCTTTCAGTTCAGTCCCTGTCCTGGCCAAGAAGCAATTATTTTCCAAGCCTAATGAATATCACACTTTCTACTTATATATAGTTTTCACTTCACCTCTACCACTCCTGCTGTCCTGTGATATATCAGCTTCTTTAATCAGTTCAAGAGAAGTCATCCTTCCCTTTGGGTCTTTTCTATCTCCTTCTTACCTTCTCTTCACTCTTCTTCTTCCATTTGCCTTCCTTTCTCCTGCTCCCAACTCAAATCCTTCTTAAGCTCTTATTCCTTAATCTATTCTTTATCACCTTTTGTCTCTAATTTTCATCCCCTGACAACTCTGTAAAATGTAGCTGTCCTTTTTGACTCTTGTGTCCAGTTTCCAATCCCTCCCACAATTATTTCCTTCAGCTCAATTCTCCTGTTATTCTTCCTGCTCCTCTTTGACCTCATGATCTCTTCTGGCTGATTTTCTGACTCATTGTTTTCAAATACTAACCAAGAATGAGGCAATTTCTAGTTTCAGTACTTTTTTCCTACAATTATACCACTGAAAATATGTCTCAGCTACTGCAATGTAGAAGTGTGGATGCTTCAACATCCTAGTTCATAATTGAAACTGATGTCAAAACCAGAAATGTTTGTAGTTCATACTTACTGTTATTCCCACAAGTGATTCAGTTCTACATACAGTAACCAGAAGCGATGACAAACTATTTTACATTTATCACACATTGGTTTTATATTCAGAAATTATTTTAAAATGCCTGACTTCAGAATATTAAGCACTAATCCCCAGCAGAAAAATGTGCTGACTTATTTTTGGACATGGAAAAGGACACCATCCTGAACCTCTAGACCTTTTGAAAATCACAGTGGGTATATATTAATATATGGATTTTTTTAAAAAAATTAAGCAATATATTTTAGTATGGGTAACAAGTGTTTATCACCCTGATAGCACAACTATCTGAAAGCATGAAATTCTTTTAGCAGACATGGCACATTGAGACTGCTGCTGTTAGCTCCATGTAACTACTGTCCATCTTGGAAGTAAAGATTATAACCAACCTGCAATTTTGAGTGACCAGAGCAGGCCAGCAGGCTGTAAAGCTACACTACAAAGGGATGTGGGAGGCAGAACTAAGTGTATAGAGCATTTTCAAGTCTGCAAACATCTTTCTCGAGAGGTCATGTTCACATTAAACTGATCCTGTATAACAGTGACAATACAAACATTTCTCTCTTTTTGGTGACCTGTAATATATGGTAGGGAACAGAATCAAACCAACCAAGATACATAACTAATTTCTGCCTCTGGACCTTCAAAATGAAAAGTGAACAAGCCAACCCAGGATGCACATTAACCAGTCTTTCATTGAGGGCCATGGTGGGATCAAAATATCACGTCTTAAAATCAAGTGCAGTTCATATTCATTAGTCTCAAGACATCCCAAAGTATCACTCAATTTTCTTTGCTTGAGTTCAAGAGCACTTGCATTTATATTTGTTCTTGCTTCCCATCTAGGAGCCTTATAGTATTCTTTCTCAAGAATTTCCATAATGAAATTATGTGAATCAAAATTCTATTCAAAATACATAAATAAAACAGCTTTTCCTAATACTCTAGCCTGTCCTTTCAGATATGACCATACTGCTACCCATTTCTATGCTTCTAAAAAGCGATGCACGTTTTATTAAAAAAACTAGTGGACACATTAAGAAACTTGATTTGAGCTTACAGTTAAAACACAGATCTTGTAATACAAAACCTCTGATTCTGGCAACACTGGATTACAAAACAAACAGAGTAAAAAGTAATGTTTTGCTAGGCATATTTGTACCTTATAGCATAGTTATACTCCAGCCCTAGCCAGTATTTTGCTGTTATCTATAAACTGCAGCGTGGGTATGGGAAGCTGAAATTGTAATGTTTTTTCAGGTCATGATTCCAGCTCATTGTCACGAAAGAAGGGACAGAACAAGGTGAGACAAGAATAATTTTCCTAATTGAAAGCCCAAAAGCTCTTTACAAGAAGTGCTGACTGCCCTCCATCTCAGAATTACTGAATCCCTTTCAACTTGCTCTCTGAGGAGCCAAACAGCAAGAACAGATATCACAGTTTGACTCTGTACTGACTTCAGGTAATTGTGTTTCTCAATCTGTTAGCATTTGCCGAACAGTTCTTTTTATCGCCATCCTTTACTTCTACAATTACCTACATTTCATAATTTGGGTTTCTCTTGTTATGAAGTAGAGCTACACCAGAAACTAAGAATCTCTTGGGGTTTAAGGAGAATTATTGGAAGGAAGCGTCCAAATAGCTTTTACCATGACTAATGTGTACATCTCTCTCAGATGAGATCTTTTGTGCACTGGATCCGACGCTTGGACATCAGCTGCTACAAAAATTTTGTCAATTGCTGACAGTCAAGAAGGTTCTCAGACGCACAAATCTGTCAGAATTTCTTCCTTTAGCAGCATAATGCTACCCACTGGCATGAAGCAAATGACTCACATCCTAGCCTTGTCTCTTGTTAAATTGATTTAGGTAGATCAAAATTACATGTTTGAAAATAACCAGAGTTCATAGATAGGTAAATTAAAAAGTTGTTAATTTATTTTGATGGAGAAGGACCTTGGCAACGTGTTTAATTTACATTCCAGGGCACAAACATTATTAATATCAAGGTTAATGAAGAAGGGAGTTGACCTTCTAAAAAATTTGTTTTAGTTTTGAACTGTCAGATTCTATATGAGCTATGAATGTAGTATTCACTCTCTTGCCATGTAAACTGACATGGGTTTAGTTTCACAAAATGAGGTTTTGCAGCAGCTTAGAGTGCAAGTGTCACTACACAGTGAAGTGTGGCATTCTAAACCAATTTGTAAGGTTATTGGTAGAAAAGATTATTCCATTTATGCCAATGTGAATAGCTGCTAGTAAAATGAGGTATAAAAAAGGAAAATATTTTATACAACTAAAGAGAGTCAAATAGCCTTTCTATATTCTTTCCCACATTCTGTGTCTGCTGCAATGCAAGGAAAAAGTTGCTTAAGGCAAGCTGTTGGGGGTAGACTTGGAGACAGCAGTATAGCATTCTGTAACTATTCATCAAGATGTTTAATGCAGACACAGCACTTCTGTCAGACACTGGTAACATGCTTGGATTTGTAGTGTTTATGCTGATAAGACATGTAACTGCAGGCTCCAGTAACTCTTCTAGCTATCCATCTAGTGACCTACTGGACTTAAGTTAGCTACTCATTCAACTACAGTCATTTATTAGTTACCTTAAGGAGATTATATTTTATAGAAAAGCAATAGGAAGCTCTTAGTCTAATATACAGGTTACTCAGTCAACACACAGAATTGTTCACAGACTCACACATACAGATTAAACATAGATTCAGCAATGGTTTTGTCAAATCTGCAAAGTCAAGCAGCTGAATGTGGAGAAATGTTGTACTCCCTAGTTAATTCCACAGAAATGTTTTCCCCCTATCTGTCACACCAAATTATTAATATGGTGTCCTGTGTTGGTCTCGTATAGAGTTAATTTTCTTCCTAGTAGCTGATGTAGTGCTGTGTTTTGGATTAAGAATGATAATGTCAATAACACACTTTTTCATTGTTGCCAAGCAGTCAAGGACTTTTCAGCTTCTCATAACTGGCCTGGCAACGAGAAGGTGGAAAGTGCATGAATGGCTTCGAGGGGACACAGCTGGGAGAGCTGACCCCAACTGCACAAAGGCTATTCCATACCATATGACATTATGATCAGCATATAAAGCTGGGGAAGAAGAGGAAGAAGAGACGTTTGGAGTGATGATGTTTGTCTTCCCAAGTAATTATTATGTATGATAGAAACCGGCTTTCCTGGAGACGGCTGAACACCTGTCTGCCCATGGGAAGGAGTGAATGAATTCCTTGTTTTGCTTGCTTGTGCGTGTGGCTTTTCCTTATTAAACTGTTTTTATCTAAACCCACAAGTTTTTTTCACTTTTACTCTTCTGATTCTCTCCCACCGGGGCAGGGGGAAGTGAGTGTGTGGCTGGGTGGTGAGTAGTCGCCAGCTGGGATTAAACCACAAGATATGGCATCAGAATTTCATTTCCACAATGGAGACCATGAATGTTTGGCAGGATATGCTTGCACAGTTGAAGCAATTCATAAAAAGTAATTCCATTTTTTTTTTTTTTTATAGCAGGCAAATATATATGTATCACAAGCAGAGTTTGAACTGTTCAAAACTTGCAAGGGAGATTTTTCTCGTATACATTTGAACTGCTGCTGTGAGCTGTAGTTACCTAGCTGAGAGATGAAAGCTGGTGTTCCAGCTGAGAGGAACTCGGGCAGAATACTGTGTCCACCTGGAAGATCCACTAGCTGATAGGAGAGAGGAGAAGAAAAGCACAGTTTTACAGAAGTCATGCAGTGGACACTAAGCAGATAGGCAGAAAGAAACTATAGGGAATTCACCTGACTGGACTGCTTCAGCAGCTCCTGTGCACTCTCAGTGCATTCTCGCTGTATTTTTATGCAGCTGTTCTGTTTCAGTGTGGATGTTTCAAATCACAAAAGCTGAACACAAAAGCTCTTAGAAAGGATACTAATACCATGGATATTTCTGGCAAAACTGAAAAAAAAAAATATTTAGAAATGGAGAGAATGGAAATTCAATTTAGTTTGAGTTACAAAATAAACATTTTTATTATAGATACCTAAAACTTAAAAGTTTAAGTATGTATTGTGATACTCTAAGCAAACAGAAAATTCAAAATTTTGCTTTCAAGATGTCTACAAGCTTGACATCAGATCTTATTTTTAGGGTAAATTTGAACGGTTTTATTTAACCAAATCAATTTAAAGAATTCCATTAATATCACAAATACCTGAAAGAATTTTAATGCAGTTCAATTAAAATTGCCAATTCAAAATACATTCACTTTGACTTCAACCATAGCATTCTGCCTGTGCTGGCTTTTTTTTGGTTCTGTAACAGGATATCAGTACTTAAAAACCAGGACAGTGCGAAAAACTGTGTCTTTGACATTAAATCTGATTTTATATAGAACTGACATTCATCAAACACTTTAAACTGCTGGACTTATTAGGGCAATTCACTGCAACCACAGTGCAGTCAAACTTTGGCTGGGAATATTGAGTGACTTTGGTAAGCTTCCAGTTCTTTCACCAGAAGCGAGAAGCAAAAGGGTAATTTTAATAGACTGTATTTCAATCAAACTTGAGGAGCATGTCAGAGGATAAATAAAGGAATTCATCTCTGGGGCCTTCAGATTAGTTTATGAATAGAAGTGCAAGTGAAAGCTAGTTGGAGGAGCAGCAGAAAAGTTTAGCTCAGAAATTTAGAAGTTAATAGAAATATGTCACTAAATTGCAGAGGAAAGCAGAGACAAGTGTAAGGATAGATAGAATCATAGAATCATTTTCATTGGAAGAGACCCTTAAGATCACGAAGTCAAGTCCAACCATTTACCTAAGTCTGGCATTGAACCATGTCCCTAAGAACCTCATCTATACATCTTTCACACATCTCCAGGGATGATGACTCAACCACTTCCCTGGGCAGCCTGTATTACAAAAGGGAAAGAAATTTTCTGAACTGAGTGTGAGGTTGCATAGGAATTTTTTTTACATTTTATGTTTCTAAGAAAGCCATTCAATGGTTTTGATTTTCCTCAGTGGAATTAGTATAAAAGTAAAAGAAGGCTATTAGTCAACAAGTCTGGCATCTACTCAAATACTCATTAATTTTAGAAATGTATTTTTTACTTTAGATATATGAGTCAGTTACAGGCCCACATTTCTGTCACTGATGTTGTTGGCTAATATTTAAATTGATTCTGATTTTTGAAAACCTGCCCACTTACTTTAAAAGTTCCCTTCATATATCAGAAATTGTATTAAATAGAACAGCCATTTTGTACAGCATTGTAAAAATAAACAGCACAAAAGATACTCAGTTGAAGATCACTGCTGGAAAATGCTATTTAAAGGACAGACATATGTTTTCTAAAAAAAACCCAAAACTAACCAACCAACCAACCAAAAAACTCAAACAAAAAATAAACAAAAACAAACAAACAAAAAAGACAAACAAAACCCAAACAAATCTAAACCCCAAACCCAAAGCCCAACACCATACGTTTAATCCAAGTCTCCCTTAGTATCAGTAATATATGGGGCTATCATCACAGCTATTAGCGCTGAGCTCACATAGAGGTGCTAAATGTGTTTGAGATTGCCATCAGTCAAACTTCTGCAGTAATAGTAACAACAATACTTGAAGTGTAGCTAACACCTTGAAGGAAGAACTTAACATTTCCTGATGTTATTTTTATGTTTTGAATAAAATATCGTAAGTATTTAAAAATGAAAAAATAAAAAAATTTAATGTTCTGCTATTCCTCCTGTTCAAATCAGTTTCCCGTAAACCACATGAAGTGATCAGCTCCTAAAAGCCCTTCCTTAGCACAGCCTTGAGTTTATAATACTCTAAGGTAACATTTTTACTTATTATTCTTATTAATACATTAAACATTGGCTAAAATTAATTAAATAAACTTTGTGAATATGATTTGTAAATAAAACGAATGTAATAAAGAAAATATTGCCAGAGCAAGGAAGCTGAAGCAGAATAGGAATATGGAGAGACAACAGTAGCATGAAATGTAAGATAGGAAGTGGTGTACATTTGGTGAATATAAACCAAGACCAACATAGACCTGTATATCACATTTCAGGTAGCACAGTAAAAAGCAGTAGTGGTCATCTGTACAGAGTCAGGCAAAACAGCTGTTTAAAAAGCCTACTATGGTCTTAGGTTGCATAAGCAAGGGGATTATTTATAAACCAAGAGAAATAATGGTTCCATTAAAACAAAATCCTCGTGTCGGGGACTATATCTAACATTTCTGGGTTTTAATCTTTGCAATACCTGTATATATAATTTTAAAGGTTAGTCTCTGAGCTTGAGCTTTCCTAAATGCAAAGCAGATAAGAATGACTTAGCCATTTACCTTTTCAATGGGAAAAAAACGCAACCAACGCAATCTTCTAATAGACAAGATTCAAGAAGGGATCAAAGTTAATGGAAGAAACTTGCTTATTCTGCAAGGTGCAGGGATGTGTGAGTTGAAATAATTGCAAGAAAGGTATAACAATATTTACTAAAGAGAAGTCTGATGAACTCACAACCAAAATTTCGGTCAGTAAGTTATGGGCCAATATAGTTTAAAAAATGAAATATACATATTGCAAAGGAAACTTCTTTTGACAAATTGAACTGTTCAGCCTTTGATATACAGGCTACTTTTCTCCATGCTCCAAACACTTCCTGCTCTGAAGACAAACTTTTCCAGAAGGCATATTGATTTAGCAGATAGTAATAAATTCAGGTATTAACATTTTCAGTAATTGATGTTTAAGCTCATGTTGTAAACATGACCTGGTGAGTTTTTGCTAGCTTTTGCCTTCTAATGTTCCACCCACTTGTAGAAATGGATGACTTTGACTAGGAGTTCATTTTGCTACTTGAGTTAGTCAGAAAACACTGCTGTTGAGACAAAGAAAATAGAAATAGCTGGTTACCAGAATCTAAAATAAGATAGTGGAATTTGTATTTTTTAAGAAGAGTTGGTAATTTAAAACACCACCACCACAACTAAAGAACTTCAAAATGCAAGCTATAGATATACAGCAGTCTTGAAGTGTCATAAGCTGTTCAGGACACTAAAGTCACGGACGTTCCAATTTTTTAACACGGGGGACCTGGAGATCTTATCTGGAGATTAAAAGGTTATTTTATGATGAAAGGCTTCAAGAGTTCTCAATCTGTTCAGTATTTGAAAGAAGAATAAAATTATCATAGATGGTACCTTAAATAGTACTGTACAGATTATAAATGCAGAAGAATGAAAAATAAGGATCGGAGGATGGATAAGGAAGTAATATACCAGAGGAAATGGAGGTGATACTTTTCTATGTTGCACAAGAAGCAACAGAAAATATCAAGGTAGTAAAAGACTGTCAAGAGGATTCACAGCTGCTTAAATAGTCAGTATCACTATTTGCCAGCTGGTAAACTGGCTGTATCTGTCCAAAGGCAACTGGATGGAGATGGTGAATCTGTATTGTTCCTCAGCTTCCACATGTGCTAAAATATACTCAGAGCGATCGAGGCTGTTTGTTTGAGCAGAATATTACAGGCTTGAATCTTTAACCTTGCAATAGTTGTTAGGTATTTCAAAACTTTCTTTTCATGACTAAACATTGAAAAGCAGGACCTATTAACGTACTATCTCCTCTTGTAACCTGTTCAGGATCTCAGGCTTTGAATTGAAAGAAAATCAATAGGCTTAGGCTTATTTCCTCTCTCCTTTGCCTTTTCTTTCATTTCTTTTTAAGTTTACTGATTAAAGCATTTTCATCTTGCCCTACTACTTGCTCCTCTTCACACTACCATACTTATACTATCTGACTCCATTCATTGCTCCTACTCCATCCAGTTTATCAGTAATCTCTGTTTCTGCTTACTGGTCCATAGACATTCTAAACTAAAGGATCTTCATCTGCCATTTTATTATTCATGTCACAGCCCTATCTTCATCCCTTACCTTTCTGATGCATTTTTAAGCAGAGTTTTACAGCCTCCTTATAAAATGTATGTCCTGCTATTTCCTTGCCAGTGTCTTCTACAACTCAGATCAGTTCTTATATGAGTCTTAAATCCTGTCATCCTAACACCTCTACAGCCTTTCATATTACTGTCTATACTCTTTCTCTTAAGATCTACTTCAGACTCTGTGGTCCTGTAGTTTAGTTTTCACTCATCTGGCTTTTGCCTTATAGTTTCTTTTCTGTGTTGTACGGAGCTCTCCTACCTTTTAATCTCATCTCTGGTGACTATTATGTGGATTTAGCTATAATTTGTGAGTCAATGACTCATCTCTGTTTCACAACCAGACAGTTCCCCGTTCCGCATGTTTGACTTTCTAATGCATTACTCTAAATGGCCTGTTAGCAGCTCAAGCTTACTGTGGCTAGTCCAGAGCAACTTTGACTTCTTTAAATCTTTTACCCATATTCTGGCTTAGCTATTCTTCAGTGCTTAGCCTCATTAATAGGAAAGTTTCTGCTGTGGATCAGGATATTTAAATCTTGCTTCTTCCTTCTTTACAAAAATCCAACAAACAAATAGCACTATTTCTCTTCAAAGTTAAAAATACTGTCCCCAGTCTAGCATTTTTCTGTCTTGATAATCATAATCTTCTTGCCTTCTCCTCAACTCTTGCTCACCTGTCGTAAGCCTCTCCTGATCTGCTCCTCAGATCCTATTTCATATACATTCAACAGCCTTAACAAAATCATAACTTCTCTCTGTGCTTCATTTTGTAACTTCTTTCAAGCTGCTCCTAAACAATGTGATCTTTATTAGTTTCAACATAACCATAATCACATAATTTTTCAAAAATCAATTTCATGGAATCACAAACTCTAACTCACATTAGCTAAATTAATCTTTCTACCTCAACAGCATATAGTAATGAAACAAATCAGGTAATTTTGTAATAAAAGCATTCCTCACAGACTTCTAAGTGCATCTTGTTTGGCTGCAAGACCCCGAACTAGAGACTGGTTTAATTTGTATCCCATCTGAATTTAAATACATGGTATCTGGAAAGCACTAACTGGGATGATGCAATTGGAGCCCACGCTACGGGAAACATCAATGTGAAATTCCATTCATAACTTAATGGCGCTCCAATATAAGCCTTTTTGCCTGTATTAGATGACTATACCAATTGTAGCAATAGCAACCAACTTCCTAAAACTAGCCTGAAATAATTCACAGAGATTTTTACATCTGCTTGTTCTGGAGTATATTTGGTACTTCGCAAATACTCAGGGCTAAAGAAAGTGAGTAAGAGTTTACCATACAAAGAGAAAAGCCAGACAGAAGTTTCATCTCTACAGGGAAAAAAAAGGTGTTGGTGATTTGAAAAGCTTTCTCTTCAGAAACAGTCTAATAACACAACAAAATCTGCCAGACAAGGAGACAGAGGTATTGGTACCTCAAATTAAAAATTAACCACTATCAGTTAAAGTGAAAGGAAAAGAACACACAAGAGGAAGAGTGAAGAAAATCTCAGTTTTAAATTTGATCATCAAGTAAGATTAATATAAATGAGAAGGAAAAACTAAATCAGATTAGAAATACATTCCTATGAGAAGCACTGCTAGTAAGAAATATCGTCTGCTAGAGAAATTAAGAAAAAATGCTTCTAAAAGTGAACGATGTACAACTGTGACAGCCGATACCACTAGGGATCTATTGTAACCTGTGCGTTAGTTAACACTCTCTAACACTTCTGTATGCACAAACCTTTTAATATGTCTGGTATTCTTATTTCATACTGAGTTGTAGCCTTCTGCCAAAACATTATGACTGGCCTCATGTAGCAAATAAAAAGTCATCCCTACCTGTAAGATATTTATTTAGAGGTTGGAACTCTCAGTAGAGGCAAGGCAACAGTGTCTCTTTCTTGCTCCACACTCACCGAAAATATTACTGAGCTTTCTGCCCATAAACATGTAAATTATTCTCATTGCAGCACAAATAAAATTACAATGTTAAAAAAGAAAAAAAATATATTAAATATTTTTTCCTTTATAGACATCTTAGCTAGCTACACATTACGGGATTCATATTTCATGTTTATTTTTTGTCAAATGTAAATTAAGGGGCTGCTTAATAGCTACACGGGATGTAGATACTTCTTCACTTCAAACTTTAAAAATGTAAGTTTAATGTTTGCACAGTCTAAAATTCAATGTGTGTTGAATGCTAGCACCATATTAGATAGCCTTCCACTATCTATTTAATGTTGTGAAGCCTATCCAAGATAAAAGTGAGCGCCTATAAAATGATGTACTTTTATTTCACACTTATTTGAAGTGGATACTCCTGTTGCTTAACATGTTTTGAAATCTACCACAAATACGGTGAGATACATTATGGTTGGAGTTGCAATACAGAAAAGTTCTAATGTAATCTCAGGCATGATCTCTGCAATCTTGTAAACCAAATTTATCCCTATATAACCAACAAACTGCTAAAGATTGCCACATGCCTATACACAGATATTCACATAGGTATACGAACAAATGGAAATATCTCTCTTGATATATACACACATATTCTTTTTCTGCAAACATAGAAAAGAAAATGCATACATATATGCACACAGAGACACAAACACAATTTTAATGATCAAATTAATGATTTAGAAAGAACTTTAATTACTGCCACTCCTTTCCACAGGTTTCTAAGGATGGGCAAAGGACGAGACATTCTTCTAATTCTCCTATAAGAATGTAGCAGCAAAGACATTGTAATCATCAAACAAATGTAGTGTTTAGCAAGGCTATACTACATGCACTGCTAATGTTGACATGGAATATAAATTGAATAAGCTGGAGGCAAGAGTTCAGGGCAACTCAATAAAAACAGAATCAGATTGTTTACAGGATCATCACCTGAATTTTGAAGCTGATGCTCAAGAGCCACACAGTTTCAAGATCAACAAACAAAGAAGTTACTGAAAAAAAAATTATTCTAAGCACACTTTCAAAAACAGGCTTAGACAGAAATTAGTCTTCAAGAGTTAGATGCAGTATAGTTAATCTTTCATCTTGAAGCTAGAAATATATTGTTATTCCATCTCCATAACCATACCTACAAGATAAAGTTATTCATAAAAGTAAATTATGAAGAATGAGTAGAAAGCATATGGCTTGATGAGTTTTAATTTACTACCACAGCTAACCTACTGGGACAGTGCTCTGACATGTTTTATTCCCTTATGAAACTCTTTCCATACAATTCCTTACAAAATCTGCATCTAGAGTGAAACTATTTTAAAGTGGGTTTAATTAAGCATTTCTGTAGCATAACGGATACCACATATACTAGATTTATAAAACAATAATTTGAAAATTTTCTGCTGTGCCCTCCAGCTCAAAAATGTAAATTATTGTATTATGTGGATCATTAGAGGACAAGATCTACTTACAGAAAACTTACAAAACCTTCACATTTTCTAATGCAAACCTGTTGGTTAACTCTACCATTCATCTTAATCCATGCAAATTAAACATTGTTAATGTTTCTAAAATGGGATAAAAGTCTCAAACCCCAAACAAACCCCATAGTTTGGTTAAAAACACATAGCTATAAAAATAATAAAAATATTAATAAGGTAAGCTTCACATCCTTAGAGAAAAAAATACATCTAAATATGGTTAAAATTGTTTCCTTTTTAATATTAAAAGAACACTCCCACAGCCATTCACTTTTATATTCATTTTTTTCATTAATATCTATATGTGAAGCAAACTAGAAGTTCGTTGATAGCAGTGTCAACATGTAGCAGCACTGTCTAGACCTATCTATCTATTCTATATATCTGTAAAAACCTCAGGAAAGAATAACGATCTATCGTTTATAATTATATCTTTTTTCTTACCTCTCATTCGTATCCCATTATGTCAGACTGTTTTTGTTTCCTTCTGTATATGACCGGGTAGGTGCAAGATACTATCATATCAAGCCAGGAATGTTTACAGACACAAACAACCATTTATGTTTAAAAATTCAGGAAGCTTTATCCAGTTTCAAGTACTTGTGATGGCTAGACAGAAAAACTGAATGGCAGAAAGTATAATCACCTCCAGCTCTTCAGAGTTTCTCTGAAGAGAAACTGGAGGGCAGGACAACTGAAAGGCCTATCAGGTAGCTCCTGAAATGCCAACCAGTTTTTTAAGATCAATGCATTGTAGTAAACCAAAGACAGACAAAGTCAAATGAACAGGTTGGACATGTTCTCAGTGAAGATACTATGAATATCTATGAGAAGGGTGAAGAAAAACACCCATCCCTCTGCAGGTCATCTCCCTCCAACCCACTGTTAGTTCTATCAGATCTCTAAATAGAAGTAGCACATTAGTGGAAGAACAGTATCAGGAATGGCTGAATTAAGGTTGAGATACATAACAAAAAAATCCAGCATGTAAAACTTGAAACAACTACATTGGAAACATTTGGAGAGCAACTCTCAGCATTGACACTTCTGTTTTCAATATGAAATAGGCCATGATGTGGCTAAATGATAAGCAAAGATAATGAACTTTTTCCCTTTAAATTATATGAAGTGCTTTATGTAAGATTTAATAAAAAAGGCTGAGTATTGTATCTATATCTGCATTCTTATCCCATTGCATCCTTTTTCCTCACAAAATTATACGTAAGCAGACATAAGTATATGAAGAAGTCAGTACTTCCATAGACCTAATATCATATGTCAGGGTGGTATTTTAGAACAGTACACTTTCACTGTAGTACTGGGAAACATTCATCGTACAAGTAAATTAGCAGTGAACCTGAGTGTAAATCTGAGACCCTATGCGCATGCAGCATCAAGCACAACAAAGTCTTGAGGTATACCAGAATAAATAAGATCACCCTTCAAAATGTCTGCAAGATTTTCTGCCTCTTCATTTTCTAGAGGACACATACTTGACCAGCAGATTTCTTGCAACTATAAGCCTGCATAGGAAATTTGGTATGTGACCCTATTTGGGAATGTGAGTAATTTCCTACTGAGAAATTACCTATTGTTTAATGGAAAGTCATTGATCTCTGCCCACCACCTGCTTAGTCCAACTGGTTATTTAACACATTGGGTGATAGCAATACTTTATCTCAGAAATTACCCTTGCTGAAGCTAATGAACAACATGTTGTAATTTTAACTAGATTCAGATTTATCTCCAGTCCTAGCCAAGCACTGAGTTCATTAGTTGCTGACAGTGACTAGTGTGTTTGGCTAGCATCTTAATCCACAAATTGTTTCACTAAAACCAACATAACCAAACAAGCAAAAGTTGGCTCAACAATTCTCAGGTGGGACACAATGTGTATTTCAAGGTGTCATCCTTTCACAAGATCTGTACACAACACTTCAATTTTATTAAAAAAACTTATTTTGGATGCTTTCATGCTACTGATTTGCAGACACATATCCTCATCTGTAAACATCTGTAAAGATCAGAAGGGCTGGCTGTGATGCCTGTGTGAAACACAACTCAATCACTGCTAACTTGTATTTGAAAAGAGAAAGGAACTCCTGGATTTCACTGGAAATTACTTACATGTCAGTAAAACATCCACGCTCCCTGCAAAGAGTTTGTTATTCAAGAAACACATGATCAGGGAATTTACAGATGCAAACGAATACCCCCAGACACAAGCAGAAAATCCCCCACCAGACACCGGTACCTCTCAAAATGTGGTATTGGAAGCCAGGAAGGGCTATGGAGTTCTGCTGACACCACCCAAGTGGGAGGACGTGATCCTTTGAGAAGTGGCAGAACATGGCCACTGTGCTGGTTTGGCTAGGATATGGTTAATTCTCACAGGAAGCTGAGAGGGAACATAGCTAGGCCAGCTGACCAAAACTAGTCAAAGGGGTATTCAATACCATATAATGCCATGTTCAGTATAAAACTGGGGCAGCTGGCCAGAGGAGGAACACTTGCTGGTCGGGGAATGACTGCTCTCTGGGATACTCTTTGTTTCCCAGGGCCCGCGGTGCGGCACAATCCTGTTCGAGTGCAAACTGCTGCCCGGCTCTTTGTTTTCCTGGTTGGTGAGCAATTGCATTGTGTATCCCTCACTTTGTGTATTCTTTCATTGCTACTATTGTTGCTCATCTTTTCCCTTTTGCTGCTCTGTTAAAATTGGTTTTATGCCAATCCACGAGTTTCACTTTTTGTTCCCTGATTCTCCTCCCCATCCCATGGGGGAAGGGGGACCAGGTGAGCAAGAGACACATGGTCCCAGTTGCCAGCTGGGGCTGAACACTTACACAGATTTATGCTTGAACATTTTACTTTTATAATTTTTCCATAGACCAAGAGTTTGAACTAGCTTTAATTTTATTGAGACCAGTTTATTCATTGTGCCACTGTTACCATGCCATTTTTAACTTCTGATGTCATTTTTTTTTCCCAAAAGCTGAACTTCTAGCATAACCAATATCATTGTCAATAAAACAACATGAAAAGAGGTTTTCAAATGGTATCATCAAACTGAAGATTGCTAATACATAATAGTAAGTGAAGTCATACAGACACACAAAAGAGTAGGACAGGGAAGTTAATGTAAAAATTACCCAACACAAAATAATGTCTTTTATGTCCTTCTTCTTTATAAAGAATGTACTGATTCGTAATGGAAGCCACTGATTCACAAAGTGATGGAGTAACTGGTAGGTTAACATTATCTACCCAACCTCCTCATGCTGCTCAAGAACAAACATGCCTGAGCAGCCATAAGCACAATCTGGTATTACACATATACAGCTGCATGCATGAGTATATGTTTCTCACATTTATTAGATAACATTCTACACAGAAGATCAGAGGATAGAGACTTGCAAGGTTGGTTTGCCTTCCATGGTGTTTATAAATGACAACAAAATGCACATTTTAAAACACGGTTCACTGTAGCATGATCTGAATCTATCCCTCTTCCAGCAGCACACACGGAGAATGTATTTATCTAGAAACAACCACTTGTTTGCTAGTGGAAAAAGAAACAGCAGAATGCACAGCAGTAGAGAGAGATCAAAAGGATTTTTTTTTTTAATCTGTACATTACTGTGTTATAAACAATGGCTTATTTGCAAAATGAGTTTGAGCTTACAAATACTTTAGGCACACCCTTGTATATGAATTACATACCGTTTTGCAGCAGTGGAATTAAATTTTACAGCCAACACCCTTCATGTGTAACTACTTTGTGCTGAAACTATTTGTCACTCTTATTTAACTGTCATTATTTGCTGCAGTAGAAGGAAATTCTAACTGATGCTGGTTAGACTTTTGCTGTCAAATAAAAGTAGTAACAGCTGTCTTTCACAAAATACAGTAAAGCTGGCTTGCATCTTCCCTGCCAAAACTAATCACAAATTCTAAGGATGTCCATGTGTTGTCCTGTATCTTCTGTCCCTGAAATGTAGAGCTGCATAGTCTACCTCTATGTGGGTAATTTTTCCACAAAAATTATATAGATATATATATTTTTAATCGGCATTCGGGATTACAGAATGGAAAGGAATCCCATTTCACTGTAGCCATCTGTTCCTAACACAGAGATGGAACAGCATGACAAGATGGAAGCTCTCTCTCCTGTCTCCACCTGCTCCCTCTGTAACTTTTTAAAGTACTATTCCAGTACACATTAAACCTTACTTACAAAAGCCAATATACCAGATGTCCTTGATTGTCCCACCTGCTGGCTGTGCTGACACTCGCCCTAACTGATCCTCCTGTCCATCCTGTCTTTTACATGGATACACAAAAAAGGCACTGGGCAGTGTGCATGATATGTCCTCTCTTGGACACTGTCTGGTGTAAGTTAGGAGTGACAGTTGCTTGTTTTCAGAGCTTTTTGTTATAGTTCTAGCTGTACAGCCTGGTGTACTTCGGTTGGGAGGTTCCCTGTTGACAATACTGTAATAAACAATTTAGAAGCCACCACAAAAGCATGACCTGATCTGGGAACTGAAATGCAAACAGCCTCAGCTACTCAATATGAGCTTCCTCTGCCTAGGGAAAATATGCAATCCCTGATCCGTGGGTATACATCTTCCTCACCTGTGCTTCGATCATCAGGGATATGGTTGTCACACAGCTGTATCAACCTTGCTTTTTCTTTCATACAAGCTTTTAAACAATATGATGAACTCAGAAAATCCTGGTTTCTAGCTCTGCTTCTCCTGAAAAGCAGGCCACACTGTGCAGACTCTTCTGTGGTACTTGTTTACTGCTTCTATCAAAGCCTATTGACAGGCTATCAGAAAACCAAAAATATTTTTAGTTTTCCCACAATATAAAGCAGATTGCCACTGTTCTTCTCATCAAATCAGATATCCTGCCAATGAAACACACAGGTTTCTCCCTGCAGTCTTCAGTCAGCAGTGAATCTGGCTATTCAAACCAAGAGGTACAAAGTCAAAGCCCTGTAACAGGATAATTGAGCACATATAGCACTGTGCAACCAAGAAATATATGTTAAAAAAAATAAACATAAATATATTGTGTCTTGCAAACAAACATGGTACTAATAAAACTCTGCATATATTGGAACATAAATCCATTGAAATTTCCTATTTTTCTAAGATGCATTTACATCTTATCCCAAATAATCCCAATAAATACATGTAAGTACACTAGGTTGTACTTATTGTCCATTTGATTATCCACAAGTACAGACCAAAGTCATGTATATAAACACATTCTACACATAAATATCCAGTATTTTCAATCATTTAAATTGGCAACTAAAAGCAAGAGTTATGTCTACAGCTGCATGTATTTATATTGCTAGTTCTTTAATGACAGATTTCTTTTATAGAATGTATTAAATTCTACATGCTTGCAATTGTACACTTTTTTCCAGGTGACTACTCTTACCTGTAGACACCAGATATTAAGACTATTTTCTCTCTTTGTATTGACCTCCTATCCTCACCACATCTCTCAGAACTTGAGGACTGGACCCAAGCATCACATACCTTGTAGACTCCAATTATGGTAGTTATGAATAGAAACAACCATGGCAATTAGTAATTAACAATTTTTCAGACGACTATCTGGAAAAGGAACAAAGAAACTCACAAGTGAACTAGAACTATCTGTCTTGGTTCATTCCGTGTTTGGACAATGATTTATTTGATTTGGTGGGCATGTTTCCCGTGCTAAAGCTGCTTTTATAATCTCTGTTTCCTGAGATACCTGAAAAGCTAAGTCTGATGCAAAGACTTGATGGATGTCTGCCTAACTAATGCATGTAGCTATTACTTTGTATTTTCTTTCTTTATTACATTTTCAGAATCAAAAGGAGATAAGCATTACCACGAGCCACTGTTATCAATATCAAGGAGACATACATACAAAAGATGTTTGAACAAAATGAAATTCTGCATGTCAGTAGTAGACAAGCTGCTGTTGGAAAGTGCCAGATAATTAAATTTCAGAGAGAACCACAAATTTTGGACCTCTCATAGTGATGAGATCTGTCAGACACAGATAAGAATTCCTTTTTTAAAAATATACAAGGTTTCATATCGCATCTTTTTTTTAATGTGAGAACAAAATAAATCAGTTGTTTGTGCCAACAGTTCCAAACAGTTTGTCAGGCTGTAAAGGACAATGTATCACTCTGGTTGGTGTAGCACCTTTCTGACACTGGGAAACAGAAGTTATAAATAATAATGCAGGAATTAGCATTCATCCAGTTTCCAAAAGAAAGAGTGGGAGAACAGCAGAGGATGAATTTATCTCAGGACTGTATCCTAACCAATGGTCCAGAGGTGGGTACCCAAAGGGATACTCAAACTGGAGACCTGGCTGTCCACCTCCTGCCTGTCAAGATTCAAAGTGATACAGAAGGCAAATATTTTTGAATATTTTAGAGGAAGGAAAATATTTATCTTTTTCAATGCCATATATGAAAGCTTACAGACAAGATTCTGTCACACAATGATCTGTGCAAGGAACTTGCTGCATTGCATGACATATGGGCTCCTAATTGTAGCGTGGCAAATAAAACCCAACCCTACTAATTTGCATTTCTAGCACAAATTTTCAGCAATACTTAATATCAGTAATGGATAGATACAAAAACATAACATAGAAAATAACTTTGTATCTACCATAAGCACAGCCCTGCTGAAAAATAAAAACCAAAACCAATAAACAACAACTTACTTAAATACATGATGGGATTTATTCTGTTTATATATACAGAGGAATTCAGAAAGAAGAGCTCCCATGCAATCATTATTGGTCTACTATTGAAAAACACGTGTCTGTTAGATCAGGTTAGGAAAACACGCCTCAAGTTTTCAAGACTCTCCTTCTGCACTGCCCAGTGCGAGGAGGCAGAAGAGCTGAGAATGAAGGACTGAAGTTGAGCCTGGGAACAAGGGAAGAAGGTGTTTTAGTTTTCATCTTTGTCTCTAACCATCCAAATCTGTTTTAACTGACAATAAATTAAATTAATCTTCCTCAAGTCGAGTTTGTTTTGCCTGTGACGGTAATCGGTAAACTATCTCCCTGTCTTTGTCTTGGCCCACAAGCTTTTCCATCTTAATTTCTCCCCCTGTCCTGTTGAGGAGTGAGAGAGCTGCTGGGTGGGTGCCTGGCAGACAGCCAAGGTCAACCCACCACCTTCAGGATCAAATTCGGGAACTGTTTTTCACTAATTGGGGTAGTCCAATTATATGAAAGTGACTGAAGTTCAATCTTCATTACTATGCTAAGCACACTTGCTAATAGTGAGGTGAGCAGTACTTGCTACGTAGAAAGTAAATGGTGGTGTCAGCACCCACTGGCCCCAGCCACCTTCTGCGAAGGCTCGAAGTTCTGGAGTGTTTTCAGAAGCTGCTTAAACTGATTTAAGGCTTTGCTGCTGCCAAAAGAGAAGAGATCCTGCCCTGCTTTCCACATGCACATCACTGCACCATTCCTTGTGTGGCAGCAATAAAGCTTATCTGGCTGAAAACTACTCTCTTAACTTTTACTGCTGGAACAAAAAGGGAGCATAAGATCATCACTTCCAGCAAAAATGTCGCTTTATGCTATCATGAAACTATAACCTTGGACTCTTTCAGGCTCATGATTCCAATGTACCTCAGAAAATAACTATTCTTATTAGACCTGGATCACAGCTCTTCCCCTAACTTGGGGTTTCTTAAAATGTCCATTCTGATTTATTGAGATGTAAAGATAGTCAGAAATATCCTGTCAGGTTTTTTTTTAGCCAATTTGTCTCAAAATGTTTTCTACATCACTTGACCCAACCTGTGATAAGACCAGAGGACTTTCTGAACCAAACTAAACTTATGGCCTACCTAACCTTGTTATCTTCTTTCTGACAAATGACAACATCAATTATTTAAAAAAATGTGCATGACCTATGGCAGAAGTTATCTGGAATCTATTTAATTCCGTGAAAGAGTATCCTACCCACCTATCCATTTATTTTGCCCTACATGTGGCATTTTTTTTCTTCACCCTAAAAACTTGCAAGAATTTACAGCCACATTTCTCATTACCATAAAAATTCAGAACTGTTTTGAATTTTGCCACATTCTTGGATTTATCCTCTAGTTATCTAGTGGGCCTTTTAACCAGCCAGTAAAATACACAATACTCTTTCCAGGTATGGTATGCGCTTGTAGGTGCATATTTCCGCCATAAATCTAGTTTTTTCCCCAAGTGTTTTTAGTTTCTTATTTGCCTGCCAAAAAGGAAAGACAAGTCATGTCCCCCCTGCCACATAAACATATGCAGGAGAATGAGCATCTATTTTCTGACCATTGCTGATGCTGAGATTGACTGGGAGAAACAGCAAGGACTCCAAGTACCACCTCTGGCTCAGTGAGCCAACTGTTTGATTGTTCTCATTTTGTTTAACAGCTTATGTATAATTGCTGCTGGTTTAGACTGTAACACAATAAATGCAGCGCTGTGGGAAGAAATAAGCCTTTTTTTTTTGCACCAGCAATTTTATTCTTTTTCTTACGGGGAGAGTAAGATCTAAATTTAACTACATTACTTTCTGAAATTTCTTTTCCCCAAAAAGCCTTTAGTATACCTGTTTCAATTGCCAAGACCCAGATATCTCATTGCAGCATTTATTGCTGAAGTAACTTCAATAATAACTTCAATTTCAACAAATTAATTAATTTTTGCATTTATTGTTCTCCTTATTTTTAATGGATGCATGCACCACAGATCTATGTACAATTCAATTTTCATTGTTACTTAATGGTTTACCTTTAAGATGGAAATTATTAGAGGAGGCAATATGTACCCATCTACAGCCTAGGGATTTTCATTTATCGGTGGAATGCTGGCTCCCAAGAGTCACGAAGGAAAATGTTAGTTCAGAAAAAAGGTCAAAAAAAAAAAAGGCAATAGTGCAAATATTTATATTTTTGAAACAGGTTTACAGGCTATCCACCTTTGCTCTCAGACAAGTCTGCAAACTGTAGCAACACTTTTCACCTGTAATTTTGGTGTTCTTTGCAACAATACCTTAGTCCTTGATTCTTGAACACTCCCATGATCATATGTGGACATTTTCCCAATAGATAAGACCTTGCTGAACGTAAAATGTAGAAACATACTAAAACTATTTAAAAGAAAAAAAAAATAGAGTAAGTTGGAAAAGTATCATTTTTCTCAACCAATTTAGAGAACACATAAGTAATATCCCTTGCCTTGTAAGGAGATATTTAATACTGGTTTATAAGATATTTTGTTTTACTGAAGTATGCTGCGTATAAGTCCTAAAATCAATCACCCATTTTCTCTATCAGCCAAACTCACTGACTGAAATGGTATTTTATTTGTAGTCCTACATGCTCCATCATGGTTAATGGAGTTTTACAAGCATGAGAGTGAAATGGGAATTCCAGGATTTCTTTGTGTTTTCATAAATGGGCTAGAAACAAAATACCAAGGCAAGAAAAGAAAAAAGAATGAATGAGAGTTTTGCATGGTTTCTTGAATTAAATGGGATCAGACTATCGCGACTGGTTGGTCTGTGGCCTCCTGATTCTGGACATGTACTATTTTCAGCCTTCTTCTTTTGCTCTGTGGAGATTCCCCCAGTGCTGGCCTGAGCACCACTCTCCATTTCTAGAAATGTCCAAAGCAACTACAACGGAAGTAATAGATCGCTTCTGTTTTCATCCTTGCTACCATCATCACATGCAAGCAAAAAACAACACCAAAATCAACACACCGTGAATATTGCTAAATGGAAAGTAGAATTAAGGATAAATTGCATCTAAAACAATTAAAGGAGCATTTTTACAAATTTAGCTGATTTTTTTTTAAATAGGGAGACTCTTTTTAACACATCCGCAATTATTTTGTGTTTCAGCAAGTGCTTCCTAATAATCCAAAAGTCTCAGAAGATATTTGCTACTGACTCTATTTATTACAGTATCCCCTTTATATCAATTTGTACTGTATCATATAGACAACAACACTGAGAGACCTACCATTAAAATTCTATGACTTGAGTGACAGTTTAAGAAGCATTTCTAGCTCAGATTTCTGCATCAGATTCTCGGGTTTTGTTGCACCCTAAGTTCCCAGTGTACATTTTAAAAAATTCTCCTGGATTCATTCATATTCAATTTTTGCTTTGATTTGCTTTTCCACTTCATATTTACCTTACAGACAACTTTATTCTATTTCACATTCCTGTGAACCTTATTGTGGCTGATGGGTATATGTGGATAACCGCTTTAGTTGCAATCCACCTCAGGGCATGAGACAGTCAAATGTGCATGCAAGTCCTTGAAGCCATTGTTCAAATGGAAATTCAACTTTCAGATCCTAAAACATTTGCCTTCATTTAAATTAGCTTGAGTTATAACATTGGTGACTTACTCCCAGACACATTCATAGACAGTATTTCATATTCTCAGAAGAAACTGTCTGTAACTGAGACACACATGATAGTGAACAGAGATGGAAATTAATTTTATCACTGTGATGAACACACTACTACTTCAATCAAAATTCATTTGCAAGTTTTGGTGGAACAGGAACACATGCAGGGGAATTAGAAAATATTTTTTTCACTCTCTCTCTCTCTCTCCTCGCTTATTCTGTATTCAGCACAGAGCTGTGCTGTTTTATTACTGAAAATAAAAGGTAGGCTGTGGGCAGAATGACAGCCACTGCTAAAGTCACACATTGAGAGTTATTCTCACAACAATCTGCTGTAAAACACAAAAGAACAGTATTATTCTTTCCAAGTGAGTTATTTTCTTTGGGGACAATTTACTTGGAGGACATATTGCTTTGCATTTTCGTGTGGCTTTTCACTTGTTTTGTGAACTTTCACTGAGAAGAGCTCTGACATTTCATTGTCTTTATTTGTTGTTGCTTTTCATTTGACCTGTGAAAAATCTCCACTTCCACAAGCTCTCTGGGAAACATCTACACAAACAGAAAAAGCATAAAAAGCTCTAACACAAATGAAGCCTCCAAGCCCTGGCATGTATAAACAATTAACTGGTATGAGAGCCGTGATGTGCAAACAGAAGTCCTGTAAATATCTTCAGACTACATTGAAACTATTTTTGTCTGTTAAAATGAGTGGGTTTAGCATAATGTTTCACCAAAATTTCATCAAGTCTGACAATTATACGGAATCTTAAGAGAAGATTGTTTCTCTTACTCTCCTCATCTCTGGAGAAAACATCAAAGCAACTGAGTGAAGACAGCCTATCTAGGCTATAGTATGCAATGCTACTTAGATTTAACATATTCAGAAAAGGATCCATGCAATTTCCTAAAAACAGCTTCTTTGATTAATTTCAAATAGTTATGAAGTCAAGAAGTGCTACAATAAAACTAAAATGGGTAGTAATAAATTTTCACTGTTGATTGCTGAAAGAAGTATTTTCCAGATGAAGCAGTAACAATAGTAGCATAATAAATTATTTTCCAAATATTGTATCATCAAAAAAGAATAGCAGTGAAATTACCTTAGATCATCCCTGAAAAATATATGTTCCTTTTCTCCTAATGACGATAGTTAAACAGAGATGTAAATTAGAGGAATGAAGACGACTTTATTTACTAATATATGTGGGCACTGTGCATTTTTACTAATTGTCTTTCAAAAAAAAAATAATAATAGTCTGTTACCAATGTAATTACCTTGCAGGAAATAAAGACTTCCTTAGTAAATATATTTCTCTCTGGACATTATTGGTCTCTATTAATACAATTCTGACATATATTTAACGTCAAAAGATAGAATCTAGAATGCAAGACAGACACTATAACTGCAGCTGTTAATTTCAATGTGCTGCCTACATCAGTGGTACAGGAGCTTACGAATTGACTACAGAAGTGATGTGACTGCTTGGTGGAGACTGAGTTGTACAAGCATTAACTCAAATGGAACTCATTAGCTAAAAAGGCACAGGAGACATTACATCTACAACCTGAAAAATCACAGTAATGTAGTATATGCAGTTTCCATTGCTTAAGATAGTTACATTCAAAAATATAAGAGCTGAATGTATAAATCAAAGATAAAATTTACTCAGAAGTGATCTGTATAGTGGTGCACAACGGCAGATGCCACAGCATATTTTTTTATGATGCAAGGCTGCTCAAGATCATCTATGGATAATGAACCATGACAGCTTGGGATTTGATAAAATGCAAGTTGATGGTGAGAAAAGGCAAAGAATACAGCTACTATCTGAACAGCTAAATGCATATAGACTTTTTTTTTCCATCTTTAATGTCAGTATGAAATATTATGTATTACCACAAAATTATATATTCACTAATCTAATAGACTTTACATAAAAAAGCTATTTCTTTAGGTTATTAACTACATCCATTTTATTTCTCAGAAAGCATCATGCATTAAAGCATTTAAGAGGGTATGGAAGGTAACAGAATCCATGTTTGTTTAAATACCTTATATGATTGGCATCAACACAGTTTTCTTTTCACAGGAAACTCTTGAATGAAGGCTCTATCAGTCAGTTTCTAGTTTCTTCACAGCTCAGGAAAAAATCCCTTTTCTCCCTTTAAGAGAAAAACATTCCATGTAAACACTATCCAGTACCTATGCAGCTGTATTTTCCATCTTTGCCCACAACCACAAACAACTGCTGCTTAAAAACTCCTTTAATTATACTTGGATTGTTCAGTGCCCTTCAGCTGCTGATTGCCAGAAGTTGATTATCATGAGAGTTAATCAGATTGTTAAAATACACAGAAAAAAAAAAAAAAACCAACAACAACAACAAAACAATCAACAAACCATGACCAAGTTTTCTTCATCATGAACTCATTTGGATTGTTTCCTTAGTGTGCTCCAATACATTTCTATAGATTTCATCAGCGAGCCAACTACAGAGAATTGTAGTGATGTCACACACATCGTACTTCCCTACTGCTGCATCCCATCCTTAAGTTAACATGCCCAGTGAATTCATTTGATACCGAAAAGACATGGATTCATAGTTGCATCTTTTTTAACTTCTACACACAATCAGACCATTTCGAACCAGTCTGCATTAAGGGGCAAAAGTGACATAAGACTCAAACAATTTCACAGAACTATTCAGATTATACGAGGGATTATTATTTTTTTCTTCCTTCTCAGCTCTTCTATTTTCCTTCTACAGAATCTCCTGTTCTCATAAATTAAGAGAACTGATGTTGTTTTTTCCCCACAGCTATGACTGGAAGCTCCAGTGAAGACCGAATGTTTACTGTGCTGGAAATTGTTTGAACAAGACTGTTAGAGATCTTTAAGATTTTGATAAAGCAAATCCCTGAGACAGGCAAAGTATAGGAGTAAAGTTATATCAACATGTTTGTTCTATAGATTGAAGCTGAGGTACAAATTAAACAATGAATGTCACACAAGGAGTCTGGTTTAAGGGAGCTTCTCAGCATCAGATGTCTTGAATACTTGCCCAATACCTTAATCATACACCGTAAAGGCTGTCCTTGGTCCCCATATCTTACATCAAGTGCTTTTGATTATTTTCCTTAATATGAAATGCCAGCACTATTTCAATTCGCCAGCCTTGGTAATAGTTAAAACAGGAAAAGTTCTTATAAATAAAGTTTTTTTTAAACAATAAAGCATTGCACAATTCAAAAGTTCATTGAAAGTATTTTTAATAGTTTGGAAGCTCTCCTTTTTTGCTGTTTAAGTACTAAGAAATCAATATTGTTAGCCACAACAGTAAAAATGATTGAATTTTCTGTAAACGTGAAAATCTACAATTTGCCTTCTAATTTTTCAGTGAATAAAGCCTGTGTCAACAAGATGCATTGCATTGCATTTACAGTCACTAAAGTCATAGGGCAACAAGAATTTACACCACCACACAATGTGCCCTTTCAATCAGAAAATAAAAGAAAGGCTAAATCCTTTAACTGACTCCAGGACCCGGGATTTTAATGAAATAAATACCAGGGAAAGCTGGTTACAAATGTTCCAGCTTTTGCAGTCAACAATTATTTTGCACCTTGTGGCTGTCTGGATAGAATATATTTATTTATCAAAACAATAAAGCAAAATTAAACTCATTAGATGCAAACCACAACATTAATAAAAGAACAGCACTGCAATGTAGAGCACTCAAAGTTTAAAACAGCTTCTTTCTGGGGCTTTACGACAGTCTCTGAGTCATCTATTTTGCGGGAGGAGCCATGCTTCTCCAGTACCTAGGTTGGGGTTTTTTTAAGGAATTTAAAAGGTCCACACCTCCTATTCTATAAATGCTCTAAAATTTAGATACTGTACAGAGTATAATAATAAAATAAAATTATTATTTTCATGGTGAAATTTTTTCAAGATAAAAAGAATCCACTATTTTTTTACACCCAATAATGGATCCTTATTTTTCCCCCCTTTTTTTCCTTAGAGCATGTAGTTTGTACCTTATGTTCCTATATTTGCAAGCACAGTTCCCACTGAATTCCATTTTTGTGCCTTCCTCTCTCAGTTCTCAACCAGTCCCAGTCACCCTCAGCTAGGATTACTGGCTGATGCTCCTGCCAGTGTGTTGGCAATTCTACATCTGCTGTCCGGGTAACCAATTCCTTATTAAATATGCCTTTCCTAGAGCTCCCTGCCAATTCTCACTCTTTTTGTCTGGTCAGTCCCAGTTTCCCACTCCATCTCCAATTTTTATGTTCCTTCCCATTCTCCAGGCAATTAATCTTCATTGCCTTTGCCCATCAAGGCTCAGTCACTCCCTCCTCAGCCCAATGCTGACCAATTTTCTCCCATACTGGTGCTTTTCTGCCCACCGGGGTCCCAGCAACATCCCAGTTCTCACTGTTGGGGCTGGTTCCTTCCCATCACTCAGAGGAGTTACCCAAAGCCATCACTGGAAACTCTTCTTCTATCCTTTTTGTCTTCCAACATGACTATATTGAGTCATTCCATGGGAATGCCACAAGTTTTTCATAGACAGCCTTTGGGTTTTAGAGAAGCTTGAGCACACTCAGCAATGACCGCAAATTGAGATTTTACATCTTTGGCATCAACAGATCTCTCTTTCCTCTGTGAATTCTATCATTTTTAAAAAGGCTTATGACGATTTTGCTAATTCTAGTGGATATTCACAGGGATGGCCACAAGCACATTCTGTTGAGAACTGGCAACTTCATTACTAGGCAGAAAAACTAACTCCACCAAAAAGGAAACTTTCAAATATGACACTTTGTGTTGTGTTGAGATCTTAATTGTGTTAAAAAAATCCTAGTCTGAAGCAAATATTTCTAAGGAGACGGCAGTTAACCTTTGGGAGTTGGGGAAGGATGGATAACTCAATCAATAAAGTAAGTTTTACTATGTTAATAAAGGTAACAGTGAAACGTGATCTATGTTTCAACAAGAATTTTCAGGTTTTCTTAGCGATTTAAAACTTCTTTTTACAAGTCCCTTGGGGAGCAGAATGAACCTCTCTCACTTATTGGACGAACACTGCATAATACTTTGCGTAATGAAATTAAGCAGCCTGAAATACATGTGAACATGACTAATGAGACAAAACATAGCAGGAAAACCAAGCAGATGGGTTGAGCATGCTGGAACAGAGTAGCAAGGAGACATTTGAATGTTTCGGGTTTTTGTAGGGTACATACAGAAACACAAATATAATCTTTGCATCGCTGTATAATACTGCACCTGTCAGCACTTTGACAGTCTATGGATCACAAGTGAGAGCTTACCAGAATACTAATAGTGTCTGTGGAAAATCTTTATGTGTCTTCCATAGACATGCAAAACATAAACAAAATGAGGTTGGAGTGAGGAAGTTTCCTTTTGCATTTTGTGTCTTGCTCTTTTAATTACATAAAAAGATACTTCATCTAGTGGTGCCTTTTAAATGAAGCAGTCTTTCTCCATCAAGAGTCTGGTTCTCAGATACCTCCCCAGTAGGATGAACATTCAGGGGAAAAAAGAGAAAAGGAGAGAAAAAGAAGGCAGTGGGCATTAAAAGATGATGGAAAAAGGCTTTCTGATCAAGAAAGGTTGATGACCAGCTTATGAAAGATGCAACCAGGAACACAGGAAGACGAAGATAAAATCAGTTTGCTCTCATTGCTTTCTGGGGAAAAAAAAAAAAAAAACAACAAACCCTCTCTCCATAGAAAAGATTAACTGTTCATTTTTATGATTTAGAGCTACAATGAGGCTTACTAGGCAGGTTCTTCTTCAGAGGCATTTCTTGGCTGAAGGTATAATTTTGCTTCACATGCAACACATACTGACACTGGCAATTTACATCTGTAAACTTATGGGATCGCCTGTAGTTATGTTGTAAAGTGCAAGCAGATTTAGAAAGAAAAGTATCAATCTGAGCAACTTACAATGTCATCCTTTGCCTTATCTACCACAAATGATCGGGATAAAATGCCTTTTTCTGAAAGCTGAGGGTGTTTTTTTTTCACTAGAAAACTTTATTTGATGTTTTTGAAAGAAAGCAGAAACGCTACCTGTGATCGTAATACAACAACAAAGTAATAACCAATGTTCAGATGAAAACTATTTAATTAATCTGTACCTGTTGGTATGTATAATAATCTATTCCACTGTTGATGCAAATGCTACAGCTGTAGCCCACCTACCACGTCTCTGACTATTACATACCCCTATCATTTAGTGCTCACACCGCAATTCAGTAGTGCTGAATATTTTTATAACAAACACAAACTGTAGGGGGTCAATATTCAGATATTCTTTAATCCCTTCAGCTAATTTTCAAAATGTATCTCTAGACTGTGTGCGCTGGTTTCCCTTTTCGAAGTTCAGAATTTTTAGAATCATATAATGATGCTGAATAATTTCATGGAGTAGCAATATTAGGCAGAAAAAGGAACCAAAACCCACAAACCCCAAACCTTTCTAATTCTATAAGACACTAATGATATTTCTTTACAGTTTTTTTTACTGAATTCTGACTGTATTTTTATCTCCTGTACTAAACAAAACCCACTTCTTTCCATCTGAAGCACGTTAAAGTTATCTCCACTCTGCAACAACCACAGGAGTCTCTAAAAACCTGGCACCTGTAGACCAGCAAGATCTTCCAGTCAGCACTGACCTAAATTTATCAGGTGACATATGTAGAGATTTGGATGATCTCTTTATTTTACTGCAAATGGTTCTTAATTACACTGCACAGAACTTCTAAGCTTCAAGTCAAGAAGTGTTATAAAGTGCTTGTTACATGATAAATGACCTTAAATGAGAATTGCAACATATAGACATCATTCCAGCCCATGTTATTTATATCAGGTCCCCGTCTGACCTTCCATTTTAAACCTTGGCTGCTATTCAACCTATCAGCAAAATCCAGTTTTTATCACCATCCTTGTAGCTTTCTAAAATAACTTGTGTTAAATATGAATACCTGCCACAGTACTAATAAAAACACAGAGTTTATGATCCCAGTGCATTTTACTGCTGATCAAATGGGGTCTGCAAACATCCTGATAACCATATGTACCAATCTGTGTACAGGATATCATACAATGTTTATAGAGACGAGGTATGCAATACAGTTTTGTGAGGAAAAGTATCAACTGACTATTTCTATATTGTTACTGCTGTAAAAATTATATTCTCCTTCTGTAAAGCTGTTTGCAAATAAATTCAGTTGTAAAGCTGAGTTTCTGTGATCTTCTGCAACAACTGGTATCAAAACAGAGGGCTACAACTGTATTTTTATATCAGAGTTGAGTATATTGTTGTATATAGGAAAACTAGCAATCATAAAGGAAGATCTTTGAAATGCTCAGAAACATACTAAAGGGTGAAAGAAGTTTTTAAAAAGCTGCAAGGGCAAACTGAACAAGAACTTGGAAGAGAGATACATTGAGATTTAGAGAAACCAAAGCAGGCTCAGGAAATCCCCTGAGCTGACAACAGTCAGAGGCTGGGAATTTTCAAGAAATGTGTGATATATTCTCACTATTTTCCTCTCTTCCCTGAAAATCTGTTATGACTTGTTGGAGACAGGACACTGGACTCTTTAAGTCCCAGGCTGTAAGAATCCTCACTCTGAATCTTTGGGACCATTCTTCCATTCGAACAAGAGATGCTCTGAATTTGACCTATGCTTTTGCCTAAACAAGGAAACAGATGCCTTTGTATTCCAGAAATCAGTCAAAACCACTGCATGATGCATTCACATTCCCCACTAATCCTTACTATTACATGTGAGTTAATTTCTACCGAAAAAAATTTATGGCTTAAACTTGGTATGTCTATGATCATCATTCCTTTAGCAGTAGTACAACTGTACCTAGAGTACAAGTACTCAGTTATCTAGAAAAATACAGGATTCAAAAAGCACGCATGAGAAAGTTTCATATTATACTACAAATGAAATGTATACGAACCTTCAAAACAGTTATTCTGTAAGTACTTTGGGATTAAAATATGCAAAAAGACCACTGCGACATGCCTGCCTTTCCTGTTACTCAGAATGGAGAAGGAAAAGGGCAATAATAATAATAAATAATAATAATTTTTAAAGCAATTTTCTATCCTTATGTAGCATGTGCCACTGTGAGGCAGACAAGTGTAAACACAGAATCCAACAGGATGGTCTATAAACTAGGAGGAACTCCATCTTACCTGGTAAAGCAAATGCAGAACAAAAATTGACTGCAGCACAGTCATGTGAACACAAAGGCTTATAACCACCTGATCTAGAAACTGTGAATTTCAACGTGTCCTTTCCTTCCATATTGTTTTAAGCATCCATATGGTAGCACATAGCTAGATATTTATAAAAAATTGACCTCAGTGACATGTGGCCAATATCTTCAAGCTGTCAGCCTTTTAGAAAACGTGCCTGTCCTCATGTCACTTTTCAAGCTCATATGTGTTTTCTAGTCTCTCTGGTCTCAGTAGGATATTTTTTGACTTTCCTTTTGGGGATATTTTTCACCAGGAGAATTTGGACTTAATTTCTTGTTCCGCTATTAAAGTTATAAACAATTAATGAAGGAAATTCTGCTCCATTTCTCCACTTCCTAATCAAAAGCAGCAAGCAATAAATACATGCAAATACACACTTTAGGTTGCACTAGCAAAAGTAACACTCTTGGTCTTCTCACTTAACTGACAGAAGCCAAGAAAAGTATTTCAAGAACTGCCCTATCTTATTGGTCTTTGTGGAAATTTTGTATAACTATCACCCTCCTACTTCCACTTCACTTATGTAAAGATGTTATTTGATAACATTCTTTTTGCTTTAGCTACATCTCAGATCATTAACATTATTTTTTCTACTATAGCAAAAGCAGCCTGTGACAGACATCTTGCTTTAGCATAAACTCTTTTCCTCCACATAAATGCTGAAGCATGCAATAAAAAGTAAGAATCTAAGAATCAATAGTTCACTACAGAGTGAATGCATCAATTTTATATTATTTCCTTATATTGTGCCAAGTCCTGTGCCAAGTCCTACCCTCAAACTCTCATTCCGACCTCTCTTACCAACACAATTCCACACTGATCAACTCATTTACTTGTTACTAAGGAACAATTTCAAGCTTAAACTATGAGTGTGACCTTCAATTTATGAAAGACATCAAACACAAGATCAGTCTGATGGTATAGAACTCACTGCAGAAGGAAACAAAACTTTTTTTTTTTTCCATGCTACAAGTGAAAACAACTCCAACACATGAAACTAACAAGCTGACAGCAAAAAGGAAAGTTTCTGAGGTTCTGTCTTCCAGTTCTGTGCATTTGCTCAATTAGCAATTATTAAAGTCAACTGATGTGACCAGCTGACAACTTGTAATGCCAAATTAAGAGTTTAATGTTCTTTGCTGAAATCCAGCTGATGTACAATGTGCCAGTCTGTACCTAGGAAACTCTGCACGTCCTTTTTAAGATGACAAAACAATCTTCACAAAGCTTTGGCAATAGGAGCTCCTGTACGTTATCTCAGGTTGGACTCTCTTCAAAACAAGACATTATTAGCCAATTTGGTTGGAAGAAGCATTTTCCCCTACAAACAGCTTTGATGAGTGTTGAGTTACCATTCTTCTCACATGCACAAAGGAAAAAAAAAAACATCCCACTTGCAAAGCACTGTTTCCCAACTGCGGCATTTAAAAGGAAGGCTGCCATTTCCTCTGGCAAAAACTTATGAACATAAAAAATAAAAATGCTGTAACCATAAAACCAGGAAAAGAATATACAATCAAATTAGAAATCTCAAAAGGCATGAACCTATCACATGCATTCAGGCAGAGCTCTCTCACAGCTAGGGATCAGATAAAGATTTTAATTAGCTCCCTTGAAAATTGGTGTTCCTGTTTAGAGGGAATGAAAAGTTCATCACCACTTCTTTTTCATCCACTGTCCACGAAGCTTCCTTGTCAGGATATACACTAAAATGCTACACTCAAGCAATGAATAGGCACACACATAAAGCAGTCAAATCATGGTAAGTTACAATAAAGAGTCATTTAAGAGTGGGAGTGATTTTAAGTTTGGAGTTCCTATTGCCCATTTTGCAACACAGCTTACATCACTAGTTTTTACACTTGTGCTTATTAGGAAACAGGTAAACATGGGATCATCACAGTCAACTTACAACACTGAAACCAGGTTTTCAACAGGAATGATATAAATTACAGCATACATGAGATTTTAAAATTAGTTCAGAAAAACAAATACATGGCACAGCTAATTCTGCATTGGCAAAGGAAAGAGTGCAAGGCCCACGTATTTTTTTCAATCTGCATTTTCTATTTTTAACTTTTATATATATGCATATAGACTAATGAACATTAATGTATTCATATCGAATTCATAATCCCACACTAGCCAGGATGTGGTAATGATACCATTTTTCATTATTTTCGTCTGTCTCTGAAATACAACTTCCTTAACTATAAGGAAATGCCTATACAACACCTAATAGGAGAGGAAACTAATCCATATTGCCTCTGTGTGGGTGTAGGTGAAATGTAGTTTTATAGTCTTTTAGTTTTCACCTCAACTAGACATTCTGAAAGACAACGTGACCTTATTGTAGATAGTTCTGTTTCTCTCAAGACTCAAAACAGAAGTGAAGAAAATAACCAGATACAAATTGCTTGATTATTTGAATACCAAAAGTAAGTTCAAACTCATGGATATAGTCCCCCCATGTGATGAGCAAAATCTCTTGACCAATGGCTCCATAAGTCTTTAAATCACTACTTCAAAAATACTGCTCACAAAAACTCCATTAAAAACACATTAAAAAAACCTACTTAGTTTTCTAAGGATTTTCTGAGGCTTGTCAGTATTACATGATCAGGCTTAAAAGGTGTGAAGTAATAAACAAGTGTTTTCTGAGAACCTACAACAGAATATTAAGTGATACAGAAGATCTTCTCAGAGAAGTAGTAACACAGTGCCAGAAGAACTTAGGAAAAAACCCAAATGGTCATTGACAGTTTATTAGACAACATCTGTGTCAATATTACCCTTTTTTCTTTTGTTTTCAAATTTTTAGTGAAATATTTTTAACTACAAATAAACAGACACTACCACTTTATCTCTAAACAGTGGGATTCAGAGGACTCTCAAGTTTCAGACACTGTGGTAGGGTGACCTTGGCCAAAAACTAAGCCAGTCACTCATTCATGCCACTTCCCTGCATGGAGGAGAGAATCTGAAGCACAAACACTAGAGAAACTTGTGGGTCAAGATAAAGGCAATTTAATAAGTGACAGGAAAAAAGAAGGAGAAAGAATACACAAGTGAAGCAAAGGCAATCACTCCCTACCTCTCACCAGCAGCCCAATGCTCACGCAGCCTCCAAGCGACAACTACTTTGGAAAGACTAACCCCAAGTTTTTATTGCTGAGAATGACACTGCTGTCCCAAAACAGGGTTCTTTATCCAGTGTATATACAAATGAGCCAAAATTAGCACACAGAGACGAGATA